>NC_054746.1:29754988-30377742 GCF_018143015.1 Lytechinus variegatus
ATATATATATATATATATATATATACAGTGCGTATCAAAAAAAACTGGACAGATTTGAAAAGTCTATAAAATTTTTGTTTCATATTATGATCTCTATATTTTGGTGTCAATACGTGCTCTGGAGTCTTATTCTTCAAATGCCATTAAAATAATTTAAATTGGGTTAAAATTGCCTGGGTTAAAAAAGGAGGCTTGCGCCAAAATGGCATAAAATGATAAATATGGTGGTCGGACTTCTTGCTAATCAGCAGACTTCCTCTTAACCTTTTCATTATCTTTGCCATAATTTACGAATTATGCGGTCAAAATTCATTTCCAAATCTACTTATTTGCTTGAAATAGTTTTGTTGTTCCTTTTTAATCTGTTCTCTTTTAGCTTTGAATATTCCTTCTTTAGGCAAGAACATTTTTTTTAAACCAAAGTATGGGAGAGCGTGATTTTTTTTTTCAAATCCTTTCATTATGTGCTACAAAGGTTATGGTGCCTTTGAACAGTGGCATACTGAGGGTGGGGGCTCGGGGTGCTCCCCCCCATAAAAAAATATTACCAAGGAAAAAAAGGGGAAAGGCAAATAACAGAAAACATAGAAAGTGAAGTATGATATCATTTTATGAATATTATGTCAAAATCACAAGATTGGATATTTTAATAAAAAAGTGAAAATTTTTGCTTGCTCGCTTCGCAACTTTTTAATACATTTTACCCGATCTGCCATATCTTGCTCCTTCAGAATTGACTCAATGCACCATTGCCATTGAAAGACATGAATCCTTTCCTGTTTGTCCTGTCAAGCACATAATTAAACTTGGTGAAGGATTCAATACCGTAACCCCTTGAAAATAGGATTCATGTCTTTTCTAGGTACCATAGCATAATTTGTTTCACCAAATAATTATTAATGGTACCATAACATATTTTGTTTCACATAATAAAAGGATGTGAATAATTACAAATTTTCCCAATTAATGGAAATCTTTTTACTTGGGTTGACAAAAGTCTATTCTTTTCTTACTTATGAAGGAAAATTCAAGGGTAAAAGAAGTTTAATTGAAAAACAATATAATTAAGGTAAATAAATAAATTTGTAAATGAAATTTGACAGCATAATTCGAAAATTATGGCAAAGATAATGAAAAGATTTAGAGGAAATCTGCTGATTAGCCAAAAGTCTAATCATCAAATTTCTCATTTCTGCCATTCTGGCGCAAGCCTCTTTTTGAACCCCCGACAAAAACGTCCCGTGTTCGCTCAAGCATGAACAAAATTTATTGTTTTAAATGGCATATCAAAGATAAGATCTTAGAGCATCTATTAACATCAAAATATAGATATAATAATTTGAAACACATTTTTTTATAGACTTTTCAAAACTGTCCCGTTTTTTTTGATACGCACTGTATATATATATATATATTTGAGATCAGTAGTATATATATACTACTTATATATATATATATACATATACTTTTAGACTATGTGATCTTGATACAATGGTTTAGAGACTCCTCTCTTGGTAATGTTATTAGGATGATTAAATTGTCCTTGATGCTTTGACATTTATTAGGGAAAATCTGAAGAAAATACGGATCAGGGTTTACTGCTCAGTCCGGAAACAGTATATCGCCCTAATTATCGTCCTTGTAACCGATGATAACGCGTGGTCATCATGATCGTACGGAGAAAACGACATCATTAGTGAAAATCCAGGGGGTGCCCTGCCCCCCCCCCCCCGCCCACTTGAAAAATACAATACAATTGTGTGAACAAAGTTGAAAATGAGATATCAGACCTCTGTCATTTTTCATATTTATTTTGCTTGTCAGTATTTTTTTAAACAAGTGGATCCCTTCCCCGTTGGGCACTCTGTGACGTCCTGTATGCCTATTTTCGACATGTGCTGACCACCGATGTTTATCCTTCCACTTTTCAGGCTAAGCCAGCGTTCCCATATACGTGATTTAGTCCAAAACACGGTTGCGTCCATGCTTACTTTCAAACCCGACTTAAAAAACAAGAACTTAAAAGCCATGTTAATTTTCTCTCAATCATAGGGGCTCAGATGCTTAGGGGTAAAGCTCATCAACATTATGTGTATGAGAGAGAGAAAAACCAGCCGATCTCTATAAATAATTTATTTTTTTTTTATTTATTTATTGTAACATATTTAATCAGGATAAAGATAAAACATGATCAGCCGAGGCTGTTTTACATCATGGTCCTGACAACACACACAGAATATATACAATGCATAAAAATTATTTCTAAAAAGTAGTAAACTACAATGGCTCACGATATAAAAAGATTTTTAGGTGGTATGACCTAGACGAAGAACAGGATAAAAGAAAGAAGAGAGACGAGAGAGGAAGGTAAGAGAAAGAGGCGGGGGAGGTGGGAGAAGGAAATAACAGAAGGTCGGTCAATTAGAAAACAATACATATCATTTCATTAAACGACAGCTTTAAAATATTGGCATTTATACATACGTTTAAAAACTTCAAGAGAATTTGCATTATGAATATCAGATGGGAGGCTATTCCAAACCAAGCCACCAGCATATTCAAAACAACTCTTAAAACATTCGAAAATAGGCTTTGGTAAAACGACGTTCAACGTATTGGCAAGTCTAGTATTAACAGAATGTCTTTCAAAAACCATTTCCACTTCATTGCACATTCGGACTGGGGCCTTTCCATGGATACAGTTATACATTATACAAGCTAAAAAGTAATCACGTCTGATATCAAGAGTTTGCCATTTAAGAGAATTAATTATAAAATTATCAAGGCCATTTACATTATAATCAAAATTGCCTGTTACTATGCGTGCAGCCCTTTTCTGTAATCGTAAAAGTGTATTTCTATGATATAAAGAACAGTTCCCCCATACGGAATAAGAATAATCAAAGGTTGGTTGTATGGTGCATTTATATATTTTATTCAAAACATCCTTGCTTAAAAATTTACTAATTTTCATTAGTGTGAATATTTTGTAACTTAAAGATTTAATTAAATATTTTATATGAGCATCCCAGCATAGTTTACAATCTAACATGATGCCTAGGTATCTTATGCTTTGTACTTGTTCAATGATAACATTGTTAATATACACTTTCAATTTAAGATCATTATTATCATGATTATTCCTTAAGTTATTGGCCAAAATCAAAACATTACTTTTCTTCTCATTAATCCTTAATCTGTTATAATTATACCATTCATTAATAGAATTTAAATCTTCTTGAAGCTTGGATGTTATAACATTAATATCTTTATCAGACACATATATTACCACATCATCAGCGTAAATATTACATGTACAATTCTTTAAACAATCTGTAATGTCATTTATAAAGATTAGAAAAAGGGAAGGACTTAAAATACTACCTTGAGGAATTCCTATAGATATATGTTTTATTTTAGATTGTTTACCTTGAGAAAAAAACTGCTTGTTTTCTGTCTGAGAGAAAACTTTGAAACCAAAGAAGTTCAGTGTCAGAAATGCCATAATTATTACGTTTAAAAAGTAATAATTCATGGTCAATACAATCAAAACATTTAGAAATATCAAGGAAACATGCACCAACTTTTTCTTTTTCATTAAAAGATTCATACCAGTCATCAATAATTCTATGTAAGCAAGTATTAGTTGAGTGATTTGGCAAGAAGGTATATTGGTCAATATTAATGAGATCTTTCGTCTGTAAATAAGATAAAAATTGGGATTGAACTTCCTTTTCCACTAATTTAGCAATATGACATACAACAGAAATTGGCCTATAATTAGAAATATCGTTGGTGTCACCTTTACCCTTATAAACCGGTGTAGTTCTAGAGATTTTCCAATCATCAGGTAATGTTCCAAGCGTCAGACTTGCGTTAAACAAATTATTTAAAGATTCATAAATAAAAGGAGCTGAAATACGAAGTAATTTAGTATCAAAGTCTAAAATATCAAGACTACTCTGATCAGACAAAAGAGAAAGATTTTTATATGTGTTATCAGGAGTAATTGGTTTGAAGCTAAAAGAGTGGATACTGCTAGGATGATTCCATGATACGGCGTGATGATTAAAAGTTTCCGAAATTTGTTTTCCAACGTTCACGAAAAAATCATTAAATTCATCACTTTCCAAATTTGATGGTACGATAGAATCTTTTTTGTTCCTACCTGTAATTTTGTTTAATTCTTTCCATAATTTTCTACTATCGTTGCTATATCTACTAGACAGTGAATCAAAATATTTTTTCTTACTTTTACGTATTTCCTTAGTAACTGAATTTCGAATAAAGCGATATTCTGTAAGTAAATATGGAAGTTTGAAGGTATATTTTTTCTTTAAAAAATCCCGTCTATAAATGAGTTTAATAATATCAGAATTCATCCATGGACAGTGTCTATCCAAAATAAAAAGGGTTGGGTCAAGAAAAATTTGTTAAGACGCGAAGGTGGAATAAACGAGCTTTTCTGTAACGCCAGCGTTCTGTTGCAATTTGTACATGTCCTTTGGACGAATTTTACAAATTTCATCTCTAACAAATGAATAAACAAAACAAACAAACAAAAAATTGTATACAACTCATAAGGTAATATAATAAGAATAAATTGTAAGAAAAATTGTATGAATATTCATTCATTTAGTTTTTTTTCTCTCTAAGAAAGTTAATTGTATAATGAGAATATTCCAGAATGTCGGTCAGTTAAGCTTTGCTATGTACACGCATATTTCATGATGTATATAGTGTCTGTTTGGTATGAGACTGCCAGCCGGGGAGAGGACAATAGGATTATCTATATGTTGTTTACATTGTTAATTTCACTGAGGTCATTCAAGAGTCTTCTAGAATTAGGATTGCTCTAGAAAAAGGAGAATGTTTTTTTAAAAGACAATACGAGAAGCTTCCAGATATGGAAGCTTAAAAATGCCACCGAGATGTTGAGATAATTATCTCGGGAAATCGATATCTTGATAGAACCATGGAGCTAATCTGTTAATAGCTCTATGATAGAACAGATCAGATGACGAGATCCCGGATCTCATCATGTCGACATCTTTTAGAAGAGATGATCAGATGAGAAAATTCCAGATCTCATCATGTCCACATCTTTTAGACGAGATGATCAGATGACAAGATCTCGGATCTCATGTCTACATCCAGTGGAAAAGATGATCAGATGTCATGATCTTGTAACTCGTCATGTTGACATCTTTTAGAAGAGATGATCAGATGACAAGATCTTCGATCCATGATCACGTCATCTGATCATCTCTTCTAACATATGTAGACATGACGAGTTACAAGATCATGACATCTGATCATCTCTTCCACTGGATGTAGACATGAGATCCGAGATCTTGTCATCTGATCATCTCGTCTAAAAGATGTGGACATGATGAGATCCTGGATCTCTTTTGAAAGATGTGGACATGATGACATCCGGGATCTCGTCATCTGGTCTTTTCTCTTGCAAGATGTCGACTTTCCAAGATAATTATCTCAACATCTGGATGGCACTTTTCAGCTTCCATAACCAGAAGAGTGGAAATTTATATATTGAAGCTGGCAGTTTCTACAAGGACATCATTATATCAGATCAGAACTCTTTCACGCTAGTCTTCATGTCAGAGTTTCACGCTAGTCTTCACGTCAGAGCATTGTGCACCTTTAAGTTATTTCCACACCATCAATAAACTGTTTGCAGTTATATTTTGAGAGAGGAATTCTCAGTTCTCATCGAGATAATCAACCTGTTTGCAGTGGTTTGACAGAACATTTTTCAACCCATGGATTGCTGAATTTGTTATCATCATCAACTTCGTATTCGGACATTTTAAATTAAAGGAACGAGATAGGATACGGTCCTACTTAAAGTACAAGTCCACCCTAACTAAAACTTGATTTGAATTAAAAGAAAAAAATCAACAAGCATAACACTGAAAATTTCATCAAAATCGGATGTAAAATAAGAAAGTTATGACGTTTCAAAATTTCGCTTCATTTCACAAAAACAGTTATATGAACGAGCCAGCTACATCCAAATGAGAGAGTCGATGATGTCATTCACTCACTATTTCTTTTTTTTTATTGTTTGAAATATGAAATATTTTGATTTTCTCGTCATTGTCATGTGAAATGAAGTTTCATTCCTCCCTGAACATGTGGAATTCCATTATTTTACCATTTTGTGCTTCAGGCAAGGAGGTCCTAATCGTCAAATTCGTAAAAGTTGAAATATTTTTTATTCAAACAATAAAAAACAAAAGAAATAGTGAGTGAGTGACTCTCTCATTTGGATGTAACTGGCTCGTTTATATAACTATTTTGTTAAAAATAAGCGAAACTTTGAAATGTCATAACTTTCTTATTTTACATCCGATTTTGATGAAATCTTCAGCATTGTGCTTGTCTGTTTTTTCTCTATTGATTCAAATCAACATTTTTCTGAGATGGACTTGACCTTTAACTATCACAGTAGTCTGTAATTACAGACGCTTCTGACGAAAAGACGAAAGCTAAAGCTAATAATGGTGTCCTGCGTCATCTGTTGAGTTGACCTCGCCTCATCTCATTATGTTTCATATTCACAACTCAACAGCGTTAGGTAGAAGTAATTATCATCACACTATATGTATATATCTATACAGATATATATTGTAAAGAAAAGGATGAAAAGAACAATGGTAGGCGTAGCTTAAATGAAGGTTCCCCAGAGCTATCTACCCTTTGGAAAATTGGTGATGCCGAAAAAATGTCTCTGCCGGGAATCGAACCCGGGCCCCAAGCTTTGAACGCCGGTGCCTTAACCACTAGACCACACAGACGGGTTAGTGGCTAGGGCGACCCCGATCCGATTGACCGTAAGATAGACAGATTTTCGACACTATACCAATTATAATTTCCTTTGTCGGGTGAAGGTGGGTTTTGAACAATGACAAGCCGCCATGCCTCAGCTGGATCAAAGCAATTGCTTTGATACAGTACACGTATGGGAGAAGAAATACAAATGTATAAAGTTATACATGTATAACAGCTTTTGGCATATATATATATATATATATATATAAAATGTACATCAATTTCTATGGTAAAAAATGAATATAATGTGTTCGACTTCTATTGTATTAGACAATATATGAATATAACAGTATATTACTTATTAAAATGAAAGTAAAACCGATAAAATGTTGAAGAATACAAGCAAAATGATCTTTACAATGGATACAATTACCAAAGAGCAATACCATATTCACTCATTAATGGTAAATGACTACTTACAAATTGACACCAAATAAACACCTGCACAAATATCTCCTTCTTGAGAAAGAACTGATGTATAGGGATCATCTGATAATTTTTTACGAGTCCATTGAGTGTCGTTTGTCCACCGTTCGGTATCTAAGTCCATCTTGCACCGCGTCCTTCCGCTTAATGACTATTTTCTAAGAATACTGTACCTATCTTCAGAAGATCGCGATCTACCTGCACTCGCTGCGACATATAAAACTACTTCTCATTAGGAGGAGTATTCACTTGACTAGTGTTCCATTGCCAACGGTGCTGTGATATCACTATAGATGTCAGAAAGAACAAATTAATGTACGAGGAGATAACAATCATTCGTGATTTATCTATGCATCAGACTTTGTTGCGAGGTTTCAAAAAATAGATATGCACACAGGACTGTGGTAGTTTTAGAAATGGCTTCAAGGGTTTGAGTTATTGATGAACTAAACCCATGCAGAAGCCATATACATATCTGTAAGGAAGAGGAAGTGGATATATAATTGATGAAAAGAGAGGAAGTACGAAGGAAAGAGAGAGAGAGATTTTTTTTTGTATTACCATATTTTATATTTTATTCTAGATTAGAATAAATGGAGTTTACCCTATTTATGTAACATTTTTTAAATGAGTGGTATATCATGGGATTTTCATTTCAAACTGTCATCATTTAATGCTACACTATCAATAAAGATTGATCAATGTAATACATCTGTAATTGAATATATCCAACCAATATCAATGGCCAATATAAACCAAAATTCTGTTTGACTAATCTTAAATAAAATTTTGTTGCTCGGACATAAATTCACCTACTCATTGCTAATTTTGACAAATCCTTTTAAAGAATGTTATTAAGTCGACCCCAAATCGACCAATGGTAGATTATTTTCATTCGAAATTAAGTAATATATTTTTTTCTCGGCCTCGGAGTCGTTTTCGTTGGTTTAACTGCCTATGTGATAGCAGCAATGTCAGGAGTTCAAAATTTAGAGGTGCAATATGGTATATTGGCCAAAATTTCTAAATGTTCGCAATCAAGCGAGATTTTTTTTTAAAGGAATATCGAATTTGTAATGTATTTTGTCATTATATTCAGAGAAATCTTATATTTCCTTTCATGTTATTTCTTTTGACCAAGTGTCCCCAAGCGCATGCACCCCATCTGTATACACCAGTTAAAGATAATGCATTGTTTCCTTGCAAAATGTCAATGCTCTTTACTCTTGTTTATAGTTTTTGGATCTCGTTCATGAAACTTGTTCGGAAAAGTAATCAGGTATCAGTGAACACCCTGCGTGAGTTTAAGATCACATGACCAAGGTCATAGGTCAAAATTAAGGTCAATGAACTTTTTCCATATTGGGGCTATTTGTTGAATTGCCATCATAACTTTGAAAGTGTTTTGATCTAGTTCATGAAACCTGAAGTGGTGTAACAGGCGAGGGGTATATAGGGGGCAGGCTGCCCCCCCCCCGGCGGATTTCACCGGGAAAATAAAAAAAAAACGGGAAAAGGAAAAAAGGGAGAAAGGGAAAGGAAGAAAATGGGAAAGTAAAAAGAAAATTAAGGAAAAAACTACAACAAAAGAGATAAACGTAGGCCTAAGAAATCTTGTTCTATATTATTTTGATTATAAATGATACGAGTCTTTTCGATCTATTCCTTAATGATTTGTCATGCTCTCTTCATAAACGTTCTTTCCATTTACATGCTGATAAAACTGTATTTCCTTACAAAGATCCACTTGTGGTTGAAAGAACTCTATAACGAGTTTTAAAAAATGTTGCAAAATGGATAAAGATTGAAACTAAATTGTAGTAAAACTGTGCGTGGGTATATTTGGTACTTGACATCATGTTGGCAATGCATTATACTCTATAAACTTTATCTTAGAGTGTATATGTCTTGCCAATTTTGTCGAGTATAGACTAACGCATTCTTGAAACAGATATTCAAATGGTAAAATGTTAAATAATTTGGAGTTTTTATAGATAAGGAACTGTAATGGAATGCCCATAGTCGATCGCATGTGTTAAAAAAATGGTAAAATAATTCGTTTCCTTGGCAGACTTGTTCATGAATCTATTTTAAACTTAATATATCATTCAGTTATCATTCCACACTTTGATTATGCTGATATTGTTTCGCAATCTGCACCTAACAACATTTTGACTCTATTGCAAAAGCTATAGAATCGAGCAGGAAGAATGTTATTCTACATTGATCTATAGTTTGCATACTTATGTACTTAAGGACAAAGTTTCAATAATTTTCCTCGTTAGTATATGAAAACACAGTTTTTTTTAATAAATCATATTTTAATTCATTCAGTTTTTGATTTATTCAAGTCATTAAAATACATTGAGCATACAAAAAATTACAAAAAGAAAAAAAGAAACAAAGATACATAGTAAGATGTAAATAAGATTTTAAAAAGGATTAAGATTGTATGAGACTTTCTGCAGCACATGCATTAAAATGAACATGAAATGGGAAGCTGCAAAAGAACGAAGCAAAATGTTCTGTCGAGGCAGTCCCTATGGACAATAAAATATAAAATTCAAGAATTGTACTCGAAATAAACATATAATAACAAGGAAATATGATGGGATAAGTCAAATTAAGATGTTGAATGGTTGAAAGTATTTCAGCTTGCATTTAAAGGAATTAAAATATAAAATCTGTTTGATGTAACGGGGAAGAGAATTAAAAATGCAAGGTCCTTTGAATTTAAAAGAAAATGAAGATGCTGTATTTTTACATTCTTCAACGTAATAATTTTTAGGATTTCTAGTGTTATAACTGTGTATTAATATACATTTTGATCATTTTTGATACGGCACTATATTTTGATTATGATTAAAAACCATTAATGCGATATATTATTGATTCAACTGATATACACTCAGGATATGATAAGAGTAATAACTAAGTCTTATATAGCGCTTTTCATGAAATCCATATCAAAGCGCTTTACAATGTAGAACACAAGAAATATACAAACAAAAGATAATTACAAAATTATATAAAAAATATCACGGACACTGTAAATGGGGCTATGTTGAATATGCTTTTTATCTTCATGAGATACGTCTTTAAAATTGATCTAAACGATGTGATATCTGGGATACAACGAAGGGAAGCTTGGAAAAGTATTCCAAAGACGTGGGGGCAGAGCTCGAAAAGGACCTATCACCAAAAGGTTTAGTTTTTGCTTTTTGACTGTTAAGAAATTTTGATTTGCAGAACGTATAGGTACCTACTGGGAGTGCATGCCTGGATTAATTCAGAGAGATATCTTGGAGCATGTCCGTGAAGAGATTTGTATGTTAAGAGTAGAATTTTGAATTGTATACGAGATCTAATGGGAGTCAGTGCAATTGTGTCAGATTAGGTGTTATATGGTAATGTTTTTAATGAGGGAAACTAGACGGGCTGCAGAGTTTTAAGTTCATCTCAGCTTTGAAATATTCTTTTAATGATACAGTTTTTAAAAAGTGGTTTTGAGGGAGCATTAAAATCAGACAAGCAACATATTCTAACAATCTTCTTGTGTAATTTCAACAATCTAAGGAGCCTATAATGGTATATGTTTTCGCCGAGACAGTGTTACAATACATTAAATAAGGCAAAATCATCGAGTTGTAAAGTAAAATAAAAATATATTATATGGTAAGAAATGGCGCAGTTTTCCGATGACACCAATATTCCTTGAAATTCTACATGATATGATTCGCATAATGTTCTTTCACCATGTTCACTCCATTTTAGGTTTTTCGTCAATAAGCACCCTAAGAAATTTGCAGATTGTGTTTTATTGTGACATTATTCATTTGGATGGATAGGTAATCTTTACTTATACACATTTGTTCTACGGCGGCCGTACGGCGAGTCGAAAACAGCCGTTTTATCAATTTTGATTCAAACCACCTATATGTAGTTGGACAAAAAATGTTTAAACGGCTGTTTTCGACTCGCCGTACGGCCGCCGTAGAACAAATGTGACCATGGCATTAATTTGTTGCTTTTAACTATACTGGACTTCGATGTGTTAAGTGATAACTTATTATAATTAAAATCATTGTGAGACATATTGCAATTCATCGTTCATAGTTTTCTTTAAGTCATTAAAATTTGCATTACTAAATAGAATATTGGTGTCATCAGCAAAAATAATAAATTTGAGTTTATCAGAACATTTCATCAAATCATTAATATACAATGAGAAAAACAACGGCCCTAAAAATTGAGCCCTGAGGCTCACCATATACTTGACTTTCTTGGGTCTGATAAAACACCATTGAAAAAAAGTTATCTGCGTTCGATCTTTTAAATAATGTTCAAACCATTCCAGTGCTGTACCTTAATGCCAAATATTTTTAGTTTCTTTAATATAATTGTATGATCAACGAATCAAAGGCTTTGCTTAGATCTAAAAATAAACTCACAGTATGCAATTTGCTTATTCAAAGAACATCAGATAATTCTGTAAATCAACAAGAGTCATTTCAGTGAATACATTTTCTCTCTAAAACCATACTGGAAAGAATTCAATCTTGCATGTTTCGTTAAAAAGATTTTTAAACGATTATAAATAATTTTCTCAAGAATTTTAGAAAAAAATTAATTGTCCAGATATTGGTCTATAATCACCATGATCACTTAAATCTAACGGTTGTGGTGAATATGATACCTGTAAAAACTAACTATTTATAAGCACATTTAGAAATATCAATATTAAAATCCCCCATAATGTATATGAGTTTATTTTCTTTAAAGCTCCTAAATATGATTTTTCAAATTCATTATACAACTGTCAATTTTGCTCTTTGATTGCCTTTACATGATTCCAACAATAACATTTGTCCCTGATTGAACAATGATTTCGATAAATAACATACATCGTGATCAATATTAAATATATGTATATTATTTCTGATTTTAAAATTTAATGTATTTGAAACCAATATCGCTACTCCTTTATCATCCTTGCGATCGAAGTGTACACTCCTTCTAAGTTAAAAAGCATTGGAGTTTCACAATGAATCCATAATACAGAAAATGAAGAAGATAATGATGGTATAAAATCGGCTATTTGACGAAAAGTTCTTATTTATACTGCGTTCATTAAAATGTAAGAGACTTAATCAAATAAAAGCCTGAAATCAGCTTCAAGATAATATTTACACTCATTCATTCCTTCTTGTAGTTCATAATCTTCAAATTTGTATATGTTATTTTCATGTTTTCTGTCAAAAATACTTTCTAGGTCATGAATATCAATATTTGGAGCAGATTTATGAAATTGAAGAGCATCAATAAATTCATGACTTAAGTAAATTGTGAAATGCTTAATGTAAATCCATTCCCATCGAGAGATGAAGAAAATGAGAAAATATAAGAAGGCATGTAAAAATGCATCATTGAGTTGATTTATAACACAGCCACCCCCCCAAAAAAAAATCAACATAAATCAAGCAGTTATGTTCAGTTCACAAAGAGCACCCCAAACAATTATGGTAAATAACTTCCAGGAACAACAAAATGTTGAAGTTTACTGAGTCAGACTTAAAGCTCACTTTGCTTCTAGTTCTCATTTGTTGAGTGATTCTCCTTGTTCCATGCTATAAATTACCCGCTTACCATCGCCATAATCTCCAAAGACCAAAGTCGAATAACTGTAAATTAACTAACTTTTTTTTTGGGGGGGGGGCGTGGATACTAATTAATTTGTCATGTAACGATCCAGTCCTTTCAATCAAATATTCAACGTTACTGTTTCTTGGATTTTCGTTATTGTTTTTGCCTGTCGTTGCATTGTTTTATAGGGGTGGGTGGTACGGGAATTTGTATTTTCTTTCTTGCAATATGGGGCTAGCTACAATGTAGGCCACAAAAGCAACGACTTAAAACTTTCATTTTGTTTTATTGTTTGACGTTTTTCTTTTTAGTTTTTTTTAAATCAAATCAACTTCATGGTTGGGAACTCTATGGTTAACCAGTTGGAACAGACTAGTAGACTGTTAGTATGCTGGTTTGTCATAATTAGGAAAAAAAAGAGAAAATGTGTTGCTGTTGTTGTTTTTGCTGCTGAGACACCGCACCGGTACCGGGATCTACAAATAGTCGACGAAAAGGTATTTTCCGATATGAAAGTCGAGGTGGGAGATCGAATTTTGAGTGAAGGACAATATGGAACAGTTAGATTTGTTGGCCTCATTCCATCAACGGAAGGTGAATATGCTTTAATTTCCGTCTTTTCTTTAGTCCAGAGAATCGTCAGCGATTTTTTTTATTGAATTTCAAGCGTAAACTCTATGTTAGTCCCACTCGTGTACTTATTTGTAATGTAAGTAGGCCTACCGGTATATGGCAGTGTATCCTATTTTTATTGCCGGACACGTTTATTTCAGTGCTTTAAAAATGACAACTTGAGAAAATACAATCAAGAAAAATTATCACTTGCTATTCCAAATATTCTGAAAATTATGAATATGATGAAATTATTTGATATTTTCCAACCGTTTTCTTTGCACTGCACTTGCCGCATACCCCTTCGCGAAAAACAATTATTTTCGTGCGTGACAAATTACATCATAATTCCGGACGCGAGCATATGGTAAAGATACATGTATTCTTGATTATAATGATGTAAGCAAGAATTGGTATGATTTTTCCTTGATATATCATGTCATTAGTAAATTCTAAGTTTTTGTTTGCTTTTATTCTGAGCAGATCTTTGTAATAAATTTGTGTTTGCTAACTAATAATATCATTTTTTTTTATTGCGCGTTTGATATGGCACTTTCCAGTATTAATGCTCGTTCATATCGTGACCCTCAGCCTCAGTCGATGCACTGTCGATCGTCGATGGCTCTCTATCACGGTAAACCTCCCACGGCCGGGGCCCGGGGTACCGGGTACTAGCCGTCGACGATCTGAGCGGTGGAGCGGACAAGATTGAAATTCGGCAAATCAGGTCCGTATTTCCATCAGAAAATAGACCAATTGGAGGAAATTGGGATCCATTGTTAATGCAAAGCTATGTTATATGATATTTTAACAATTTTCTGTCATTTTAAAGAAAAATAAGGTTTTTTCTAAAAGTTTGATTTTTTTCGCCTTGTTTTTGCAATCTTGTTCTTTGAATTGATCTGTGAAATTGAACTGCGGAAGAAGAAAGAACGAAATTGTTTTCGTACGCAGTAAAATGCGCATCCGGAAATATGATAGTGTCCGGTAATACAATACGTGCCTATACCTTTTTTTTTACTCTTTGAAAAAAAGGAAAAATGGTGGGAATCAATGTCCGCCAGAATGTTCTATTTGAAGCAAGTTTTTCATGTTTTCTCTGTGATACTGAAGCAATAAAATGTCACACAACATGCCTCGCACAACGCAATCATAAGTACATAACCTTGTTCATTGAATGAGTGCTTGCCTGTGGGGAATCTACGGTTACCGGAATCTACAGGGCACACGACTAGCCTGGGGCGTTTTGGGGAGTGAAAGTCATATACTGTACGTATGGTCACTCCCCACTAACGCCTGGTACTCCTACCTATATTTCCCCACATACGGGTACAAAACCAGAAACTTTCGCCCCCAAGAATTCTACTATCCCTCTAAAAGATCTAGCCCTAAAACATGTACATGGGGTCCAACTTCATTTCCAACATTTCTGCGATATTGATTTCATTTTTAAAGAAGAATTCATTAAAAAAACTAGAGATTTGTTATGAAAAGATGGGAAGAGCTTACGACCGTGTTTACGTCGCCATCTTGATTTCTTTGTCTTCCGCTTGGCGACAGCACGCAAATCGCGTGATTTTTGTATTCACTAGAGCACTCAAAAACTCGAATTTTGGGCATATTTTTGTGTACGCCCTCTATTGGTGGAGAGTAATATGGCAAGAAAATTTTCATTTTCTTATCTCTATTTTTAATTAAGAAAAAATAATGCAAAGAATCAAATTTACTTAAGGGCCAAGTTGTATGACGAATAGGTGTAATGGCAACTGACAGTGTAAAAAAATCAAGCATTTGTCCCCCCAAAAAAGAGAAAATAAGCCAAACATTGCCACCCTTATTTTGCCACACATGGAGATATAAGTGAGAACAAGGTAATATCATAACCTTGTTCATTGAATGCGTGGCACAACGCATGTGATTTCATAGTTGACTTTGACGTTTTCATTCATCACACGAATGTGAGGGAATAAAACATGCAAAACCTTTCAATATTTCTCCACTACGTTACTCTTGATCGTATGATTTAAGTTCATTTTAAAAAGGAATTGGAAATTATTTATAAAAGTGTTTTTATCGCTTACCTCCAAATATCAACCAGGAATACTCCGTTCGATCCGTCCTTAGTTATCCTTAATACTGCGGTGGAAATTACGCAAACAACAATCGAAATTCAATTTTTTTCTATCGAATATTCTTGATTCAAGTCGTCAGCGCATAATAGGAAATTGTACCTAAAATCAACAGGTTGCATCTCATATTATAGGTAAAGTACGCCATCTTTTGACAAGATGATGATGAAAGTGGGTTGAACGAGCAAGAAAATAATGCTGATTGCCTAGAATGCAGCTAACAGTACAAGCTGCAGAACTGTAAACAGACCGGCTTGTGAATAGTATCGTGCGCCCTCTTTAGGCAAAAATTGATATCGAAGCTGATCACGAAGCATCTACATGAAGATCGCGAAAAAAATATTTTATTTTATTAAAAAACAGCAAAGAGAAGTCAACAAATGATCCATATGGTTCGGTAAGTGTCATAGCAAAATTAGAATTCTTAGCTATGATGTAAAGTCATAGTTATTTGAGCTAAAAAGGTGTGAAAGATTCACGTGTACCACAACCAGGTGCATATGAATCCTTCACACGCGAGATGATTTGAAACCATGGGTGATAAAATGTAAGAAAAATTATTATTTTTGTGTTGTGTTGATAGTGTTTGACTTTGACAATTTTGTGTTTGACGCAATGATCTCGCTCATGTAACCTTACCTCGCTCATGTAACAATTCGCGATAATGTCTGTGCTTGGTGCTGAATATACGGGCAGCTGCCCTAAGCTCATTACATGTATACAGTGTATGCATCCACTGTGATTCTTCCGGTTTATCCTAGACAAAAAGCTTCGGTCTCTGTTAATGTTGTTCCGCTGAACTCCGTTGGCTCCACTCACCAAATACAGCTCTAGACCGAAGTTCGAGCTCGATCTGTACAGGGGACTCAGTGGCCATATGTTTATGTATTAAGTTTGGATAAAACAAGGAAGTGAAGTTGCGCGACAGCCAAAGTAAGTCACTGTTTTTTCCCCTTTTAAGTTTACTTTTCCCTGTTTTGATGCATTTCAGGCCAAAACAGAATAACAATCTTTATTTTGGTACAGCTCTTCAAATATATTTTTATGAAATAAAGACAAAAATCGATGAGCCCTGTCGGGGGGATTCTGCATTGTTACCCCCTAATAATAATAAGACTTATATCACGCCAAATCCACTCTGTAGAGTGCTCAAGGAGCTTTTCAGGAAATTCTAATAAAAGAAATTAAGAAGAATTGAAGAGAAATGTTTTAAGGAATGTTTGAAAGTTTCAGAGGTCAAGCACTGTTTGATGTTTTCAGAGAGGCTATTCAATAACTTATGGTGGCTGCACGATAGTGAGCCGTCTGTGAATGAGGAGAAATTAAAAAAAATAAAAATGTTGAAAAATTCCTCGAAACAGACGGCTGCTAGCTGTCTAGGTTTATCCAAGCTATGGATTCATGATGATATCAACTTAGGTATGTTACCTGTTAATGTTTGGACCTCATTGGTGCTAGGAGTGTATGTTACCAAAAAAAATGGCCAAATTTCCAGTTAGCACACAGAGTCTCAAGATTACTGAGTGAGATGTTTTTTTCAAGTCTAGACAGCTGCCATAAACATTCAACTACTTAAAAACAATGATGTCATGAGGAATAACCTTTTCTTGCACTGCTAACACAATACAAAGCAATGCCCCCACAGTCTGCCTGTAATTATAGGCAACACAATCATTGCCTCATTCAGAATGCATCTAGAGTGCGCTTTTGTAACATACCTAATCAATGGTATGAATTTTGCATGAATACTCACAAAACAGACCTATACCTGTTGGCGACGAATAGAAATTGTGTTTATTTAAAGGTCAAGTCAACCCCAGAAAAATTTTGATTTGAATAAATAGAGAAAAATCAAACTAGCATAACGCTGAAGATTTCATCAAAATCGGATGTAAAATAAGAAATTTATGACATTTTAAAGTCTCACTTGTTTTTCACAAAACAGTGATGTGCACAACTAAGTGAAGTGCAAATGAGACAATTCATGATGTCCCTCACTCACTATTTCTTTTGTTTTTTATTGTTTGAATTATACAATATTTCATTTTTTACAGATTTGACAATAAGGACCAACTTGACTGAACCATATAGCATTAAACAATGCTAATTCCACATGTTCAGGGAGGAATTAATATCTTTTTCACTTGACAATGAAGGGAAAATTAGAATATTTCATATTTCATGTAATAAACTTCAAAAAGAAATAGTGAGTGGATGACATCAGTTTCCTCATTTGCATACTGACCAGAATGTGCATATGATAACTGTTTTGTAAAGTTAAGCAAAAATTCAAAATGTCATAATTTTCTTATTTTACATCGGATTTTGATGAAACTCTCAGTGTTATGCTCGTTTGATTTTTCTCCTTTTATTCAAATCACCTTTTTAGTGGGGTGGACTTGTCCTTTAAGTAATTCAACACCATCACATGACATGAGAACGGACTCGGAGAAACAAATTGTTTGCCGATAGGAACTCAGCTTTATTGTCTTTTCGACCATATTGCATGCGAAGTGGATGCGCGTTGCATTATGTCGCCCACAAGAGATTTCTATTAGGGGAGGGGGTGGATGATCTGGCATTGCATCCCGTTATGAATTAAAAGGAAACGGACACGAAACAAGAATTAATGAGAGTGCTTGAAAAACAAGAGCTTTTTTATATTTCAAACAGAGAAAATGAGAGAAGGATGTTTAGAAAAAGAAAAAAAAAATAAGATCGAAATGCAAATTGTAGCAGCATATTTTTCCCCGCATCATTGCTGGTTGATCGAGAGAAGATTCGAACAAGAGACAGGAAAAAGAAATAAAAAATAAGTGTGGATGAAATACAAATTTGGTTACCCAAGCAATAATAATACAATTGTTCTCTTCTCAATTATTTCTATATCCAAATCTAGTCGATGTTGTTCATACATGTATGAAATTAATATTTTCCCCTCAAATTAAAAAATTTAAAAATCACTCTCTCACTGTTGGCTCAGTTGGTAGAGCATCCGTCTCACAACCGGGAGGTCGGGGGTTCAATTCCTGGTCGTTTCAGACCAAAAGATATTAAAAGATGGGAGTTGCTGCTACCCTGTTTGGCGTTCAATAATTAAAGGTATAGAGCCTTGTCAATCTAGCCCTGCACAGCGGCTTCCGGGCCCACGATCAATTGGGCAAAACAAATTTTCGGAGTATTTCATTTCTGGTGTCTATTTGTATTCCGAACAATAAAATATGGATTTTAAGATTTTTAAAAAGATTTTTAAGATTTTAAAATTCAATAAAAAATTACATTTTTGTAAATGCACCATTCAATTCATGGATAAAAAAATGTAAATCTTTGACTTATCAACTGCAGATATGGCCTAAAATCATTGCTTCCTTGACTTGACGAAGTTCTGCATTACTGCAAAAGCAATAGATGGCGCTCCAACACTAAAGCTTGCATGCTAGCTGCACTTGTAGAAATTTGTGTGACAAATCCATGCAGCAAGAAGATTTTTTTCTCTGGGATTTTTCTTATTTTTGGTTTGGAATAGCAATAGTAGGCAACTTCAAAAGTTAACGCCCTACTCGTCAATAACAGGTATGATTTTAGCTGTCAGTTACACTAGCAGCTCTAGTCATGAATACCACTTGGATGAAAGAAGCCACTTTTTTTGACCTGCGTTCACCCTGCCTACTGAATGTGTTTGTGAAAACATTCAGAGAACGGGAGGGTGGGGATGAAGAGAGAGAGAGAGAGAGAATCGGGCTAGGAGTGAGTTGAGTTGGTGTACCATTATTATATATGGTAAGAAAATGGTAAAGAGATGGACAGAAATAAAGACAATTAGAGATGAAGGCAAGAGAAAGTATTGATTATTCGATCATGATAATTATAATAATTAATAATCATAATAAAGACGATAAGATCATTTAGTTCTTTGTAAATTAGACAGCTCAATGCAGTGAACCTAATATCACAATCAGTACATGACTTTCAATAATATTGTTCCAATGTCTCATTGGTAATCATCCATGCATAAATCCTTTTTCTTCCTTTGTCTCATGCTAAGACAACAGTCAAACAAATTCATTTAATAAAATAATTAAAATACAAGCACTATTTCAAATGAACATCACTTTTTTTTCTGAAGCATGTTTATTGGTTTTAGTGTTATGTGAAAGAGCAGGAAATGGAATTTTTGAATATGTTGATTTTAAAGGAAATTTCAGATACCGCCTGCCAAACAAGTTACATATACAGTAATCATTAAAATCATTTTTCAATCTATTTTTTTTCTTTAGTTTTTGGGTAATAAAATTCAAAAAAACAAGTGGGGATATGACATCAGTTTGCTCATTGAATGTTCATAAAGACATGCATAGAATGCAAATCTTTAAAATGTTATAACTTTGTTATTCCTTGTCCGATTGTGATGAAATTTCATGTTGTGTTCGTCTCATTTTTCTTCATCTGTTCAAATCATACTATATTCAACCTGGAGTATCGCTTTAATTTTGGTTTCATTTCATATTACTTTGTTTTGATACACAGGTATTTGGCTAGGTGTTGAATGGGATAACCCTGAGAGAGGAAAACATGACGGCAGTCATAATGGCACTCAATATTTCCAGTGCAGGTATTGTATAGACTTTTTTACATGTAAATAATCATTTTGCACAAGAGGTCATATCACAAGTTTTACAGGTTTAAATGGGACTGAGACATATATTATTCCCCCTTCCCCCACAACATTGGAGCTAAAAGGCCATAAAAGTTAAAGATATTTGTTTACTTAGGAAATAGTGATTTTTAAAGCTGGTGTATTAAAAGAAAATCTTATTGAAATATCATAGTCATGAGTTTAATACTAGTGTGTGTGTGCAAAACTCATTCTATCGGGATAGTACTGAAAGATATCATTCATTTTATTCCAAAATTGCAAGCCCAAGTGTGCTTTGTGGAATCATTTTTAACAATACTTTAGTGGTACACATTGTTTCACAGGGAGATGTAAACAAAAACATGGCATTTTCAAAAACTCCTTTACCACTGAGTTTGAACATATTCTATTGAGTCATGAACCTAGGCAGGCCCTTTTGTTCTCATCAGGGGAGAAGTGTTTTATCAACATTATTGTCTAACATTTTGTCAGATCTGACCACTTTCCTTGATTTTGATTGGCTGATAAGCAGTGTTACTATAGTGAGTGTCGTATAAAATGGGATTTGTCAGATAAAACGTCTGACAAGCCTGTCATGAAATTCTCCCCTGGTATACAGAGGGTTCGGAATGTAACTATCAAATTAACATCTTCATTTTCATCTTTGATACCATAACTATCCAGCTCACCAACCAGTGGTTCGTTCTTACGCCCAAAGAAAGCCGACTTTGGCATTCAATTCCTGGATGCCGTTTCCTCCCGTTACATTCCAGAGAACATCGAAACGGCAGATTTTGAAGACTCCTTGGCTGTCAGCTGTAAAGCTGTGGAGATGGTGGGTGCTGAAAAGATAGCCAGAACACAGAGGTAAGTTACATTATAATGGGTGTAGGCCGGGACAGTGACTGGGGAATTGCAGGGAATGATGGTCCCTCTGTCTATTTTATCATTCAAGTGATTAAAAAGAAAAGAAGAAACAAGGGGAAATAGGAAGAAATGAGGGTATTTAGGAGAGTGATAGGTCATAAAATGCATTTCACAAGGGGTTTTTTTTATTCCATTTTTGTCTCGCCTGCATAGCAGAGTGAGACTATAGGCGCCGCTTTTCGGACGGCGACGGCGGCGTCAACATCAAATCTTAACCTAAGGTTAAGTTTTTGAAATGACATCATAACTTAGAAAGTATATGGACCTAGTTCATGAAACTTGGCCATAAGGTTAATCACGTATTACTGAACATCCTATTAGAGTTTCATGTCACATGACCAAGGTCAAAGGTCATTTAGGGTCGATGAACTTAGACCATGTTGGGGGAATCAACATCAAAATCTTAACCCGAGGTTAAGTTTTTGAAATGCCATCATAACTTAGAAAATATATGGACCTAGTTCATTAAACTTGGACATAAGGTTAATCAAGTATCACCAAACATCCTTCATGAGTTTCACGTCACATGACCAAGGTCAAAGGTCATTTAGGGTCAATGAACTTTGGCAGATTTGGGGTATCTGTTGAATTACAATCAAAACTTTGGATGTATGTTGGTCTAGTTCATAAAACTTGGACATAATCAAGTATCACTGAACATCCTGTGCGCATTTTAGGTCACCTGACTAAGGTCAAAGGTCAATGAACTTTGGCCATAATGGGGGTATCTGTTGAATTACCATCATAACTTTGCAAGTTTATTGATCTGACTTTTGAAACTTGGACATAAGAGTAATCAAGTATCACTGAATATCCTGATCAAGGTCAAAGGTCATGTGAGATCAATGAACTTTGGCCTCATTGGGGGTATTTGTTGAATTACCATCCTATCTCTGTAAGTGTATTGGTCTAATTCATAAAACGTGGAAATAAGAGTAACCAAGTATCACTGAACATCTTTTGTGAGTTATAGTAGTTTTCAAAGTCAGCACTGCTGCTATGTTGAATCACGTGATGCAGGTGAGACGGCCAGAGGCTTCCACTTGTTTAATCAAAATCAGGCTTTTGTTTCCTGTTAATTTTTAAAGCACATCTATCTTTTTTTGTGGCATTTATCCGAAAATACATTTTTGGGGAAACACATGTCTGTACGCAACCTCAATTCCAAACCTGTTTAAATGACGATGTGATTATTATTATTATTATTACTTGTTATTTGTACTGCGCTTTCCCATTAGGCCCAAAGCGCTTACAATGAATAAGATGTAATATTCTAAGAACTACAAAGTATTAAAGAGATGAGTTTTTATTAACTTTTTGAAGATTGCTAATGATGGAGACTGTCTAATTATTAGTGGCAGGTTGTTCCAGGATTTTGAGGCCGACACCGTAAAAGTTTTGTCACCAGCTAATGTACGAGTTAATGAATATGTGAGGCGAAGGTGATCACTGGCCGATCTAAGAGCTCTAGTTGGTCTATATAGATTAAGGCAGTTACCTAAATACTGTGGAGCCTGTTTATTCAGTGTTTTGTAGACAATCACCAGTAATTTGAACGTAATTCTCTGTTTAAAAGGAAGCCAGTGAAGAGAAACAAGATTACAAAACATGTTTCAAGATTGATCGAGATCGCAACTCTTCCTCTTCAAGGTCAATGAAGCAGGTGCCTTTATTTTAAAATTCAGGACTCACTAAAAGTATAATTTCTGATGAGCAATTCAAAATGTTTATTCTGCCTGTTCCGTACTTTCCCAATTCTTCTTTGAGGAAATTTTGTCAAAGCCACACCAACTCCAAAAGCTGTAAGGTTACTTCCAATGGCACACCATCAATCGGTGTGGATTCAGTTTCATTGGTGAATTGACCTTTAGACACTTCTGCTCCCTGGGTTAGATATTCAACAATGAATTTAAATATTGATGATGTCTGCAACAAGCTATGTACTCTTAGACATTCATTTCACATGATCTTTTGATTTATGTATAAGTTTTAAGGTCTTTATTCATCTTTACTTATACATTTCTCTTGTTTTTTTTGTTTAATTATTTATTGTAGTTCCTTTGAAAACCTGAAGTCTGTTGCCTTACATGAGATGAGAATCAGCAGAGCTGGAGATGAGAAGGTTGCTGAAAGATTACCAAGTATCCTTTTATGTCACTGTAAAAGTGTTTGACTCTCAAACAAAATAATTATTGAGAATTATATTTGCTTATATCCAAAGTCTCAGAGCATCCTTCAGTAAATGCAGCATAATAACCCTGGCTTAAGCCGAGCAACTGTTACGCCATCAAGTGTTTCAAGCGTTAAATTTCTGCTAGCTATCCATTTACTTCTTCTGGGTTGAGTGCAGCACAATGTGGATCAATTTCCTGCCAAAGGAAATTACACCATGGCTGGCATTTGAACCCATGACCCTCTGTCTGAAGACTAATCCACTTGGCTACAATACTCCACCCATTGTTTTATTAATTTCAACATTTACAATACAGTTCCTTTTCCTGTTTTTCTTTTATAAAAAGTAGAAAACAGTGTCATTTATATAAAACTAACTGTCAATCGGGAAGCCAAAGCCAGTCTAATTAGGGTTAAAGTAGTAAAAAATAATAATACAATATAACCCCCCCCCAAAAAAAAAAACCAACAACTAAAATTTAGAAATTAAATAGTAAAATATAGCTCATCCTTATTCTCCTAATTAATATCGATATTACAAAGAAAATAGATGAATCTTATGATGCTGTTTTCAGTAATATTTTCTCTTCAATCTTAGACTTTCTTGACCTAATTTAATTCAGACATAAAAGAATTAGATGTATCAAAAAACCTTCTACCTTCTTGGGAGGAGCTGTCTAAAATCACTGCAAGCATGCAAAAACTAAAAATATTAAATGTTAGGTAAGTACAATAACGTCAACATTCCTTTTTATTCACTAGATTTAATAACATAGCTGTTATAGATATATATATTGTATCAAGACTTCATTTAAATTATGGCATTATTAACTTTGAAGGTTGAGGCCACGTGTGAACTGTGCATACATGTACTGTGCAATATAAATCAAACTTCAGCTCTCAAGTCCTTTAACCCTAATTCTCCCAGGGGGGCAATTTTCGCGATATATCCGCTGCGCAAAATTTTTTGACCTCGCCGCTCACTGACTTTTTACTTTCAAGTCTCGCGCAAATTTTGAGACCAATTTTGTGACACCCGTGTACGCGGTTACAACATTACGCAACATTACGTAAGTGCATGTCAGACCAAAAATTGCTCATAAACATGATTTCGTGTACAAATCCAATGCAAATTGTGTATTTAGCCAAAATTCATAAATGTATCATTATTTCTACTTTTACTGATTAAACTTAATTAATTTTGCCTTGTTTATGATAAGAATGAAGTCTGGAACGATTTCCATTGAAAAAACAATAAAAGACAAAAAGTAAAAAACATAGAAATAGATAAGAAATAAAAAAAAACAATAAAATACATAAGAAATCGGTCTTAGTACCAGAATTTTTTTCATTCACAATTGTTAGGAATGCTATCAAGAATATTTTCACCAAAAAATAGCATTCTAGGAGCTTTATTTAGTGAATCAGAGCCCCCCCCCCCCGGAATGACAAGAATCAAAATACCCCTGGATATTTAGGGTAAAAATGCTCTTGAATGTAGAAACCTTGTATGTCATCTTTGGATTAGGGAGCTTTGTTTTTATGCGTCTGTCCAATGTCATATTTGTCCATCACGTTTTTGTCCTCATGAGAACCTTGTGCATATTGTGCAGATGATCTGATTATTTTCTTTATCTGTTCCCCAGTAGTGTTTTTGTGCATCATTATCTGCGCATATTTTAGTTTGAGCACTGAGATCACAATGAATGAGCAGATTATTAATCAGCTGTAAGGTTTCAGGCAAGTTTTCCTGTGATCTACACTATAAATGAAATAAATAATTGAAAATTCCTCATGAACATGATGACTGAAGTAACTATACCTTGTCGCTATTATGCCTGGGACAGGTGGGTCAAGTTGCCCCACGAGATTTCTCATTGCCTCTACTTTTCTGCTGTCCAAGGCCACCACATTGAATCTGGATTAAAACCCTTTTAAGGACTTCACATAATCCTTAACATGACGGATGACCATATTCTGTCATCTGTCTTTTCCTTTCCTCTCAATATCCACACAATTTTGTTCATTTCGTTTCCCATTTTATATTTTTCTTCATCCAACTTTATCACAAATCCTTTTCCAACTACCAGTTTGAGGGATCAACTTCAAATTTTGTATCAAGTATGCATACGAGGATGACAGTGATCTGAGTATGATATTGGGCAAAACTATTGGTCACACAGGTTTATTTATTATTTATTGAATGGTTTATTTATTTCAAATATTCACTGAAAATAGTAGCCAAAGGCTGAATTACATTCAGTTTACAAATGGTATAAACAGACATATAAAAAATATACAACTTAGAATAAAATAGGCAAATATCAAATTGAAATTATTCTACAAAATAATTATACATAAATATGAAAGTAATTGAAATACCCAGCATATGAGAAGGAAGCCTCAGAGGTAGAATAAAGCACATGTATAATGAGAACATGTTAGAACGCAAGACAAAATTAAATAAGAGGAAAGGAGGGAGACAGGAACAAAGTTAAAGAGATTGGGTATTTAACAAAGATGGAAAAAAAATTATCGGAAATAGTAATTATAATGCAACCAATTTTAATGTAGAAAGAAACCATGGAACAAGTTAGTTGGTGTGAAAGTGGAAAAATGAAAGAATGAGATCAGTATAAGTTTGAGTAAAGTTGGACAAACGAGGAAGTCATTTGAATGTTGAGAACACTAATGCGATGGGGATCCTCCCACAGGCAGTGCAAACAAGTTCTGTGATGTAACACACCTACAACTTTCTTCTTTGTACACTAAAAACATAGTAAAAAACCCCTCTTTTTTTGCTCATTCTATTTATAGGACAAACTCACAAACAATTCATCCTTGTGAAACCTGCATTACATGTCTTTTCATTAAAAAGATTTTATTGTAGAGTAGATAAAAGAGAAAATTTAGGTGAAATATGTACTAAAGTAATGGGGAAGTTATATATTTCTGATCTTGGTTGCATCGACAATGGGAGGATCTGAATATCATTAGCGTTCTCGACATTCAAATACTTATAACTTTATTATTGATTGTCCAATTTTACTATTGATATTTTAGTCAATATTCAAATTCTTATTATTCATTCAATTTTTCTCCAACTTTCATCAATCTGTTTCTTTTATTTTATTTTTCTTCATACGATGTCAACTATTTCAAGGGTTTCATTCTCCTTTAATAATTTCAGGAGTTATTTGTGTGAATATTTCTGATCAGGCAATAGTGGAGGCACAAACATTAACCGTGGATTGTTCTCTAAATTTTCATTTTGATGCCCCCATTATTATTATTCTTTTCTTACTGAGCACCTTGCCTTCTTCTTATACAACCTATATCACATGAATAAACAAGTGAATATTTGTGATCAGGCAATAGTGGAAGCAACCGTGGATTGTTCTCTAAATTTTCATTTTGATGCCCCCATTACTATTTTCTTCTTACTGAGCACCTTGCCTTCTTATACAACCTATATCAAATGAAATCATGGAGTGTGTGGACTCTTTGACCAATGAGAGTGCAGTATTCTTGTTTTCAAGCTGCTTTATTAACTTAGCCAATGAAATGTGTGATCTTGACTTGATTTAACCGATTCTTGTTTTGAAACATATACCATTTTAAAGCATAGATACTGAGCTAATATCATGATCTAAAATCATTCAGGCTCAAACAGAAGTAAAGAGTAAAATAACAACTTTTGTCAGGTGAAAATAATTATTTTGTAGAATGTTTTAGATAAAAAGTTTCGCCCTTCTCACAAGACATGAAAGAATGATTCTTATTCTGAAAATGATACCAAAAATATTAAAATGTGATATATATATATATATATATATATATATATATATATATTTAGAGCAGCAATGACCAAATTAAAAGAGGTGTTTTGGTCCACACCCAGCTCATTAAATATGCAAAACCTTTCTGGTCATGAAATCACGGGGATAAATGAAACTATTTTTGAGGACCTGCCGACTGACTGTTTATGAGTTTTGAGTTGTGCAGTTATATATTTTCTCCTTCTTTTATTATAAAAAACACTTTTATAAATCCAGTTATTATTTTGTAATAGATTTTCCCAACATCAATTGTTCTACTTTTAATCTCCTTCTCATGAATCTTGTTCTCTCATTAATACTATTTTTCTCTTTCTTGGCTGTCTATCTATCACTATCTGTTGATCTGCCCCACTGTTCACTATCCTCATCAGCATCAAAATTGTGTGTAAATATTTAATTATTTGTTTTTGTCTTCCTTTCAGTGAAAACAGATTTGTTCTACCTACCAGTCCATCTAATCTTTGTTCTGCCTTTTATGCATTAGAAGAACTTTTTCTCAACAGATGTAATATCACATGGAAAGAGGTGAGATGATGAGTAAGAATTTTTCATCAATATGTCATATCATATGGAAAAAGATAAGGTGACTATTAATAGCATTTCCCCAATATAGATGTAATCTCACATGGAAAAAAATAAGATGATTATTAAGAGCTTTTCCCCAATATAGATGTAATTTCACATGGAAAATAGTAAGATGATTATTAACAGCTTTTCCCCAATATAGATAAAATTTAACATGGAAAAAGATTAGATGATTATTAAAAGCATTTGCCAATATAGATGTAATTTCACATGGAAAAAGATAAGATGATTAACAGCTTTTCCCAAATATAGATGTAATTTCACATGGAAAAAGATAAGATGAAAATAGCTTTTCTTCAATATAGATGTAATCTGACGTGGGAAATTATAAGGTGATTATTAATATCCTTTTCTCTATATCACTCAGAAAAGCAGGAAGTTAAGTAATATAAAACTTGTCAATATGATATATAGATGCAATATCACATGGAAAGAAATATCACCATTATTGGGAATTTCACCTCAATTTTGATGGAATACACATGGAAAGAGATAAGGTGATTATTATGAGCTTTGCCTCGATATAGATTCAATATATCTTCTCTTGGACAGAGGAAAGATGATTATTATTAAAGAACTTTCTTCAATTTTGATGTAATACACATGGAAAGAAATAAGAGGATTATAACAACTTTTCCTCATAATGGATCTAATATCACATGGAAAGAGTAAAACAGTAAACAAATAGCAAATAGGCATGAGTGTAAAGGTGCAAGATTTCGCATGAGGTGGAAGAAAGATACTCTATTCAACGAGGCGTTAGCCAAGTTTCTTTCACCGAATGCGAAATGTCGCACCGTTGCACAAATATATTCGCTATTTGTGTTGTACAACGCCTTGGAAGTTAATGAAAATATGAACAATAATGAGTTTTTTCCTATGTAAATCTATGGAAATAAGAAAGGGAAATCCTTCAAACGCGCATCTAATCTGCAGCAGCGATGCGCATTTCATCCAGTAAGCCCGACTCTACGTATTGCACCTGCATTTACTAAGCGCATGCAATGCAATGAATCATATTTTCAAGAAGGCGTTGTACAGTGTTGATTGTTGTATAAGCAACCCCTGTAATGCAAAGTTGATGTTCTTTAGTAGGCAGAATATATGAGAATAGAAACTCAATGTTATGTTTTTTATAAATGCAACATCCAACACATTCTACAAGCTCTATGGAAATGGACTGAATTTTTCACGATTTATAATCGAAGGGGTTGTCTGTGCACAATTCTATTATATGAGCTCTAATAAAACAAGTGTTTTTGTGCTAAATGTTTTTTTTTTACAGTTAAATGTCTGTAATGCATGGATCCACTGTGTTATAAATTTAGCGAAATTTGAGAAAATACAAACTTCCTGCAATATATAGTGTATACAAATTTGTTATACAGTATGTTCAGATGAAACATGTATCACTGAATTATCATGTATAAAGAAAGCTTACTAAATATTTAAATCCCACTTATTTTGTTAAAATATTTCATGTTATAGTTGCTGATGTCTTCAACTATGTGGCCAAAACTGAAGAAACTTCATGCATGCTACAACAGAATAGCAAATCTTGACAAGTAAGAATGATTTTGATTATTCAAATCAATTCAACAAAACATTTATTTTCTTACATTTTTCACAAAATATAATTTTTGTCTCACCTGCCTAGCAGAGTGAGACAAAAGGCGCCGCTTTTCCGACGGCTGCGGCGTCAACATCAAATCTTAACCTGAGGTTAAGTTTTGGAAATGAAATCATAACTTAGAAAGTATATGGATTTATTCATGAAACTTGGCCATAAGGTTAATCAAGTATTACTGAACATCCTATTAGAGTTTCATGTCACATGACCAAGGTCAAAGGTCATTTAGGGTCAATGAACTTAGACCATGTTGGGGGAATCAACATCAAAATCTTAACCTGAGGTTAAGTTTTTGAAATGTCATCATAACTTAGAAAATATATGGACCTAGCTCATTAACTCTTCATGCGTTCACCTGTAAACCCCCTGTGTGTTGCATTATTTTAGGGTCTCATTCACATTCGTGCCATGAGTCACAGACTCCTTACAATAAACTTGGCCATGGTATTGCATTACGAAAATTTCCCGTTTGATTCTCGACCGCACTTCGGACTGCAAACTGTGGTCGGATACCCCGTTTTTCGTTTGGAAACTCTCAAACAACATTTCCAATCCCGATAAACCCATCTTGGCCAGGTAATCCCCTTGTCTCAATTTCACCACCACGGGCCAGCCAAACGAGCGTTGAGCCAAGGACGAAATGATAAACAACAGCTGTGCTATTACGTAAGACTTGTCTGCCTGTAGAAGGATCTTCGGAATGAAATTATTGTATTCGATATTAATCACGTTTTCAAAGGCATATTACATTCAGACATCCAATACTAGTCCATTTTCAATTTCGAACGAAGAAAATCGACCTCGAAATAAGGAAAGTAAGCGAATAAAAATGACGGCATGTTTTGCAGAAACCGAGCTCAGCGCTGCGCATGCATCCCGTCGTGTGTGGCCCCCTACTGTGACTGTATATGCCGGGCTCTTGCGTTATCTTCGGACCGACGTCAAGAAACAGGTGTTTTGAAACTTAAATTTCTTGCTTGGGGCATGTTAGGGTTTGTCGTATTTGGAGAAGAGAATTGATGAGAAGGGAAACCAGGGTATAGTGATCTCAAATGGAAGTTTTTCGTCATGTTGTTTGTGAGGAGGGTTTTATTGATGTTATCCTCTCCCTTTTTAATGAACTTCCTGGCTATGATCAGGATGTATTGATTTTTTTGGAAAACTCAAGGATTCTGTAATGTGTAAACTGTGATAATCCGTTGAATGCTAAACTAATGTCGCACGCACCATCGATCGATCGGTACACATATACATAGCTAGGCACGCTCCGGGGCATGCAATTGTTTGAAAAACAATGGGACAGGGGACGTCTATGGGAAATGTGTGGTTGTGCAAAAATGCGAAAGAAACACGCCTACGGATGTGCAATAATGCGAACGCAACGCATGAAGAGTTAAACTTGGACATAAGGTCAATCATGTATCACCAAACATCCTGCATGAGTTTCATGTCACATGACCAAGGTCAAAGGTCATTTAGGGTCAATGAACTTTGGCCGATTTGGGGTATCTGTTGAATTACAATCAAAACTTTAAAAGTTTTTGGATCTGATTCATGAAACTTGGACATAATAGTAATCAAGTATCACTGAATGGCCAGAGGCATTCCACTTGTCATAAAAATATAAATATATAACTTTTGTTAACAGAAGAAGGCATAGTTCCATGAAAGCAAAAGCTTGTAATAGGATACACCTGTAACACAAATACATACAAATACGCATATACATATATATTAATAGCCATTGGTTGTCCTGTTTTGCTAAATCAATGGTGATTAATTTATCAGTAGTGAAAATAAAGTCATGGATGTTTTGTTGATTTTATTTCAGTTTACATTCAATACATTATGACGTAGAGCTATTCCATCAATGTTCGTCGTCCTATACTTGGCTTTCATGAATTAATTTGTGTTTCTAGTTCAAATAAAAAATTGTACTTGTAAATTATCATGATTTGAGTGGTTTATTAAAGCGAAATAAGATGAACGAAAATATGGATCAGAAATAAAAATTGGTTGTTTGATGTATGGAATTGCCAAAACATTGCACATCTTCATCTGATTAATATTTTTTTCTCTGACTCACCCCCCCCCATCTTTATTCTTTCTGTCTCTCTATACTTACACCATACAGACCATCAGAAGGCACGTTTGATCACCTTGAGTTATTGAATGTGGAGGGGAATCAGATTGAGACATGGGAAGGAGTCTTACAGCTCGGCCATTTACCAAGGTAAACCTCGTTTACTACCACAGGTCATGGTGGAAGAGCCATGGTGTAGTGGTTCTGACTCTCGCCTTGTAAACAGAGGGTCGTGTGTTCGAATCCCACCGCGGCCTAGCTTCCTTTGGCAAGGCATTAATCCACACTTTACCACTCTCAACCCAGGTGCTAAATGGGTACCCATTAGGATGCGAAAGATATTGTATGTTTAATTTTGCCAGCGCCATAATGTGGCTGCGACGAATGCAAGGAATGCTCCCCAGGGAGTGGAAATTGTGCACTTTTCATGCTTGATTGAAATGAATCCAATGACCGGGGTAATAGTATGGTGTAACGCGCTTTTTATCAAGGGTGTATCTTATAATATTTTCATGAAGCCATGCATGACTTTAGTTAAATATAAACTCAGTTTCAGGCTATTATTATCATTATTATCATCATCCCAAGGGTGTATTTTATAACAGTTTTCATGAAGCCATGCATGACTTTAGTTAAATATAAACTCAGTTTCATCTAAGTTTGAACATATATCTTGGTCCTGTACATTTGCAGGTTGGAAGGCCTGATACTGAACAACAACAACATTCCAAATATAATCTTTGAGGATGCCTCATTAGATGAGAAAACAGAGTACTTTAGGAGTCTGAAGTCACTTTCTCTTCACAATAATAAAATAAGTGAGGTAAGACAGCAGTGATTCGTTTGGAATTTGGATTTTGCTTCTCGCAGGTGCCAAATTCAAATCCAATTGTTAAACTGTATTTGACATGTTTACTTTTTTCATTATTATGTTGTGTGGTAGAATACCAAGGTTCTGATATTGTAGATCCTTTTTGCCCCCAAACTCATCTAAGTTGGGATGCTGGATACATGTGTTTAGACAGGTCACCAACCAATTGCTGTAAGGTTAATTATTGCACCATGATATCTTGTTTTTAATGTTTTTAAACTGAAAGAAGCTAGCAATTGAAATGTATATGTACTTCAGAAAATGCAGGAGAGCAATGCTGTTTTTGTTGTTGAAATGATAAATAAAAATGTGGGATTTTCGTCTCACCTGCAGAGCAGAGTGAGACCATAGGCGCCGCTTTTCCGACGGCGGCGTCAACATCGAAATCTTAACCTGAGGTTAAGTTTTTGAAATGACATCATAACTTAGAAAGTATATGGACCTAGTTCATGAAACTTGGCCATAAGGTTAATCAAGTATTACTGACCATCCTATTAGAGTTTCATGTCACATGACCAAGGTCAAAGGTCATTTAGGGTCAATGAACTTAGACCATGTTGGAGGAATCAACATCGAAATCTTAACCTGAGGTTAAGCTTTTGAAATGTCATCATAAGTTATTTATTTTCTTACATTTTTCACAAAACATAATTTTTGTCTCACCTGCATAGCAGAGTGAGACTATAGGCGCCGCTTTTCCGACGGCGGCGGCGTCAACATCAAATCTTAACCTGAGGTTAAGTTTTTGAAATGACATCATAACTTAGAAAGTATATGGACCTAGTTGATGAAACTTGGACATAAGGTTAATCAATTATCACTGAACATCCTGCGGGAGTTTTATGTCACATGACCAAGGTCAAAGGTCATTTAGGGTCAATGACCTTTGGCCGAATTGGGGGTATCTGTTGAATTCTCATTATAACTTTGAAAGTTTATGGATCTGATTCATGAAACATGGACATAATAGTAATCAAGCATCACTGAACATTTTGTGCAAGTTTCAGGTCTCATGATTAAGGTCAAAGGTCATTTAGGGTCAATGAACTTTGGCCGGATTGGGGGTATCTGTTGAATTCTCATTATAACTTTGAAAGTTTATGGATCTGATTCATGAAACATGGACATAATAGTAATCAAGCATCACTGAACATCCTGTGTGCATTTCAGGTCACATGACCAAGGTCAAAGGTCAATGAACTTTGGCTGAATTGGGTGTATCTGTTGAATTACCATCATAACTTTGAAAGTTTATGGATCTGATTCATGAATCTTGGACATAAGAGTAATCAAGTATCACTGAACATCCTGTGCGAGTTCAAGTCACATGATCAAGGTCAAAGGTCATGTAAGGTCAATGAACTTTGGCCATGTTGGGTTTTTTTGTTGAATAACCATCATATCTCTGTAAGTTTATTGGTCTAGTTCATAAAAAGTGGACATAAAGAGTAACCATGTATCACTGAACATCTTGTGCGAGTTAGAGTAGTTTTCAAAGTCAGCACTGCTGCTATATTGAACCGCGTGATGCAGGTGAGACGGCCAGAGGCATTCCACTTGTTAGTTTTTACATTGCTTTAGAATTAATTATGCTTTACTTCAATTTTCTTAAACTGATCTGAAGCTATTTTGGATCCCAATGACTAATAAAAAAAAGAATATTGTGCAGTTTCCTTTATTTCATGAAAACTTGTACCTACTTGCTTCTAACACTGGCCTTCGGTCTGACATTGTATATTAAATGGATTTTGTCTCTCTTATTTCTGTTCAGTGGAATAGTGTGAATGAATTGAGGAAACTGCAGTGCTTGGATGAATTGAATATGAAAAGAAATCCCCTGGTGCAGAACGAGAAAGCATCCACTGTTAGAGGTCTCATGATTGCCAAGCTGCCTTCACTGTTTCACTGCAACCACAGTGCTGTGAGTAGGAGTTAACAAGTTTTTGATTGATGTTGTTTCTGGCATTACACTCTTAGCTATCCAATAAAAATAGATATTCAGTAAAAAGGTACATAATCTGCCCAACATGCTCACAAAACAAATATTCATTTTCAATCTTAAACATGTGGTAACAGTCACAAAGTAGGATTTAAAAGAATAAAACAAAATAATATCCCAAGTGTCTGTATTTAGACTGTGTGTATAGTATGAACTAAAATTATCTTGCAATTGATTCTATTTATAGAAAAACAGTCATTTTTCTTTAATTGGCAATTGTATGGCTCTCTGTCGGTTGACAGATCTTTTTACAAGCAACGATAATACACGTGCCAATGTATGCTTTTCAGTAATTTCTATTTTAGTCTTCTTGGTTTTTCCGCCTAGTTTTCATTATTTCACATTTGGTTTGCTTAGATTGGATTCAGTCGGAAATCGCTAGGTTTAGGTATGAAAACAAGCTTGTTCTTTAATATAGAGTTTAAAATTATTGCTCCCTGTGACTACTTGACTCGTGCGATAATTCTTTCATCTTAGGTATCAGAGGCTGAGAGGAAAGGTTCAGAAATTGACTACATGAAGAAATACCATGAAGATTGGTTGAAGAGTGGAGGAGGAAAGGACCAACCTGGCTCAAACCTTCAAGCAGATTTCATCAGAAATCATCCCACATATACATCTATCATCAAGAGTAAGACAAAATATATCATACACATTGAAAGGTTTCCTTGCAATGTATCATCTAGGATGCCAAAATGTTATTTCCAAATTGATTGTAAATATGCATGAAAATGTATTTTCATGTTGAGAAGTTAATTTCTCAAGACTAAATTAAAATGTTAGCAAAAAGACATTCTTGTTTCATTTTGTCTGTAAGGCATGAAGAAAAAAATGAAATCTTTTAAATCATATGTGAGTCCTTTATTTATTCTATTTTCTTTTTTATTTTCTTTAAAGAAACATTTTTTTTTCAAGAATACTAATAAATGCTATAAAACTTGAAATGGCTATTTGATTACAAATCAATTTAAAAAGAATGTTGCAATATTTAACAATAATAGGTTACATTTATTGATTTTGGTTTTATTATAATTAGCATTTGATCATATTTTCCATTTTTGTACTAAAGTCATGTCATTTATTCATTCCATCTCCAGCTATGATACAGACGAAGTCTGTATTAGAGATGGAGATGAAATCACAAACTGACTGATATTTGAATAATGAACTAATTGTAACTAAATGTATTCTGCTTTATTTAAATAACATATGAACTCTCACAAGAAAGGTGTACTTTTTGTATCATGCTGTATATGTTTATATCAGTGTCGAAGCTTTAATGGTACTCCATGTATTATTTTGTGGACATGTGTGTGGTTCTTAAAGGACCACCCAAACTGTATGAGGGATGGAGTATACTGTATAAAGTATGTACTGTATGCATCTGTAATCTGTCCAATGTAAAATGAAGTTCCTTGACACATTGTCTACTGGGACTGGGTGATCCCTGTACAAAGCCTATTGGAATCACATAACTCAGTAGCCAAAGGGTTAATCAATTATGATTATATTTAATGCAATGCAATTTGATTAATGACAGAGTATGGAGCCCCAGATGTGAGTGATGACTCACAAGCAAAGCCTGGTGCATTGAAATCTTCTCTGCTAGAACTCATTTTAAGCTGCCCTCAACACGCAACCAAGAAATCTATCAAGAAAAAACTACCAGGTATGTTCATGTTCACTGTGGATGCCAACAGGAGCATTTCATGAAAGGTTTGTCAGTGACTTTCAATGACAGCTAATGCAAATCCTTGTATCTGATTGGCTTAGAGCAAATTAATCGGTGAAAATCTCTGACATTTTTGTGGTGAAACGCTTCCCTGAAATGGTGTATGTGAGGAAATACAACAAATTTGTTACCGAAACTTTGAAAGCAACTATACTTTTGAAAATGATTCAATATATGACTGATTATGGCTGAACTATTACATTACATCTTATTCTGTATTTAATTTTGTTTTTTGTTTCTTAGCCAATCACCTTCTGTGGAAAAGCAATAATATAGTTGGAAATGATTTGATTTACATGTCGGATTTATCATTACATTACATGTCTGATTTATCATTATCTTTCATTCTGTATCCAAATTTGGTTTTACTTCATAGCCAATCACTTTCTGTGGCATAAGGATGAATTTCCTCTATAAGAATCTGTCTATTTTTTTCAGTTACCATGGATATCAGAAAAGTCAAGGGAATGATTCAGAAACTCTTCAAAGTAGATGTTGCTGACCAGAAGCTTTCTTATCTCAGTCCAAAGGTATGATACTTGGTGATAATGTACTCAAATTATGATAGCTTGAGCAGTTTGTGAAGTGAAATAAGAATTGAGAAAAAATGAAATTGGATGAACAAGAAATTTAATTATATATCATGAAACTGCCTTCTGTGTCTTTTTCATGTTAGAGCCTTAATTCTAATCTTTTGATATTCTCAGAATTCATTTGTTAATATGAATGTTGTTATTGTCATAAGTAATCTTATTTGAAAGGGTTGGTTGTTTTTTACTTAGCCATTGAAGTCGATGATATCAGGAGATAATAAAGCAACTTGTAACTGTGAGTGAGATTCAATGTGTATGTATTTCTTGTGTTTTTTGTTTGTACAGTTACCTGATCAGGAGATTCCTCTAGATAATGACCTGAGACAACTGGGATTCTTTGGTGTTGAATCTGGAAACACAATAATGATCAGATGGTGAAATCAGATGGATACTGGAAGGAGATGGTCCCTGTACGAGCTGACTGGGTATACAGTCATTCTGAATGCAGTGTGATTTCTGTTCATATTTGTAGTGCCATCTTGGACATACTAGTAAATTCAACCTAGTATCAGAGCTAGTGGGCGATTCCATACGTGTCGTACGGGACATTTAGAGAACATTTGACAGTTTTTGACAAGAAAAAACAAAAAATATTCCACTAACTATAGGTGGTCATCAGCTACTACCAGAGTGTAAGAAAAACAAAGACTTAACATGACTTGAATTCACATCCTGTATAATACAGATTAAAAATAGTAATGTGTCGTACGGACGCAGAAAAGGTGGCTTTTTTAGAAACCTCAAGTTTGTACTCAAAAGTCTGTGAGTTGGGCAGATAAATTTCATAGAAACTGAACTCAAATTGACACTCAATTACCTAAGAACAAACACATTTATAAAAGAAAGCAAAATAAACATGCATGAATAAATAAAGCAAATTATAATTTTCGAGAACATTGTGGCGTACGGGACATTCAAAATGTGTCGTACGGGACATCTCTAAATTGAAGCCAAACTTTCTTACTTTATGTCACTTTGACTTCTTCAATCACATTATTTGGCTGATGATAATGATAATCCCATCAAACTAAGACATTCATTAGGTTAGAAACCGCTATTAGGTGAATATTTCTGTCAATATATCATAAACAAAATAATGTGTCGTACGGGACAATTGTGTGTCGTACAGGACACTTGTGTGTCGTACGGGACACTTGTGTGTCGTACGGGACACTTGTGTGTTGTACAGGCACTTGCGTGTTGTACTGGGCAGCCTGAATAAATAAACATGAACTTTTTATCAATCAGAAGGAGCATTACCCCTAAATTCTTGCTTATTTATGAATAATCTTTTAATAAGCAGTCATTCAGGACAATACAATTAAGTAACCTCAATATATACCATTGGGAGCAATATGTTATAATTTTTTTCATGATGGGAAATGTACAAGACATAGTGTTCACAGCATTTTACGAGCTGAAAAACTTCAGGTTTTGTGTGAAGTTATATTTTAGGGAACTAATTGATGATTTCCCAACACTATTTAAACAATAAATGAATGAAACTTTGTATAAATTATGGGGCTAAAATGATGATGTTATGATTTTTTATATAAAATGTATATCTACATGATATATGTCACCACTGTCACTTTTTTTCCTTTTTTTTGGTCACAATTTTTTTCTAAAGAAATGCGGTTCTACTTTTCCAAACCCATCTGCATTTCATGAAACCATATGGTTTGTCTTATTTTCCAGATTTTTTTTACAACTTGAAAAAAGTAAGGAGTTTCAATACTGTATATAAAAAAAAGTGATCATCAAGGGAAGTCCAAATAGATGATCCTGATGATTGATATGTATTTTTTTTACATCTTATAATAATTCCACATTAGCATGCAAGAGGGAGTCATCTTCCAGGCTAGGTAAAAATAATTCTAAAAGTTTTCTTTTCATGCTCAATGAAAAGAAATTAACCTTCTCTGATCAGTGAAAATCACCAGTTTAGCTGAAGGGATTCACAAAAGAATAAGCCTACATGAAATCAATTAAAATGTTTAGAATCACCTATTTCATGTTCTATGGAGATAAACAAAGTACTTTTTCAGTTCACTTTATGTTAAATCAATTAAATGAATTTAAATATGCCTACTATTTATGGTTTCTGAATCCAAATCCTGCAATTAAATGCATTATTATATTGTGTGTCGTACGGGACATTTTTTAATAGGACAATAATTGAAAAATGAAGGGCAGTAATTAGATCCGTATGGGATAAATCGATCACCCATGGGTCAAACAAAGAGAAACTCATTTTATGAAATTGCATCATCAAAAATAAAATTGTAGGAAAAACTTTTGCATTGTCATGTGTCGTACGGGACATTGCCAAAAATAGGTTCGGAAAAATCAGGGCTGCCCCTATTATGGATCATGAAAATGTTGTAGATATTATTTGGAACCATCAATGATATATTATTCTATTGACCTGCAATATTTTCGATCTTCTCTTGCTTTGCAAATAATTGTTTCAGGTGGAATTTGTACTTGACTATTCAATGAGCAAAATTATTGAAAATTTAAAATTCCATTGTTCTCCCCCCCAAAAACGATATCTGTCTTCACTTTTGGTTAAAACTCATAATTTTCATAAAATTTAGGTATCATAGTAAAATAATACACTACTTATGACTTATTGAAAGCATGTTGAAATTTATGATATTTTTGAAGTTCTAGTGTGGAATCGCCCTAGTGAACAGTTAGACGTTTCATGGAATTTATCTTTATTTGGTTTATCACCTACAACAACGATTTTGTCGATTTTACATGTCCAATGGGTATTTCCATGAAGTATTGAACCTTCTTGTACATCTGGGTCCTGTCTTACAAGAGTCGCGATTGATCCGATAAATCGCAACTATGGAAAGCCAGCAAAGTCAACATATAAAATGCATGTTTGTTCAAAAAGTTTTCTTGATATGAATGTATATCTACATGTATACATTCATTGATTTCTTGACAATTTGGCATGTTCTCCTTTGTTTACAATGGACATTTTGCAAATTACCTGTAGAAAAAATTATGGCACTGATGGATTTCCATAGAGTTATGATTGATGGATCAATCGTAACTCTTTGTATGACAGGGCCCTGACCCCCATTTTCTCTATTCTTACTTCACTTCATGACCTGCTCAAGCCATGACAATTTGAGAGTATTACTAGCTTTCATATGAACCAGAAAACAGAGACAAATAACTTCAAGATGGTCCCACATATAAAAAGTCTGATAGCATTAACCAAATACAAATCATATAACTGGAAATTTGGAATACTATGAAAAGCACATTTTTTTTTAGTTAATTGTTCACAAACAACAGATTACAAGCAATATCAAAGCATCTTGGATCAGATCTGTGAAGAAACTCACATGTGAATCTGTATCCACTCTCCAGTTAAGGATTTGATAAAGAAACTTGACAAAAGAAAACAAAAGATATTTTAATATGCTTATCCCTTTCTTATCATGCAGGCCCGTGAGTAGAAGTGTTAAAATAAATCTTAAGTGCAACAATTCTGTGGCAATGTTAATTGGGTTCCTGGGTTATAGTGTTTTCAGATGAGAAGCTTTATCTGGGCACATTTTCAGTAAAAACTTGTGTTGAAAAAAATGAAATTGGCCTTCTAAAAATGGGAATTTTACCCCATGTTTGGTGAAGATAGAATACACTTTTAAAAATTCAAGTGCAGCAAAGCCAATTATTCAACCTGAAATTAAATGAAAATGCTGAAATCAGTAACAATTTAAGAATTACTTTTGTTGTTCATTAAATTTGATGACTCACCCAATACCTAGTACTATAAACTCAGCTTCTTCTTTACTTTGTTTTGATGGGCAGCCAAGTCCTCATGTGCTCTTTTAAAGGCTTGAAGCTTGCCTGGACTTTGTTTTAGATGACAGATGACAGTGTGACAGTTGCTGGTTTTTGAATTCCAAGAGTCTCAAGTTTTGAGGCATGTTCCTTTTTCTTGCTCTCTTTCTGTTCTGAGTATCTTCGATAAGCTCCTCTCATGTTCCTACACAAAGCTGTGTTCACAGGGGTTTTAACAGGGTCTTTTCTTTCAAAGTACTCCACTGCAGTTTTCTTGTTGGACATAAGCTCATATTTTACAGTTTGTATAGCCGAAAAGTTCTCAATTAAAATACTTGATTTACGGCTGTTGACAGTTTCTTGCATGATACTGAATGAAGATTCTACCATTGGGGCATGGAAGCATGACAGTAATGCAAATACCATACTGCATAGATATGGGAATTTAGCTGCTTGGCTATTCCAGGTGTCCGTTTCATCAATATTTCCGTCCGACAAGTTGTCAGATCTGACAACTTTCCTGGATTCTCATTGGTTAAGAAGCACTGTTACTATAGTAACTGTCGGATAAAACAGTACTTGTCGGATAAAACGGCTGACAAGTCCTTTCATGAAACGCTCCCAAGAAGTCCACTATGTCCAAGTTATCATCTGTAGGGTTATCATTCAACTGATATTGACGTATCTCCATGTCATGCTTTGCTTTTTCCTCTTCACTTGCGAATACATTACTGACCAATTCAGGGAGCTTTGACAAGTACTTTAAGTGAGAATGTGGCCTCTACATTTGGGATCAACTGCTGAGATGCTCTTCAGCAGTTCATTGTTCAGAGGCATTTTACATATCCAGCCATGAGCTTCTTTGTCAAGTCATCTGCCATGGTCTTGGGCAAGTTCTTATGGATGTACTTCACAAGATGCACTTCAGGATGTGGCAAATAACATGACACATCATCTAGATCAAGTTTCTGTAGTCTCCATTTTGATGTGTCTTTCAGTTTCTCTGGTTTGATGAAACACACAAAGTGTTTTAACAACTCTGGTTGTTGATCATTGAGTAGGTGGACCACTGTTATCTCCTTCTGAAACAACATCTTCAGGAGTGGGAGAACAGAAATGAAGATGTTTTTGGACCTGCATAGAACACTTTGTTCAGGATCCTGTTGGTTCTTTCATGGCGTTCTTTAGTCATCTTCCTGTTCTTGGAGTTATCCTGAATTTTCTTGATGGCTTCCTGCGCTGACTTTGGAACATTATACTCCTTGTATATTTGAAGAACTGGTGCTAGGTATGTGACCCAATCAGCATCAGAAAGGAAAGAATAGTAGAATATTGTGTAGGCATCCAACATGTGCATTGTGTCAACACTCACATCATACACAGATAACCATCTGTGGTTAACATATCTCTCTTGGGTTGTGGCCTTGATACCAAGGGCATCACATATCAAGAACAGAGCTTCTTTCTTATCTGCAGACCATTTGAAATCATTGAATATAGAATTCAACAAAGATTCAACATGGCTCTCAAATGGCTCACAGAATTGTTTAGCTGCATTTTGTGCATGATGACAAGAATCCCCATCGATGTTGACTAAATGAGGGGCCTTGTGTTTTCTAATTAATGTTTCTAGTCCTCCCTTAGATCCATGCATAACATTACAACTGTCCATTAGTATCGAAATGAGATTCTTCCAGGGAAGATTCAGACGATCAAATAATTTCACTAGCTCTTGGTAGAGCGTTGCTCTGTCGACTTTGATAACAGTTAATGATGATAAACGCTTCACTACCACTTTAATCTCCCTTTTTGAGAAGTATGACCCAAGCACTGATAACCACACGCATGTTTGTTTTACTAAGCGCAATCATATCAGGGAAATCTGAAAATTCCATTGATTTCTCAGCAACAAAACCTAGAACTGTAGCCTCAGCGGTTGCCACTCTGTCAGATAGTGACACTGTTGGCTCAGGGATGCTTTTTTCAGGTTTTTCCGCGGTCTTTTTATATACACAACAAAAAAAGTAAGTCCCCCCTAAATCAAACTGCTGTAACTTTTGAACCGAATTATTTTGAGATATGATATTTCATGGGTGGATTTAATTAAGCAGCTCCTGGGGAAAAATGAGATTGATCGATTGAGTCATGCATGAGTAATTAAAGATTGAATTAAAAATGACCATTTTTGAAAGTCACAAGAGTCGTTTTTCAGATTGTGCAAATACAAAGTTGGGCAAAAATTGTATTTAGGTGAACTTTATAATGTTATGCTGTTTTACTATCCATCATTTAACCATTTCAGACCAAATTTTGATATCGTATGTTCATGGTTGAGTGAGGACGATGTATTGCAGGGGCCGCGGAGGGGGGGCTGGGGGGCTTCAGCCCCCCACTTTTTTCCATAAGCAAGTACAAAAATGTAATACGATTGTGATTTTTGGCATGGTCAGCCTCCCCCCCCCCCACTTTGAAAACTGCTCTGCGGCCCCTGTATTGTGACGTGTAATCATAGGGTTTTGGGGTATTATCTTTTACAACTTGTTAGATCATGTTAAAATTTGAAAATGTTGATGGCTCCCCCGATTATAGGCCCCTCCCCCATTTAAAATTCTGGATCCACCACTGATCTGTCCATACATTCAACTGATCCTGAGAAATTGTTAGGAAAAGAATACATTTATGCAGTATAAAGAGTATTCATTCCTAAATTTTCGAATGTGCTCGCTCAACCATGAAATGGCTAAAGTTCGGAAAGTGTTTGGTGATAGAAATGATGGATGATAAAAACAACAGCAATTAAAGACACCTTTCAAACCAAATTTGCCCCCAATATTCACTTTATTACCCTTTAAAATGAGTCTGTGACATTGAAAATACCAATTTTCCCACTTTCATGCGTGCTCACTCATCCATAAACAAACAAATCGATTTCATTTTTGCACAGAATTCTGCCCATAGGTTGATAAACATTACTGCCAAACAACATTGCTAAAGACAGTCTTGAAAAAAAGTTCCACCATATTGAATAAGGGGTTTAAGTATGCTTAAACATATGCACCCATAATGTACACAAGTCTATGAGAGAGGAAGTCAAAATTTTAACAAATATGAAATGAGGGTTTGTTTCATGGACAGTTTTTGTTACTTCTGCCAACAGTTATTTCATGAAACTTCGCACATGGCTTCAGAGTAACACTATCCAAAATGTGCGCACACCAAAATAACCATTCGATTCGGTACAGAGCGGGGCCAAGGCCTTGAACTTTCTTCTCATTTGCATAATTTTCGAATATTCTTCTTCTTCCAGTAGTGTGCATAAACCTCCACGGAGTATCGTCGCACAACAGTTGGTTGTCTATCGGCTAATTAAACGTGTTGCTCGTAGCAAAGCTCGATGAAAATAAGTCCAAAAACGAACGCATATACACTATATACAAATTGTTCTCATATTTTGAGTTAGTTTAAGACGACATCTCTGACTCGTGTCTTGAAGATGTCGATCGATGGTGAGATGACCACATTTTCAGGTAGACCGTTCCACAAACGGATGGTGTTTGGGAAGAACGTATCCTTCAGTAGTGATGTGCGTGATCGTGGGATTAGAAATCTCTTGCTGTGGCCTCTGGTTGGAGTGTTGAGCGGTACCAACTGGTCGTCGGGGATGTCAATCAGATGGTTGGTGATTCGGTACATCATAGTAAGCTTTGACACTGCTCTACGATGTTGCAGGGTCTTCCACTGAAGCGCATCAATCATGGTTGTGACGCTACATCGTCTTGAGTAATTGTTCATCACATAGCGAGCTGCACTCCGTTGCACAGATTCTGCCTTGGAAATGGCTTTGCTGGTGTGGGGATCCCACACACAACTTGCGTACTCCACGATAGGCCGAACAAGTGTGTTGTAACAGGCAGCTTTGGTTTCCTTGGAGCATGACTTACCGGGCAAGTTTCTCCTTAAGAAGCCAAGTGTCTTCATTCCCTTTTTGGTAATGTTGTCAATGTGTCTGTCAAAGGAGAGATCACTCGAAATCTCAACGCCCAAGTACTTGGCAGATTCAACAGGCTTTAGTTCAGTTCCATGGACTGTATATGTATGGCTATGTCGGTCTTTTTTCTTCCGTTTGGAGACATGAAGAACCTGGCATTTCCCGGGATGAAATTCCATTAGCCATTTCCTTTCCCATTCTTGTAGTGCATTTAGATCTTGTTGCAGCTGAACTGCATCATCATGGCTGTTGATGGCCCTATACACCATGGTATCGTCGGCAAAGAGCTTGACATTGGTGCCATCGGAGACACAGTTGGGAAGGTCGTTGATGTAGACCAGGAAAAGGAGCGGCCCAAGTACACTGCCCTGGGGTACACCTGAGGTTACTGGTGCAATGTCGGAACTTTCCCCGTCAATTACTACACGCTGAGTACGGCCATGAAGGAAATTTCTGATCCACGTCAAGAGGCTGCCGGAGAGACCGTAGTACTCTAGCTTACGTAAAAGATGAGGATGGGGCACCTTGTCAAAAGCCTTGGCAAAGTCAAGCAGAATCACATCAGTCTGGACACACGCGTCGATGTTGCGAGCAAGGTCGTCCACGGTTAGGATCAGCTGGGACTCACAAGATCTTGCCTTCCTGAAGCCATGTTGCACATCAGTGAGAATCTTATGAACATCAAGATGGCCCATTATGGTGCTGTGGATGATATGCTCTAGGATCTTACAGCATATGATGGTCAAAGAGATCGGGCGGTAGTTGGATGGTAAACTCTTGTCCCCTTTCTTATAGATGGGTGTTACATTAGCAGATTTCCATGCCTCTGGTAGAATGCCAGTGTCAATTGATGCTTGGTAAAGAGTGGCAAGAACGGGACCAAGAATATCTGCGAGTTCTTTCAGAAGTCGGGGAGGAATGTTGTCGGGTCCAGATGCTTTGTGTGGGTTTAGTTTCTTAAGGAGTTTGATTATTCCATTTGAAGTGACGTCAATGTGCGATAGGCGGGGGTACGGACTAGGACCAAGGTTGGGGATGGGCTCCCTGTCCTCGTCAACGTTGTTGAAGACTGATGAAAATTGGTCGTTGAGGAGGTTTGCCTTGTCCTTACTGCTGGTGAAAGTTGCGCCAGTTGGTCCACGAAGGGGGGAGATGCCATTACTATCACAGCGCTTGCTTGAGATGTAGCTCCAGAATCTTTTGGGGTTAGATCGAAGATCAGGACAAATGATGTTGTTTATGTATGTCTCGTAGGCCTCCTTACAAGCTTTCTGCGTTTTCCTCTTCAGTGAGATGAATTTCTCCCACATCCGTGCCTTCCTCGGACCACAGTATGAGCGGGCCTTGTTGTAGGCTCTTTGTTTCTGTCTACTTAACCTCTTAACTTTCCTGTTGACCCAGGGTTGATTGTATCTTTGAGTGGTGAATTTTGATGGAACATGTTTGTCAAGTGTTTCCTGTAATTCTGTTTTAATGGATGACCACATCTCATTTACCGATGAGGACGCGTCGTATTTGCTAAAGAATTCTTCAGCCATCCTTTCACCTCCTTTACGGACATCCTCCATGTTGGCCTTGTCCCACAGATAGATCTTGCGTTTGGCAGGTTTGCGTCTGCGTGGTATGATGTCGGTGTTGATACACACGATGTCATGGTCACCAATTCCAGGCATCGACTGACAATTGTTGATGAAGGCTGGTCTATTTGTCAGGAACAGGTCGAGAGTATGTTCCAGTCTAGTGGGAAAGGTGACAATCTGCTCAAGACCTGCTTCGACGATTGTAGTGAAGATGTCATTATTCACTGATTGTGTGTTGCGGTGGCCAGTGACCACATAGTCACTCCAGTCGATGTCTGGTAAATTGAAGTCTCCTCCAATCCATAAGACAGACTTTCTGTGTTGTTGAGCCACATTTCTTATGTTGGTGCAGAGACTCTCCATGTAGTCATTCCGAGAGCTTGGTGGTCGGTAGACTGCTCCAACAATGATGGACTCCTTCCGACTCCTGTTGGCTGTAATATTAAGCTCGATAAACAGTGCTTCACAGTCATCTGCAGTGTGAAGATGTTTTGCATCAAAACTCCTGGAGATAGCGACTGCTACACCTCCATAGCCATCTGATCGATCTCTTCTGAAAAGCTCATAATGCAGACCTTGTGGTAAGATATCACTGCTCAGGATGTTCGAGTTCAGCCATGTTTCAGTAAGGATTATGATGTCGGGCTTTGCTGTTTCAATGATTATCCAAAATTCGGCCAGTTTATTCTTGATGCTTTCACAGTTAATTACTAACACACTAATGTTTTTCTGTTGAGCACTCATGGGCACCGTGTCTGGGGCATCTGGTAGCGGTGTTGAACAGGCCTGGGGATGACCAGGTACAGGACTCTCCCTACCGGAGTTCACCGAGTCTAAGATGCTGTCAGGTATTGAAGATTCAAAGAGACTTGAATGGAATTGAGGTAAACCGCATGAGCAACATATCCAGTCTGCGTTGAATTTTTCCAAGGCATTGAAGACCGCGGTACTGATATTGACACAATTCTTGTGGTACCATATACCACAGCTATTACAAGCAATAGCTGGCACCTTCCAGGTGACAGACCTATCACAGATGCCACACAGTGTGCTCACTGATGCATTAAACATCGGGATTTTCATAAAAATCAAATCAAATGAACTGTGCAAGGAGTTGTGTGACAGATATTCATAGTTACAAATTGCATTTTTTCCAATAACGTAAAAAAGAGCTAATCACATTCCACATGTTCATTCAAGCGTAAATGTTTAATTTGACACCTTTGAATCATTGAAGCATGTTAATTGGTCATGAACATAACAAAAAAGTTGAGAAAAGATCATTTTCAGTTAGAAAAATTAAGCAATACTTGCCTACGATATTTGAAAATCGCATGTTTTGTTTCCAATAAATGTTCATTGAACCGTGAAACGGTGAATATTGTTGGAGATAGTCTTCCCCAAAATAACTGTCATCATATTCTAGCATTTTTCATTGAAAGAAATGTGTAAAAATCCAATTATAGCAAATTTGGACTTGAGTTTATTCAACCGTGAAATTTAGCTTAAAAAGTTGTATCGTCTTTTAGAAAGTACCCTTTCCAAGCCTTCTGACTAGTTTTCATGATGAGAATGTGGAATTAGTTCCAATACAATGGAATCAAAGTCGTGATATTTTGCTTGTGACTTTTGAAAAGTGACATTTTTGCCTTCTGACGGTGCTCACTGAAGCATGACGTAAGATACATCCACAACATTTACTCATAGGGTAGCTTATAAAATTACCTACACGCTCATGTAAAAATATATCAAAAACTCGCATTGGTTCGGAAATTATTGATGTCTAGGGGGGGACTTAATTTTTTTGTTGTGTATACATTGGATGAATGCCGTAACTTGAATCTTGATGACTGTGGTGGTTTCTGGCCTGAAATTAAAAAAAATAAGTAAAATTTGACCATAGTCCAGTACCCAGTCACACACACCAAATGAAATTTTGGCAGCATGGCCCCCCTCTCGGCGCAGGCCAGAATTGACGAATGACATTAAAGTGACATGCAAAACATGTATTTTAATGTATCTGTTCAAAGACAAAGGCTAAGACTTCACGCTTGCCTGTAATGAAATTTGCGTGTATAAATTCCCTAACTCTTGGCATGGGATTACACACAGATTTCATACACACTAACTGCATAAAACAGGCTAGGTGGCCTAGGTCTAGGGCCGACAAACCACAACTAAATCTGTACAGACTAAACTATTGTTAGATCTACACACACACAATCATAAATTGACAATTTCATTTTAAATTAAACAATTCAAGAAAAGAAATATCGGGCAGCATGTCCCCATCAGGTACTGGCCATCTACTCATAAAACGATAATTTAGATAATAATAAGCTTAACTTTTCTACAAAAAATGTCTGCTCAGAGTTGGAGTATGTTTTAGCTTACCTGGAATTAAATAGTTTGACTTCCTCAGCTTTACGACTTCCTGATGAGAACGATTATCTACATGAGCCACAAGTGCCAGACGTCCACGATTAGCATAATTCAGTTCCTTCTGACAAATAATGCACATGGCAAATCCTGCTGTCTGGATTTTCTTGATCGTTTCTCCAAGTCTCTGTCCATTATGGACATATTCTGTCCACGACCAATTCCATGGATTTTTCACCTTTGGATCGCGTTTATCAGCGTCCGTGTCATATTCTGATCCACGCTTCACTTTGATACATTTGTGCTGTATTGACATCTTGAAAACTTGAAGAAAAAAGATGATCATGTTGTTGAAAATCCCTTGCGAGTGTTGTCAATCTTGCTGTATTGACATCTTGATTGATAATTGTCATGTCCATAAAGTTTTAATGAAAAGAGGACGATCACGTTCGTTAAAAAAGGTAAAACTCTGTCGGAAGCGATGTCAATCTCGTCGCAATGAGGACGATCACGTTCGTTAAAAATCCCTCACAAGTGTACATGTTGTTGTGACAATTAATTGTGCACACATGCATGCATGTTCTGCGCAGTGGCTAATTGTCTTTGGCTATGTATGTAAATAGTGCAGCTGTGCAGCCGCCTGTGCTTGCAGTAGCTGTATGTGCAGTACACGCTGCGAAAATCTATAGAAAGCTCTGTGAATGCATGCGGGAGGGCTATCGCTCGGCCAGGGCAGAGGTTTCAAAATAGTGCAATTCGGCGGGTAAACCGCGAGAAACTCGTGTTGAGTTGATCAGAAATTTGCGTCTTTTTAAAACTCAGAAATTCATTTTTGGGAGATTTTGAAAAAGTCGGAATTCCTACAAAAATCAGAGATTTCACAGGCCTGCCTCATGAAGGATTGCTTGCTGCCCAATACCTGGTTCCAGCCTATCTCGGTGGTCTATCAAATGAGAACATTTCAGGAAACAATGACCTTGCATGCACCTTGGTCTTTGGGTAAAAATGGGCAAAACATATTTTTTACTTGTTTTGTAAATTGTTTTGCCATGGTAATAATATATGATGGAAAAAATTAGTTATTTTGTAGTTAGAACAAGTTCTTCACTTTTAAACATTTCTTATGAAATTTGGCATACACATTGGTCTTGGGATAAAGATGAGCAGGGCATATTTTTTCCATGTGTTGAAAACTGTGTAGCCATGGCTTTCATAAGTCCAAGACTCCTGAAAGCATCCCACCCAAAGTTTCTTATTTGAAGGCCTTGGTAAGTGTAAGTCTTGGTGTGAGCAATGAGTGTTTCTTGTCATCTGGTAACTGTTGTGTTAAACATAGTTTGTCAGATTAACATCTGACAAGTCCTTTCTTAAAATACTCACCTGAATCTATCTCAGATATTTCTCAGCTTGGATATCATATAGGTTTATTGTGCTTTTAATTGATAGTTCATGTTGATGTACAAGACAAGCAAACCATTATGGACTGGAAATATTACTGATAAATTACTGATGAAAGAAAGCTAATACTTTAAAAAGAAATGTTGTGTCTTGGACATCCCATTCTTGTAGACTGATGTAAAATTTATTGAATGCTTGTACATTGTATATTCAATCAAACATATTATTATTTATGCTAGCTAAATGTAATGTAAGCTACTGTCCAAATAAGTGTGTTATAAAGATGTTAATAAAATCAAAGTATTCTTTCTGAAATGTTCTGGTGTATCAAAACAATTTATCACTGCAAGGGTGTTTTCATGTGTATAGAGCAACAGATATGCATCTGTCTACTGTAGACAGATACATATCAGAGGCAATACTGGTATGAATCTTCTCTTGGGACTAGTTTATTACAATGACATTATGAGGTAGAAGAGGAAGGAGGTAGAGGAGGGCGAAGAGTAATCGAGGAACAAGGAAGTGTCCGTGTTTATATTTAAAAAGATTTTCTCCCATTCTTCCAAATTGATCACTTCTTTGGCAGAATTACAAGGGGTTAATTCAGGATATTTATGAAAATATTAATTTGCAGTTTCTTCGTTTATTCAAGCTCCCTCAGCCCAGTGGATTGATAGTGCTCCTATTCTTTCTATTTTTTTTTTGGTTAAGTGCACCTACCAAAATGAGAGGGATTAGTTCAGGATGTTCTTCAAAATGTTAATTTTTCATTTGTTTTTTTAAAACTTTGCCTGTAAAAGCTACCCCAGCATATTACAAGTTGATCACGACCCCTGTTAATTATTCATCCTCAGATAGGGTTTGAGGCAGTTTTCATGAAATTTCTGGATTCACTTTTTTATTTTTCTATAAACTTTGGTTTGTATGTAAAATAAAAGCGATTATTTTCTTATTTTTCAGATTCAGGCTGTTGACAAGCACAAAAAAGCCACTTTTCAAGCCTCACAAATAGGAATGTTCTAGGCTAAAAAACCAAGCATACTTAAAGTAAAGATTATTACCTGAAAGTAGACCAGTTTGTTGACAATGTTTTCATGCTTGTTTTGCCAATTACTAAGTCATTACATTTCTCTCCAGAATAATTTGGTACACTACATGGTTTTCAATTTATGATGTACTTAAAGGGATAGTTTGGGCTGAAAATATCAAAATCAGATAGCAAAGAATTGAATTTTAAAGTTTATCAATAGTTTGTGAAAACAGTTATATGCACATCATCATGAATATTCATTAGGTGGGCTGATGATGTCACAACCCCACTTTCCTTTTTATGTTATTACATGAAATCATAAATGTTCGATTTTTCATGCATGTGGAAATGTCTCCATTATGATCAAATAATTTGTGGCAGTAAATAACTAATGCACTTAATCAGTTGTCAATCTAATTGTTTTAGTTCTTGGTAGAAAAATTTTGTATAAACCTAATTTCATATAATAAAATACAAAAGAACAAATGGGGATATTACATCATTAGCCCACCTAATGAATATTCCCATAAAGACCTGCCGAGAACCGTATCACCGGAATAATGCAAATCTCTAAAATTCAATAACTTTATTTGTTATCCGATGTTATCTCCAGTCTGGACCATCCCTTTAAAGCATTTGAGTGGTCATTGACACAACTGAACTTCAAAATTAATTAACTTCAGCAGTCCTCAAGTCTTTGTCATGTATGGAAACCTTTCATCAAACAAGGATACACTTTGATAAGACAAGTTTACAATTCACATCTTCTGTATCATTTATTGTATATTCATAAAATGAAACAAAAAGAAAATCAGAACAAAAATTATTAAGTAGTATAATTTGTCTTTTTGTATTATTCATATCTACAGTGTATAGCTGAGCACTGTTCTTTTTTTTCAAAATTAAAAACACTGCATTCAAACTCAAAGACAATACCACTAAACTGATAGAAACTCGGGAGTGAATAAAATATGGGCTACCCACCGATTTTGCATAATATTTTAACAGAATACTATGTCCAATAAACCCACTGAAAATAATAGCATTTATGAATTAACATTCTGCTCTGGGTAATATACAATCAATGACTTTCTCCTTCACTGATATCAATTCTACTATGTTACTATGATTTCAAGGTTTTGGATACTTAAAAAGTATCACTTTTCCAATACGAATTTGCACTTTTTACCTTTACTGTAATGCATCAATTGATAAATTACAAATTTACCAATTTCTTAAATATAGAATAACAAATGTCTCAATCATTTCAAATTTTGCAAATTTCCTCAATATTGGCTTACTTTACAGATGGAGTAAAAATGGTAATTTAAAATGTTTATCCTTTTAAATCCATCATCTGTTAATATAACAGATAAATTTGCATTTCAGTGTAGCATGATTTTCTGAAGAAAGGAAATGAAGTCTTGTCAAAATACTGCAAGCCAATGGGGCATTTCAAAAGACCTTTTTTTTTCCTCTCTCAAAACATACCAACTACAGCAAATGCAAAAGCAATTCGGTCAAAATTAGTAAGCACACATCAGATGCCGGATTTTAAAGGTAATTTGATACTGAATCATATGGAAAAGACTAGACATACCAAATGGAAAGCGGGCTGGTTTCAAAAGTGTTGACCAATCGGGTCCAGCAACTAAAAAAGTTTATGAATTGATCATTCAGGTTATTTTAACGATTGATAACACATAATGATAAAGGTAATCATTCGTAGAAATCAGTTCTATGATCAATCGCTACAGGCCCCAGGTGACCAAAGTCAAGTACCTCCGTAAAGCTGTTCCTGCAAAGACAGTTTGATCTTCTATGCAATTGTTGTCTTAGTGTATATCAAAGGCATCATTCAGTTATGAAAATTTAGGCCCGATTTAGGAATAATTCTTTTTGCACTAGCCCACGATCCATCTAGCCTTGTCGCACTCCCTTAAATTATAAACTTTTCCCCTACACCCAGTTTGCAGTAGCCTAACCGATATACGCCAGGCTAGTGTAGAATTACTGATCATGAGAAAGAGACTGACTGACTTTACCTGTCATTCTCCTTCGTGCGATCAGTCATTTTCCCACATATCGATTAGGCGAAGTTTGCAGTGAAGAAAAATCTTACCTGGTGTAAAGTAATTTTGAATTATTCCAAATTTCATATATTCTTCTGAAATAATCTTGATAATGAACTGCAAAGGACATCTGCCACACATGTATTACCTTACTTACCTTACTGGAGAAATCAAAATAATGCTTTTTGAACGAGGGTATTCTTCCTAAGGCTGTTTATTCCAGATTGCAGTTTGTGTATAACCCAATAGCAATTTATGGGGGACAGATTCCCTTTTGACCTTGGTTTTATTATTTTCTGTTCAGATATTTCACAATTCAAAACTACTTACAACCTTAATAAAGAAAATTAGGCTAAACTAGTTTTTTGCAACTTGGATACCCAACTGTCCACTTTACATGTGTCTTGCACTCAGAAATTAAAATACTTGATTTGGATTTATTATCATTATGTGAAGAATAGCCATGTATTTTATATTGCAACGGTGAAGTCCTCTGTACTCTACACAGTGGACATAAACTGTATATCATACGTTGGTCTGTTTCACAAACAGTGACGTGTGACTTAAAGCACCAGATGTGTGAAGAGTGTATACAGCAATCTAATTGATCATTACGCAATAGCATGCATCCCCTGAGCATGAGTTATACTTACTGCACACATCTGGGATTTAAAGTACAATTTTAAGTCACACTTTCATCTTTGTGAAACAGTGTCAGATCAAGAAGCATAGACTGTAGAAATATTTGTTAAAATCCTTACATACATTGCAATATGAACATGAAAGATTTACAAACATGGATGTATCTGAATAATAACCATGCAAATTTCATCCATTATTTATACTTTATTTTTGATTGACAACAAAATACTTTGGCAACTACATACACTAACACCATGAGTGGGTGTAAAAAATATTTAAACTACTTCACAAAATTCTAATTGGGTGTTAGTATTTCATCTGAAAAGGGCTAAATGAACTAAATTAATATTAAAAAACCATTACACATTTACTTTTTCTACACATGGACGACTGACAAAAGGTTCTACATAGGCTCAACTCGCTATAACTTTGATATGCAGAGCCTTAGAATCGGTCCAAGCATGAATTGCGTCTCATTTTACAAGTAGAATTCATTGCTAGTCATAATTCAGTGTAGACAAATGAACATTTATACACTATGCACAGTATCTTTTCACATTAATTTACAAATCTGTCAGAGTCAATCAGATATACAGAAGAATTGTTATATAATTCCTGGATTGAAAATGAGTCGTTTCTCGAGTCCAGTCACGGGGGTAGTTTAAAAATGCCTGCCTTTACAAAGTGCATGAACAAGTATTTTCCATATTCTCATTTATATATCACTTGGTCACTTAAAATGATACATAAATATGCAAGAAATGCATATAAAGGTATATAGAAAGTGCAAGAGAAACTAGCAAATAAAGTGAAAAAGTATTTCATGCATGCTACTTTATGCTAGCAAACAAAACACAAGTTAATGATGATAAATATGAGTTTTGAATATAAAAATAGAGCACATTAACCACGATGCTGAAACAGGCTGGGTGATCCACATATTCTTTATTAAAGCTATGATAAATGCAAACCACTGGGCAAGTTAGTACATACTGGATGTACACTACCAGTCACAATTCTCTCACTCATTATTACACTATAACAGTAACCTGTTGTTCTCTGCTGTATGGAATTGTCCTATAGCAGGCAATATCCATTCTAATAGAATTTGCAATTGAGCATTGAAGTCAGGGACAAGGATCAAGTTAACCCTTGACCTCTACAAAGAGTACTGTCTGTATTTTCCCCACTTACCTCTAATCTACACTAAGCACAAAACAAGTGAAAGAAAACAGAAGCCAGCCACATTAATCCAGGTTCATAAAACAGGTGTATTAGAATACATTGTCTATGCTATTCTCATTTCCAATAATAATTGAAATTTGCATATATCAATGACCATGTAGAAAAAAATAGTGCTCAGTCTAAACTGTGCATGCTGAAGCTTTGTGATGTGGACCTATCAGGACATGGCACACAGATTATAGAAAAAAAATTAAGCAAGACATAAAAGGAGGCGGAATATCTCAGTCGGTTGAGCAGGGGTTTCGGATTCCGGTGATCTGGGTTAGATTGAACTAGTGCCCTTTGATAAGGCATTTATCCTCATTACCTGGTCCCTTGGAGAGGACCTCAAGCCATCGGTCCTCTGGTTGCTTGCTTAAAGCATTCATGCTTTCTTAGAAATCAGTTTAAAAATCACCACCTAAAGGAGAAAAGCATGCAGTGATCAACAGAATAAATATTGCAAGCTGATGGGTAGTTGCTATTATTTCCTCAAAATTGGTTTACATCTTGCTAGGCTTTCATCTTACATGCAGTTTGAATACATGTTACATGTTACTGGGCTAGTGCCATGAGTGTCCCTGGACGGTCTTTGCGCTCAATTAATTTATACAATTATTATCATTATTGATTATAATCATAATTATTTTAATAATTTTCATCATTGTTTATCATCATTTGTCATTCATACTCAAATATAGCAAAGCTTCACTATTTTAGTTTTCATGGATATTTCTCATTTTTGCACCATCAAGCATGATATTTTTACATCTAATATTGCAAATACATGGCCCTCAGCATTGTGATAATCTATTTGGGAGAACTTTAATATAGATAATGGTTTAGAGATAGATTGTTTTGAACTTTAAATCACAGAGATTACAGTACTACAAGTAAAAATGCATACACATGTTATAAGGTAGATTGACAACACAAAGACTAACTATGGATACAAATGAAGATAAATAATATGATAAAAATCTTAACAGATATATTCAAATACATATTATGATAAAAAAAAGAAACTTAAAAAAAACCTTGGGAGCATGTCTCTGATAACTAAAGAGTAAAAAGTATGGGTATATTTTGGATGAACATATTCTTCAAATCAGGCATTTTATACAAAAAGGAATACAGACGTTCCAAATGTGAGCTAATACACGTTTCACAATAGAAAACCTACCAACCTGCCACTCAAAATTCAACATCTATCAAAATATCTTAATTGCTTTTACATGTATATATTTCACTCGCTCATTCATCCACTATCGAAGACATTATACGAAGCATATAAGAGAGTCAGGTACAATGAGAGAGTGAGACAAGAACACTCTTGATTATTAAACTCTTCAACATAATACAATGGTGATTCACGAAAATTGATAATCTGGATGAATATGCTAGGCAACATTTCAAAACATTCCGGATTTTAAAAGAATATTGAGGACGCACTCACAACAGGAGTATAATTTCTCCTGATAATTCAATCTGTACATATACATATGGAATAGCGTAGTGAGAATAAATTACAATCGAAGAGTAATGTACACATTTCAGAAGCCACCTATCATGGCCAGTCCATGAGAATTAACGTCTACGAGCAGCAAACTCATAAAAAAAAGAAAAATATACTCATTTCATTCTTGTCAAATTCTGTGAACTTAACATCCGAGACGCATCTCGATTCACATTCACAACTCCCTCGCCTCTTGCTAACTCTGTAAATTCATGCTTGACTTACATACGGCCACCTGTGGGCAGAACAGCTACAGTACACACTTCATACACACAATTATTCAAGTATTCATATACAGATGAGCAAAAGACTTTCATGAATAGCATTGAATAGCATGAAAATATAACAAGCGCAAGGGTTCTTCACAACTTATATGCAGAAAAAAAGTTTGGCTCATGGTAAGAAAAAATATGAAAAGAAACAATAATTTACTAACCTAAATAAACCGTTTATCTACACCATAGCCATTCTACTTTTTAAATACACCAATAGATTTTCAATGTGGACATTTTCAGGAATAGCCACACTGATGATGTATGATAAAAAGGTGGGGAGAAGAAAATACACATATCCTATTGAGACAACAATAAGAGTTTGTTTCCATTAGCCATATGATCCTCGGCAACTAATGATGTTATTTCACAATGACAGTCATCACTAAAACCAACTTGACTCCGACTGCAAGGAGAGCACACAGTATTTTGTTCCTCTCTTCGTATGAAAAGCGCTATAAACCATAGCCAAAACCTTCATATCATAGAAAGCTGCTCGCTCTGCGAGATACACATTCACTTTGCCATAAAAGCTGTCATACGAGTTGCATGGAGGAGGGGGCTCGTTCACACGTTAACATGCGATTTAATGGGGTTCTCTGGAAAGTAACGATCAGACAAACACTTTGGCTAGTGCATCTGCTCCCCCGCTAGCGATGTAGGGTTTAGAGGGGTGGAAGGCCACATCGTATATCGATTCGTCAAACTTCTTGCGATGGGAGGTGATTTCTTGGACGCATGTTTTACTATCAAGGTTCCAAAGTCTGATTGAGCAGTCGTGACCTGCAAAGAAATGGACAACCAAAATTTGTCATTAATTATTGACGCCAAAATCTATATTCACGTCATGTTATATAGCATACCATGAATTTCTGTGTATAAGGCATATTTTCATCCCCTCTTAACAGAATGCAAAGTTTAGATTTGCCTGGTACACAGAAAAGACAGATAGGCCTGAGGAAGGACACATTTTTCTTTTAAAAATCTGGTTATTTGAAGCTTAAAAATGCATGGCAAATGAATTCTAATTTGAATGTAATATTTAGCGATCATAATTGTAGTCTGTTATGAAAAATATAATAAACAACATCCGTTTTCTTTCTCGTTTTCATACATTTCTTCCTTTTTTATCCTATCAGTTCTTTTTAATTCTCTTCTCCTTTTTTCCATTATTATTGGTGACTCAATATCATAATTATATTACTTTTTTTAACAATCCTTCTTCTAAATGAGAATGTTAAACAATTTAGAAATCAAGCTTTAAATATCTTTTTTAAATGTTAATGTTCCCTTGGTACTGTGTTGAAATTTAACAAAAAACTGATAGGTACTTTTCAATGGATCAATGGTTCATCCCCCATCACACCTTTATGAGATTTGAATGTTAGAAGATATTCCGGTAATAAATTCCTATTATTTAAACATTTTCCGCAGCTTCAGAAAGTTTAAACACAGAAGAACTTACTTCCAGACAAGAGGTAGAGTCCATTAGGGTCCACAGCTAGGCAGGTTACTGCATCCAGATGGGCCACCATACTGTGAACCATTTTACCTGACAAGAACAAAATATAAGAATACAATTTCTTTCTATTCTTTATCTCAATGCATGAAGCACGTCGTTTCTCACAAAAATAGTTAGAGAATAAGACGATTTCATCAAATAAGCAACCATTTTGCATGTCTCCATCTATTTTTACTTCAATCTATGAACTGCTTGAGCCATGATAACTTGAAAGCATAACAGCCTTTCATTATGATCTAGAAAATGGACAAAATCATTTCAGGAAGGTCTGACATAGGGATTCTGATGGTCATATTTCATAGAATTGCAACTCTATGACAATATTTACCACAACTTTCAAATTTCCTTATTACATAACAATCAGATCGAGGGTTTTGAAATGCACATGGCACACTTCTTGTAAAAACAGTTTTATGGGAGTCCTGATAACGCTCAACTTTTCTGGGCTTGATAGAGTGTCGGAGTACCAGGCCAGGAGTTGGGCAAACTCTTTCTAAAGGTTTGTTCTTGTATGAAGTAGGCTTTAGAATACTTACCACTATTATTATCAAAGAATCTGATATGCCTGTCTTCATGTGCAGTGATAGTGACTGGGAGAGTTGGATGACTGGCTACCCTGTTAACCTGACTAGTTGGGCTGTCTGTATTCCAAAACGGAATTAATATCAAATATACATTTAAATTTTCATTATAGTTCGAATAAATAATTTGTGTTCATGAATAATGATCTTTTTGAAGATAACAAATTACTGTGATATATCATTTCATCAGACTCTCTTCTGCAGCAGTATAGTGATTTAGTGATAGTAACTATCACGACTATAACAATCATCATATCTTCAAATTATGAATTTCATGATCACTGAAATGATAATTTTAATCACTACCAGCATCAACATCATAAATATTTTTATCCTCACTGTAATCATCACCATCATCAATAGTATAAGCGTCATCATCATCATCACTCTACTCTTTCTCCCCCACCTAATCATGATTTCCATCACCATCATTTCCATCATAATCATCTTTATACTCAACCTCCACCATGATCATGGCCACCACCACAGTCACCATCGCCGTCATCACCACCACCACAATCATGACCACCACTGCGACCACTGCGATGACTACCACCACCCCCCACCACCGCCACCAGACCCACCTGAGGGTAACCTGCTGTCTAGTGTAATGACTTTCTTGGCAGTCTCTAGATCGAACACAGCAACATCAGCTGATGTAAAGCCCACTGTGATCTGACTCGTGTCACAGCGTACAAAGTCCACTGAGGTGGGCAATCCAAATGCTGTGATGAATCAAAGAAAACATAATTAATAATTGAATGATAACTTTACATAAATACCTCCTTGTAGAACAATACATGCATGGAACAAGTCTAAAACAGAAAGTAGACATATCACATTAATTGCAGATACTAAAACAAGTACAAACATATAATGAACTGTGACCTTTGAATTGCATACGTAAATGCTTTCTTTTGCATGCCATAATCAGGCAGAACACATTGTTGCATCCTTTCTCATTATTATATAAATACCCATTGCACAAACAAATTGCAGAATAATCATAAAAAGGTGTGTTTGAGATCAGAGTTTCTCCCAAAAGATGTTTTATGAGAGAGCATTAACACAACATCAATTAGGAATGCATTTAAATCAGCGCTTCTCAAACGGTGGGACGCGGCCCACTGGTGGGCCACGAAGCTCTCCCAGGTGGGCCGCGAGGAGGAAGAAAAAAAAATGGGGGGAAACTATAGTATGTTTCACAGACTTGGACCTGTCCGACAACCCAAATATGTTATGTTTGATCAGTCTACGTGGGTCAAACAAAGGTAAAGCATGCTTTTTGCACGTTGCAATATGCATACAGATTATGATGCTTTCATTCAAATTTTGATGTGAACCTTATCATGTATGCATATTGTGTAGAATTTAGTTAATTGTCGCCTATTGACCTTTGCGAATGCAGTTAGTTCTTGAACTGTATGTTTCGAATGTGCTTCAGAGCTTTGTGTTCAAATTTCACCAAAAAAAATTCATTAAAATTGACATTGTTTAATGCGATTTAAATAGGGCGAGGGAGGAAACTAATTGAAAAGTCTATGAATTTAACTGTAAGACAATATGACCCTGAATACATTAAATTTGGATTCATCATGATACAATGATAGGCAATGTGTGTCGAATGTTAAAGGTATTCAGCATTCTTGTTATTAAGTTTTTATGTTGTCATGGTTGTATACGTTTGGAGGAGGGGCTCAAATGCCGGGCTATACTGAAAGTTATACGCACTAATATGCCCATTATAATCATTGTCTTTGAGTCGAGACATGTAGTCATATCGCTTTCTTAAAATTTTGGTAGGTGGGCCTCGAAAAAAATTTGAGAGTCAAAAGTGGTCCTCGAGTAGAAAAAGGTTGAGAAGCGCTGATTTAAATGATGTCACTAAAGAAACAAGTCTTTGGTTCGATTGAGATTGCAAAATTGTGCAATGCTCTTTTTGAAAAAAAGATCTAGTGCCAAAACATGACTTCTAGGTCAATGTATGTACAACATAGCAGTTAGACAGATATAGCCTCAAAAAAAGAAGCAAAAAATAACATCAATATGCAATATATATATATAAGGTTTCTAAGTGCTGCATACATTTATACTTGTTTTAGCATGGCTACCCTGACCAGGTGCTCAAGTATTCAAGAATTTCTACAAACCTGGGGCCTGTTGCATAAAATAAAATAATTCTTTAATGTGTAAGTGGCAATGGCATAATTTTGTATGCCACAGATTTTGTTTATTTGCCAGTTTTTTCTTTAAAGCAAAATTCTTATGCAACAGGCCTCAGGTACCCATTTACTACACCTGGGCGAAAAGTGAAAAATGTAGATAAATGCCTTGCCAAAGGACAAGGGACCCTCTGGAAGTTAATTTACAATGAGCATTTCAAATCGATTATTCTGCCTTCACAAAGAGAGCATAAAAGCACACCCTAAACGAAACTATGAAAACCATTATGGCGCCCTGAAATTTTCAAATCATGGGGAAATTGAATCAATACGAAATTTGCAAAGGGCCAATTGACTTAATAATATAATTCATCAATCATGAGCGCCCATCGGACTAATGCGATAAAAGTTCGGACAGCACGGATTTGACCGAACTCATGATGGTTATTTACTTCGGGGTCGTCGCAGTTCTAGTTTCCAACAATTCCAATTCCTAGACTCTTAGCACGTCTTTTGATTGCTAAATCAAAATAAATAACCTCTGTGAAGTTACATGTTTCAAAGTGAAAACACACAGTTTACTTCTGGTTGGTTAGTCTACTAACTATTGCTATCCTATATTAGACCTCCCAGATATGCTGGCGTCTATTACATAACATCCCCCGGCATGCAGCCAAGTGAAAGACCTTAATCCCTTCTCTGTTCCGAGACTTCCCCAATGTAAGGTCGCTTTAAGAAACTGAGATGCCTTTTGATGCATTACCTGTATCTGCTGTGATGGTGGTTAGAAGGGGCGACTTCTTGCTCGGACTCCACAACTTGACAGTACCGTCAGACGAACATGATACCAAACTGTTTTTAGTCCCGTCGTATGATAGACCCCATACGGCATTGCTATGACCTACATAGGTATCGGCCATTACTGAAGGATCTAAAAGAAGCGTAAAGAACATGCAGGAATTAGCGAGCAGCTATTAAAGAATACTACGAAAATGGTCATTGGTGTCACAGGAACCTTACACTCTTCTCCACTCAAATATTTACATATCATGTATTTCTATCCCCTCCAAAATGTTATCTCCCATCTCCACTTACATCTATGTAATCAATCAATTTAGCCGCATAAAAAATGAATACATGGCCATTAAATACAACTTCTGCATGCACTTATTTCAATTTCTACAAACCCTTTTTTTTACAGAGAATTCAGTTGGTAAAGTTGCTTGTCACCTTATGGAGAAATAATAAACCTTTTGCCACTGCAACATTTTTTTTTTTGTATCATTACCCTTATAAACAAATACATAGCTAAGCTCGGGTGCTGCCTTGATTTGACTTAAGCACATTACTTACCATATGAGTCATATGGATCAATATTTGAACCAGGAATATTCCAACATCTGATGGAGGAATCCATTCCACCACTGAAACACTGTTCCCCGTTACTACTAACCGCCAAACTTAGAACAGCCCCTCTGTCAAAATTAAATAAAATCAAAATCAGTGATTAGCACAAGCTCTCAATACACTGTTTGCATAAATTGCACGTGTAATTGTAGAAGTAATTTCTCGTTCTATCACATCTCTATTTTTTAATAAAATAATTCAGACTTTTTTTTTCCAATGATGCTTCTTGCATTTCAAATACAAATACACACAATGAGTAATATTCTCTAAGCAATGGTTTAGATAACTATAGGTTAACTTAGACATCACTTGTATGGAAAGTTAGTTGCCAAATTAGTACAAAGTACACTTACTTCTATCTTACTGTAAAAGTTACATTGATTTTTTTGTTTACTTCTTATTGAAACAAGAAGAAACAGATAATATGCATACAAAAAATATCTATGATTTGTACTTAATTATCTTTGTTTGGATGATTAAAGAAAGAAGATTTCATTACATAAATGAATGGACTGCTATTCTTGTTTAGTCTACAGTTAAATATGGGTTTAATTATCGTCCAAATATGAGTTACAGACTGCAGATACATATTTTAAAAATTCATTAGAGATAAAATCTAAAGAAATAATAGACACGACACAAGAACAAATAAAATGCACAGTACTTACACATGTCCTCTGAATGTATAAATAGGTTCCACATCTAGAGAAGCAGCTCTGAATAAAAAATATATATAAAAAATATGATAAAAACCAAGGAGTGGGAAGAGTCTTTTCTTCTTAAAACAGTTGAACACAATTTGTTTTCATATACTTTACTTAGACCCAGAATGAATTGTCTTGGACATTGGATCAATAGCTTAACTCTAACCTATGGTCTACGTTAGCAAGACAGCCTGCATCAGGATCATTGTATATGGTGAAGTAAAAACAATACAAACAAAAATTTGAAGGCAAAGGACTTGAAACCTAATGTTTTTTTTTTTCTGGGACACCTGATATATCAAATAAAAGCCTGATAGAAGCACAGTTCCTGGGCTGTTTCAAACGTTAACAATTGCAGTTCTGAACATAATCTGAAATCCAAGGATCACAGAAATCTGTTCGACTTAAGCAAAATCTAAATAACACATGGTTGCATATTGTCCCATGACAAAATGCTTTAACTTAAGTGATCAATCTTCTGTACCCTATTCATTGGCTTCAATGCCCCGTTCAATGGCTTTGGTTAATTTGTGTACCCTTTAAAGGTTGACAATGCCCTAATAATAACGAAATTAAAGGCCTGCCACATGTGTATACTCACTTTTTAGCTGGGACTGTCTTCTGTAAATTCCATAATTTAAGAGTATTATCCTCCGATCCTGTGATAAGGACTTGCTCTTCAGGATGAAACACTAAAGCGCGTACGCCATCGAAATGGCTTCGTAACGTAAACTTAGGATTCCATGTCTTTCGGAAGGTCTCCTTATTCGCTGATATCTGATGGCAAAAATCAATGCAGAAAACTCAAGTAAATTTGTAATCATGTATTATGACATTGTTACAGAAATGAAATCATTCCACAGATATCCCATACTCATTGATACACATTTTATGGGTTGTCCAAGGTCTCAGAGATTATGAGATGTATGAAATAAAACCTCGCACCCTAGGGTATATATTTTCCATTCTTTGCAGATTATGGCAAAGGTCGCTCTTAATTTCAAAACATATATACAACTAATTACTACTATGACTACTAGTATACTACTACTATCTACTGATGCATGTAGTAATATAAATAAAAGTTAATATTACAATAACATTAGTTTACAACTGTATGTAATAATATATAACATGCATTTTGTGTTTGATAATAAGCTTTGTGGAAAAATTTGGAATTAAGACATTATATGGAAAAAAATAGTGTCTTCTACAGTACTGGAATCAACCAAACCATGCACTCATAATGAATAATTGTCCTTCTTCTAGAATTCTTTCATGTGAAACTCACATCATAACTGAGTGCATCAGCCTCATTAGTGATAGTCAATCCTGCAAGTTCTCCCAGTCGGAGGGTTTCCATAGCTTCTTCATCCGCTCCCATAATACCTTGACGAGGTGCTGCTGCAATATCTAACACAAAACAAAACAAATAAGTAGAGCCATCAATCCTACCCAATATCTTGGTAACAACTGAAAGTTAGGAAAAAAACTGCACTAATGTTTATGTAGCTCCTCCCATGTTGGTATATTTACACCTATCACTAGGATTTAGATTATGGTACAAGCAGAGTGCCATGAAGATGTCTCTGTGAACTATCTTACCTGCTTCATCTGTGATATCAAGGTCAGCTCCTCTTGGTCTTGAACTGCTTTGTGTGTTACTAGGTGGAGGATTCACATCATCCAGGTTGGCTAACATAGCTTGCAATGCTGCTTTATTAGGCCCTGGAATACAATGACAAAGCAATGATCCCACTTTCATCCAGTGCTAATACTAAAACTATACCATTCTGGACAGATATGAACTTGCAATCTAGTGACAATATAATCAGCTTTCACCAAGAGAAATTTCCAGTGTGATCATTACAAGATTAAATACAAACATAATATGATTTAAGTCTAGCACACTGAGTCTTGCTCATTGTACAAAGTCTTAGCCTGTCCTTGTAAAAACATAAATTTATTCAAAGACATTCAACCACAAAATTTTTAGCCTCCTCAACCCATCTTGGTACCAGCAGGGCCTTCTGGTTAATCGTAGATTGACAAGATCATTCATATCAGACTACTCTACAATATATATTAAAGGCTCTCGATGATAAATGAAGAAAAATTATATTTACAGATTCTCACTCCTGTGATAATCATCAGTGATCTCTTTACTGTTAAGAATTGAATAGTATACATGTTTAATATATGTGTATCAATCCACTACAACACCCAAGGCAACATGGGGCCCATTTCATACAACTGTTGTCATTTTGCCATAATGGCAACTACCGTGGTAACAGGGCTTAGCAGCCAATCATAATCAATGTTACCATGGTAGCTGCCATAATGGCAAAGTTACAGCAGTTGCAAGTCCTTCATAAAACAGGCCCCTGGAGCCTGTATTGTAACTTTGTCATTACCCTAGCTACCATGGTAACAAGGTTCAGTAGCCAATCACAATAAAGGTTTCCTATGAAATTACAATAATGGCAATTTTAGCTGTAATTCTTTATTAAACAGGCTCCTGGAACAGAAATCCAGGATGCTGATTGAAATTCTCAAGGGACAAAATATACATGACAGAGTCACATTTACCAGTTACCAAATCTTCAAATTCAATCTAACCAAGGTAAGCATACCTGATAATCAAAAATTGTTTTCATGACATTAAGAATCAAACAAGCTCTTTAGTGCAAATGAATGTTGCAATTCAATATGAAAAACGTTTGAAGGCAGATTAGGTAGTTGTGTGCAATAGAAAACCAGAAATACTTACGCCTGTCTATGCCTATATTCCTTCTTGATTTCTTATATTCTTCTTTCAATTTGTTCAGCATGCCTTGATCTACTCCCCATTCCCCACTCGTTGGTGATAGATCCACACCTTTCTTGCCTGATAAAAGAAAAAGAGAGTGTCATATCACAACTAATATATATCTGACATTTGATTCTAATTCACATGTTGTGTAGTTTCTATTGCAAAATCAAATGATCTATTTATAGACTTATATAAAACTTGTAGGACACTTAATCCATCAGCATAACTGGATGTCTCAAAGCAAATGACAATAAAACAATTTTCATGCAAGCTACACATAACTCCTAATCAATGTGTTCAATTGAAAATATATATTGTATGTGTTAAACAACATAAAACCTTTCCATCATCATCAGGATCATAATTATCATCAACATCATCATCATCATCACTATCATCAGCATCAATATAACTATAACCATAATCATCATCAACAACAATCATTATCGTCACCACCACCGTAAGCATCAATATCTCCACCATCGACACAATCATCATTATCAACACAACCAACACCATCATTACATTCATCATCATCATCATCATCATCACAGGTAATAATTTTCCTGGTATTGCAGTGCAATTTGTTCCACATTTTTTAAAGATTTCTATGCATTAAGTCTTTTGTATAGCATATTTTTACATAGTACTGTATATTACTTAGTTGAGAGCTTTTCTCTTATGACCAAAAATGCTATTCAAATTTGTAAAGCAAAATTATTCCCTGCATCATCATCGTCGTCGTCGCTTTCGTCGTCATCATCATCAAATCATCAAGGGCATAAGACATTAAAGAATTGAGATAATTCACTTACCAGCACCTATAGTCCATTCAGGTCCCTCTACTGTCCTTGCCTCTCCTGCACCTTCCGTCTGTTCAGCAACCAAGAAATCAAACTCTGCTAGAGCCTCTTCTGTATCGGGATCATCATCATCTCCACCCATCCCAGCCATGCCTTCATTACCAATCACCTGCTAAAAGAAAAAAAAAACTTGTTTAGGTAAGAAAGGGAGCTCAGTTTTCTAGGGTAAGTACAGTTACTTCATTATACACCTTTTTAGAATTCAATGACTTTTTATGAATTTCTAGAGGAATTAGCAATAGAATCTTTAATGTAAAATTAATAACACATAAACTAAAGGTGTTTATGGTATCTATGAACAAGAAATCTTAAAAAGATGCTTTACATGCTACATATATTTTGTTGATTGAAAGGACAAATAATTTTGAAAAAAATATGAATTCACAGTCGTTTTTAGATCTGAACAGAATTCCTTTACATGATTTTCTGGAATAAAATGAAAGAAATAACATGATTCTAGGAAAACTACTAAGAAAAAATCCCTGTAGAAACCCTGGTAACCTCTCATCATCCATATGTATTCATAATCCACAACTATTTTATCAAACCTTGCCTTTGCGAGAAAGAAAGAGGTGGCTATAGAAAACTAAACTATGACATGCATATCTGTAGGCCTACATCAAATCATTTTCATAATTCATCCTCATAATTTTCAAGGAAAAAACATGGAATGACAGGTGATAAGAATGTACATGCTTTCCTTGAAGAGTCCTCACCTTTTTCTTCTTGACAACTGTGCCGGTTTTCCCCCTTGATTCTCTGATGTCGCTTTCATCATCGGCAGCGATGCCTTCTTCCCCATCTCCTTCCACCTCTCCATCATCGTCCAGGGTATCGGAGAGGAAGTCAAAGGTAGACAGGACCTTGTCCAGGACATTCTCTGGCAAGGCTTGGTGGATTCGAGGCTTTTCATGTTGCCTGGTGGAAAATATCACAGGAATTATTATCAGAGGAGCCACGTTCAAAGGTCAGCAATGCACAAGATTTTTGCCACTGGTCAAGTTCGGTGTTGACGTTCATGTGTGGGTTTTGGGGTAAATTTCTAAAATAGCATCGTAACAATTTGAAACAAAGTTTGTCCTCGGATGAATCTCAATGAATGTTGTGCAATTGATATGATATGTGATTTTAATCATTGTAACTCAGATTAAGTGTTGGAGCTAGGAAAGGTGATCTATATTGTGCTTCCAGCACTAAATACCCATTCCATAATTGATACATGTATCAACCAATGAACTATGACTACATGTAGACCTGTGGGAGATCACCAAGCATTGTGTATAATGTAACATGGATATTGGCCGTTATTACAAGAATCTCCAGACTTAACTGAAGAAGACAGACTCAATATAAAAAAATCAAGACAAGTTAAAAGAAAAAAGATTCAGTGGATGAGCAAGAACCAATAATATAATTTCAAAAAAGAACCAAAGAAATGAGTCGTTTAGAAAAAACAGCTTTCTCATTCGTTTTCCTACTGCAATCATGCCAAGATGAAAAAAATTCCCAATCGACCCTTGCCATTTATTCCGCTATCATTTTAGTGGTGCTTCTACATGTACATGTGGCACTGCTTTTGATAGCTGGAAGTTCAAAACGGAACAACTTACATGTAACTTATTAATCAAATCATTGAATCAATTACAAATATTAGAATAAACAAAAATACACATAGATAAACAACTGAACTCATTAATAAATTTAAATAATGAATAGATGAATAAATAAAAATCACCCTCATTATTGACTTACCTCTTAGTTGTTCCCTGATCAATGTGCCGTCCTTGCTTGGCTGGACTCTCACCATTAACAATTGGTTCTATTTGACCATTGGTCTCAAGACCAGGACCAGTTCTTTCATTTGGAGCAAGACCTAATAAAGACCGTACTCTATTTGATCTGATATCAAGGATTGTATCTGTGTAGCCAATTTCTTGCAAATATCTGGGGGAAAGTAAAAAATGTAGAAAACAATGTAAGAATGGTTATGATAACTTTAAATGTCATACCCCCTCACCACTAGAGTATAGACCTTTTGGAAAACCAAAATTTTAATACTGATCTCATAGGAAATGAATTCAAATAACCTCAGCAAACTTAATATCGGGAGGTTGAAGTATAAACATTGAAATGTACATGTTTGCATATAGCTACAGTAAAATGATTTTGATTTGGTTACAATTGTGTTTATCAACAACTTTAATAACCTACATGTACTATAATTAACTCAGTAAAAATATTACATAGAGTAGTGTATACTGTACATGATTTTATTCCAATAAGCACAATACCCCGAGAGATAAACACATAATAGTATGTTTACTACGGTATCTTTATAGACTGCATTTGTTTTATAGATGACCAGTTTAGGTTTTATGTTATATCTTCTCTTCATATGAATCTTTGCATATTTACAAGATCATCAAAGTTTTTATTTGCAAAAAACATTTCAGGAGTCTTTTTTTTTAATGACATTTGACCCTTAAACTTTTTTTTTGTGTGTATGAATGTTGGCATCAAATCAGTTCAACTCAGCTGACAAATTTCATTCCATATCACTAAGAATAAGAGCAATTTTTTTGTACGTAGTCATGATTAATCTACACGGATAAGAACTGCATGTAAATGTAAATTGTGCATAAAAAATATTAAAATACAAGATAAACAGACACTGTGATTAAATCTTAAATGAGTTTTCTGAGCTCATTTGAATATGGTATCAAAGGCATTATGATCATGAGGATTTAAAATGCAAATGTACAATTAACAACTATAACATCTATGTACATAAAGGTTGTTTCAGTTATTATTACAGATGGGCCATTAATCAATTGACCACAATGCACTGTATATGATACATGCACATGTTTACCATCAGTGGATAACCATGTACATGTATGATGAAATAGACCTTCATTGTACATGTACATAATATGGCCATCCATATTGATCTACAAATACAGCAGGAATCAACATCCTAATTTCATCATCTCACTTCAGTCATACTCAAAACATATTTGCAATGAACCATGTATGATCTGGATTCTGAAATCAGTAATATACTAATAAATCTATCAGTAGGTAATTAGCAATGCACTCTAACAATCTGAAGCATATTATTAGCGTTCATGTGTGCAATGCTCATCCAACAGAGCTACCGCATGCTGTGAAATTGTCAGCTCTGACATCTAATATCTAGTCTTGTAAATCCAGACTTTGCATATCTTGTGTTATAGTGCATTTGTATTGATTGCTACATGTACATGTATGCGCATCATGTAATATTTCTGTTTTTTTTCATTCAGTTTTATTCTGTTTGATAATTCGTATTTGTCCAGAAAAGGTGCAGAACTTTTGTCATGCATGCTTTTACATACAGTATAGAGTTTGATAATGATGAAAAATGATAACTGGGTACCTTTAATATATTCAGTTCATTTAATTTCATTCAAAGATTGAAAATCAGATCAATGAATACATCTTGATCATACATGAAAAAAATTACAAATAAACATGTAGTTTCAATAATGCCCCTAATAAGCTTTTTCGATATACCGGTATTAGTAATACCGTTCGGTATGAAAGTCATACCGGTATGGATACCGCCGTTGAAATTTCAATACCGAAATACCGTCATACCAAAAGTTGAAAATATCATACCGGTATTTTCTTCTGTATTGTCGTTTATGGGTATTTTTACAGTAAAATTAAGCCAAAACAATAAGTTCTTTGGCTCTCTCAACGTATTTAATGAAATCAGAATCCAATAATCTAACCTCGAAATGAATACATCGCCCCTTAACTACTGTCTGAGCTCCGTTAGCCGCTGCATAAGGCCTCGGCCCCACCGCTACTGATACTGGGGTGCATGTCGGCTCAGCTCCATGCACTCGTGTACACAGCTACAGTAAACAACGAAGTCGACCGAGACGGAGAGCATTTCATGAAGAGTTTTTTTTCAGTGGTTTCAACAACAGATTTGCTTTCCGCCAATCACATGCGAGGGTTTCATAGCTTGTATCATCCCTCTACACAAACAAAATCACTGAAAAAACTCTTTTTGAAACACTCCCTAGCCTGCCTTTTGACCACGTGGTGTATTGCGGGCTTCAACAAAGTATCAACCTTGGCTTGGGGCGTTGACAGACAAACCACAGGGATTAACACTTGTTTTTTCTTTATGCAAGTTTTTTTTTCTCGGACTGCTCTTAACTTGTATCAATGGGAATATCCACTGAGTTTTTTTTTTTTTTTTTTTTGGGGGGGGGGGGGTGCTGTGCATTGACAGACAAACCACAGGGATTAACACTTTTTTTTTCTTTATGCAATGTTTTTTTTTCTGGACTGCTCTTGACTTGTTTCAATTATGACAAGTTTACTTTTATACTATAAGCCTGCTACAAAAACCGTCTGACCCCCCCCCCAAAAAAAAAATAAATAAATACATAAAGAAAAAAATAATACATTAATGAATAAATAAATTAAATATGAAAATTAAAAAATGACAGAAAATGTTGATAAAATTAACAGGAAAAAAATGTTACGCCATCCCTCTTTGTTTATTTTGATCTGTGAAGTGATTGTAAATGGAAGAAAGTGGCTGAGAATATTTGTGTGATTTGTGATGGGTGTTGTATCCGTTTTGTGCATGTGCGGTCATGAATAAAATAAAATTAATTATTGGATTGATTGTATGATGGTCTCGTGGCGTGATAAGATGTTGATCAACTAAAATTTGGCATGTGTGAAAGATGAAATTGACAAAAAAAGAGGGCAAGATCGAGATTCGGAGAAGAGGATGTTGATTGTTCGTGGTAAGAGAGGGGTGGTGACGGGGAGAGAATGGGCCGATGGGAAAGAGAGAGTGAAGAATTAAGGGGCTTGGGAGATAAAGAAAAACAAAAGCAAGAAAAAATGAGTGAGAAAGAGGCAGCCAGGGATAAGAAGTTTTGGGGGGGGGGTTACTTTTAGACAACGTGGAGATTCACAAGAGGGGGGGTCAACACAATGGACATTTATAAGAAAAGTTATGTACGAGACGTCAAAATTTGAGGTCAACAAACTTTGAACCTTCGACGAACAAGTGTTGATGTGAGTGGTAAACAAAAGGGGCGAATCTGAATGTGAATGAGTGGGGTCAGTTCGGTGAAGGGAAAATCACGCAAATATCCTTGACAGTTTTAGCAGGGAATTTTGGTGCTTGAAAGTTAGGGCATGTACACATGTTTAGCAAAGTAAGTAGCAGTGAGTTTGTGCCGTGTAGCATTTGGCAACTTGACTTATTGATTTCGTACCCTGTGCTTGCTGAGATAATTTTGCACACATGCACAGGTAATTCACAGCTCTCGTTGGGAGAGAGCATGATCGTATCCGGATCGTATAACGTTTGGTAAAGAAAGAGAAAGTTTTTGTCAATGAGAACGGACCATGCTGAGCATTCCTCAGCTGACCACAAGCATTCCCTCTTTATCCGAGGCCATATCAGGGCTAAACAAACATTGGACACTGTTTGTACAATAAATTGGGAATTTACTCGGTATTAGTCGGTATACCGGTATTGAAGCTATTAGTAATACCGGTATTGAAAATATCAATACCGAAAAAGCTTAGCCCCTAATATTTAAGGGATACTCCACGCTGAAAATAAGACGATTTGAACAAATAGAGAAGAATCAGACAATCAAAATACTGAAAATTTGATCAAAATCGGACAAAGAATAACAAAGTTATGGCAATTCAAAGTTTTGCATTATTCCGGTGAAACAGTTCTGCATGTACATGTACATGTAGGCATTATGTTCATGAATATTCAATGAGCAAACTGATGTCATATCCCCACTTGTTCTTTTGTATTTTAATTTTATTATAAGAAATTAGGTTTATTCAAATTTTTCCTCTAACAAAAAATAAAAATTGTATTGACAACGGACAGTGCATGAGATATTCATTGCTGACAATTTATTTCATTATCAGAGACATAGCTGTACCATTCACACATATACAAAAACATTAAGATTTCATGTGATAAGAAAAAGGAAGTGGGGGTGTGACATCATCAGCCCACCTAATGAATATTCATGACGACAAGCGTATACATGTCAATGTTTTCCCAAAATATTGCTAAACTTTAGAATTTAAAAACTTCACTCTTTGCAATCAGATTTTGATGAAAGCAAAGGAAATCTCCTCTGCTTCGAGACCAATGGAAAGCAGAAAATATGATATACATGTACCTTGACTAGAGAGGGAAAATGGGTTGAACTTGATTGACCCTATCAACCAAATGTTTATTAAAAGAGGGCACACCCGCCCACCCCCCCCCCCCCCATACAGACACAATACTAGCCCAAAACCATGTACATGTACATATAGGCCTATACATGTACTATAGGCTAATTAATTGCAATCTGTAAAGTTTAAGTCAATGACAAATCAAATGTCAGAGAAATCACCAACAAAAAAATATTATTATGAGAATAAAAGGCCTCATGTTTCATCAAGCTTCAACAGAGAATGCATGGTTCTGTTTATTATTAAATGTAACTTCCTTGTTCTTACAACATGTGTATCATTTCATAATAGTGTCTGATTTCTAAGACTAAGGAGCTGGTGGAATCTGACCCAGCCAAGACAGTCTTGGATGAGGAGAGTTGGGAGTCAGCTGTGTTCTTCATGACATCACCTCAGTAGGATGCATAAGGCCTATCTCTATCCACCAATTTTCATAGCATACAGCTATTTCTGACCTAGCACAATCTTAAGATTAATTGTAATGAAGACGTAATTATCAAGATCAGAACCCCGATTCGATTAATGATTTTCTTATTCTTTTTTTAATTAAACAAAAAGAATTACACTGTATCGCGAGTAAAGACACAGTCATACGTGTATGTCCGGGATAATTCATTTATGGTACTATATAATTAATAGTTTCATCGGTAGATTCAAGCAAAGGAGCCAAAAGTGTGCACACCTGAACTCTGTAGAACAATGTCATATTCCATACCTCCCCCCAAAGGCTGATGGAGATGGGGTTTCTAGAATCTTGAGATGGCGCTAATTTGAGCTGATAGAGAACCACCTCTAGTGTGAGGGGGGCTAGGGTCTATGACAGTAATATGAACATCTTCCTTGAGATCAGGTTGTTCAGATAAACCTCCTCTATTCAATTTGCATCTTACACAGGCACTACATGTACAGAGACATCCTACAAGTAGAAGCCACATGCACATGGTCGCATGTCATAAGGTGGTCCAATTTCGCGAACAGGGTAAAAATGGCCAAAAAAGTTATTACCATTACCATTCTCAGAGATGCCAACCAATATTATATGGAATATTAATCAGATATTAGAAATTACAATGTGAATAATCAAACGGCTGAACCAAATGTTTTCTTACAAGACAAAACATGTTAACAAAAGTTTTCCATTCATTTTTTTGTCATTCAATCGGGAAGTACATGTAACACTGACTTTACATTAGAAGTTTAGAACACATCTCATTAATATTCCGTAAGGGTTGGCAACTCTGCATTCTTCCAATAATGAAGGAGGACTTTAATTTCACATTTTTTTCAAAAAAATGACTGTCAGCCTTACATGTACATACCTGGCAAATTCACAACTCCATGGATAGAAAAAATGGCAATGATAGAAGACTTTAAGATACGGTACTATAATGAAGTTTATAAATTTAATAACTTTTTTTTCAAAAATTTACTAAAAGTAATTAAATAGGTTGCAGATTGGAGCTAACATGCACAGCACATGTAGCTAATTCTTGCATATTTTCAAGTTCGTCAAATTTGAATGAATTTAAATCTGTTCTTTGCATTTAAAGTTAAACTGACTAGTAACATGAGGCTGGCAGTCATTCTACATATTATAACATAATATACAATACATATTTAAGTTGAAATAATTTCATATATTACCTGCATGCCTATATCATTTTTGAGAATGTACATCAAGTGATGCCAATAGTCTTTAAATAATTTTAAAGTGAAATTAGACACAATCTACTTGTACATACATATTGAAATTAAAAGAAATTTTTGAAAAAATGTTGTGAATGTACACATTGGCCAACATTTTCCTATTTATCGAGTAAATCAATTAGGCAGATCATGAATAATTTGACTGTATTAATAATAAAAAATAATCAAAATAAAAAATATATTACACAATAATTCTAAAAGTTTTGATAATGATTGAACTTGATTTTATTCAAATAGTGACATATAAAAAAATGAACGAAAATCATGAAATGAGAATCACATTTTAAACATCATTCACCGCATCCACCGGCTCTGCCACCCCTGTAACTTCAAACTAATGTGCTGTAGTTTTTGTTGCTGATATTGTATTGATCTAATTTAATTTTATAGTAATATATTTAGCCTACAGTACATGGTATAGTTCTAGCTTTGAAATGAGACCTTACACAACAAATTTTGCCATGGGGCTGTGATGTAGCTACAATGTATCCACGGCACTGCATGGAAATTTGTTCATCCACCACCCTTTTTGCATACCGAACTTATGAAATGCGACCACATGTAGTTTTTATAAACATAAACTGAACAGATATCAATTCAATACTGATCAAAGTCATTGAATGAATAGTATTGAACACTCAATAAAAATTGATTGACCTAACAAAAAAAATTAGCCAAGAATTATTTGTAAAGTAATGTACCTGTACAGGATAGTAATAAAATTACATAAAGGGGGAAGAGTGTTCATGTATGTAGATCTATACATAAATGTACTTTATATCTTCAGTCCAGTGCATTACATGTATATTGTACATCAGTAGGGCTCTGACTGCAAAGAAAGCTCATGATTCAATAAAGAAAAGAAACTCATACAGTACATTACACATACTTTCAACATAATAACACGTCTGGTACTAACTACCCAATGCCTCATTCATGTGAATGGAAATCTTTTTGGTTCCACATGAGTGAGTTTTGAAACAATGCCCAGGCACAAATAGTAATTTTCAGCAATTTCTGCACCAGTTTTGCTCTAATAAACATCACCGTGATTGAACAGTATGAAGTCATTTTTATTCCAGCTGAAAATGTAGAAATGTCAGCAATATACATGTAGGCCTCTACATGAACAGTACCAGTATGTTAATACTGTTACAAAGCTATCAAAGTCTACACATGGATGTATTGAAGATGTACATGTACTTATTTCTAAATTTACTTCTCTGACTAATCTTGAAAACTTACATGTACATGTACATAAACTTAAGAATCAAAATATAAATCCATTCTTTTCCAGTAAACACAATGTTCATTTGTTCATGCAAAATTTGCTTTGGTCTACTCTTGATACATGTATCTCAGACGGTATAGGGTCAGAGTTAGAAATGTAATAGAGTTCTTGTTCAGAATAATGTAAAGATAAGGATTATAGTTCATACAGTATAAGTAGTTTTAGAGGTGAGGTTTCATATTTGGCTTAACATGCAGATTTTCCATAGGAGTAATTGTCTCAGGAGCAAATATCATGGAACCTCTTTTCCAATAGTATGTATTAAAGTTCTTGTCATAAGATGGAAATAAGAAGGAAAATTTCAAAGTGTTTGGGAAATGCTGACTTTGTAATTTGTATACACTAGATTTTTTCTAAATCTATTATAAATTTCCATTTGTATACATTTTGTGTATTGTAAAGCACTTTGGGCTTTATGAAAAAAGCATGGTTTGTGTACAGTATGTGTGTGCATTTTGGTCATATTTTTTAATATCAGGGCATCTGAAAATCAGTGGACCTAATATTCCTTGTTAATAACATAAGAATTTAAAAATTCAAAGTGATCATTTTCACCTTTCTTTAATACATCAACAAGGAATGTATTCATGTACATGTACAATGTCAATGAAAAGAGAATGATTTCCTTTTTTCAATCTGATGATGCACATTGCAGTGAGTTAGAAATGTTGAAGATGAAAGAGGGCATGGATATAAATGCTGTTCCTCTTGGCTCACTTTATCAATAAATGTTGTAATTCAGATATTTCTTTATTAAAAGTGTATCAAAGTCCAGATACATGTACATTTACCTTATTTTAACCTTTCCTTTAACATTCCCCCTTCACCATCTGGAAAGAAACCCCAGGAATACTAAGCCTAAAAGAAGAATCCCTATCGCTGTTCCTCAATCAAACCAAACAGAGAAAAAGAGGCACATACATAATCTATATTGCGAATGTCAATATGAATCAAAGGCCTAGTAGTATACACGAAGATGATCCAAAACAGCCTACAGTACAGAATGTGCTTTATTAACATACAAATTGTATCAGGGCTGATTCATCAATATCCATTACCCATGAAGGTAATTTTCAAGTATGTGACCCCAAAACGCTTCATTGAGATAAATTATTCAGCTTCCACTCACAAACAGTCAACACTCAACAGTGTTGTCCATGCTGTATAAATGTACTGTACATGTAGCCTAGAGTCAATCTTGAGTAGAAAAATATTACGCATTCCCATCATTTAAAGTTGGATTTTAGGCATTCTCTCTTCACAATAACAAGTCAAGCCTACTGATCCTCAAAAGGACTTCTTTGTAATGATATATTTTATCAGGTTGATATAGTTGATACTCATTTTTCATTCTTTTCTCTCTGTTTTCAAGTGTTTGCTCATCCAGTAATTACTACTCCAATAATCCATGCTACAAGTACAGCTAACTGCTTTCATAACAGATTTCAGAAGACTCCTGAAATTTGCCAGATAAAGATGCATACATATCAAATGCACACTGTATTTCCCAAGCAAAATTCATAAGATGGCCTACATGAGTATGTCTTCTATGAAAATCCAAATTACCATTTACGCAAGTTCACTGACAGTGCTATGTTGAAATCTCTTTAATACAAGATCTAGATGCAACATGTATGTAGCCTGCTTTGAGTTTGATGTACATGTGCACGCATGTAAATGTACGTACAGTAAAGATGATGAAGATGTGTTTATTGCCTGAGTCAACAACTGTGTCAACATAGATTCTACAAGTATAGTTCATTGTGGAGTCTCTTTATACTCTCTTGTCTTGACAAGTGACAAGGCTCCCATTAAATACTACTGATACATGCACTACATGTTCAGTACATGTACATTGTAAAGGTATAAAGTACAAGTACAAATTCCTGATATTCAATAGCAAGTCTGCAATCAGTAGGGCAGACTCAAAGGCTGTATCCCAGTTTATAGAAAAAAAAACCTGGTATTGAAATTTAATATCATTCCACAGTACACTTACATGTACATTCTAACAATTCATAAATGATTCCTTTCATAATTCTTGAAATTGTGACTTGTAATACTGTCCTGACAATTGATAGGGTAGACATCATGCACATGTATGATGTGCATGTACTGTACTGATGGGTATTAAATACATGTGCATGATGTTGCAAAAACTGTCAACACTTTTGTGCTGCTTGTACATGAAAGTTATGCATTTAAATGATCATTATAAAAAAAGCCTACACGTATTTTGTGATCCCATACATGTACATGAACATATGTGTCTTCAGTCAAGTTCCTTGAACTCTTTCAAACAGATACATGTACATGTACATTGTAGGCCTACCACATTTATTGTCGTAGTATTACAATATTACGTATTATCAGGATACCATATCATTTAGATTTTATAAACATGTATACTACGTGTAGGCCTACATGTAATACTAGTACACTGAACTACCTGTACATTGACCCGCATTATATTGGTCTAAAATATACCCAAGTGCCATACATCTGTATACTGTTGTGCATATACATACATGTATGGTAATATACATGTAGGCCTACATTACATGTATACACTTGCATTCAAGCTGTATCATGATTAAGAAACGCTACTGTAAGTGGTATCAAATTATTCACTGTGTACGTGAAAACGCATTGACACTGATTGTTCTTAATTAACATTATGAAGCTTAACTAGATATTGGTGATAACAATGCTATATGCATTCCCATTTTAGATGAAAAAAAAATAATAATTTTGTTGCAAAGGTACACTGTGCCCAGTACAGTACAGAGTATGCAAAGTCTAACAACGTGCCCATGAAATTAGTGTATGAATTTTTTTTACACATGTTCAAACATATTCACATATATGTACGTGTATACATGTCAGTGTTTTCAAAAATCTCTAAAGTCATGACAGCATAACACATAAATTTCTGATCCTTGTGTACAATTCATTAACTAAAGGGCCCAATAAGAATCAAATCAAGGTTAGCATACATACAGCAGCAATAGAGAGTTTAATGACAGGAAACAATTCACATTCCATTGCACAAAAGTAATACTAGGAAATAAAAAAATATATTGACTTTGCATTCTTCTTGGTCTTCGTACTTGAAGTCACCAGCAAACTCTTTTTTATATTTTTGAAATACAATTAACAAATTTTGAGATTAAAAACAATATTAAATCCTTATGATATTGGTTCAAGCAAAATATTGCATCAATTTCCTTTAAACTGTAAATCTCTACGACACACACAAAAGTACAAACACGTTTAGGCTAGTCTGACAAACTTAATGTCAGTTGTCGTGTGTTGGGGGGGGGTTATGACAACTTCAGTTGATTTGACTAGATTTTTACTCATACTCACCAGTCAATTCAATATTGTAAATGATTGCAAATATTTTTTTCTAACCATCAACATTAATCCATGATATTTCTCACTGACAATATTTTATTTCTTCCAGATAATTCAGAAGGAAAATGCCTGTTATGTTCCTCAGAAGTACATGTGGTCACATTAATATTCAAATTTTGACATTTAAATGTTTACAAAGTATACAAACACTGCCAAGTATCACAAAGGGAAGCAATCGTCATTTACAATCTATTATAGTTTTCTGTACATAATTTGCAAAACAATTTAATTACTATCTACTGTACGTTTTTCATTGCATCTTGTATGTTAAACGGCTCAGGACTGTCATGTACTGTACTAGTACAGTATATAAAATATTATTTTGACTGCATGAATTTATAACCAAATAATACAGGAATGAATACTTACTGCCTGAGAAGCTGCCGACTTTGTCTAAAATTGATTGAATTTGGTGATAGTGCCGATTCTTCCTGGCCACCTTCCTCTGAAAAAAAAAAAAAAATAAACAATTGACTTTTACAATTTAAAGCTTGTGTATAGTTTTGGTAAATCCACCAAAATGCACCTATCACTATTCCAATTCATTGCTAGCTAATATGAATGGATATGCCCTATAACAGTTATGATGTGGAGGATATGAAATGAAAATGTGTTTTACATGATAAATTTTGCGATTTTACATGGAAATTTAACTTGATCGGGTCACCCGATCAAATTAAAATATCTGTGTGTTTTTGTCTTTCAATTAAATCCTATTCCAAATCATGGAATGGGCTGAAACTTTCAAGATATGTTCTTTGTCTGTAACTTTTGGATATCTAATCACTAAATTTATAAGATAAGTGCTTGAATGCCCATTTTTTTAATTTAAAACAAGCATCGCCGAGAGAGGGCGCTATATATCCAAGATTTGAATATTTGAAATTTTCACAGAGAAGTGCAGTTGGAAAAATATCCAACGGTCTCTACGCTTCAGTAAGACTGTCATATTAGATGATATTTGATTATCAATCACATTATTGACCCTTTACCAAAGCTATACACAGGCTTTAATATAGTCAGGTACATGTATGAGCATTATTGATCTCTACCCACAAAATCTGGAGTGTCCTTAATTTAGCAAGTTTTCTTTAAATCTTATGCACTTGCACATCAAGAAAATATTAAGATAGCTGTAGAACTGTACTAGATACTATAGATATTGCTGCATTGTCAATGAATATGCCCCCATATCATGTAGAGAAAAACACCTCCATATCAGCTATCGGCTAGCCTTTATTCAAGCAAGGAGCAAGGAGGTAAAGTGATAGCTGCTTGATTTAAGTTAAACGTATAGGGCCTGTAGACGCAGATTTTGCCTAGTTATTGCATAAATTGCATTTTCCCCTCAAAATCCCAGGAAAAAACATTTTTTCTTCTTTCATGCATTTAGAACTCTTAAGTCAGTAGTTCTATCTGTACTGTTTTACAGGTATATTAGACTTTACATTTTTATATTTTAGGGCAAGGCTACTTTTCTATGGGCACATTTCTATATTGCAGGAAAAATAAAAAGGGTACAAAAATATTGACTGGCATGAGAGGGGCACTGGGGCCAAATGATAGGGCATCTACAATGTAATACCCCCATCTCACTAGATGGCGATTCCGCTGCGATCGTCAAAAATCGACAAAGCGTGGTATATCGCAGCTTGAACGTGGCTTGATCTTTTCAATCTTCTCCGTCGTACCTTGATCTGTTCTGAAGCGGCAAGGATCGCCACCATCTTCCTGGTCGCCACAAAATTTTGAACATGTTCAAAACTTACGTAGCGAGATCGCGGAGGTGCTAAAGCGCATCACAATCGAGTCAAGAGCGTATTACAAACGACATATTCGTAGCTGCAACGGAGCTCCAACGCATAAAGCGTAGTAGAAGCGCATTAAAAACGGCACCGATCGCCCGTGATCGCCCGTGTTTTCAGGCCCGTTCCCAATGACGATTCTGCTACGCTGCTTCCGTTTACAAGGCGACTGCCTTGCGCTCGACACGCTTCACACCGTTTCCACCGCGACGCTTTCCCTTTGGGTGGCATGTGGCACACGTTCTCAGCCCGCTGCAGGCATTCGCGTTGCGCTTTTGCTGCGCCGCTGATGACTGAGCAGCGATTGAGCAGCGACCGTCCGCGCTGCTATAAAACACCGTGCCGATGGTGGCGGATTATCATATTTTCAACAGATTACGAGGCGACACCACGACGTTTTCAAATATACCTCCCAGAAAAAGGACCAAAAAGGGGAAGCTGCCCAAGCTGTTATGCCGGCGGTCCAAGAGAAGAACAAGAGGTTAGGGTGGTGGTGGAGGAGGAGGAGGAAGAGGGGTTACAGGAGGAGGATGAAAATCTTACTGCTGAGCCTTGATGACGAAATAGGTTACCTCCGCAAAAATATATGAATTGACTATGTTTTAAAAATAGAATGAATTCTAACTACAGTGACAGACAATATTATAATTTTGTTAATGATTCGATCACTGATGTATTGATTAGGAAAGCACACTTTATGGGGATTCTTGCATTGTGCCCCCCTTCCTTTATGAGTGCTCTCACATCAGTGGACTACTTCTTGTAAGAACATTTGAAAGGAATTTACCTAACAATTTTGAGTGACAAACTTTTGTGGAAAACTGAAAATAAACAGAATATCAAAGATTTTTATGCTCTTTTATGAACCCTCATATTAACTATATTAGGCTCATCGACATCCTTTCGGAATGAAATTTACTAGATATTGTATATTATGACTTAAGTGAGAGCCAGGATCGGACCCAGTATCTTTTTGGCCTCCTCCTTCTCCTGTCCTCGTATCAGGTCCTTGTATTCCACTTCTAACTGATGTTGTTGTATAATGCTAAGATGTATAAGTCCAACCAAATTCTGGACATCCATATCTTGGCCGGAGGTTGGCAATCGACTGAAAAATGTCTCATGTGCCGCGATTAATATGCCGATTGCTCGAAATCGTTTCAAGAGCCCATCATGAACGTAACACAATCGCTCCATTCGTAGCACCACCGTACCGAGGTCCTAATTAGCGTATGAGCCTCGTTGTAAGGTCGCTTTGATCGCAGTAGCAGCGCATCATATCTGCCTCAAATCGTAGCAAGAGAGTGGCAGCGTCGTACTATCAGCGTATTACCATCGCCTTCAGCACAGGTTCGTCGCAGTGAAGTTGCAGTGCAATCGCCTCGCGGGCTAAAAATAGAATTCGAGGACGATTCTGCTACGCTTTGCGGGATTTAGACAGATCGCCATGGTCGCCATGATCGCCATCCTAGTGAGATGGGGGCCTGAGACCATGGCCTTGGTGGCTTAGGAATAATTCAAGCCCTGAAAATACGTATTTGTATCAAGTTTATGTTCCTTTCTATCATAGAGCACAAAATATGAGCATTTATACATAGAACCAGAACCCCAAATTTCTGCAAACTTCTTCAATCTTATTCAAATACCAAATTTACAAAATTATAACATGTACATGTATGTTCCATGCACGTCCATTTTATAGCCATCCATACATGTACAAATAAGGCAAGATACATTGTAGGCCTACTATGATTGAATCTATTTCAGAGGAACACCTCTGGCAATCTCGCCTGCATTATGCAATTTGATATAGCAGCAGTGCTGACTTTCAAAACAGCTATTGAATAATTATTCACAAAAGAAAACACTAATATTGAAATGAATATGTCCATTGACCCAAAATGACATTTGACCATGATCATGTGACCAAAGATGTATGCAAAACAATCATTCATACTTGATTAACCTACATGTAATATGTCCATGTTTCATGAGCTTGATCCATAAACTTTCAATTAAAGTTATGCCAATTCAACAAATACATGCTCCTAACATGGCCAGAGTTCATTGACTTTACACAACATTTGATCTTGGTCATGTGATCTGAAACTCACACATGATATTCAGGGATGCATGTATGCTCTTACATGTATGTCCAAGTTTCATGAACTAGATCCATAAACCATGAATTCCATAAATACCCCCAACATGGTCAGAGTTTGTTGACCCTAAATGAACTTTGACCTTGGCCATGTGATCTGAAACTTGCACATGACATTCACGGATACATGGTTGCTCTAATGTCCAAGATTCATGAACTACATGTACATGTACATGTAGTTCCATAAACTTTTAAAGTTATGACAATTCCACGAACACCACCAAAATGGCCAAAGTTCGTTGACTCTTAGTGACCTTTGACCTTGGTCATGTGTCCTGAAACTCAGGCAAGATCTTTGGTGATACACCATTACCCTTGTGTCTGCTTCATGAACTAGGTCCACATATTTTCTTTAAAGTAATGTTGACATTTCAAAAACTTAACCTCGAAGATTTCGATATTGATTCCCCAAACATGGTCTAAGTTCATTGAACCTACATGTATATGACCTCTGACCTTGGTCATGTGACCTGAGACTCGGGCAGGATGTTCAGTAATACTTGATTACCCTAATGTCCAAGTTTCATTAATTAGTTCCATATACTTTCTCTATTCAAGTTATGATGACATTTCAAAATCTTAACCTTGGTTATGATTTCATTGTTGACGATGCCACCGTTCACTTCGGAACAGCGGCCCCTACAGTGTACATGTAGTCTTGCTCTGCTATGCAGGCGATACAAAAACAATGTGATCTGTGCAATAATTTTTTCTCCCATCCAATATCATGAGTTATATCAAAAATAGAAATGTCAAATAAGCATGAAATCACAATTTTGGGGGGCATGCTGATGTTTTGCTCATTTACACAAATTTACTACATGTACATGTACTACATGTATGCCAAGCTTGCGCATCACATCCTCCAGACCCATCTGCAGACCTTCATTTTTGAGGAGCGCGATCGCGCTGGCGCTCCTTAAAAAAATGAGGAGAGCAAAAAATCGCGCTCCTCAAAAAAAAAAAAAATTGAAAAAATTTCACATTTCACATCTTTAAATCCATGAAATAGCCTTCTTTTTTCCATAATTCCTTGAAATTACTTTGATTTAGTTGAAATCTATCAGAAAAATGAAGAATATTCATCTCTTTCCCGACTCTGATTTTAATTTAATCTCGGTAAATATTGCAGTCCCATGTAGTCCCATATGTAGATTTTCATGGCAACACCATGGAAGTCTACATGTGGGACTACAATATTTACCGAGGTAAGTTCAAATCAGAGTCGGGAAAGTGGTGAATATTCTTCATTTTTCTGATAGTTTTCAACTAAATCAAAGTAATTTCAAGGAATTATGGAAAAAAGAAGGCCATTTCATGGATTTAAAGATGTAAAATGTGAAATTTTTTCAATTTTAATTTTTTTAAATATTTTTAAATTTTTTTAGCAGGAGCGCGTACGACATCTTGTTAACATATTGACGTGACCCAGGCCTATACAATGTTAAGAAAAATCTACAATTTATCATACATGTATTGTAATGAATTGATTTGGGCTCCTCACGGAGAGCAATCTGAGGAGCTCAATTGAGCTCCTCAAAAAAATAAGGAGAGCGATTTATAGAGCTCCACGAAATTATAAACATGAAGGCCTGCATCTGGTTCCATGTTATTTTCTTTTAACCTTATTGAATTGTACTTTAATTTGTATTTTTGTGTAAATTGATAAACCATCTTGAAATTTTTGGCTACTCTTACATTTGCTAGTTTTTCAACTTAAACATGATTTATTTCAAATATGCTGTTGTTGCATTCATATTCACTGTATTTCTTTTTGTTAAAAAAAATATAGGTGGACCTGGCCTTTAATAGCTCATTTATGAGGTAATAAATCACATTCCAATAAACCTGAAACCTGTTTTCCTATCAGACTATTAGAAGCAACTTCAAAACCTAATACCACAGATTAACCTTAATACAAACAATCTTTTTAAAAAAATGTCAATTTTACTTCTTTCCCATTGAATACATACATTTACACTGTTGTATTTTTTAGGTGGTCTGTCTATGACAGATCACCTCTTAATTTCGTCAGAATTTTCTTTATTTATTTCTTTATTTATTTTTCGCACCTATGTTTGTCGCCAACTTTTCTCGGAATTGGCTTAATCAATTTTACTGATTTTTTCGTCTTATATCTATCATAGAGACGGCATACTAAGCTTTTCAAGGTCATGTGGTCATGATGACGTCATCTACGCGCCATTTTGTAAAATTCTTCATTTGATCATATCTTCATTATCAATTATCAAAAATTAAGAATATTTACATGACATTAACTTCACGTCAAGGGTCAACTGTCAATGTCATCAAAGGTCATGTAAAGGTCATGACGCGGGCGTACGCGCACGTCAAAGGTAAACAAATTCTTCACAAAGCCTATAAATTTTTTTGGGTACGTTTCAGGTCATTTTGAGCATTTCAAAAATTTGCGCGCGTGCACATATGCGCACGTGTTTCCACCCGTTACGCCCTAACGCAATGCAAAAACACCGTTTTTTTTACATCATTGCATTGATAATAAAATTCTAAACAATTTGATACCTTGATCAACCTTTTACGACCGTTAATAACGAAATTAACACCCGTTAAAGTTTGCAGCACGTGTACGCACGAGCTCTCACTATAGGCCATATATGGGCAAAAACATGCCTATTGAAAATTCACTGTAGCTCTTTAAATAGTCCATTGACCCCCAGTTTTTTTTCATATATCAATAGAGTATGAGTTGTAGATTTGATTTCATGTCATCAATGTCCCTAAATTATATCATGACGTCATCAAAATGGCGCCTAAACTAAAAATTTCATTTTTTCAAAAATGACGTCATCAAATTTATGCAAATTTGGTTGTAACTTCTCGAATATAGATCGTTTTTCGCCCAGATTTTGATATGTAGTAGTTTAGAATGTACTTTTTCTCCTCAGTTAACATGAATTTTCGTTTTGAGAAATGCATCATTGCGTAAAACAGCGATGAAAAGAGGCATGTCATTTTTCCTTATTTTGTGTGTAATGTCTATGGGAAATGACTTTTTGTCAAAACTAGATTCGACATTCCTCTATTTCGTGAGCCATATCTCCATTGTTTCTTGTCAGTTTTCCCTGAGCTTTTAGTATGTTGTAGCTGAGATTCTAAGCTTTCGGAATGTGCCCTCCATTTTTTTATCAGATGCCGGGATCATGCCCGTTTTTCACTTGCAAAATTGGACTTGTAATTCTCAAAATTGCTTACGTGTATTCTCTATGGGGAATATCGTGGCTCAATGGATAACGCATTTGACTTGCTTTCTAAAGGGCGCAGGTTCGAGTCCTGGGGTAAACAAGATTTTTTTCCATTTTTTTTCTTTTTACCACCTCGTACATGATCCTTCATGATAATTTAATGGTATAAAAGTTAAAATTTAGCAAGATAAAACAGATTTTAATTACTTTTTTTCATATCACATGTATTGTCATACATCAAAGAGACCCTTTTCACAGTGCTTTATCATCTCCCGTCTTTCGCAAGTATTCCATCCATAATGAGCATTCCGTTGTCATCATGAAGATCATATTGATATGCATGAACATGGTAATAGTAATCATGATGGCGAGAATAAAGACAGACCACCTAATTCGTCCGCCTGACGAATTAAAATCTAGTTAAATATTACATTTACACTTCACAAGATATCATTTTTATGTACAGTGTAATTTGTTCTGATGAATTCCCTATATAGGCTACATACATGTAGGCCTACATGTACAGAATCTACATGTACATGTATGATGATATCCAGCAAAGCAAAAGTACAACATGTATGTCACTAACAGCAGTGAGCACTATTAAACTCAACATCACATTGCAAACTACATGTACAATCATTCTTGGATCCTCCTATAAAGATACCATAAACCTATTTACAGTGGTGCTAAAAATTTAGTGAACCCCACCAGAAAATGAACATATTTCAAATGTTCTAAAATTTCTTAGATCTAATTCAAGGTCAGGTGATGAAATACATGTATTACACTCAATTAAGTTTGTTTCTCTGGGCTCACCAAACAATGTAGTGTTGTGGTCTCCATTCAACACTCGGCATGAAGAAGTGCATTATCTGGTGGGGTTCACTAACTTTTTAGCACTATTAGAGTGATGAATCAATTTTCTAATCTTTACAGCATCAATATCACAATAAATGAAAATATATTAAATGTCTACACTATAAAAGCATTCCTTATTTTTGAAGACTATAACATTTTATCATTGAACCAAATTTACAAATTCATTTCCACTTGTTTTATTAAAGGGTAATAGGTTTATCATTATTCACCTTTATGCAGGTGGGCCTATGGCAGGGGGAGTTCTTTGGACTTAAAGACTAGTTGGATTGGAACACACAGATGAAGGAGGTGTTTCCTCATAAGAAAATATGGAAATTATACATGCACTTTTAACAAGACCTGTCCAAAAATTGAGCGTGTACTCAATTACATGTCTGCTTGCAACAATTTTTGCCTTGCCACAAGTCTATATCAATGCATGTACATGTAATTCCATCATACAAAATACATGTGTACAGTACATGTATGTATTTAAACAAAGCTGTATGATCCATACCATGAAAAAGTGGCATGGGTTGTTGTTTTCTAGGAGGGGGAGTGGAAAGCTTTTACCGGTCTGGGACCGCCGCTAGTGTCGAGCCCTGGTACATGTATTTCCAAGAATTTATTGGTACGTACATGTATAATTGTTTACAGTTTTAAGGTGTAATATCTGCTGGTGAATAACAGTACATGCTATACACCAGCCAACCTTTGAAAGTAAAAGAGTAATCCAGAAGCTCAAAAATCATAATTTTGAGATAAAAAGAGTAATTTCATAAAAGCGCTCAACATAAATTTCTTTGAGATAAAAAGGTAATTTCATACACGCCATGCAGTATTATATATTTCTTTGAAGAGGTACATGTATAGATCAGATGCACATTGGGGCTTATTTGCAAATTCATATAAACAGAAATGGCACACAAAGGGATGTAAATGAACAGATACTAGTATTTTTTAAGGACTACCATGTAGATCTTAGACAGGGCCAAGGGCCAGGCCAGGGTGTGGCCCTGTGGGCTTTTTCACCTCAAAATAGTTCTTATTAATTCTTCAATGTCACTGAGATTAATCATATCGATTCGTGCAAGTATTTTCCTTAGGCAATGCACGTACATGTAATCTACGTTAAGAACATTCGCTGCTTTTCGGCTACGGCCGAGGCAATCCTTGCATGCAAAGCAAAGCGACACAATGGTGCATGCAATGGCAGTATTTGCTGCCCTCGGATGAGTTTGCCACTGCACAATGTGTTATCTCATGTATTAAAACTTTGTACATAGCTATTGACGCTGAAAAGCATAATAACAAACGTCAAAAGTGTACTGGCGTAATTTGATGTAAAAAACATACATGTAATAATTGGACTTTTTTTCCTGGTTGGCAGCTCTAGTACATGTAATACCAATGTAAAAATCAGCAAAAGATTACACGGGGGCTCAGGACTACCCCCCTCCCCCGAAACTTTCATAAGAGCCCTGGAAACTCCCAATTCACTGCAATGTTATGTTTATTCAATGTTGCAAATTTACAATGTAGCCAGTAGGCTGTGAAAAGTAGCCCCTGAAAATTAGAATTATTTTTTTGCCTGGTAAAATGGTTACCAAATAAAAACAGCAAGATTCTTACCTCCATCAAATGTTGGGGCCTTTAATTCATCTTTATCTGAACCTGACTTTAATTTCTGGTACTTCATTCTGTTACAAAGAAAAACGACAGAGCATTTCCTTTAATAATCAACTTTTTCTGGTTATAAAAACGATAGGATACATATGTTGCTCACTTTTCATAAGATTTTCACACAATCCATAGAAACAACCTATTTTCACAAAGGTGAAATGTACAAATACATGTATACGAGGGGCTTAGTTTAGTAGAACCTACATGTAGAACTGTAATCATTCTGAAAATATAATGTAGATCTAGATGAAACAGTTTTTGATCATTTAATAAAAGCAGGCCATCATTGTAACATTGAACAAGAGCAAATTAAAAATATCAATGTTTCTATGACATTCACCATAAACAGCACAATTATTTCCATAAAATTTGTAAATAACATGTATAGTTCATAAAAGTCATGTCAACATACAACTGAAAATAACAGAAAAGATTAAAATTGTCACAACTGAATATTAAATATACAGGCCTCAAGAATTTACCAATTCAAGAAGCTCATATAGAGTTTTAATAAATCTAAAGATTATTCACTTTCAAAATTTATCAATTTCAAATGATCAAATAAATTACATGTACATTAAACACAGGTTGTGGGAGAGATTGTCTCTACAATAGGGATGACGGAGTGAAAACAGAAGTTGTTTCCAGACCCTCCAGAGACTCCTTTTGGGGTATATAACAATTTCTCAATCATGAAACTAGATGAATATTTTCAATGATTGTATCCTATCAGGCAGCTTATTATTACAATAATAACAATCTAAACACAAAGACAAATGAATGAAGGTTCTTTTCGAAACATCACCAAGAGATGCAGCTAAATTTGATACAATTTCACAATGACATTTTTTTACAAATAATCAAGAAAATGAAAGATGATACAGTGCAAAAGTTGCTGCATGAACATGTATAATACTGTAACATTTGTATTAAAGAAACAGTAATCGAATGCAATTCACATTTATCTTTACCACCTCTGTCTCCACAGACTTTAAACTACAGTATATGAGTGGACAGTCATTAGTACAAATTTATTATGCATCTTCAATACTATCAAGTACATGTATAAAAATAATGTACTCTTTATTAAACTATAAATCAAAATAATCACTTCTACAAAGTTAATCATCGAAACAAATTATCACTTTAATGCATACATGTATCTACAATCGTACAATAATCAGTATAAAAAGTAACGAAAGAGTTTGATATTTACCTTTCTTGTTTCAATGCAAATTCAAGCATTTTTATCCTCCTTACTAGGTCATGTTTAAGATTTTCTTGTCCTTTTCTTTCTCCCTGTAGGAAAGCAATGCGAGCCTGTTCATGAAAAAAAAATCAGAGTTAATGAAATCCAAAGATTTAGTTATATTGCACTGCACACCAGATATGATCTATTTTTAATGGGAAAGTTCACCTTGACAAAAAGTTTATTGTAAAAATAGCAGAAAAAATAACAAAAAAATACTGCCAAAGGTTTGAAGAAAATCCATCATAGAATCAAAAGTTTTTAAAATTTTAATTATTTGATAATTTGTGACATTATATGTGAGCAGCATTCCTACATAGCGAATGGTAAAAAATCAATTAAAAAGTCTTTTTTTTTCAGAAGATTGAAAATGGTTTTTACTGCACCTTTTATATCAATAGACAAATCATTTCACACCCGATCATGAATAGAAAAACATAATAAGTCACCTGGAACCATAAAAAAAGAAAATTCATGCATTTTAGTAAACATACATGTATGGGGCAGCTGCTCATTTTTAGGTCACAAATCCAAAACTTAAGATTCTAATAACTTTCTTAATAATCTTCAACGGATTCTCCTTTAACCTTCACCCATATTTTTTATCTCATTTTTACAACAAACTTTTCTCGGGGTGAACTTCCCCTTTAATCATGTACTTGCTTCAAGAACACCTACATGTAACCCCTTTAGTTTATCAGGAGTTCCCAAATACATGTTACAAGGATATGAAACAAATTTGAATAGGATGTACATGTACAAATGATTTTCATGACAGAGTGTGCAAAAACTTCCAAAATAAAGGAAACACATTCATGAATGAAGGTCTTACGGACCCCTACAGAAGTTCCTGCATGTGATCTTGATTCTCAAATCTAAAAAAAATGAAGTATAAAAAACAATATAGGCCTACTGTACATTGTACATCAGGGGGGAAAATTACATGGGGGCTCTGAAATGCACAAAATAGCCCTAGACACTCAAAAAGGATCCTTGGAAAATCACAATTAATTGCAATGTTGAAGTTATCCAATGTTGCAGATTTACATGCAGGCAGTAAGTTGAAAAGTGGAAAAATGAAAAGTAGCCCCCAAAATAAATTTTTAACTTGATGTACATGAAATAGTATTTTTCCTGAATACAAAACCACCTAAAGCTCAGCTGCTGATAGGATTCATATTAAATTTTGATGACAATGCACACATTAAACCAGGTAAAATCAAGGTTACAGAACTACATGTAGCATGGGGGTATTCAAAGGGGTCATTTTACAGTACAGTACTACAATCTGCAATGTATTGTTGGACATTCTTTCATAGAATTTCAAGGCAAAGTATCAATTGAACATTCATGATAGGCCTATACAAAGTATGAATTTCCTTTAATCCCAATAATAGAGATAATTTACAGTAATGACTATGATGATGATAATATTGATGAAGACAAAGTGAGATTGATGATGATGACAATGGTGATTGATGACGATGATGATGTTCATGATGATGATGATTATTATTATTGATGTTAATAATGATGATGAAAGTGTTGGAGGATGGAAGTGATAGTGGTGGCGGACATACTGGTAATGAACTAATGATATTGACGATGATCAAAAGATCATTCATTACGAAGAACATCCAATATTCATGTATTTTATACTGTACATGGACTAATAAAAAGGGTGCTCCAGGCTGAAAATATTTATATCTAAACAAATATAGTAAAATACACTCAGTAAAATGCTGATAATTTCATCAAAATCTGATAATAGTGAAGTTATTAAACTTTAAAGTTTAGCAATACATTGTGAAAACAGTCCTGTAATACGCTTGTCGTCATGAATGTACATTAGGTGGGCTGAAGATGTCACATCCCCACTTTTCTTTTTCTTATCTTATTACATGATATCATAATTGTTTCATTTTTTCGTATATGTATCCTTTATAATGAAATAATTTGCAACAATGAATATCCAATGCACTAAATCAGTTGTTAAACCAATTTTTGGGGAGGAAAAAATTTGAATAAACCTAACATACAAAAGAACAAATGGGAAAATGACATCATCAGTCTGCTCATTGAATATTTAAGACATGCCGCAGGGTCAGCCATGTCCTTTATTATGAAATAAGTTGTAGCAATGAATATCCAATGCACTATTAATCAGTTGTTAAACCAATTTTTTTTGGGGAAAAAAAATCTTGAATAAACCTTATTTCTTATAATAACATACAAAAGAACAAATGGGGATGTGACATCATCAGTTTGCTCATTGAATATTTATTAAGACATGCCTAGAACTGTTTCACTGGAAAAAGCAAAATCTTTAAAATGCCATAATTTTCTTATTCTCTGTCCAATTTTGATCAAATTGTCAGTGTTTTGATTGTCCGATTTTTCTCTATTTGTTCAAATTAGATTATTTTCAGCCTGGAGTATCCCTTTAATAATCGGTGCATGAAGCCTAACATACAAGACACTGAAACAGATGATTGAATAGGCCTATAATTCTGTTATAACAAATGTGAACAGTTTTTCTTCAGATGCCATTTTCAAGAATGTTTCAAACATGAAACAAACCATGAGTCACAAAACTCTGTCTTGAATGGTAACAACATGGACTTGAAAAGGGCAATTGTATTTCTGTGAGAAACATTGGAAAATTTACAACATCAACAACCAGCTACATGTATCTTGATCTCAGATCTATTTTTAATTTTGAGAAAACAAATTCATCAAAATGTTCTTTTAGACTTTTTCTTATTTTTTTTCCAATTCACTTTAAGAGATTGTTGCAAAGTTCTGAGATAATAAATTTTTTTTCTGACACATAAATTTGGCATTTATTTTCTCTTCTGGTTGAAATTTTGAAGTAACTTTAGGATCCAATGTCGTAATTGATTATACGAGAACATGGATAGGCCCCTACTAACTAGTGTTAGAACGAGACATCACATATACACGAGACCAAAATTTTCAATCTCAAAAATAAAATTAAAATTAGATGTAAGTTATGAAGTGTGAATGCATCTGGTTATGGACTTATGCACTTGCTTTGCACATTTAGGAAGCTGTCAAGCAAAATTGTATCTACTTCATTTGGGATTTAATTCAATTCAGGTACTCATACAAGGCTGGTCTGAGCATGACAAAGGCCTCTCCTCGATCTTGTATTCTTTACTCAGTCTACAAGTACAACTTTCACTCTTTCTCATTTTCATTTTTCTAAATTTTTAAATTTTAATTTTCACAAATCCACTTGATTCTTGAAATAGAATAGAGAAGCAGTAGTTCCTTGTCCTTGACATCACTATCCTGCTAGCTGCTGTTACTTAAAATTTAATTTCAAGAAAAAAGCTGAAGTCAAGCTATTAAAAAAAAAATTAATGTCATTTGACAATGACAGTTGAGTTGTGACTTTTGCTGATGACTTGTGTCAAATTCGATTGTTATGAAAATGAAACATCTGATTCTAAAATAGAAATAAAATTAAATAAAAAGAATGTCACTGAATCTAAAATCATATCAAAATCATCAGTGCAGTAACAAGTGAAGACTAAACAACAGTGTATTCAATATAATCTAAACTAAAGTTCAGACATAATACACTGATTATTCACTCCGCTCGAGCCTCCAGCTCAACGACGTGACTTTGCTTTGCGTGCATAGGCATGCCATGGCCATGGGAATGCCCATACAGACCGGCGGTCTATGACTATGGTTTGCGTGCGGGTGGGACAGCCTACCTGAAGTTCAGCTCGTTCCACTTCCCACTGAGCGCGTTCCATTTCGAAACGAGCCCATTCATGTTGTATAAAATGTAAAATTCCTGGTATTGTGTAGTTGGGTCTTGGATGATCATCTTGTTGTTTACCGCTGATGTTATTTACAGAAGAAGTTCCAGAATTCATCTGATTAACGTGGTTTTGCGACAGTCCCGATTCACTATCCATTCTGTATCCTATCTTACTACTACGTCGCCATTTTGTTGAGATGATTGGATGTCACGCTAGTCTTTTTCCAGTAGGCCGACCCTAATGGAGAAATAGTGATTGAGTGTTCCAAAGGCCCAAACTGTAATATAAAGAAGACTTAAGTAGGTAAAAATTTTCAACCCGAAATCAGCTCTATCCATAAAATTGATATAAGTTATTCATTCACCATAATTTACATGAGATGCATGGGGATGCAACTACCCCTTCGACTTCCTTCCCTCCGATCTCATCAATGATTTATTGACGTCATACACTTGAACAGATATGTATAAAACTTCATTTTCGATACTTTACTGGTAGACTAACTGATAGACATGTGGCGGACTTGTGGTCACTGAAAATTGGGCATTAGCGTACCTACGGGGGGGGGGGGGGCACAGGGGGCAGACTGCACCCCGTCCCCCCTGACGAGTCACAACCCATGCATGCAAGGGACGTATCCCTGCCCCCCCCCCCCCATTGACGAGTCACAACTGAATTTTTTTTTCTGGTTCGAAATCCTTAATTTGCAGTTGAAGACCTTTTTTTTGCTTGTCAAAATTTTTTCTGGTACGAAATCCATTATTTGTGGTTGAAGACCTTTTTTTTGCTTGTCAAATCTTTTGGCGGACGAAATTGGGGGTGGGTAGGGGATGTACCTGCAGAAAGATTTTTTCTGGTGTAAGATTATGCATGGTACATTCACTTGCCCCTTTTATCCGCGGGGCTCTACCCAAGTTTTCGACTGGTCACATGAAAACCCGACCCCGGGCCCGACCCTGAGACTTATTGCATGCCCACTCCTTGCGTCCTCAAGGGGGGCACTTAGAGTGCCATCGGCGAGACAAAAAAAAAAACCACACATAAAAGGATGTCTTTTTCAAGATATAGGTCACGTTACGTACGTAAAGTAAAAGGGGAATCCAGCCTTGGCCATAAAATGTTGTGCTGGGAAGGAGAAAAATAAATTGAACAAAATGGTGAAAGTTTGAAAGAAATCGGACAAGCAATTAAAAAGTTATAGCTGCTTTAAAATTGAGATCACTAATAGTAAGTAGATTTCAAATTGGCAACTGGGTAAGTAAATTATGACAAGGGGCAAGGACAACTTTCCCATAGGCCATGTACTTTATTTATCAGGGATTTGTGGTTTTCTCCTAAGTACCGTTTCCCCTGGGGCCATAATTTAAATATAACCCAGGTAGTATATTGTTTAATGTCCTCATGAAAGAAAAATATAATTGAAATAAAACTTTTGGGAAAAATGACATTTTAGCCATAATATGTATTGGAGTACATAGAAGAGTAGTCCTTGCCTTACATCACTATGACATCCCATATGCGGTCAATTTGAAGTCTCAATGGGTATAGTGATTACCAATATTTACAAATTTTAAAAATTCATAACTTTCTTGTTGTTTGTCCAATACTGTTCAAACTTTCACCTATCAACTTGTCTGATTTTTCTGTTTCTTATAAAAACAAGTGTTTATTTGGGTTAAAAACACTAATTAAAAAGGCCTATTTTCGCTAAGAAAGCTACGTGTTTAGGGTCAAATTTGCGAGGGTATAAAAAATTAACACTAAAATGCTTAATAGCCTAAAGGATGTATTTTTTGCCCCAACAAAAGAGTCCCAAGAGTACGATTTGCGCGAGGTGTGGAAGCCTTGGGGCTGTACTAAACCCAACTTAAAACCGAGTACGACGGACGTCCGTGACATACAATTTAAACATCGCTGTACCTGTTTAGGGGTTCAATTCAGGTAATACTAGTAGGCCTATACTTATAGTATATCGTTTTGTTTCTAATACTTGTTAAGGGTAGGGTTTCACACGTCAATACTTATCTGGAAAATACGTGTTTAGTGTGCTTTTGGAGACCCTATGGTCGCGCATGGTAGCCTATGACTCGTCAATAGAAGTGCCCCCCCCCCGGGTCCAGAAATGATAAAATTTGGTCTCATCAAACCTTGTTGATTTTCTGTTTTATGACATCATTATAGGCATTAGGTACCTTGGATAGGGCCTATACTTAAATAAGCTGAAGAGGCCAGTGGAGGGTGGGGCCCCGGTGGTGCATGCGATCCCGGGCACGTGATGAAGGTTCTCTATAGCTGACTTATAACCATTCTTTTGGTGCCAGTGGCGCAAAAGGGCCGGGTGGATCCATCATGGGGGGGGGGCTGAAAATTAGTATTTGTAGCACATTTTCACCATTTCGGCTACTTGAAAAGCTGTTTATAGGTGTGGTATAGATTATCATATATATCAATGTCTAAACAAACAATCAGGTGTTAACAAGATATGATAAATAGTAATCTAAGGTTATTTCTACTCAATGTTAATCATCCCTAGGAAGCAGGTGTGCTGAAGCACCTCCAAGATATTAGGGGATGCTGCGTGTATTATTCTCCATTGGCAGCACCCCCTGGAATTCTGTTGTGGAAAATTGAAACATGTAAGCAAATGAGGTACTTGTAGTGAACCCTTCCCCCTTTTTTGTTGCTATTCAAATTTACATCAGCATCACTGGTAAACAAAAAATCATTTTATACTCCTTACCGTGGGGGGGGGTCCCACACCCTCTAGTCCCGCTCGATCTCCTCGGTATCTGTGTTCCGGCGCGCCTGTCCCTGGCTTCTTTTTTAAAATCAAGTTTTGAGTCCCCTATATAGCCACTTAGCTCATTTAATTAGTATCCGGACATCTACCCCCTGGACATCTACCCCCCGGACATCCACCCCCCGGACTTCCACCCCCCGGACACCCACCCCCTTAGGACAAGTACCCCCTAGGACAAGTACCCTCTAGGACATCTACCCCCCCCGGACATCCACCCCCCCGGACATCCACCCCCCGGACATCCACCCCCCGGACATCCACCCCCGGACATCCACCCCCCGGACATCTACCCCCGGACATCCACCCCCCGGACATCTACCCCCCGGACATCCACCCCCCGGACGTCTACCCCCCGGACATCCACCCCCTTAGGACTAGTACCCTCTAGGACAAATACCCTCTCGGACATCTACCCCCTGGACATCTACCCCCCAGACATCCACCCCCCGGACATCTACCCCCTGTCACTTTTTTGTCAAATTGCTCGTTCGTTATGATCGCTCACAGACGAGCAAAAATATATATCTTATCAATTCAAAATCAATTTAAAGATGAGGGGGTAGACGTCCGGGGGGTAGATGTCCTAGAGGGTACTTGTCCTAGCCTGGGGGTGGATGTCCGGGGGGTAGATGTCCGGGGGTGGATGTCCGGGGGGGTAGATGTCCGGGGGGTGGATGTCCGGGGGGTAGATGTCCGGGGGGTAGGTGTCCGGGGGGTAGATGTCCGGGGGTTAGATGTCCTAGAGGGTACTTGTCCTAGGGGGTACTTGTCCTAAGGGGGTGGATGTCCAGGGGTAGATGTCCGGGGGGTGGATGTCCTGGGGGTAGATGTCCAGGGGGTAGATGTCCTAGAATTCTACAAGGCTCTCATTTCCCGTTTCTTTTATCCTACTTTCTTTTCCTTTCCCGTCTTAAATTCCCATTCAGTTTTGCCATTTCTTAATTTATTTCTCCTTTAAAAAGAGTTAAAGCTTTAGTAGTTTAGTAAAGATTACCCCCACCAAAACACAGCTTTTCGCGGATCCGATCGGGGGAAATGTGGATCGACCCCGGCCACCCCCGGTCCTTATTTATTGGCGAAAGTTGGATCCTCCCTTGCGGTGATGGGGCTTTCTTCTTAGGTCTTCGTTAGATGTAATTATTAAAATTAAAAGATCAAACAAACACCTTAAGTGGCCTCAGAACAAAAGCTATATTGGAATTCGATGCAATGATGCTACTGTTTAGGGATGAGGGCAATGAGGGCCTTGGGGTACCCGGATATGTGTGCATATCATGCATGTGCATATATGCAGTAAGCCGCGGGAATTTCGGATAGCTAGGGCCCACGTACGTGCACGAGCCATAGACCCAACGTCAGCTTAAAGGGCGACGCCATATTGCCAGATTCTGGCCAGATTTGGCGCGCGCCCTCACCCGGCTAACGTTGAGCGCCATTCATCTATACACTAATTCCTCTTGATTACCATTGATAAAAACCTCGTTCAAATCTTTTCCGGAATTATTATGAATAAGCGATTGATGTTTTTCCGTTAATCAAATATCCATTATTATACCCATATTTTTGTGATATTTGTAACATTTTTATTTTAATCACAATTTCAGTCCAAACGCGGGTCAGTTTTTGAGAACCCACGTTGTTTGTGCATGCCCACGTATGGCCTTACGCGTATTGAACGGAATGATGTTGGGTCGAACACCAGAATATTGTTGTGATTGTTTGTTCCGTGTTTGTTGGGGATGAAGCTATGATGGCGACCAGTCACGTTTGACAGTACCGCCAAATCGTTAAGATTAACTAATTAAGGTCAAGGTGAGATAAGAGAAATGAGCAAGGCGCTTTATGGGGGGGGGGGGGGGAGAGAGAGGGGGGGGGGGAGTTAAGAGGACCCAGTGGGGATACAGTTTCATCATCAGTGCAGGGCGTCGATGAAAAACTTAATTTTTTTTCTTCAAAATGTGGAAAGTGACAGAAAAATCCCGGAAAAATCAGAAAAAGGATAATTGGTTCTTATTTTTTGAAAAAAACCCAAAATTTATCAAGATTGCTGTTTATTCTTCATCATGGTTGTAGAATTTAATAAAGTATAATTCTTTCAAACAACTCAAATTGTGATTAATCGTATTGGATTTATTTCACTCTTTTCTTTCGCCTTGTTTTTTTTTCTTCCAAAAATCAGGGAGATGAAAAATATGAGAGCTAGAACGTAAACATATGGACTCCGTAACACAAAGGTTTACGATGAATAGCAAAAATGAAAGAACGCTTCTGATTGGTTCTTAGTCAGTATTTTGCGACAAATGCACGTGTAACATTGATCTTGATTAGCCAATTCATTTAGCGATTGATCGCTAATCTTTGTGTTACGGAGCCATGGTGAAGTTATGACGTTGGAGAGGGCGCAGCCCCATGCACTTGCAGATCCAGATTGATTTTCATGGGGGACACTTAGAGTGCCCCTATATTTCTTCAGTATTATTTTTACACGCAAAAAAGTCAAAGAAGACATCATGCCACCGACAGCTGCCTCGTCAAAGGGGGGCGGTCAATTATTTTGATTTTTTTTTCATTTTGTCCTCGATAGGGAAGCCGGGGGGGGGGGGGGGTCAATTCATTTTATATACATTTATATTGTGTTTATATATGGGAGGGGGTCTGCTACTGAGCATGTTTTTACAAGGGCTTAATATAACAGAAATGGCATGATTTAACACAATAAAATGTATCATGGAGGTTAATACTAAATTAATACATAATTAATAATTGTTTTAATTGAAAATGAAAATAATGAAGGCACCCATAGATCTTAAAAATATCTCATAAATACAGGCCTAAACCTGTATGAAGTTGAACAGGCATAAAGTATAAATGTTTAGTTATAGCTGAATTGATCCCGCAACCAAATAATGTTGGCATAAACTAGCTGTTATATCAGTGGCGTAACGACATGAACGAGCGAAAAAAAATTGGGGGTTATACACGATATGGCGTATCGATCAGGCAAAATTTAAAAAGAATTTAGTAAGTTGCAACCGACATGAGCATAATTTTGATGTTTTGGTTACAAAAATCCAATTGAACAAGTTCGCAAGATTCTCTTTCTTTTTCCTCTTTTTTTCTGAATTGGGGGCATATGCACGACCCCCCCCCCCCCCATTAAATTATAAAGCACCACTCTGTTCTGCCACTGTCTAAAATTGGATTTAATCTTTTAGAATTTTAATCTCTTATCTAATTAATCTAAAGGGATAAGAGTAAGACAAAAAATAGTTGCAGATTACTTATTTCAAAGTATTTTTACTTAACTCCCCAACTCTGCTCTTGTTGCACTGCACGTAACGGCCCTCCACCAAATTGCCAGGCCGACTCGCCCCGTGAGCAAGTGACCGCGTTCGCGTAAGTTCACCCGAAGCCATGACTAAATTCTGACCATAAACATCACCTAACTAATCACTCTCTGACAATATTTCAAAGTGTATTTTATTACAGTCGATCCTTTGGGCCATTAAACGATAATATTTTCAATGTTATCATGACAAATAATTTTAATGAGATAGTGGCATTGTAGAAAAAACAAATTTATAAGCACGAAATGGCACCAGATATATCATCAAACATACAGCGCAGCGTTCGGGACTGGTGAGTGGGACGGCTCGCTTGGTGTTTTCGCCCCAACGAATTCGGCGAAAACGTTACCATTGCGCCGTGCGAATGTTAAATCTGCGGCTCTCAATCAGAGACTTGAATGTCTCTTTTTGCATTATCGAAAATAAATCATAGACTTTGTTTGATTTATTTACAAGTAAGTTGCATATCCGTCGTGATAATTAGGAAAATCCATGATGTCTTCTTCTAATTCTGTAAAAAACTATATCTTCAAAATGCCTATGTCAGAAAATTGCCGGAAATCATAAAAACTTGCCTAAAATATCTCTTTTTGAAAGTTCATCCATGGTCTGGAAAAAAATGTTACAACTTTTGTAGACGTATACCGTAAACAAATACATCCTCGATCACTGAAATAAAGTGTTTGCTACGCTTTTTTAATTCAGGCCATGTTACCATGACAACTTGGGAAAACCCTTATTTTTTCGAAAAAAAACTTTGGTTTTAAGGGTCATTTTACAGACATAAAACTAACCCAATTTTGAAGAATTGTGTTTAAATTTCACATAAAATTAAATTATCTATGTTTATACTTTCGTATATGAATATTCATATTTCTTATAGAATCTTAGTTTTTGATTGGTCAATGTTTCAGTCATGGATAATGACTGAGCGTAAAAAAATCTGAAAATGCGCATTTTATCGGCAACCAACAAGCAAGATGGCGGAACACATTAAGTTGGCGCTTTGCACGTACGTGGGCCGGCTGCGCGCGCATTTGTGCTACATCTTCCTGCGAAAATGGCGTTGACTAGACTGCTCCATGTGACTCTTGGAGTTGTCATCTTTGTTACATCTTTAATACACTTTTCATCATGCACAGGACACAAATTAAACGTTCCCAGGATTATGCTTCCGTACTACGCAGCAACTCCGATCAATTTCACCCTCGAAGGCAGCGATGGTTGCTATACATGGTATGTTTAGTGACCACTTCATTTGTTTCACATCTATCTTTGTTGGCTGTGACCGTGTGGCGTGTACGTTCCGGCGGGAGCCTTACTTCGTTCAGCGCCGAACCGGCAGGGATGAGTGCGGTTGCAATAGGGTATCGATTGGTCGGACGTCAGATGTGTTGTTTTCTTTTTTTAGATTTTATTTTCAGGGCATTTTTTTTAAATAGAAAACGGTAAGGGCTCCATATGAACCCCCATTAAATTGAAAATATATTAGCCACTGAATTGGACTAACAGCTGGTATTCCGTTTTGCCCTGAAATTAAGCCAAACAGGAAAAAATAAGTTAAAAAACTAATGTTAAAAAAAACTAGTGCCTTCGGCTGTCGCGCAACTCTCAGTCTCACTTCCCTGGTTCATCCAAACTTAATGCATAAACATTAGCCTTGAGTCTTTGAGGACTCTGACCCCTCTGTGATATTTTTTTAAAATGATTTTGATATTGTCATTTGATCACGAAGCCTTGTCCTTGAACCCCCTCGGCCCTCCCATAATTATGGGAAGAGAAATGTGTAAACAAAGATGGATTCCATCTTTGAAGATAGAAATCATGTAAATTTGTGATTTTGTTTATTTATACACCTTCATACGCCTAATGCGTATGAAGGTGCAAAAAATGTGTTAATAAAAAGGTGAAAAATTAGATTTTCTTACCAGACCGATCTCATGTACGGTGTAGATCCCTCGATCCATTTGTACAAAATGCAAATACAATAGGCTTGACCCTTGAACTGCTTATGGATGACGTTCCTTTGATTAAAGATGTTACAGAATGCAGTTTTAACAATAAAATCTAATATGTGATTATGAATAATTACCATAATTATGTTTAATCAAGTTTCAAATTTCATTGAATAACCTTTAACCCTTCCAAATATAGTATTAAACATGCATAACTATGGTATTTAAGGGACTACACCCATTTATTTTGGTTTCATTTTCTGCTAAATATAACGGGTATAACAATAAACCTCTATACACATCATATATGTACAATTGTTAATAAATTGTGATTTATTTGAAAATTTAGGTAAAAACTTAAAAAATGTCAGTTTTGGATATTAGAAATTAACATGAATTAGCATATCAAAATTACCTCGCTGAGATTACTGGATCCCCTTAAAGTTATATCACTTTAAAGGTAATTTCATGAGCAATAAACATCTGGTAAATAAACAATGGCATGGGCAAAGAGAAGAAAAAATTTGGAGGTCTGAAATAAAATATATTTCAGCTCCTGAAAAGTCAAACATTTTCACTCATAAAATGTCAGCAGTTCAGCCTGTCTCATTTTCAAATCCATTTTCTGAATCTTCTTGAAATTTCCTTTCAGAAAAAGTGTAGGCCTACTTTTGTATGGATATGATCTATAAAAAAAAGAGCCTACACTGTATTGTAGTGAAAATAAGTTAAAGTGTACTCAATCAATGAAATCTTTCAAAATATTTTTTTGACTTACTAAGCTTTTATAATTCTAATTTGATTAATTTTGAACTCTTTATCTACATGTGCAGGCGTTCCTTGAGAGCTGATGTTGCTTCTGTACAGCCTATCGATCAGGATAGTGGTAGTGGATGTTCACAGAAAGCCCTTGTAACTGCATTGTCCACCCATCCAACACAGAGAACTAGTGTTGTGTTTGCAGAGGAATTAGGTGTGTTAAAAATACACTACTGACAATACTATCAACATTAAATATTTTTTTTTATATTGCAATAATTGAGAAATTAGAGTATATGCCATTGGATAGTGAATTTCCTTAGTTGTTGCCAAGTGGCAAAGAATTTGTAACAAATGTATATGTGAATTCATGTTGAGTTTGCAGAGGAATTTAGGTGTGTTAAAATTCACTACTGACAATACAAACAATTTTGAAATAGATTTTTTTTCATGTAATGAGAAATTGAATTACATGTATTTGCCATTGGATTTTGGTTATCGCAATGTACCATAGGATTTTTTCCAGTACTTAACAATTTGTGAACTCGTGTTAGTATAATAACACATAAGCAATCTTTGAAATCATTGACAATGTGAAAAATTGAATTAGTATGTGAAAAAAAGATAAGTTAGAATTTTTATTCAGCTAAGATTGAGGTTGCATTGGTGAATCCATCATGTTTCTTTCATTCTTTCTGATGTAGGAAGTGGACAAGTAATCCGATGTGACGTAATAGTCGATCAAATTGAACTGATTGACATTATCACTACTACAAGGATCCTGTATTTAGGAGACTCTCCAGAAGAGTTTGAAGTCAGAGCTCTTGATGATGAAGGTGAGAATAATTGGTGTATGATTATGTAACTGAGTCTTTGGAAAACTGTGTACAAAAAATCACAATCAGTTGTAAACATAGAATTAGTCTTTTGGTTTATGCTGGAATATGAATTGCTTAAATATTAATATTAACCCTATCTATTTAAAGTATTTTAACAATTTGATGAAGTATTCATAGTCTCACAACATGTATAATTCATTTGGAATAATGGTAAAATATATTACAGTACCTTTCTCTTTTCATTTTCCTGTTAATATTAAGAAAATATGATGAAGGATAAACAACTTCATTTTTATCTCCTTAAAGGCAAAGTAGAGAAATATTTTGCCCTTGAAATGTATTTTTTATGAGAAATTTCATAAGAAAAGGAGTTAGGTTTGTATTGATAATATTTTGTGAAGTAGGCATCACTACTCCTTTTTCATAAAAAAAAGGAACTAGATGTTCAATTGTATAAGATTCTTAATGCATGTGAGAGTTTCGATTCGTCCTGAAATTTTTGTTTTATTTGTAATGAAATAAGGTTCTTTTATTCTCTGGAATACAAAGGGGAAATTCAATATCTGCAAATTTATTATGTAACATTGCTAATTTTATGTAGCTGTTGAGATGCAGAATGACTTTACATTGGGTCCTGCCCCTCTTGTCATTGAAGTATGTGTTATCACTTATCAGTCCATGGCTGTAAATGAATGGTTTCGTATCGGGGGGGGGGGGGGGTAATTTGATCATATTTTACTCCATAGTGCAACCTCTAACCTTTCTGTAATAAGTATATTTTTTTTTATTGAAAAAAAATTATATATATTCTTATGAGATTCTTTTTTTGTTCATGTTAGGCAATACCTTTAGCAGCCTGGAAGGATTGGAGTTTGAATGGACTCTCCTATCGGATTATGAAGCAGACAATGCTGTCGATGCTAAGAGCATTTTAAGGTAAATAAACTTTATTTAGTGAGATGGAATTACGGATGAAATTATGATTTGTCTGAATCTATCAATTCCTTGTTCCTTTTCTCTTTCACAAAAATAACATATTTTTTTTCCCTTTTATTTTGCTGCCAAATAGTTACATCTCCTTGATTCAAGTGAATCATATAATATGAATTAGGCATGCTGTGTTTTGACCAGGCTTATAGGAGTTGCCAGAAAATCAGGGAATTTGAACTTGCATAACATATGATTGATGAGGAATAGCAATTATGTTTCCATCACTCTCCAAGTTTGTAGAAAATTGGGTTGATCAAAATATTTCAATTTTTATATTCTTGATAATGTTATGTATTTTGTAAATTTGACCTAAATAACATGCTTGAAACATTGCAGTTTTAATATTCTTTTCTTTTTGAATACTGCATATTACATTTAAAAAAAGGATGAAAAGGATTGATAATTTAAGTTACTAAACACTAGTAACCACTCTGCAGGTTATTCAAGGTGCTAATTGCAATTATTACCATGGCTTTATCGGGATCGTTTGAATTATGAAATTAATATTTCATTTTTTTAATCTGTGAAGAATTGTTCAGTTCAAAGACTTGCCATATGACCCACCTGCTCATATCACCACCATGGAAGCTGGTGGCAAACAGGGAGATAGAATCCTCATTGAAGGTCTGAGAGCTGGGTCAGCCAAGGTCGGAGTAAAGATCAAATCAGCTGGTTTCAAGGTAAGATGCCCTCTTGGGCTTCAGATGATATGAGGGTCTGAGGGCTGGGTCAGCCAAGGTTGGGTCAAGATCAAATTGGATAGGTTCAAGGTAGGATGCCCTCTTTGACTTCAGGTGATAGAATCCATTATGAATGCCTGGGTTCAAGGTAAGATGACCAGTTGGGCTGAGGATGATAGGAACCTCATAGAGGGCCTGATGGCTAGTTTACCCAACATTTTGGTCAAGGTGAAATTGGCTGGTGTGATTGATCCTCAGAGCTGATGATTCAAGAGGTGTATCTTGAGAGTGGCAGGGATGGGGGAGGGGAGACGTGCCCCAGGTGTCATTTTCAGGTGAGAAAATAAGGAGAAAAATAATGCTGGGGGATGATGGAAACAAGTTTATTTTTTTAAATGTGATGAACTTCAAAGAAGAAAGGACAATTATAGCACCAGCTCTGGGGTTAGTTGAGTAATGGTGTTAGCACTTCCCCCTTGGCATCAAGATTTTTCAAGGGACACTGTTTTAGTGGTGTCCCTGGGTGCTGCCATAGTTTCAAATAAATCACACAGGATTTAGTTAACCCTTTTACCACTTGAAAAAAATCCTTGACAGATGGAAGTGAATCATTCATGATTTCTTCATTTTGTTATTGTTATAATAGGATGTGAAGCAGAGTGTTGTACGCCTCATTGTCATTGACCATCTTACATTGAATCCATCTCAAGATATCTACATCCTTGTTCATGCCTACATCTACTACAGTGTGGAGAAAATCAGACAGGGAAAGACAACAAGTAAGTACAGCCAAATATGCTTTTAGTGACCACCGATATAGAAATACCACCTGTCTATCAAGACCATATGTTTGGTTTCGTTTAATAGTAATTCCTACCAAAATATCATTAGGAGCCTGTCTAGAAAGACCACTTGTTCATAAAGAACACCTTTCTTTTCTCCATGTGATGGTTTTATAGACAGATTTTATATCAATACATTCCATTTTTATAAAAATCCTCATGGTACCTAACTGTAAATGAATTACGGATCAATTCCCATTCAATTGCAAGATGTTATTTTTTGCTGATTGATATTTCTACAGTACATGCTATGTTCATGCCAACGCAGTATCTTTCATTGCATTGCAAAAAAAAAAAATTGTTATGATTGTAATGAAACTGTATGTTGAATATGCTATCCTGGTTTTGTAAGATAAGTTATTAAAAATCGATACTCAGAGACTCATTTTGGTCATATACTACTAAAATATTCACTCCAGGGCAATTTCATCAAATGATCAACCTTTTTGTACTTCCGACCCCCATTTGTCTTAAGTCTTACTTCACTTCATAAACTGACCAAGTCAGGATTCTATGAGAACATTCAGACTGTCAAAAGAACAAGAAATCAGAGATAGAAAATTTCATGAAGGTCCTATATGTAGGAAGTCGGACGTACATATTTTATGGAATTGCCCTCCAGAGCTTTTGTTTGGCTTTGCATGAACAGGTTTCTACTCACAATATGGATTAATCACCTACTTCGGGTTTTCCTATTCACAGTTGTAACCATGCCATCTACCCAGTATCGCCTTGCCCTTGGAAACGCATCAGTGGCATCACTTACTGAAAGCAATTCAATGGTGACAGGTCTGGCTTTAGGACACACACAGATCATGCTTCAAGACAGGAGTATCCTTTATCAATCTCATAGAATCAGGTTACACATCGGTCTAACACCTCTGGTGTTTGACATAGTCCTCAGTGTTCAGTTTTGCTGATTTGTTTTATAGCTTATTGTAAAGTGTTATGATTATTTTCAGTTTTACTTCTTTAACCCTTTCTTTAAATTTGGATTTTATTTTGGTTTTATAATTATGTGCTTTATCTATAAAAATAGTTGATGGATACGTTAAGACCAATCAGTAATGTTGATCAAGAGAGCCATATTACAGAACGTTAAGTGAATGAACTCTTTTTACTTGTAAGGGTTTTGTTAAATTGTTTTTGAATAACCACCCTTTATATCAACCTTAATCTTGATATGCGACTCAGATTTTAAAGATTTCAGGGGATTCAAAGACAGTCTACCATCAGCAAATATCTATGTTATTGAACCAGCTTACTTGGGTAAGTCTTGGATAATATTAAAAATTCTCATTTGTTTCAAACCTTAGAAATTACATTAAAAATTTGTATTTGCTATTTGAAATAAAAAAAAGTATTTTTAAGGGTGGGGTAGAAAACTGCTGTACTGAACAGCTTGTTTGTTACACAAATTAAGTAATTTTCTGGCCGAAGTTCAGGAAAATAATTTAATAAGTTTTGTATGAATAACCATGTTTTATGTAGATTTAATAGTAATTACTTTTGAGTACATATGTTTAGAAATGCCTACTACTTTGTTTTTAATTAAGAAAGGAATGATAATGATAACATATATATCACCTCATCTAAACACATCCAAATAAAATGGGGAATAAACAGTGGTCGTAAATCACAGCAACATGCATGAGTTTGGCATCCTGTGACAAACTGCACATTCAATGTTTCACCTTCATGAATGTACATACTGAATTCAGCATGATTAATAGACAAAATCTGCATAAATTATGGTTTGGATCTGCATTTTCAGCCATCAAAACCAACTCTGTGAATTAGGGCCATTGGTTTTTTAGAGTAAAAAGAATGAATTGCACATAGTGTCAAATATAGATAACAGTCTTGACTCAAGAAGTAATTTTATTTTGGATCATTGTTTGTTATCACATTGCGTAGAATATACAATGAATTCTTTCCCTGGCTGTACCCATGTATGTCTGGATGGGGAGTGGCAAAATTTAAGGAGTGCTTTGCACAAAGAACATTAATGTAGCATTAGGATTGTTCATAAAATTCCAATCACTATTTATTTACAGGATTTGTGATAGTGCCTGGTGGAAATTGGGTATTGGAGACTGGCCATTATTATGAAATAACGATTGATGTCTATGATAGAGAGAGCAACAAGATGTTCCCGTCAGACATACCTGTGAGTGTGATTCTCTGATTTTCCTTTGTTCAATAGAGCGTAAGCTTTTTTATTAGTTTTAATTTGGCATCATGTGGTACATATTATATTTAAAAAAATTCAGCTAGATATCTGCAATTGAAAATGAATGGAAAGTCATTTTCTACATGCTCCCATTGCTATTTTTTGTGAATTGTAAGGGAGTGGTGTAATTCTAATTTCTTATTTGATTCTTTTATGGTTGGAAGTATTGTGCTCAACAATGATGATCACACTCTTTAACCCTAATACTCCCGGGGGGGGGGCCATAATGGCCCCCCCCTCAACAATTTTCGCGATATATCTGCTGCGCGAAATTTTTTCACCTCGCAGCTCACTGACTTTTTACATTCAAGTCTCGCGCAAATTTTGAGACCAAATTTGTGACGCCCGGGTACGCGGTTACGACATTACGCAACATTATGCAAGTGCATGTCAGACCCAAAATTGCTCATAAACGTGATTTCATGTACAAATCCAATGCAAATTGGGTATTTAGCCAAAATTCATAAATGTTTCATTATTTCTACTTTTACTGATTAAACTTAATTAATTTTGCCTTGTTTATGATCAGAATTATGTCTGGAACAATTTCCATTGAAAAAAAAATAAAAAACAAAAAGTAAAAAAACAAAGAAATACATAAGAAATTCATAAAACAATAAAATACATAAGAAATTTATTTCCAAACCAAAGTTTTTTTGAATTACGATTGTTAAGAATGCTACAAAGAAAATTTTTACCAAAAATTAGCATTCTAGGAGCTTTATTTAGTGAATTAGAGCAAAAAGTATGATTTATGCATAAATTAGCATAATTAATTCATATAAAATAAAATCTCATTATTTTGGAAAATTTTACCATACAGCCTTGTAGATTACATCGCACACTACCAGCGTGCAAATTTTTGCGTCGCTCGCACGATCAGCGGCCGAGATCTTAAGGGGGGGCATAATGGCCCCCCCCGGGAATGACAAGAATCAAAATACCCCGGGAGATTTAGGGTTAAATTGATATATAGAAATATCAATATTTGATTCTCAACGCTGGTAACAGGATGTGACTTCTTATACACATTTCATAGGACAGCATTACAGGAATCCAATACACCTTTTGTTGGCAATTTCCCAATTTATTTCATTTTGTTTTCATGTTGAACACAGAGGAAGACTTTGTTAATAAAGTAGAATCTTCCACAACACTTAGAAAATTTAGATTATATAACAAATATACCATTGTACTCAGTAAATTTCTGTAGAAGTGTTCTTTGTGCCTCTCATATCCAGTCATGTGAGTGATACATGTGTGGCATGATAACACTTATGTTTACATGTGCAATCATTTGGGAAGCAGCATTGTGGTAATTCTCTTTGTTCTTATTAACCATGTGCAGAATATCCGCATTGATACCATATTCCCGGAGGCGTACTTCCAAGTGATACGATCCAGCGAGAACGGTTCATACCATTTCGTGAAGACTTTACAGAGTGGTATCACAGAGATCGATGCTGCTCTTGTGGCAATGATTAAACCTGTAAGTACCAAACAGTAAAGGGACCTGTTCAATTCAGTTTAGCAATGGATTGTGTGATTGATTTGTATGTTTGATTGCACATAATTGTCTACAATCATAGTCTTTGAATCCATCAGGCTTTAAAAAGAAGAACCATTGCCCATTACACAAGCTCTTGTATTGATGGTAAATTCGTACCCATTGGAAATTTTCTTTCTTAGTAAGTTTACACATAAGGATTCAATGAGCAATATTACAATCCAAAATGTTCATATTTGTAAATCATTTCCTGGTAATTTCATTTAAGGATGAACCTTTTTGTATGACCTAAGATCCAACACCCCTTTTTGCTCCATTTCCATTTTATTTTGAATGGTTTGAGCCTTGATGATTTAGAGGCATTATGCCTTCATTTGAATTATTGTTGAACAGATGTCACATGAAAACCAAGAATGCAAACTAAATGCTTTTTTTTAGGATGGTGAGCGAGCAGAGTTTGAAGTACCCATCAAAGAGTCCCAGGAGGCCGAGATATTTGACCCCATCTTAGTCAGACCAGAATACATTGCCTTTGCCTACCAACCTGGTCAACCAGGCTACCAATACCCACTCAAGGTTAGTCAGTGAAGAGTCATTCCTTTAATGTTTGGTTAATGGTGAAAGTTTTAGTTGCCCTTCAAAGAGTCCCAGGAGGCCAAGATCTTCAATTTTATTCTAGTCAGAACACAAAGAGTTGAGCATAATTTGAAGTGCACATCGGTTTTAACACTTAAAACCTTATTGATGATTATGCAGTGACATGTGTCCTTTGAACATGATATGACAATGTGCTAATGCATAACATACCACACACATCTGGGAATCTAAACAGTCTTAACAAACAATAGAGTTTTTTAAAGTCTACTTATTTTAAAAGCAACATTGACAATATGGGGTCGGCTATTTGAAGATGATTGAGACTTAAAATCATTTCCTATTCCAAACGGAATAGGATGGAACTTTTCTGAAAATGACACTCTGTATCTTTACTCTTCATTTGAACTGTATCCCCCAAAGTTATGGTCTCTTGTAATCTTTTACTGTGCCCTCTTTATATTGTAGGCAACTGGCGGTACAGGGAGCTATGTTTGGTCATCGTCCAAGCGCATTACAGGGACGGTGAACGTTCATGGACTCGTGACAACAGGAGACACTCCAGGAATGACCAATGTCACGGCTGCAGATAACCGGAATCCAGCACATTTTGGACTCAGTAGGGTAAGAATTAACAATTTAATTTCAGTCTTTTTTACTGTAAATCTTTTACTGGAAATTTAAAAAAAATGTGTTTTAAAAAAAATTTGAGTTGGAGAGATTCGACCAAGGCAGATTCACCTGTACATGGAATTTCTTTACCATTTGTTATTAATCTGTTTGTATTTGTTATGATATTTGTAGGTTTATTTGTTGCCACCTTCTAAGATGATCTTCCTTGATTCCCGTGTTGAGGGTGAAGTAGGGTCAATTCTTCATCTGCCACTTGCAATGGAGGCTTACTATGAAGCCGGTGAGTAGCCTACTGTCTGTGTCTTGAAATCAGGCTTCTGCTTTGAGCTATGCTTTTCAGAATCTTCAGGTTTGAATATTTTCCCTTTCATATTTGAATTAAGCACAAGGGCATGAGTTTAATGTGTCATCTGTAACCTGTTAAAGCCTGTATATTTTCATGTTTGGTGTTGTCAGGTGTAAAGTGATTCCCCCACACAAGTATCAGTTTCATTATGAATATGTTTTGAAGTTTATTTTATCTGTTTTGTGATTTTTCTATCTTTAGGAAAAGAAAGAGTGATGCTGACTCACTGCGGATCTCTTCCTCTTGTCACTGATGTTGCTGATCAAAGCATCTTCCAGAAAACTGAACGTAAGATTTTTTGTTTGTTTTTAAAACAATTTCAAAGGTCACTCAGGATTAAGAATACAATTTGATGTAGTATTTGGTAAACAATGATTGTCATGTTCATCATTCACTCATTGATCAAGCTATATGCCAGTGATATACGTATATTGGGTTTTGCATATTTACATTTTGATTTTTTATTAGTTTTGATTGATTTACTTGAAAGAGGTTAAACAATCATCAGTTAAAGTTTATTTCTCTCAACAACGGTGGAAAAGGTAACAATGATTAAAATGACAACACCAATATTAACAGCAACAACAACATCACAACAATAGTTTCATGAACTTGATGAATCTTTTTGGTTATTTCCTCTCCTACATTGACAGCTGGTGAAAAGTTTGATGTAGTATCTGACTCCTGTACCACTCTTCATGTGAAGGCCATGTCTGTAGGTCACACCCAAGTTAGTGTAACCCTTCAACAAGGCGGGGTCAAGCTGCAGGCATCCGTCACCATCGCTGCCTTTGCACCCCTGCAAGTAAGTACATTCTATAGGATATCACATTTCATTGCCCGTAAATTGCTGTTTCAAAACAAACTTCGATTCAGAATTAATTGCTTCAAACAACAGAAACGAACAAAAAGCCAACTTAAACATGAGCCCTCAGAAGTTGCCCATAAATTACTGTTGGGTTTCGAAACAAAAAGTAATACAGAACTATTTGTAGTAAAAATAAAGCCCAAATATTTTTATATAAATGACACATATTTGATTGTTCTTGTTCCAGCCGCTGGATCCAGATAGCGTTGCCATTGTTACCTTAGCTGCGTCTAAGACCCTGGTCTTAACAGGAGGACCACAGCCTTGGGTCCTGGACCCATCACGTTACTACCAGAACCTTGAGGCAGAGGAACAGGACTGGGTTAGATCAACCCATGTCAGAGGGTATGGTGCCACAAGTAAGTAGTCTAACATGATGATGACAACGATGGCGATGATTATGATGATGATGATGGAATAATGTTTTTGAATGGCTGTTGAGCTTTGTTTTCATATTATTTACCAATGTATGGCAAAGTAACCATAATAGTTACTTTATACTACAAAGCCCCAGAATATTAATAATGATGATGATCAGTAATTACATGGAACAAATTTCAATGAATCTCTTAGCGCTCTGGAATTGAAAATAAGTGGATAGACAAGAATGAAAGAAAATAATCATTATTGGAACCTTTTGATACCATGACAAAATTCAAGACTTTCAAGGCTAATTTTGTCCAGTTCAGTATTTATGAAGTTTGCTTTGAAATATGCTTTTCCTTGTGCAGAGAACTATCACATTTTCCAAGTATTGTGTCGTCACCTTGGAGAGCAAACGCTGACGGTCAATGTGGGTAATGATCCCACTGCTCGTAATAAGTTCCCTGCGAGATCTACAGCAACAGTCAGGTAAGATGTGGAAATAGCTCAGTAAGTTGGCAGTTTCATAAAACAATCAACCTTATTGTACTTTCACATCAATTTTTCATCTGTTTTTGATTTACTTTATGAACCACTCAGTCCATTTATATTTGAGAGCATAACTGATTTTTGAATTAGGATGGTCAGAAGTACATACCTTTATTGAAAAGTGGGTATTTGTCTTGCCTGAGGCCTTTTGCTCACTGAGTGAGACTAAGTTTTATTTTTTATACAGAAGTCAATAATGGTTGACCTCATTCCTCACAATTTAAACTAAATTATACTTTGCAGTCAACTTCTAGCGTCTTGAGTTTTTTTCTGATTCTAAAATATGAAAAATAGTCATTGTAAATTTCTAAAGAGCCCCTATTTATCTCTAATGGTTGCCAACATAAAGTGTAATTTGCCGTGAAAATGATTGAGTAAATTGACCTTAAAATGATATTCATGTTGTATCTATCTCAAATTTGATTCTTGATAGATATTTATGTACCCAGCCTGTAAGTCTTCAGCTCATACCAGTAGTACAGCAGCCAGATCTAGAGGTACCCTGTCCTATTGCTCTTGACTCAAACAACCAGGTAAGATTTGAATCATTCCTGTATTTGATTATGTTAGATCTCTTTTATAGCAATTATGTGTGGAATGATCCATGTATGCTATTTCTGATACTGCTTCAGAAGGAAATTTGAAGATTTTTTTGGGTCAATATTGTTGCTCTTTCATACAATAATTTATATAGGTATATTAGAAGTGAAAGTGTACAAGGTTGTCTAGTCATCAAATGCCCCAAAATATCTCTGTCGGAGTTTGATTGTGTGGTCAAATTTCAATGATTGTTACCATTGCAGAGACTTGGGCATATAAGCATTAATCTTGATGGTTTTGATTAAAATTGCTGTATTTATTATTATTATGCCATTAACAGCAATGGAATGCTCTGTAGTAAATTTTTCTTCATTGGTTGTATCATGGACCAGCATCGATCATAACCTAGCATCATACTACAAACCACAGTTATCAAAAATTCTTTTTTTTTATTTTACTCTTCATGTTTTCATTAGATTCCTGTCATGAATGGACAAGACGTAGAGATTCTGGTGAATGCCGTTGACAGCCATGGAAGGCTCTTTCATAACTTTTCTTCATTGGTTGTATCATGGACCAGCACGGATCATAACCTAGCTTCCTACTACAAACCACAGACATCATACAGTGATGAGGATGGGTCGTTCCCTGGATCAAGGTCACTCAGAGGTGAGGAGCTACCTGTACATTGTGGTGATACAGTGATACTTCTAGATGTACATTGACAGCATTTCCAGCAAATACTGAGCAGTACTTCACTAAATGATTTGAGCTCATTTCTAATGATCTGGCATTATTGAATTACAGAAGTTTGATTGTTACTAATCATTTAACTCTTTAACCTGGTAATGCATTGAATAATATGAACTCATTATATTTGTTTGTAGGGCATGAAGAAGTGCTTAATTGAATGTAGAGAACAAATTTTCCTTTGTGTTGCTTTATGAATGTTTGTAGAGCTGCCCTTTTGCAGGGGTCAGTATTTTGAATGTCGCTGATTATATTTGTCTGTTAATATTCTATTGAAAAATGCTTTAGCAGTTTGTTATATGCTCATTTATTTTTATATTAACTTATTCTGTTTCAATATACAGCCTTTGAACTTACAACATTGAAGCATCGTCAAGGATCTGTAACATTGACAGCAACTACCACTGCATATGATAATGTGCTGTTTAGGAGGCATGCTATTGCAATCCCGGTAAGTATCACAACAAAATATTAGATGCTTTCATTGGAATGAAAACTTTTATGCTTTGCTCTTTTGCGCATTTGTTGATTGTAAAATACCAAATGTTATGGGGCTTTACTTCTGGGTAAAGACATAACTTTGACCTTCTTAGCTCTACAAGTGCATTTGTTGAACTAGCTGGAACTGAACTTATATCAGATTGTTGAACTAGCTGGAACTGAACTTATATCAGATTGTTATAATCTGAATCCCATGATAAAGTGGGATAGATCCTTGATTACTGTTTTCAATTTACTTTTGGCAGAATTGGTTTTCTTTAAACATAGTGATGGTGCTGCCGCTGATGATTATCCTTGACTTTATTCTTTCCATTTAATTCTATAAAACCTGTCTTGAGCTGCTGTAGTAGATTAAAATAACTAAAGGCATTATGGTTGACAAGTAATACAGTTGATCTTGAACCTTTTAATTTGTATATTTTTCTTCAGAGTCAAGTACCCAGTGTGAGTGCATCTCTTGAGTTAGGTCTGGTAATGGAAGCTAGTATTGATCCGAACAGACTATCTCTATTCAATCATCCATCAAATAAAGTAAGTCAAACTTTTAAAAAGGTTGCTACTTCCATTTAGTCTTTAATTTTTCACCCTTCACTTGTATTATTCCATCATGCCTGTGTATGTGGTAAATTTACATTGTCATTTGTAGATATTAATTTGCTATGATACAGAAAACTTAGTTAAATACCATGGTTGTTCCTTCAATTTTATCAGTCAAATAGCAGTGTGTAAGAAATGATTCATATAACAGGAGTTTTCTCTGTTTCTGTCACAATATTAATCATTAATCATAATTTATGCTATCCATTGATACATTAAAATTCTTGATAATGTATTAATACCCTTGATTATTTTTGAGCATAAATACTGTTTCCTTTCTTCTTAAGGCATCATTGAATCTTCAAGGAGGTTCTGGTCACTTCTTAATCCGTCCTAACATCGCAGGTCTGGCAGAGATGAGATATGATGAAAAGAAAAAACAAATTGAGGTATGATGTAACCCTATCCATTTGTGAACCTTTTCAGTTGTTTAAAAATATGACATTTTTTATGCTGCTGTGATTTTTATATAAAAAAAGGATTATTGCTTAAATTAATTTCAAATTTTCATGTTAAGATATGATTGAATGGTTTATTTATTTCAAATATGATTGAATGGTTTATTTATTTCAAATATTCACTGAAAATAGCAGCCAAAGGCTGATTTACATTCAGTTTACAAATCGTATATACAGACATATGAAAAATATACAACTTAGAATGAAATAGGCAAATATAAAAATTAAATTTTTCTACAAAATAATTATACATAAATATGAAAGTAATTGAAATACCCAGCATATGAGAAGGAAGCCTCAGAGGCAGAATAAAGTACATGTAGTGAGAACATGTTAGAAAGCAAGACAGAATGAAACAAGAGGAAGAAAGGGAGATAGGAACAAAGTTAAAGAGATTGGGTATTTAACAATGATGGGAAAAATTATCGGAAAAAAAAAATTATAATGCAACAAATGGAAATTTGTTGCAACAAATGGAAAGATAATGATTGTGACTCAAATTCATGTATGACAATTGAACAGGAAGATTATTGAATTATGTAATTAGATACATGATAATGTGAACTATCGGTATTTGTATATATCTTAAAGTCACCGTCTATATTGTATTTACAAATATACTCTTATTATTGGTAGTAATTTGTTCAGTTGGTGAATCTGACGGTAGAGAGAAAGTGGTCTTTACAGACAGGTTTTGTAACGACAATGTTAAGTGTTATTGCTTTTGACATGTCATCAAGGTTTGGCATTACATCTTCTTTTACCTTGTATTGTATTCAGGTTATCCCCTTACGCGACGGGACTCTGGTCATCACTGCCTACGATCTTTGCATTGCCACTAACCAACATGCTACAGCACAGATACACATGGCAGGTGTACACACCATTGACCTCAAGGTTGTTGACAAGGTAATCGTCATAGATATTTTCATATAGTGTACAATAATCAAAGGGAAAGATATGAATAAAAGAAAAAAATCCCTTGAAGAAAAGAGAGCCTCAAGTTCAAATCTTATAAACTTTGATCCAATGTGAGACAACCGATTGTTTCTTTTACTCCATCCATCGCCAGGATGAACCTCTTCCACATCATCTCATAAACTTGTCTGATATATAAATATTTTCGAAGAAGGTAACAGTAGTTGGAATAATAGAGGTTGACCATTGGCCACTAACCACTATTGGATAACTTGTTTGCTTGAGTGTTATTGAAATAATAGCTATGCAAGCGAGGGAGAGGAAAGGATTGGGGGAGAGGGTGTGAGAGTGAAAGATAAAAAGAGGTTGAGAGAAAGGGGAGATGGTGGATGGGGATGTAAAAAGAGAGAAGTTGTGCTCTAGTCTGCTTATTTTTCCATTTGAAATATTAAACAGTCGTGATTATTTGCAGAATACAATGAATATTTTTTGTTTGTTGCCAGGTCCAAGTTGATCATGAGATCCGAGCGGCAGTCCAGGTCCTAGACTCCACAGACCAGCCTCTATCTGTATCCTACTTTCCACTCATGAGGCTTGAACCAGTGCCAGGTTCCAACATCATCACCCTTAGGTATGTGAGTTATGATGGCAATAAGTGTACTAGCATATGTAGCATTACTTTTGTGTCATCCAAAGTACCTTTTAATGTTTTACATTAGTACAGCATAATTACCCTGACTTGACCATCCTGAAATGTTGCCTATTTTAAAAAAATTTATTTTCAATTTATTAGGGCTGATGTCTAAGTTCAATCCAAAGACGTGCTCATATCTGAAAGACTTACTGAGTGGGGAGTTTGTTTCAAATGTGATGAGGAAAAACCTTGTTATTTAAAAAAAAGTTGAATGTTCATGGGACCATCTGATACAAGTTTCAGCACTGATAAGTTTTTATCAATTATAGCGACAATCAGACTCCTGTATATCTCAGTCAATCAAAACGAAAAAAGGTCAGATTTGAAAATTTATCAGATGGCAAAAGCTGATGAAACACGTTTCCAGGAGAGTGGCTGCCATATCCGATAAGAGTTGTGCTTCATTTGGCATAGTTGCTGAATAGAATATCTAGTCATGCTCTAAATTTGTGATATCATATCTCTTTTCTTTTAGACCTGACATGGACAGCTCTGGTAGAGATCAACACACGGCCTACTACACAGTACATGGAGCTAGTATTGGTTTTACAACCCTCGCCTTCACCGCCATGTCTAAGAGTGGCCATACTGTTTCAAGTAAACTCAGGGATATACAGGTGAGGAAAGCATTACATGAAACAATAGTTATTTTCACTGACAATTGTTATAAGCTACTGAAATCCTTACATCTGATTGGCTCACAGCGCATTTGTCAGTGATTTTTCTTCATGAAACACTTTTGATGAAAACCAATTTTTCATATTCTTGCATGACAAAATTTGAATGACAAGATTCATTGGGTCTTGGAGTGTGCAGTGTGCAAATTGTCTGAATCAAATGGTTGCCCTCATTTTTCAAGCACGGTTCAGGAAATTTGATATACATTGTTCTATTGGTGACTGTTGGAAAGAAACACTGAAAGAAATGTTAGTGATCTTTGTTGCGCTATGTCTGAACATGTTATTTAGTCAATGACCATGAAGAGACTTAATTAGTTTCTATTTGATTTTTTTTAATGACCATTGATATGTCAAATGATTCTAATACTTTTTACCATGTTTTTCATATTTGAGTGTATACCTTTGTTGAAATTGCTGGATATCATTGCCATTGTCTTTCATTTATGTTACAAATGATTTGGATCCCCTCATTTGTTTTCTGTTGTAGGTGTTTCCCCCTCTCAAGTTGACACCAAGGAACATCACACTTATTGTTACATCATTATTCCAAGTAAGTTCATTCCTTTTATTTCAGCAGATGTGTAATAATTAGCTTAATTTGATGAGCCTGTGCCTATGAATGTTTTTAACAGAAATATGGTGCAATATAAATGCTGTGGACCATCATCATTCCTAAATGAAGTTTAAATGAAGAATAATAATGATAACACCCTTTTACATGGCTCATTTCAGAACTAAAAGAACTCTCTATACACTTAACATTAAGAAAAAGCTTTTGCTACACTGCTTAAAGAATATGTTAATCTGCAGTTCAGATATGCAATGATAATAAGATAGATTAGATCTACAAATGATGATTTTAGTTCATAAATCATTGAAGATTTGTGATTGATTCGTATCTTGAATAGTTTCAGATTACTCTGATAATGATGAGTAATTACCAGTAGCTGAGATTTGACCACAATGGCTAACATTCTGTTCATTTCAACTACTGATTCAACAATGGAAAGTCACATGTGAAACTGTAACCCTACAGGGCTCTGCTGCTTCGCGGCGGAGCCCTGTAGGGTTACAGTTTCACATGTGACTTTCCATTGTTGAATCAGTTTGCCTATGAATGTTTTTAACAGAAATATGGTGCAATATAAATGCTGTGGACCATCATCAAACCAGCAAACCCTGTAGAATCCTGATTTGAAAATTATTTTGAGAAAAAAAACAACTATTGACAGCGCCGCAAACCGTCAGTTTGGTTCGCTTATTTTGGACATAATGCTTTGAAAGTTAAAATTTCTACTCATATATACTCAAGAACTTCCTGGACAACCAGCAAACCCTGTAGAATCCTGATTTGAAAATTATTTTGAGAAAAAAAACATGATTATCCAGTGCTGTCAAAATGTTCCCATGTTGTAGCAGCCATCTTGGAAAGTCGAAAATAGACTGCGCATGCGCGGTGTCGGCGCAGCAAACATGAATATTCAGGCATTGCAGAGAGATTAATGAATATGCATGAAGCGATGGGGTGACAGATTGTAAACAAACGCACGTGTTCTTCGTGTCATCCTTGCCCCCGGCTGACGGCAAAACGTGGACCTCCAGAGAGAGATTGCATCAACTGTGAGAGATTTAAATCTGAAATATGAATTGAAAAACGGACAAGTAATGCTACTAGTCCATGCCCTAAATGGGAGGAACACCCTGGGCGTACTCCCTACGGGGTATGGGAAAAGCGATTGTTTCGGTCTTCACCATCTGGTTAAGAAAAGGGTAGGAGGGGCCTCTTTTTTTCTTTTTTTTTTCTTTCTCATGTGTCAGTAAATACTCAAGGTGGCAATGAAAACAATTATATCCAAATTTGTATTTATTTTGTTTTTACTTGAACAAATCATGTATGCATCTTTCTTGTTGTTGTTGTAGGAGGAGGAGAAGGAGGTGAAGACATTGATGAAATATCTTGTGTTATATAACTAATTTCATTATCAATTCAAAAGATGGAACCCGCAAAACCAGGCCCTGGCCCAATGACCCTTGTCATGACGCCCCTCCGAAGTCTTATGATGTTATCATACTCTTTCAGTTATCTTAAGGTACCTCATTCTTGATGACATCGCATGTGGCCTCCACCATGGCCAATTTGGCGGCTTCTGATGTTTTTTGTAGCATGCAAAATGCTTGAAGGTATCTTGTTGCATCAAGATGGTCTTTGATTTTACTCATCGATGTTTGGGGATTCTCTGGTTGCACATCCTCTGGATCTTGGATCTCTGGAGGCTGTTGGTTGGATCTGCATGGCGAAGCGAAAGATGCTGGCCTCTTTGCACATGGTGTGCCATGTGGGGAAGAAAATGTGCGTTTTGTTCTGTCCCTTTTATTTGGGGCGTTCTTATTTCGTATGGTATTTTGCACCAGTTTTCGCTTGCATTCTTCGCAAATGAAGCTGTACAGTATGCCCTCCCTCTGGAAGACCCTGCTGATTGTCCTTGGGCTGGTGATTTTGACAAGTTGTATTTTTCTATAGCCCGTACGGTTCTTCACGAAATAAGCCGAATAAATAGAGCACTGCTGCTGATTGCTCATGCTCGCCATTTTGTTCTTGCAAGGTGATATTACCACCGGCGTAAATCCGTTTGAGGAGTGGGAGGGGGGGGGTGATAGACTTTTTGCCGAAGTTTCTTGCATGAACTCACACTTAAGTATACACACACACCCTTACTAACCCGAGCAGACCCCCACACATAATTCTTTTATTTTGCCAGCAAGTGAAGCAAGCGAGAGAAAAATAACCACTTCGTTATTTTTAAGAGCATTTCATATGAAAATTCCACGATATGACCGTCGTTTATGACATTTTTATGAAAAATTTCATCAACTGAATTAAATACAATATCATTTTTCCTCAAAAAGAGGGGGATATTGTACACGCCATCCCCACTCTCTAAAAAGTGGGGGAATATATCACCTTCATCCCCCAGGGATTTTCTCTAATGGATATTACAATAAACTATCTCTGGGGGTTTTTCTTTTTTTCTTCTTTTTCTTTCTTTTTTTTTTTTTTTTTGGTACTCTCCATGAGAGCAAGGATCCGTCACTCGTCTTCATGCATATTCATTAATCTCTCTGAAAGCCTGAATATTCATGTTTGCTGCGCCGACACCGTGCATGCGCAGTCTATTTTCGACTTTCCAAGATGGCTGCTACAACATGGGAACATTTTGACAGCACTGGATAATCACGTTTTTTTTCTCAAAATAATTTTCAAATCAGGATTCTACAGGGTTTGCTGGTTGTCCAGGAAGTTCTTGAGTATATATGAGTAGAAATTTTTAACTTTCAAAGCATTATGTCCAAAATAAGCGAACCAAACTGACGGTTTGCGGCGCTGTCAATAGTTGAGCGTAGGGCTCCGCCGCGAAGGGTTAGTGAAACTGTAGATGTTAAATTTATCTTATCAGCTCATATGGCAACATATGGCTTTTTTTTTCAAATGATTAAAATTGCTGCAGTTTTTTCCATCACCGAAGTATCAGAAAGGACTCAAGTAAACATTAGTCTACAAGATGTTACATCATTCTAAAAACTTCTTGTTTGATTTATCCTAAAGGTGAGGAGTACTGGAGGACCCCAACCCCAGAGCCAGATTGAGTATGTAGTACAGAGCTCAAACATTGCTAAGATCAACAGTAGTGGTATCTTACATGCTTTGAACCTTGGTCATACCAGGGTTACAGGCAGAGCTGTTGGTTACGACCAGGAAACAGGATCAAATGTGGTTTATTCTGAGGTTAGTGAAGATGGCCATACCAATGTATTATTGCACATTCACTGCTACTTTCTATTTTAGTGTGTTAGGATTTCATGATCCATATGTTGTTGAGTTCATGAAGTATTGTTGATTGCATTGATAAATACCCATAGAGCAGTTGTAACAGGATATTTAATTCGCCGAAAGGAAAATGTATTAATTATTGTGATTTGTTTGGTGAATTTGGGACATTGATTTATTAATTAAAATATTTAGATTGAAAATCTTGTTAAGATTTGCTTTAAATTGAGATGTTAGGTTTAAAATCTTGAATGCAGAGTTTACATAAATGAATGAGAGAACCCTCTTTTTACCGGAACAATAAAAATTGACCCAGGTCAAGGGATTTTTTCTGAAAAGCATCTGAAACATATTAATTTGATCCTGCTTTGGAACTCTGGTTAGCGTTGTAGCCTTCCTATCAATTTGTTTATGTTAGTTTGATATAGTTTTGATATATCATATGTCAGATGGATGAGTAATGAAAATTTACCACTCCAAGGCACATTTTATAAAGTTATGCATGTCTTACTCCCTTATGAATGCTTAATTTATTTTCTTTGTCATTTGACTTTGAAGGATACCATCGATGTGTACGTCATAGAGCTGAATGGCATACGAATCCACGCTCCTCTCCATCGACTCGAGTCAGACACTGTCATGCCCGTGTATGCTATGGGACTGGGTGAATCGGAGACCCCGTTCACATTTGGTGATGCCATCGATGGCCTTCTGTTTGAATGGAGTGTGAGCAATGATGATGTTATTGAAGTGGAGCCAGTATTTGCTGAGGTAAGTGCATTAGATTAGAAGTGCTGAGCTGAAACAAATCATTGTTGGCATTGGCTGAATCTAAAACCATTTCCTGAAAGTTGTTAACATTTTCAATTCAATATCAAATCACATGCAGAGAAAAAAAAAGTCTTGTGTTATAAATCATTCAAATATCTTATAAAGTCCATTGATGACTAGAAACATGCAGAAACGGAGAGAGTTCGGATGAAATCAATAATACCTTTCACTTTTTTTCAATCATGGACTGATATTAGGAAAATTATGTATATTAGTATTACCTTAGAATTGGCTAACAGTATGTGAACTGAATGAAGGGGAGGTCTGGTGGGAGGTTTGGTTTGATAAAAGAGGTAGTCCAGATAAATCATGGCAGCAGGGATGGTGCTAGGGAAATTGTTAAAAGGGACAAGTGGTGCTGAAGATGAATGTATGTTTTTCCTTCATGAAAAAAAGGAGAGCTGTTGTGTAGTTACACAACCACTAGTTTATCCTTTTTCTTCTTTTGTCCCCCCCCCCCCTCGTGTCTGGATGAGCAAAGACAGACTATTAAGTGTACAATCATTCAGAACATCTTTCATATTTGTGATTTGCAGGATGGCATATACAGTGGAGCAGAGCACAACATAGCTATGAGGGTGAGAACATTAAATCCCGGTGAAGCCTCTCTAAGACTACAGGTATCCCTGACTCAACCAGGACGTAGACAGATCTACAGGGATCAAACACTCATGGATGAAATACAGATCCAGGTGAGTTGATCAAGACTAGTATATAAAAGATAATTATGGAGTAATGTCTCCTAATTGACAGATTTCATGACTTTGGAGAACAGGAAACATAATTCTGGTTAGCAATTCACACTGATAGATGTACAGAGATCAAGGTCCATCATGCGTATGGATTTATACCATGAAAGGTCTTGATTTCGGACCATACGAGCCTTGTTTTGCTAACACCTAAGAAGAACTTATATGAAATAAAGTGTAAGATTTTAAATACATTTTGGTTTAATGTAAATCAAAATAACAGGACAATTCATCTCTTAGTATCAATTTGCATGAAGTGTCTTTTTTTGTGTGTGTGACTGTACAACAATAAGTCCTGGTCAGGTCAATTTCCCATGTGTGGGACAAAATGTCTGCTTTATTTCAGCTAAAAAATAAACAAACAAAATTGAAAGTTAACCTTTTGATTATAGCACTAGATTTTTTAGATGATTCATGAATATTTGTTTTGTTTTGTTTAGTTTAGAAGCTCGAATGTATGTCTAACCATTGGGCAACTATCAGACAATTATTAATTTTACATTTTCATTGCTGTCGTTTTCATGAACTGGTCCCCATTTGATTTTCCTATGAAGGTGTTTGAGAGACTAGAGTTGATGCAGCCTGACTGTCCATGTCACAGCAGACTTCTGATGACACCTAACACACAAGCACCGATTAAAACTAACAGGTGAGAAGTCATCCTTAAGGACTGATATGGTGCACCAAACAACGCTTTTCATAGTGTTAGGACTGTGTTTAGACATAGCGATACAAATTATTCACTTATGTTGATGAACATGGCTATACGCTTGAAGTCTTCGAAAAAAAAGCGTCCATTACTCACAAAATATTGTTGATCATTGTTGCATCTTGTCTAAATGATGTAATTGATGTTGGTAAATACACCTTAAGTTCACAAAGTGCCTTAACTTACTGTTCAACTCCATTCTGTTCTGGATGCTCATTTGACATAATAATTATTTAATCTTATAATTTTAATTGACCCATGAGCAAATGAACTGACAGGATGCAATTCAGTAGGAGTTTAAAGTGATAATGGACAATCTAATTAAACTTATGGGTCTTACTTTGTACAGTTGAGTATCCATTTCTTTCTAGTAAGTTGTTTCGGAGACTTCAAGCTTTTGTCATTGGACTACTTTAATATTGATAATATGGCTTTTTCATTTTTCACCCAAAATTTGTAAAAACTAAACATTATACCTTTCATCAACCTTGCAGAGATGGGTCAGCCAGGATGTCATATCGTATCTTGACCACCTCTTGGGATGACTTCCTGACCGTTAACCAGATGGGTGTGGTCAAAGCCGGGCCAAAGGGAGGTCAAGCGTCTGTAGAGGTCACCGCATTTGAGAGCTTTGGAGTGAACCAGACAACAGTTGTTCATGTCTCGGTGAGAGTTCATTCTTTATATCCTTTTCAGTCGTAAAATGTAGGGGAAAGGATGCAAAATGGCCATTGCTCTCAATATTTTTGCAACTCTTCAATGAAGTGTGAACACCTTCATATATGTTCTTTTTCTTAACATTATGTCTTTTTGTCAATTTTTGTAAATTTGTAAGAAAGAACTATTTTAGAATATGGAGTAGTGTAAACATTTTAATGCAGAAATGAGACAATCTTTCAGTTTTGGAGTGTTCAAATAGGACTATGCAAATATTGGGAACTTAGATATTAGGTAACTCTTCTCAAACTGGATTAAACTCTCCTTTTTTCTTCATCATTTCTCATTGATTACTGTAGTATTTGCCTTGATGGACCAACCGGTAGGCAATTACTTAATAATATTAATTGTGTGAACTTTGATCGTGTTGTTTTTAGATCAAGCCTGTATCTTACATCGCTGTGCATTCTACCACCGGTCTAACAACATATGACAAGAGTCTACAAGTGTTTCCCATCGGTGTATCACCCTCCTTTGCTGTTCGTTTCTATGACAACATCGGTGAAAGATTTGACGCCACCAATGTTAAATTGGACTACAGACTCCATAGGTAAGATTAACTTTCTGGGAAATGTTTCATGAAATATTGTTTGCGAGTTTCACTTGCAAATTTTTTCTTAGCCAATCAGGTAGAAGGATGTCAGTAGCTTGTAACAGTTTTATCATAGAATGCACTCCTGCTCTGACCTAAAGTTATATTGATAGAGTGGGTAGGAAAGTTCACTTAGAATCTCAAATCTGTTGTTGCATATGATAATAGGTATCAACCTATTGGATAGATTGTTTATAAATCACATTGAGAGCTTAATCAAAATGGATCAATGTCGATTGGAACAACACAGAAAGGCTAGCAATGGAAGAATGTAATAATGATATATTGCCATGTATTACTGTGAATAAAAAACAATTTGAATTTAAGTGTCAAGTTCATTTTAAACTCTGATTTTTTGTTGGTTTGTAGATTTGACCGTCTTCAGTTGCAGTCTGGATCAGATAATAGTACATTTATTGGGCGATCAGCACACATGGGAACCACTATCCTCAAGGTAAATATTTCTTCACTTTATGGGTGCTACTGCCAGTGACTGTCTCGTGAGAGTTGTTGGCACTGACAAGTTGATCATTGTAATTGGAAATCATTTCTCCATTAGAAGTCTTCCGCATAGACTCCTTATCAACCAAAAGCAAGGAATATAGTTGGATCAGACAAGTTGTCAGACAACAAATGTTCATGAAATTTGCTCCCAGGAGTATTGCTTATTAAAGAGTTTATTGGTGTAACTGGAGATTATTTTGACATCTTTGGACATTGGCAGCCAGTACGGTTGAGTCCTTATCATTCTGTTCTATTATGTACAGGTATTTGACAGTGATTTTAAAGACTTTCTCTCTAAACTACTCATTTCACTGCAAATGCTAGAGTTTGGCTTCAGTAAAAGTGTATCTTTGCATTATTAAATCTCCACTTGAAGTCTTTTGAGGTCCTCCATGCTGACTCTATCCATCTTTGTTCTTGATGTGTACAGGTGTGGGACAGTGAGAGTCCATGGATTGATGATTATGTTGGTATCCCGGTAGGCAGTGTGGTCCAGCCTGATCAAGGTCTGGTTGTAGGTGATATTGTCTGTTTGAGATCACCTCTACTCTCGTCAGAAGGTATGTGTATATGTACTGTCGTACAAATAAATCTAGTTTTCTTCGTAACATTATTAATCAACTATATGTCATGCAGTGCATGCAGCGGAAATGGCACTACCAAGGTGTCAACATTTGACTTGTCCAGGCTGAAAAATCTGATTTCATTTATGTTAGATGTATGTATGTATTGGAGAGATGATGCAGCAATTTCTGTGATAACATAAATGCACAAGAGATTGTGGTTATATTCAAGACCCCAAATCTTTGGTTCGTACAGATCAAAATGGCTTGTTACTTATATTCATGTCAATAATGAATATAATTTAAATGTTGATTTGTTCAAACAGGTCAAAGTGGGTCATGGAGCTCATCTGAAAACAGCATTCTCAAAGTTCATAGGTCAAGTGGTGTTGCCATGGCGCTGACCCCTGGTACTGTAACCTTGACCCAGCAGCTGACTCCTAATCTTGCAACAACAGCTCAGGTATGTCCAACTTTCTGTCTGACCTTAAAGGTAGGGCTGGGTCAAATCGGCTAAACGCCGTTCAAACAACTGTTATAAGCAGAAATATCTTCCTATTTTGACAACCGTTTGACCGTATTGATTTAGAAGTTTGAACTATACAAAGATGGCCTTCAATATACAGAAGGTTGTCTATCATAAAGCACTATTATACAGATACATGTATGTCTTCAAGTTGCCCCTGAAGGTGGTCATTGATGTCTGGGTTTTCAAACTCTGTGGAATCGTCTTCCACATTGTCGGCTCCTCATGAGTGAAGGCCCGTTCCCCCCATGATTTCTTAAAAACTAGAACATGTAAAAGATAAGTTTAGGATCTTAAGTTTTGTCAGGGTTGGTTATTGTGAGTATGCTGTGAGAAAGCTGATGATGTAATCTCCCCACTTTTCTCGTTCTTGAGCACCCTTTGATATTAAAGTTGTGTAATTTCAGTAATAATTCTAAATTAGCTTGTACTAATAATGAATTAGTGATACAACATATATCTGGTGAGGGCATATTTTTCAGGCTTGTTCAAATAAACCTCGCTGAAAGGTCAGTGTTAAAATTGGCAGCTCTGTAACATCATTGCCATTTATGCACTTCCAATCTTTGTGAATGTGTTTGTTCTCCAACAGGTTTCTGTTGGTACTATTCTGAGAATCACGCTAGATGGTCATGATGTTTCTACTCTCTCAACGGTACCCAAAGAGGGCAGCATTCGTGTTCCTGTCAAGCTGAATGGTGTTTCTAGTATCCAAGGTAACATACACTGTATATCTGCAATAAGAATAATTTCTGACTTAATTGATATCAGGCTTTTTGTGTGTCATTTGTATTTGCTTGTATTGTAAAAGTTCAAGTTGTGTTTGCCAAATGCTATGCAAAAATAAAAGATAAGTAGAAACCAAACGTGCTTTCCAAGCAGTACAAGATTGATGTACCGTCATTATCAATGTTGAAAATGATAAGCTCTTAAAGTCTGCCAGCCTCCTTTAATGGAAAGAAGATTGCAATTTAATGACACCAGACTCTGAAAATCAATAGAAATTTCGGTAACATAGCTGCACTGACCGTATCAAATTACATCACAGACATTCCTTTGCCCGATTAAACCAAATTTGACTCATGGAGATGAGAAAATTATTTTATCATATTAGGCAAGGAGAAGAATGTACATCACCTCTATTTGTAAAACATCAATCTCATCCAAATCTTGTTAATTGATAACCTCCCTTTAGATGTCACATTTCGGATGATATCTAATTCTAGTTTACAATTTACTATGTGTCTTAAATTTCACTAGCTGATATCACGTAATACATACAAACCTGATAAAGCTTAACAATTTTTAGCATGTTTTTTTTTAGCAAGAGTAAAGTATTCACTTCTTTACCACCATCTTTTGATTCTAGGCGAAAACTGTTCCTTTGAGAAGCATGCTTGGATATTTGAATCAGTGACTCCACCCTTCCAATGCACCCTTCACTTTGCCGATAAGAACTCACCTGTAACCCCCTCGGAGCTCTTCCAAGTCTCAGCAGGATTCGATGCAAGTCAAGGTAATACACACTAATGTCTGAATGTGATAATGAATGTGATGTCTAGGACCCACAACAGAAAGTTCATTTTAAAAATGGATGTGTATGACAATCACTTATATCTATTTTTGTTTTAGGTGATTGTTGTATTAAGGGCAGAGCTGTGAATTTCACCCCTTGTATCTCATATTACCTTTCAAGGATACATTGGTTGATTCAATGAGGGATGGGGATCCTTGTGGCGGCATGTTCTTTGTTGTTGAGAATTTGATGGAATATATGAAGAGAAGAAATCAGATAATAAGACTTCCAGAGGTCAGCTACCTTTTCAAAATCCATCAGGTTCATTTAATTTTTCTCTCCAATAAATGCACACCCGAAGAACAAAAGTATTATGTATGGTTGAAAAAAATGGGGAACTAAAACAAAAAAACTGCTAGATATTTCATTCCATTTGTTAAAAAAAGGTTTTGTTAGTTTTGGTATTTACAGTGAAACAAAACATACACATAAACATATTTATCTAAATGCGAATGAAAGTTATAGAACATTGAAAGGCCAATGCTTGCAAGCAGGCATTAATGGAAAATAAATGGGGAGATTATTCCATGCTCTTGGAGCAGTGACCAAAGCTTTTTTTTTAATTAAAAAAAGTCTCATAAAACATTTTCCTCTTTGATTATCAGGTCAATATTACTGCTCCATCAGTCAGCTGAAGACGAGACACACCCCAACCTTCCTAAGCACCATGGATACGACCCTTACACTGACCGCTCGTCTTCTCAGCATCCCAGGTCAACGTCAGGTCATCTCCGAGCAGCATTCGTTCAAGTTCCTTCCTGCGTACTCTTGCCAACAGTCTGGGCTCACTCTAACCCTTGCTTCCCGTAGAGAGGATATCACGGTAGAAGGAATACCGGCCGTCATGGATAACTTACAGGTATATTTACACCATGTTCTTTATTTGCCTTTTGTCTTACAAAAACATTTTTATTTGCTTCTCTGTGCATACTGGAGAGTTTAAGAATTAGTAAACAACAAAACAACCAGTACAGGATAGATAGGTTGGCATTAGAGATTCTATAAAGTGCATGTAAAGTTTAATCAAGCTTCATTCCCCTTTTTGAATACCACTCCGTGTATCATTTCCTATAAAGAGAAAAATGGTTTGATATAAGAGCAATAACCAACATCTTTTTGTGACCTCTTTGTTTGAATGGACTTGTTACTGTTTTTGAAGAGTCAAATGCATAAAAGTGCTGTGACATTCCTCTGTCCTTTCTTGTATTCTACAGGCCTCTACCAATGACACTGACATCATTGCCCTAGGCAAGCCAGGCTATGCAGGTAGAACACTCAAGAAGTTCCCTGTAGCCCTTGTGGACTCCTCACTCGCACAGTATGGACCAGCTATCCTGCACACAACTGTAGAACTGTCCAACACGGTTACAGGACAGCGTACTGTGGTCCCTATTAAGATCAATCTTGTTCCTGTGAAACCTATGAGTGCTACAGCAGGTAAGATATACATCACTTCTGTTCATCCCCCCCCCCATCTCATTCTCCTCTATAGATAGATTCCTTGTATGTTAGCTCTTACATACCTGCAAATTGTTTTTAAAATAACTTACTTCCAATAGATAAGAAAAAAAATTATTGAAACAGATTGTTGTTTCTTTACCACATAAAGTACAAGCTAATATAAGAAGAATCCTGAAAATATATTTTTATTATTATGAATGAAATATGCAAATTTGTCAAATTTTATTCTTTTGCAGATGTCATCTTTATGATCTAATTTAAAGGTTTCCACCAAAAAAATTGCGAAAGCCAAATTTTTCCTTATGTATTTCTTTGTTTGGCGAATTTCTTATGTATTTCTTTGTTTTTCATCTTTTGTGTTTCATTGTTTTTTCAATGGAAATTATTACAGACCATTTGAAAACTAAATTAAACCCTAAATTAATTGAGCAGACCAATTAGAACGAATAATGATCACCCTTTTATGAATTTCATCTCTCATAGACTTTGTACACAAAGTATAAAAATCAGCCATTTTCGGCATGACATTGCATCATGAAGTCATGTGACATCCTGATGGTATACCCATTTGTCGTGAATTTAGTCTCAAACGTTGCACGAGACTTCAAAGAAAAAAGTCATAAAATTTTGCAGCGCTATCTTTTTGCTTTATAGGATTTATAGAAAGACATAAGCATATGAAGTGTTATTCAACTTGTGCAGTAATGGAAATGCAGTCCATTATTACAGAGATGCCAACCCTCCTGATTTTATCGGGAGGCTCCCGAAATTCATCCCAACTCCCGCCCTTACGATTACCATCCTTATCCTCCCGAAATTACGATTTTTTTGCATTAATCAAATTGGATTGGAAGGACATGTAATGATGTATTGTCTGCTAACTTTAGCATGTAGTAACTCCATTACGTTCGCTGCTACTAAATTCTGTGTGAAAAGTAGACAAATATGGTGCAGCGAAAAGCTGGTGCATGTGATATGCCCAACGGGAATCCACTGTGCACCAGGCCGGTAGGCCCGGCTAGCTTCGCGAGGCGTGTGCGCTCACGGCCACTGGATTTGTCGAGTCGTGCGGTGGAATATCGGTGTGTGATTTCGGCGTATTGATGGGTTGATATTGACACGAAATGGCGGAAAATCAACAAAAGAAGACCAAGAAATGGTCTCAGAAGTATAAGACTGAATACAGTCTCCAGTACCCGTGTGTTCGGAAGTCGGAAAGAGGAATTTACCATGCATTTTGCACAATTTGCAGCGTGGACATTTCAGTTGAGCAGGGAGGTTGTGATGATAATTCGGAAGCACTTAACGTTCGGGAGCAAACGGCATAGGCCTATGGACATTGCGATGACAAGATCTTCGAGCTCCACTAGTAGTACCCTGCTATCTTTATTTCACCAAGCAAGGGACCAGCGCTGAGCTTTTCTTTACTGGATTTATAGTGGAACATAACCTGCCTATAGCCGATAGTGATAATTCATCCTTATTATTGTTGTTGAACAGGTACTTCTTTTGTCCCCTCATTTTTTATTTACATGTGAAAATGCATATTTGATATTTTTAATGTTAAAAAAGTGGGAACAATGTTTATTTCAAAACATGTGAAATGCACCAAAATCAGGGTCAGATTGCACCAGAGAGCATCTAGAAACCCCGGCCGCAAGGGTCGAGCGCTCCGCGCTCGAGATGTGCGCTATGCGCACATAATTCGGTGGCGGTTGCAAATCCTCCCTAATTCTGATTTCCAAAAGTTGGCATCTCTGTTATTATGGTCAAAAATTGTTACTCACTGTGATGAAAGTAATATTCTACCTTTAGCCCTTTATTGGGGAGGGGGCATCATACATGATTCATTGTATTTTACAATTTTTTTCTTATTTTTTCAGAAGAAGCCACAGTAACTGGTTGGTCTACTGTACTTCATCTGTTCCTTCAGCATTATCAAACATGGCTCTTCTTCCTAATCTTCATACTAGCTGTAGCAGGAATGGTGCTTATATGTAAGTCAAATCAAACAGCCCTTTCGCATGGTAAAAAACATCGTAATTTCAAGTGATGATTCCAGTGAAAAATATGGCTAATGACAAATAATTAGCACGTGTGAAACCTAACTAGAACATGATTAGAATCACGAACGCTAATCACAGTCACGATAACAATATTTAGCAATCATCATTACAACGATGATTTAAGATTCATGTGTGAAAAGGCTCAAAGTCTCTTTTATTATGAGAAAAATATTCCTAAAAGAATCAGATGATTTTGGAACTTAATGTACAGCATCATCACAGTTATTCCTCCTATTAGTTTCAAGTTTCTTTTTAAAGTTTTAATTGTATAAATTTCTAAATGCATGAGCTGGAAACAAGTGTTCAAATGTTCTCAGAAACTTGGAATATGCAAAATGTATTTTATCATTGAGGAGAATAAATAGAAAAATTTACACTTGTTTGTATTTTTCTTGGATCCTTTCATGTTTTGACCATTATTTGACCATTATTTGACCATTATTTTCCAGTAAGAACATTATCCAAATCAAATTATAAAAAAGTACCACGTTCTCCCTGGATCACACGGTCTCTACTTAAATCAATAAACAAGAAAAATAAACTATACTATAAATATAAATCTACAGGCACAGATAACGCTAAATCTAAATATTCAATTTATAGAAATACCCTAACATCAGTGCTGAGACAAGCCAAAAGAAACTATTTTTTCTCTTTATTTGAAACTCATAAAAAAGATACAAGGTCAACTTGGAAAGTGATTAATCAAGTTTTTAAGAAGGAAGGATCAAAAAAGAATATTAATAGGATCGTCGACCAAAACAAGGAAATTACAGATGATGCAGACATTGCCGAAGCATTCAATTCTTTCTTTGTAAACATTGGCCCAAATTTGGCTAATGCTATACCTAATAGTAACAAACCCTTTCATTCTTTTTTGCCAAACCGTAATCCTCGTACCATATTCTTTTCACCCGTTTCCGAGCACGAAATTATAGAAATAGTTAAAAATCTACCGGCGAAAAAAAGTTCTGGTTATGATGGTATTTCTTATGATTTTCTCATTAAAATTATTGATGAAATTGTGATGCCCTTGACGCACGTATACAATCTTTCTTTACAGTGTGGCATTGTCCCTAATAAGATGAAGGTTGTTAAAGTTATACCTATCCATAAAAAGGGTTCAGAGGATGAATTGGGTAACTATCGCCCTATTTCACTACTGACTACTTTCTCCAAGATTTTAGAAAAAACAGTATATTCTCGTACAATAAAATTTCTTATGAATTGTAATATTTTTATTAATTCACAATTTGGCTTTCGTAAAAAGCATTCAACAGTTCATGCAATAATGTTATTAATCGATAAAGTTACCAAGGCAATTGATAACAAATCTCATGTTGCTGGTATTTTTCTGGACTTCTCCAAGGCCTTTGACACGATCAACCATGAAATACTTTTATACAAGCTTTCTCATTATGGGATTCGTGGAAAGGCCTTGGAGTGGTTCAGAAGTTACCTTATAAACAGAACTCAATTTGTGGTCATTAATAACTCCGATTCTCAGATACAGCAAATTTCATGTGGCGTGCCTCAGGGTTCCCTTTTGGGTCCATTGCTATTTATTTTATACATCAATGATTTCCAAAACTCATCCTCTTTATTATCATTTCTTCTTTTCGCAGATGACACGAGCTTATTTTTTACACACAGCAATCCTCAAATCCTTCTTGAAAGACTAAATGTTGAATTATGCTCTGTGTGTGATTGGATACAAGCTAATAAGTTATCCCTAAATTTTAAAAAGACACATTATATGGTTTTTAGCAACTCATTACACACATTGCCAGGTCTTGTTTATATGAATGGTAATGTTTTAGAACAAATTGAATCAACAAAATTTCTTGGTATCTTTATTGATTGTAAATTATCATGGAAAGTTCACATTGATCACCTTCGTAAGTTGCTCTCAAGAAATGTTGGAGTCATAAATAAACTTAAGCCTCATTTTCCGCATCACATTTTGAAACTATTGTATTCCACTTTATTGTTACCATATCTGAATAATGGAATTTTAGCCTGGGGAAATGCCTCTAAGACAAAACTTGAATCCATACTTAAAATTCAAAAAAGAGCCGTGAGGATAATTTCTTCTTCTGACTTTCTGGCTCATACTAATCCGCTATTTTATTCAAACAAGTTATTGAAAGTAACCGATTTATATTATTATTTTGTTGGTATATTTATGTATCAGCTAAATAAACAGGAATTACCAAGTGTATTCTCTGATTTGCTTGTTCAAAATCAAGAAATCCATTCTTACCCAACTCGACAAGTACACAATTTCCACATTTCCCCAGTGCGCACTGTTCTTGCCCTTAAATCATTTGCTTTTACAGGGCCTTCCTTTTGGAATAATTTAAACACTCATATAATTCAGGCGCCCTCTCTATATTCTTTTAAATGTAGGCTGAAAACATTTCTTTTACAGTCGTATGCTAGCGGTTAAGCGCCTTGCTCGAGTGACTATCTTGTAGATCTCTTTATAATGTATTGAGTATTTTCATTTTATTAATGTCGCTTCATTGCGTTAGGAGTTTTTAATCCTTTATCATTTTCTTCTGGGAACCTATATGTTTACAAGCTTTGCTTTTTAATAGGTTCCTCATATTTCACGTAATTGTATTTTCTTGTTAAATACTACAACTATGTATTTTTTGTCATCATGTATTCATAATTGTGTTCAAGATGTATGTTTTTGTGGAATGTGAAACAATAAATCAAAATCAAAATCAAATGTAATTCAAGTGTTATTCTTTACATTCAGGCTTCAATGCATTTTAAGATTCTATTCATTGAAATTGTATGTTTCCTTGGCAAACGTGACCCTAACTTTGCATGAAATGTTTTATTTGATACTTTCAGGCTACCATGTCTTCCTGGCTCCTCGATACTACGTAGCAAGTTCTGGATCAGGAGCTTTCCTCCACAGTCCATTGCATCGCTCACCGGCACCACCACCATACTTTGAACAATCACCAGGTAAGAAAACCCATCAGACATTCCCTCTTATTGCAATCATTACTTGATTTGGCAATGAAAGCAACAATAAGTAAAAAAAACATTTGTTGGGACAGTGAAAATAGCAAGTGTATATGCTTTAATTTTTAGAGTCCTTGACTCCTTTGAAAAAAAAGGACATCTGATTTAGAATTCTTGCCTTAACCCAATTTAGGCCGGGGTAGCGCGATATTTTTGCTGACTTTTTACTTTCAAGTCTTGTGCAACTTCTGAGACCAATTTTGCGTAATGTAATGTAAGTGCATGTCAGACCAAAAATTGCTCAAAAATGTGATTTCGTGTACCAAGTCAATGTAAATTGTGTTTTCAACCAAAATCATAAATGTATGATTATTTTTAGCTCTGCTGGTCTAAATGTATGTATTTAATGCTGTTTATGATCTTAGAAGAGTCCCCAATGAATTTCATTGAAAGAACAATGAAAAACAAATTGTCCAAAAAACAATGAAATACATAAGGAACTGCAAAAAAACAATATAATACATAAGAAATTAATCTGATATCACAATTTTTTCATGTAAACTTGCTAAGAACACCACAAAGAGTTTCTATGCCAAAAATTAGAACATTTGGAACTTAATTTATGGAGTTATAGGAAAAAGTATGAAATCTCATACTAATTACGCATAAATTAGCATTATTACATTGTAGCAATTTGCATGAAATAAATTACTATACAATTTTGTAGATTATATCCCAGACAACCTGCGTGCTAATTTTCGGCGCAATCGCATGGTCAACGGCCGAGATCTCAAGGGGGGCCTAGGAGGCCCCCCCGCCATATGAACTCCCAAAATACCCTGGCTAGATAGGGTTAATTATGGAGAAAAAGTGAAATACAAAGTTGGCACAATTTAACATGTCTCATGAGTGGTGTTTTGAGTGTATTGGAAAGGTTTCTTTGGGTAATGAAAAATCAGAAGTACAACTGATGTAGTTGTTCATTGATTCCAGGCTAACATATTCTACACCTAGTCTAATCTTCCTTTCACGTTTATCTTTTCTTTTGTTAGCCACTATGTTTTCTATTGTCATTCAGTCTAACTCATCTTGCTTATATTTATTTTTAGGTTTCTTTTGACAGATAACTCTCACATCAGGTTTTAATGTTAATTTCTGTTATTTTGTTCATATTCTTCTTTGTTTTCCTCCTCTCTGTTCTCCAGAGTTTACTAATCCATATTTGCCTCGTAAAACCCAGGGGAGTTACCCAGCAGAAAGATCTAAATCTTCACCAACACAATGGGGGTCTTCACAGAATAATTCCCATGAAGGTCCATTGAGTTTTACATTTTTTTTCATGCAACCCTCTTATCTGCAATTTGCTTATTAGATTTCTAACAAAAAAAAAAACAACAGCATGCAAGTTTACCCTCATCTGTTCAAAGCCATTTTATTCAATTCAATATATCCATTTATAATCCATAGAGTGTATAAAAAAAATTAAGTGCCATGTGTATGAGTAGATTAGATTGATTGTATATGGCTTTATTAAAAGTATAGAAGTACTGCATAGTTTGCTGTTTTCTTCTTGATTAAAACAAGCGTTTAATTAATTCTGCTGCAGGCCTTAATTTTGAAATATAATTAGGGCCGTGTCATAAACCTTTATTAATCGTTGATAACCAATGTAAGCATTATACAATTTTCTATGTTGGTAACAATTGGACTTTTGGAGGGAAGAAGAAATCCATCCCTCCAAATTTACTTTCACATTTCTCTCCTGTCCTTGTCCACAATTCCTTTGAAAGTAGTTAGTAAAATACATTGAAAAGTCTAGATTTCCATAGATGCTAAACAGCAAACATCTTGATATACATTGGGTTAGGGTCATAATCTCAAGACACCCTACTATAATTTCATTTTGAAGAGGTGTAAAAATACATACTCCACACATTGAAAATAATTATTAATTATTAATATTCACCTTGTTCAATTAAAAAATAATAAATGATTTTCTTATTATATGGGCATAGTAAGGAAAGAGAAAGCTGGTATGAATGAAAGTAGATTAACTGAAGCCATACATCTTAATCTTGATTGCATACTGGGTTTTTTTGCATTTTTTATTGGTGTTTTTGGTCATGTTTTTGTCTCACCTGCATAGCAGAGTGAGACTATAGGCGCCGCTTTTCCGACGGCGGCGGCGTCAACATCAAATCTTAACCAAAGGTTAAGTTTTTGAAATGACAGCACAACTTAGAAAGTATGTGGACCTAGTTTATGAAACTTGGTTAATAAGGTTAATCAAGTATTACTGAACATCCTGCCTGAGTTTCATGTCACATGACCAAGGTCAAAGGTCATTTAGGATCAATTAACTTAGACCATGTTGGGGGAATCAACATCAAAATCTTTACCTAGGGTTAAGTTTTTGAAATGTTATCATAACTTAGAAAATATATGGACCTAATCGCTAGAGGGTATTCATTTGTCTCGCAATCTACTATGGTCAACAAGGAAATTCGTGATCACTCTCGCAAAAAGTGTTCACTGGCTTTCTAGGAAATTCAAGTTCACTTGATAAAGAGTTGCAGCGGCACTCGAAAGCTCGTGAACTTGTAAGCTAGTGAACACTTTTTGCGAGAGTGATCACGAATTTCCTTGTTGACCATAGTAGATTGCGAGACAAATGAATACCCTCTAGCGATTATTTCAATCCGCAATAATGAACCTAGTTAGAATATGGACCTAGTTCGTGAAACTTGGACATAATGGTTATCAAGTATCACTGAACATCTTGTGCAAGTTTCAGGTCACATGATCAAGGTCAAAGGTCATTTAGGGTCAATGAACTTTCCCCAAATTGGGGGTATTTGTTGAATTACCATCATAACTTTGAAAGTATGTTGGTCTAGTTCATAAAACTTGGACATAAGAGTAATCAAGTATCACTGAACATCCTGTGCGCATTTTGGGTCACATGACCAAGGTCAAAGGTCAATGAACTTTGGCCGAATCGGGGGTATCTGTTGAATTACCATCATAACTTTGAAAGTTTATGGATCTGATTCATGAAACTTGGACATAATAGTAATCAAGTATCACTGAACATCCTGTGCGAGTTTCAGGTCACATGATCAAGGTCAAAGGTCATGTGAGGTCAATGAACTTTGGCCACGTTGGGGGTATTTGTTGAATTACCATCATATCTCTGTAAGTGTATTGGTCTAGTTCATAAAACGTGGAAATAAGAGTAACCAAGTATCACTGAACATCTTTTGCGAGTTATAGTAGTTTTTTAAAGTCAGCACTGCTGCTATATTGAATTGCGTGATGCAGGTGAGACTGCCAGAGGCATTCCACTTGTTTTATTGTAGTGGTGCTATGTTTATTCCAATTTTTAGTCTTGCATGGTGATCAAATGTGGCCCTTTTACATTTATTTAGCCATATTTTGCCAGGATTTCTTTTTTGTTGTCTTTCTTGTTGAGAATTATACCATGAACCACTCCCTGTTTGTATAATTCATGCATCTGTTGATTTTAATTACACACCTTTGCATTCAATTATTGTCTGTTTGACTCATTCTCCTTATTAACAATTTGCTTCATTTCGCCAACATACATGCATTATGCTGTCAAAAGTATACCTAGTCAAATACATTACTTGGTAAGGTGTATGTAGTAATATAGGGTCATTCCATCTGGATTCAACCAGTGGTTGCACCTGACCGTCTCAGAATTCGTTGTAATTTGGTATACATAAAATTCACCATGGCCCAAGCACAAAACAAAAAAAATTAGTCCAATCGGTCCTTGTTATGACAAAAATGGGCGTGACCTTCAACTTTCAATGGCAACTGCATCGTTACGTGTTGACCAATTTTCATGAAACTGGTACCATTTGATAGGAAATTCAGAGAGGAATCCAAAACATGCATCGAATAATGTATTGGAGCAATTTATAAGGTCATGACCTTTGACCTTAACTTTGACCTTGAGTTTGACCCCCGGACAAATAATTTTTTTACTTGATTTTTGTGTATGTTAATTATTGGTATGATATTGACAAAATATGTTAAAATCAATGATGATATTTTATTTCTTCACCTTTAAAAACTCTTCCAAAGATACCATGAAATTTCACTCTAGTCCCACACACTGATATTCATGTTAGTAAAGTGTTTACCAGTTACATGATTTCTTCCAATCTTAAGTTACAGTATGCAAGCACATGAAAAGAAATTAAGCTTAATCAGTTCACAAATAAAAGATTAAACCTTTATGCTCATGAATTGGTATCTGTTTAGGTATTTTGATGTCCATCAATATATATTCATTTTGATGTTTGGCAATATATATGATATATATTCATGGTAGTAAAGTCTTTACTTTTATCATCAAAATATATACATGTATGTATATGATATATATTGCTGAATCATAAAATGCCTAAACAGATACCTATTCATGAGCATAAAGGTTTAATCTTTTATTTGTAAACTGATTAAGCTTAATTTCTTTTCATGTGTTTGCATGCTGTAACTTAAGATTGGAAGAAATCATGTAACTTGTGAACACTTTACTAACATGAATATCAGTGTGTGGGACTAGAGTGAAATTTCATGGTATCTTTGGAAGAGTTTTTAAAGGTGAAGAAATAAAATATCATCATTGATTTTAACATATTTTGTCAATATCATACCAATAATTAACATACACGAAAATCAAGTAAAAAAATTATTTGTCCGGGGGTCAAACTCAAGGTCAAAGTTAAGGTCAAAGGTCATGACCTTATAAATTGCTCCAATACATTATTCGATGCATGTTTTGGATTCCTCTCTGAATTTCCTATCAAATGGTACCAGTTTCATGAAAATTGGTCAACACGTAACAACGCAGTGGCCATTGAAAGTTGAAGGTCACGCCCATTTTTGTCAAAACAAGGAGAAAAGGACGGGCCGTAGCGCGAGAACCGACGGACCGATTGGACTAATTTTTTTTGTTTTGTGCTTGGGCCATGGTGAATTTTATGTATACCAAATTACAACGAATTCTGAGACGGTCGGGTGCAAAATTGCACATTCATTGGGTGAATTGGCATGGAATGACCCTATAATAATAAAATGCTGTCCTTGCAATATGGTTTATGTACAGTATGTAATGATTCCAATCTGTATAAAGAAAGAGATGAATAAGGTTTGTTTCCTTTGACCACAGCCCCATGCTGTCAATGAAATTATATGCTACTCTGCAAGTATTATCCAGCTGGTTAGATCAAACAGTGCATTAGTATCAAGATGGGGACTCTTTCATCACAAAAATGGTATCAAAGCAATTTTCAGCTGTCCCAGATAATGATTTCTCATCATTTTCAATGTGTAATGTGTTGGACAAGCAAACACTTGTAATTTAAAACTTTTTTTGAGTTGGAAAAAAAAAGCACACAGAGGCTCACATGAGAAAAATACTTTGATCAAAGGATATTGTGTGTTTGATTCTGGCTTACAAATTATCTGGAGAATGAAGTTAAAACTTTGCTGAATTGTTTAATGCATGTTCCAACACAGTCCCCTAATTTTATTTTAACTGCTCAAAAATTTTCCTGATAATATAAGAAATATTAAAGGGCTGCTTGGGATCAGAAACTATCTCCAGTTGAAGAGTGAATTGCCCGATATTATTTTAAAACAAGGTGGAATGTTACGTATCCTATCGTTACACTCAGGTCTCTACTAGAGCATAACCACTTTCCTGTTTACATCAGAATTCTGCATTAACTGCGATGAAAAATATTTACCTGCAAATACATTATTGATGATAACCTTTCCAAGAGGAGCTTTGAATGAAGAAAAGTTATTTTAATAAAAAAAATGTACTAATAGAAAAAATTATAACCATGGATTCAGAAATGAAAATTTATAAGATTCAAATGAATTTCATTTCAAGTAGACAATTAACAAGATTACAAATATAAATAAAGATATTTAATCATTTGCAGGGTCTTATATTTGTATTAAATAAAAACAATATATGATGCAGCCTAGATTTTCATTTCTTCTTGATGCCTATTCATCAGATGTCTTCTGCATTTCAGATTAATCATTGCTATCTTACAATCTCATTTACCAGATCTTGAAAATATCAGTATGTATGGTAATCATGATATAACTTTGCAAATGTGAACAGGTTTTATAAAGATAAAAGTGTGTTCCTCATTGTTGAGTGTTCTCTAATATTAACCTGATATTAGTGTTGTTGGGGGATCATATTGTTTCAGGGCTTAAGATTATTGGTTGGAAAGAGATGTCAAAGCAAGAAAATTTGTCGAAGCACGTCCTGTAATGACCATTCAATATCATTAATCTGACCTGTTTTTGTTTTGTATTTAATTTCGTATTCAGGTTTTACAGAGTATCAGCAGAGTCCGTACAGATCTGATTCAATACGACAAAGAAGGGCAGGGAAATCCCCTAATAGACTTTGGAGTACAGCTTATAGTCCACAAGAAGGAGCTTCTGGTAGTCCTGAATACTAGTGTACCCCCCCCCCCTGTTTCCAAGTTTCCAAATCATGTCATTTTAATTTGATATCGAGGTCTTTCCATTTGTGCTACAAGCAAAGTGTTTTAGAAGCTATTGTTATGGCATTTTGTAACTGAGAAAAATTGATTTGGAGCTGGGAAATGTGAGATGGCTGCCACCTCTCAATTCCTTTATTTATCAATCCAGGGTGTCAACTAACAATAATCCTCTGTCGCTATTTACCTGAAAGTTTTGGATTATTCCATGACGAATACCCATCCCAGGGCCCCATCTTACAAAGAGTTACGATTGATCCAATCAATCGTAACTCTTTGTAAGATGTCATAATTTTTTTTTACAAAAATATGCACAATATCCTTTGTAAACAAAGAGAAGCATTGTGAATTTTCAAGAAAACAATGAACGCATGAATATTCATCATAGTTGGAAAATATTTTGAACAAACATGCATAGTAGATGTTGACGTTGCTGGCCGTCCATATTTGTGATTGATCGGACCAATCGCAACTCTTTTTTTTATACAAAATCTGATAGTGTATTTGTGTTTTTGTCTTGAGGCTTTCCATATTGAGTTCTAGGTATAGAGATTGTATGCCACTCTAATATTTTGATGAAGGCCCCATGACACGAAGTGTAATCATGGATTGTACAATTAGTAAGGACATGATCATTGCGATCAATCATACAAATAATCTTGCGATCAATTTCATAGCTTTGTGTTGCATTGCCCAGAGGAGCATTTCATGAAACACTCCCCATGCCATCGGGGCCCCCGTCTTTCAAAGAGTTACGATTAATCGGATCAATCAATCATAACTCTTTGTGATTGATCTGATCAATCGTAACTCTATGGAAATCCATCAGTGTCATAAATTTTTCTAGAGGAAATATGCACAATATCCTTTGTAAAAGAAGAGAAGCAAAGTGAATTTTTAAAGAAAGCAATTAATGCATGTATATACATCATAGATAGAAAATATTTTGAACATACATGTATAATACTTGCTGACGTTACTGGCCATCCATAGTTGCAATTGATCAGATCAGTTGCAACTCTTTGTAAGACGGGGCCTAGAAATGGTCATTTCTATGTAATAGGAATTGCCTTGATATATCAAAAGTTAATTTTGAAAACCTACGCAGATATTTCAACCGTTTTGTTGTGGGGGAAAGGAATGCATTTTGAACCTGTAAATGTATGTGTCCCATTCTTTTCTGTTTTCATTTGCATGTGATTCATATATATATTTTTCAAATTTTCAGTCCATAAAACTACCTTGTATGAAATTTGTGTGTTCGTTTTTCTATGATTTCATTGAATAAGATGAATTTGGGAATAGATCATAAAAACTACAGAGTCAAGCACTTTGTTGCCTTTAAAAATGAGGTTCATGGTTTGTTTTGAGAATACGTTGAAATGAAATTCTATGCAGTATTGCCATTACTTTCAGTTGGTACTAGATGTATTAGCTCCATAATTGGTATTGGACAATAGTTGAGTTCATTTTTAATACTTGCCACCTTCTTTTGAGTAAAATCTAAGTTAAATTATTGACCTCCCACCTCCACAATATTCTCTTTGCTTTTTTGCAGAAATTTCACTCTGGGATTTGAGAATAAAATTGATGGTGGATTGTTTTTTTAGTTAAAAAAGATTGTTGAACAATTTTAGGTGGATAATTATTTGTGATTATGATGATGTAAGTTTAAAAACTCACTGCATAATGTTATACATGATAACCTTGTAAATTAGTTTAAAGTTTTCTGATGAGGATTCACAGTACGGTGAGCCACCCATGCCAAACTTTGCAATGCCTCATGGGAAAAGGTCGACATCTGTTGCGCCCACGAGTACAGTGTATGCATGCTAGTTGAGACCTTTCGTTTTCTGAGATGAGCCATGTGGACGTACGAGATTAAAGGATTTGGGAGCACTGCGCATGCGCAAAGTATTCTGTGACGAGCCTTCTCTTTCACTGCCCAAATCTGTGACTCGTATTTTATTTGAGGGTTTTGACGTTCGATGTCGTTCGTACATGGTGACGTCATCCAAGCTGAGCAAAAATGAACGAATCCGCTTCAACACTTGAGTTTTGTTGATTCAGCAGGGCTGGTAAACTGCAAATTACTGCTTGTTACCAGCTTTTCCATTACATTTTAGTGTGTCCTGTTTACAGACACTACATCTCCGATAGGTAATTGATGTTCTATTTCCAAACAACTGTGTTTTTGCAGCTTTTTGCGCAAGTGTTGCACCCTCAGTTGCCCCCACTGGTTCGTAGGGTGATGCTGCGCCTGACTTTCCAGGCGAGCATCGGCCTATGGCCCGCTCGCTATCACGCTGGTTTATGCTGTGGTCTGGTACGGGCCCAGTACGGGTACATTGATTAAGTCGAAACTGTTTTCATCAATGTACGAACGTGATACTGAACGAGCGGTGTCACCCCTTCCGGTGAACTAGGAATACGTTGCAGTCGTAGACAATCGAAAGCTTGTTAATATGCTGCGCTGGTTGGTGCGGCTCGGCTGGATTGCATGAAATTATGCTGTTTACCAGGTGGAAGAGAAATTTGCCACATTTCTTTTAAAAATTTGATTGTTTTCTGTGGATTCTTCCTCCGCTTTTGGTTTACATTTTTGATGCACACAGTCACATTAGTACAGTACACTAGCACTGTGCGATGCCTGCGCACAATGTTAACCCTGAAATTAGAAATTGGCCTGTCCACTGCAACTTATAGATGGCACACTGTATTGTGAATCCACTGAATTTAAAAGAGATACCTGTCCCAAAGTAATATTTGCATGAAATTTAAATGTCATGTGAAAGTAATGCCAATAAGATTGGGAATTTGATTTTAGCAATCGCGAGATGTAACTTAGGGCTTTACAATATATCCTCTAGAGGATAAGATGATGCAGCTTGTCTGGCAGAACAGTGATCCTGTATTTCTTAGACCAACATCATAAACCGAGACTGCTCATCAGCAAGGCATTACCAGGTCCATCTGATAAGAGTAAAGTCATCTGGTTGCTTACAAATGATCCTCGTTTCTTAGTAGTCCGGTAAACTCAACTCAAAAGGTTGACTGGATAAACTTGGGATTCCCTTTAGTACATTGATGTAGATTTTATGATCTCTCATTTCTCATAAAAAGGGAGGATTTCGTTTTTCTTAAAGGACAAGTCTACCCCAACAAAAACTTGATTTGAATAAAACGAGAAAAAATCAACAAGCATAGCACTGAAAATTTCATCAAAATCGGATGTAAAATAAGGAAGTTATGGCATTTTAAAGTTTCGTTTATTTTCAACAAAATAGTTATATGAACGAGCCAGTTACATCCAAATTAGAGAGTTGATGACATCACTCACTATTTCTTTTGTATTTTATTATATGAAATATTTTGATTTCTCGTCATTGTCATGTGAAATGAAGTTTCATTCCTAACTGAACACGTGGAGTTCCATTATTTTAACATTTTGTGCTTCAGGCAATGAGGTCCTAATCATCAAATTCGTAAAAATTGAAATATTGTATAATTCAAACAATAAAAAACAAAAGAAATAGTGAGTGAGTGACGTCATTGACTCTCATTTTGATGTAACTGGCTCGTTCATATAACTATTTTGTTGAAAATAAGCGAAACTTTGAAATGTAACTTTCTTATTTTACATCCGATTTTGATGAAATTTTCAGCATTGTGCTTGTCTGATTTTTCTCTATTGATTTAAATCAACATTTTTCTGAGGTGGACTTGACCTTCAAAAGTACTGAACTTAGATGATGGTAAATAATTTAGTTGTTTGAAGTATCTCTTTATGAGCATTGTATAGTTTTGAAATAAAGTTATTGCAGTATTGTATGTTTTTAAAACATTCCATAATTTGCTTTTATTTTCGGGTCCTCAATTTCACAATTTGTCTCTGTGAATATCATTTGTAAATGAATGTGTGTCATGCTTTTTCTTATTTAATGAAACCTAATTTTGTTGTATTCTAAATACACTGTAATTGCAAAAGCTTGATGCAGCTCACCCAATATTGATTGTGAAACGGGATGTAAACATTATGGTGGTGTGGGTAATTATTTTATAATGCCCTATATTTTGTATCATTTCAGGAGTGTTGCAAGAAACTTGCATTTGATTGCAAGCCAATTTCAGGTCCTACATCAATCATACATTATACAAATAATGAATGTTCATGAGTGCAATGGACAGAATACTTCATTCGGTGAAAGATGAAAGGATTCTTTCAACTCGGCTACACCTCATTGAATGGATCATTCATTTCATCTTTCATATATATTGATTTGCTGTAGTTGACATTGATGTGTCACTTAAAAATTTGATTGCAAATATTTCTTGCACACACCCGTAATACGGGGTTTGCCTGTAAATCTTTATTTTTGTTGAATTATGTACTTGTATATTTGCATGGTGGTCTGTTCCATATCTTTCTTGTAAATAAATGAGTTTGTACATATATTTTTGATGGGTGTACTATCAGGAATGAAGATGCAATAAAACAAGGCCTTATTTTGATAGAGCACAGCTAACACCACTTTAGTATACTTTGTGTTTTTTTACTATAGATATGTTTCTAGGTTGTAGAATGGACACTTGATTAAAAAATACAGCTTTACTCCTGACGTTTTATGCAATTACATAGGTAAATTGCCTTACATATATTTTATTGTATAAATTAATCATGTTATTTATTCTAATTAACTAAAAGCCAATAGTTCAATGAAAACATCCTATATAGCATTTTAAACAATTATTGTTAATTAATTTGTCGGCATTAATTTAGCAAAAAAATAGCGAGTAATCACTCATTCGTCAAATTTTAGATGAAAATACATTTTGTACATGAAAATCACATTTTTGAGCAAGTTTGAGTTTGACAAGCACATACAGAATGTTGCATAATATTGTAACTACTACACACCTCAAACTAATCATATTTATTGTGAAACCTCACGAGCACACACACACTTCCAAAACAATTTAGATGCAGAAATCATACATTAACACTCAGATTGATATTGATATATGATGTGATATTTTCCTGACAAAATTTGTGCATATTTACAAAGGTGAACTTCTTATATACATGGACATCGTAACACAAGAATGATCACAATAAAAAAAGGCAACACTTTTTAGAATTGTTTTCTTACAAAAAAAGTTATACTGTACAAATATGTATGCTCATTTGTAATTAATGTATGGACTAAAATGATTTGCCAAAAATTTCCACTCTGGGGCCTGTTGCATAAAAATAAATAACTGGCAAATTTTTTGGCAGAGTTTTTCTGTGTTGCTGTCAATGACAAAATTTTGTTGCCAGGGATTTTGTTTATTTTTTGTTTCATTTATGGCCAACGTTTTCTGCAACAGGCCCCAGGTATTCATCCGAGGAATTTCATAAAGTACAATAACTAGGTGTGATAAATGGAAAAACAATTGGGGAAGATTGCCTGGATCTGTTCAAATATTTTTTTAGACTTCTATAATTAGTTTTATATCCTACATAAATTATATAATGTATGCTGATTGGTTTAAATAGAATCATGTGACCAAACACATTCTCACCATTTTGTGATATTGAAAATGAAACTGAAGAAAAATTACTAGTCTGTGACATCAATCACCGACGTCACAGATCATTGACACAGATCGCGCAATTTCTCGGGCACAGGCACAAAATCGGCGTTCCGCTGAGCATGTAGCTTCAGGAAAAGGTCAGTCAGTGCAGCGCATTATCTATGTTTTGGTTCATATTAAAAACAATGAACTACGTGCACAAGAACTAGATTATCATGATCTGTTGTTCTAACTTATGTAGAATATAGAATATACCAGGCCTTTATTTCGAAAGTATAGAGGAAAATATTAATCCTCGGTTGTACTGGCAAAATTACTATTAAATAGTAATGCCAATCTAACCTTAGACAAATAATTCCCACTATACTTACTCAAAGCCTGGTATATTTGTATAATATATGTCAAAACCCACAATAAATGTGTTTATCAAAGGGAGATACATAATACAAAATCTGTTTATAAATGATCTTGATCAGAATTGGTTGAATTTCATGACTTAACACTTTTCAGTAGAGAGGAATATCAATCTCTAGAAAGATACTCTCTCCAAATTGTGTGGGTTATGGATTTTATGCTGTTTGGTCACATACAGGACAAGGCACTTAATCATTTAGTTTAGGTGACACAATTTTACAGAAAGGAAACACCATGGAGTCTTAGGATGTACAGCAAAATAACAATGAATACATATAAAACATTGTACAAAATGAGTTTGAACAATGCCCCCTTACAATTATATCTGACAAGGGCACAATCTAATTACTAAATAGCGAGTTAGTATAAGGGCGGGATCTAGACACCATGCCCCTTTGTTTATCATATCAATACTGAGCAATGCAGATATATACAAAATTGATTAAAATATGTTTAAGGAATTTCTTTTGCAATGAAATTGTAAGTAGAAATTGTAAGTAGCAGATGTGATACATGGTGAGGGATCTTGGAATTCAATTTATTAAAAGGATTTATTATGTACAAAAACAGGCCTCTAAATAGGATTTTCGAGCAGCACATTTTCAAATAGGCCATGCAGCAGGGTCCCAAGGCCAGTAGGCCTAATGAACTATTTGAGGAAAGCTTATATGAGAGAACAAGCCCCTAAACTGAGAATGGGCATCATGGACCACTAACTGGGGCCTTTAAATACACACTGTAGTAAACAGTCCAGTTGTCACAAAGAAAAAATACAATCAATAATCTTTCCCAATTCAGACATAATCCTATCATGGTCTAGTAATTTTAATTAAAATTCTTTCGTGCTTAAATCACACTACGCAATAGTTAAGCTAATACCCATGTTTGATTTAAATACGAGTAATTTCAAAATATTAAATGCATGACTACACTTTTCTCATTTTGTACAAAAGCTGGATTGCTATAACAATAAATCTATTTCAAGTTTGAACGCACCCCTTTTCTACGATTTATACTTACTTGGTCTTCTTGCTGATCACAGCAACACTCATGAAATGAATTGAAGAGTTCTTTGATATGAAATCACAACATTTTTCCTGAGCTTCCTTTCTTAATATTACTAGAGGTCAATACTTTGGCTGTGTGCTATTTCAGATACTTGCATCTGCTTCTGAGGGATACATTTGACATTTATGTTACTGTGAAGATCCATAATAAAAACTTTCAGAAAATTGTCTACAGTTCAGCACTTGGAATTAACACAAATGTTACTTGTCATAAAACACAAGCCCCCCAAAATGAGGTTGCAAATTACTACTCTCACTATGGCCACTGGAAGAGATGAATTCTAGTGATTCAAGGCAGTGGCTTTTGCTGCATATAGTCTGCACATCAGGCCAAATATATTATTACCCAGCACTTAACATAACCACATTCTCACAATTATGAACTCCAAATTGGCAACAGAATGAGAAAATATTTAGTTACTATTTAAGGACGTTCCACAGTTAAATTGAAATCTATGTCATTGTCACCAAATTTTGCCTGGAGTTTTTGTACTACTTAAATACATGTATTCCAAATATGCAGAAATTTACATGGGTTCATATGCTTGATTTTTTGCTATCGATTCTTTACTCATTTGAAAGGTCTCAAGAAGTATGCGATAAAAATAATTTTGCATTTTTAGACCCTATGAGAGCATGATGTTGAGTTTAAACCTCTATTACTCAGTCAAAATCTGTCTAAATTTCACCAAATTTTACATTATAGTTCAGACTTATATACTAGAGATAAAGAATCCACTTATATTGCTATTCCTTCCCTCTTAAAGAGTAGCAGCACATTCAATTTTGAAAATAAGGTGTGAAAGACAACAAAAACATATCTAAAAAATTGAAATTTATGTAAAAATTTAAGAAATACAATAAATGCTACATTTTATTAAAACCTGTCATTTTCACCAAATTTTGTACACTAAAGAGGTGTGAATATTAAAATTTGGGGGTTTATGTGCTTGCTTTCAAACTATTAGCACTTTTGTTAAGCAAATATGCTTTTAAAAACGCATCAAAAGGCATGTATCTACATAAAGGGAAATTCTACGCCACTATCCCATTTAATCAAACTCGAGGTCATATTTGCATACTTTGCAGCACTGCAGTGTAAAGTATTCTGAAGGGATACAGGCATTTAAAAAGTGGTCCATAGATTTTTTTTCAGGTAATAGCTTCATAAAATATCACATCAAGATTTGCTGTTTGAGTGGCAATGACTGGAAAAATCAACTGTTACCGGCAGATGATTACTCAACCTGTTCACTTATTGTGACATCAACACGCATGGCATAAAATATGCGCAGATATGGATGCCCACAAACATAACTGGGGAACGTCCTTAAATTGAAAATTGACTTTCAAATATCATTCCTTTTATATAAAAAAAGAGTAGTCAAGATTATCATAGAAAGTCCTGTACCTGAATGGGTTAATCTTCATTGAAATCAAGAATTGATGCAGGAGCAAATTGTAGGTCACTACTCTAAATGAAAGCCTTTATACTTTAATCCATATGTAGTAACGAGAAGTGTTTGCCATTCAAGCTTTAAGCTAGTGCCTTTTGAATGTTATTGTTACAATAGGGCATTTACGTTGAACTGAAATTCTGATTATTCAAGCTTCAAGTTAGTGCCTTTTGAATGTTACTGTTACAAGAGGGCATTTACGTTGAACTGAAGTTCTGATTTTGTTGAAGGATCAACATATTGCTCTAGCTGTCTCCTTAGGTCACCAAGATGAGGGAGGTCAGAGGGGTCACAGCTCGGTACATTAAGTAAGGTATGAAAGAAACCCTTCCAGTTGGCCTTGCACTTTCTGAAAAAACAAGCACAGTAATGTTCATTATTCATCAAACCATAGTAATTCACATCAAAGGAGATGATAATTAACAAGTAATTATACAGGCAATTAAAGATACAAATGGAACACCTATGGCAGTCTAGAAGGCCTCAGTGGCTGTTTTATTGTCTGAAAAATTTTGGTGTCCTCCATTTCCCCCATTTGTGATGTAATAAAAAAATGTGCTCTTCCGATTGAGATGAACAGATGAGATGTATTAATAATAGACCAGTATTTTTATTGACAGAGAAGGTTGGTCTTCAACCCTCTCTTCACATTGAAGCTTTCCAACATGTATGAAGACTAATGGTCCCCAAAGAAAAATTGCCAATGAATTCTACTCAACTCATGGAAATGTTCATTAATGTATTTTTTTTACTATTAAAGCCCAAGGTTACATGTATGTGTGAAAAAATTGTCCCCATGTTGTACTTTTCTATTTCCAGGATTTTTTAAAATGTATAAACTTTTTATTGATTTGCACTGCATGTTTCCATAAATTCTGAAAAACTTCTGAATACTGACCTTGGGACTGTGGATGTCATTTTCCAGATGCCTCTCTCTTTGAAGACCTTCATGTACTTTCCAAACATCATGCAATGGATGGTGCCAGCAATTCCATAATAATCAACCTGAAAAATTCAGATCAAAAGCATTGTAAATATGACAAGAATAACATGCTCCACAAAACAAAATATTACAGACCCAAACACTTTCTGAAGCTGGAGTCTTGGATCCTAGAGTGGGTAGCATTAAAAAAACTACTGGTGTACTGGACTGTCATAACATGAATAACATCTCTTACTACACCATTCCTCATGAAAAACTTATCAGACATGCATGAGAGTGACGGTGTCATTATCTTTCCGAAATGAAAACAAAGTCAATGCACCCGCGACCTTTGGTAAAACAAGCACTCTCATAAATCACACATCCCAACTATTTTCTCATGGGAAATTTTTCTGAAACTCCCCAACCCTCCTGAATCTTGCTGATCTGGAAAGCATAACATAAAAATTTGTCATCTGATGTGTGGTAAGATCTGACTATTTTCCCTGAATTTCAATTAGTGTCCAACTGTTATTATGGTAACTGTTGAATAAAACATCTCACAGGTTCTTTTGGGAAATGCTCACCAAGGCTCCGTAACACAAAGCTTAGCAAATTATTGTACATCTGATATGCAAAAATGAATGCACATAATGATCACCATGTCATCATAAATAAATGAATGAATGAGTGAATGCATGGATGAATTAATAGCTGAGCTCTGTGTTACAAGGTTCGTATTGAGCCACCATCATACTCACCTGGTATGTCCATGGTTGATTAGACTGCATCTCTGTACAGTTGAACCCACTGGTCTTACATTTGGCTGTGAACGTTGTACCCTCAGGGAAGAGGGTCATGTCGATGCTACGCCCAAAGTCAATCAGCTTTATAAAGTTTCCAGAGGCAGCATCCTGATTGCATGTTTTCTCATCATTCCTGTCATAGAGAGAGAGAGAGAGAGGAGGGAGGGAGATTGAGTTTTACTGGTTTTGCATGGCATACTGACTGATAGAAAACTATGTTTTTATTTCCCTTCACAAAGGCAGTAGCAAGATATGGTTTTTGATCCCCAGAGGCTACTAAATGGCCGGCATGAAAGCCATTTTACGAAATAAAATTTAATCAATTTAAAGGGATAGTTCACCATGAAGAAAATTTTGTGTAAAAATAGCATAAAAATAATAAGAAGTATTGGTGAAGGCTTACGGAAAATCAATTAAAGGACAAGTCCACCCCAACAAAAAATTGATTTGATTATAAAAAAAAATCCACAAGCATAACACAGAAAATTTCATCAAAATCGGATGTAAAATAAGAAAGTTATGACATTTTAAATTTTTGCTTAATTTCACAAAACAGTTATATGCACATCCTGGTTGGTATGCAATAAGAGGAGACTGATGACATCATCCACTCACTATTTCTTTTGTATTTTATTGTATGAAATATTCTAATTTTCTCCTCATTGTCAAGTGAAACAGTGATTAATTTCTCCCTGAACATGGTGGTATTAGCATTGCTTAATACTATATGATTCAGTCAAGTCAGTCCCTATGGTCATATCTGTAAAAAATGAAATATTGTATAATTCAAACAATAAAAAACAAAAGAAATAGTGAGTGATGGACATCATCGACTGACTCATTTGCATATCACTGAGTTGTGCATATCACCGTTTTGCGAAAAATAAGCGAAGTTTAAAATGCCATAACTCTTATTTTACATCTGATTTTGATGAAATTTTCAATGTTATGCTTGTTTGATTTTTCTCTATTTATTCAAATCAACATTTTGCTGGGGTAGACTTGACCTTTAAAGATTAAGGAAGTTGTAAGAATTTTAAATTTTGGATTTGCGAAGTCATAAATAAACAGCTGCCCCATATATTATGTAATATTAAATGCATAAATTTCAATTTTTTCAATGGCTTGTGATGACTTGTCAAATGATTTATCTATTGATATACTGAAGGTACAGTAAAAACCACTTTCAATTTTCTGAGAAAATGACATTTAACTGATTTTCTATTACCATACAATATGTACAAAAGCTGCTTGCATATGATGTCACAAATCAAATCATTAAAATTCTAACAACTTGTTTATTCTTTAATGGATTCTTCTCAAACCTGCAATATTTTTCTTTTTTTTCTTATATTTTTGAAATAAACTTTCTGTCAGGGTGAACTTCCCCTTTAATAGTTTTATCATAGAATACAAGACAATGGAAACTGTCTGGTTCTTTCATACTGACTGATGCTTGTTGCCAGAGAAGCTACCTTACAGAATTATTACAAACAAATGAAAGCAAAATTAGAAGCAAATAACTTAGAATCACATACCGCTTTTATGTCATCACAATCTTAAAAGCAAGGGCATGTCAAAGGAGTGCCCCACCCGAAGACAGGTCCTGGGGCACTTCATGAGCCCTTGCTAACTTAGGCTTCCAGGTAAAATAAATATGGCAATGCATATAAACAATCACATGAGCATTTTTTACTATTTTTAAGTTTTAAATGTTTAAATTTCATGATGCCATACTTTAGAAAACTCCTCCATGCCCTGCAGGCTGTGGGATTTGGGTGCACTAGGTCACAATGGCAAATAGATCCAAGATAGGCAAAGGACAATGTGGAATGTCCCTGGGGTGCCCTGAATAACAAACACTGCATGATATAGGTAACATAATGAAAGAAATATTACACAAACAAAACTTACTTTGAATTGATAAGGAAGTTATCAGGCTTGATATCACCATGGATGATCTTACATCGATGCATGTGTTCTATAACCTGCAGGATCTCGATAGCCAGGATCAAGACCCACTGTTCTCGCATATCTCTTCCTTTCCGTTGCTTGTATGTGTTGATGAAATCAAGAAGGGTGCCTTTAGTTTCGTACTCGGTCACAAGGCAGCTCTTATCTTGGTAGATGTGTGCACATTCAGCATTCATCAAGGACGGACGCTGCAGAGAATGGGATTGGTAAGTTTCAATCTGGGATCAAGTTACAGTAAAAGCTTTTCTTCATTAATCATCACACAAACACCATCCAAATTATAAAAGAGAAAACTACCTGAAGAGAATGAAGGAGATTCAAGAGAATGCTTATTCATGCATGTACATGTATATACAACAGAAAAACCATAAAATATATATATGTCAGGACAGAAAAATAAGATTAGAACCCTCAAGTCTGGCATCTACTCCCCCTTATACATCCCAGGTGGTATTGTCCAAAGGCAAACACATCAGGGGGGCGCTTCATCAATATTTTCGTCCGACAAGTTGTCAGGATCTGACAACTTTCCTGGATTCTGATTGGTTGAGAAGCACTGTTACTATAGCAACTGTCGGATAAAACAGGACTTGACGGATAAAACGTCTGACAAGTCCTTTCATGAAACGCTCCCCTGATTCACTTTTTATGGTACAGAAAAAATATACTTCTCTACTTAGGATTTGACACACAAATAAGTGGGAGGGGCATATAGTACATGAGCAGTGGTGGCGGTTGCTATTTTACCAGACTGCGAGGACAGCATTAATGATTGTTAGCATATAGTAACCAGATGATCAAATATAAGCGTTTTTTCAGCGCAATCCCCCCTCCCCAGGTCTGATTACGGTTAAAAAAAAACGATCAGCAGGGCATCATCCCACACAACAGAGTTGGATTTGAGGTCAACAACTCACCACATCGATCTGGGAGGGCAATCTGCTAAGTCTAGCATGTAACTCTTTGATGATGTACATCTCCCAGGGGCATGGAGGGTGTTGGACCTTGAGGGCTACTCTGCGGAACTCATCCTCTAGGTCATTCATGTCCTGTGCATCAAGGCATGCAGCCAGGTAGATGGTAGCAAAGGCTCCCTCTCCTACCTTCTTCATCACATTAAACACATGGATCTCATCACCTAACGGCAGCAAAAAAAAAAAGCAGGTGAGAAGATTTACTAGTGCAGAGCTTCCAATATTTAGAAATTCAATTAAAGGAGAAATATATTGATTATGAATGTGGTCTTATTATATATCAATGGAAAGGTAATGATGTGGGGATCATCAGTGGGTCATTCAAAAATACCGAAAATAATACAAAAAGGTGAAAATCGCCGATTAAAAAACGCTAAAATGCCCCTCCGAAATATGCCTCGCATCGGTCTCTGAATTGACTGGAATTTGATGACGTCACTGTCTGTACGAGAGGCGTGATTGGCTCTCCCACGTGAAGCTCCACTCGCATGCAAAACCTGTTGCGTGGGTACGTTTTCTTTACACTGTCACTGAATACTTCTATCACGAAATGAAAGAAAACCCAGAATTTTATCTAGATTTGGATTTTCAAATTGATGATTTTAAAGATGAAGAGAATGATGATGAAGTGAACAACACAGTGAGGTAGTTGGAGGTAAATAATGGGGGAACAATGCCGATGATTATGATGAAAATTCAACTTGCCTGACGATCACAAGTAAAGTCATGTACATGCCGATTCGCTACCAACTCATGCAGCTGCTGCTACAAGTGGTAGCTATACGTACACCGCGCGGGCCAAATTAAATCCATGAAAATGAATAACCACATCCAGAGAGAGTCTATCATAAGAAGGAAAATAATGATATAACTGTACTTACAAACAAGTGAATAATCCGAATCAACCTAGCTGAAAGCAAATCAACTCAACGAATAGCAGCAGACGATATGCACCGACGATAAACTTCATGTGGCTGGGATAGATTGTCACTCGTTCTGTTAGATGTAATTTGTAACTCATTAATTTGACAAAATTACGTAACTCGGGGAATTATTTATATATATAAAAATATAGTAACATCTCTTATTATTTTTTTGTATTACGATAAAACCTCTTTTGAAGGAAAACGTTGAGATAAACTAAAATTACTTTTAAATCCCCCCCCAACATGCGTAGCTTGTATGTCATTGCAAACAAACCATCGCAAACATGCACGTATTCCTTCCTTGCTGATTGAGAGCTGTGCAAAACGTGCATAGATCTATTCTCTCAGTCTCAGCCAAGGCGAGCAAACAATACGGCATGTGTTGTTGTGATGGTTTGTTTACGATCACATAATGCTAAGCATGATGGGATGATCTTTTACATCTAATTTTAATTTACCTCAACGTTTTCCTTCAAAACAGGTTTTATCGTAATTCAAAAAATGATAAGAGATGTTACTATATTTTTATATAGAATAATAATTCCCCGAGTTTCGTAATTTTGTCAAATTAATGAGATAAAAGTTACATCTAACAGAACGAGTGACAATCTATCCAGCCGGATGAAGTTTATCGTCAGTGCATATGCCATATCGTCTGGTACTATTCGTTGAGTTGATTTGCCTTCAGGTTCGGATTATTCACTTGTTTGTAAGTACAGTTATATCATTTTCCTTTTTATGATAGACTGTCTGGATGTGGTTATTCATGTTCAGCATGAATTCAATTTGGCCTGAGCGGTGTAGCTAGCACTTCCAGCAGCATGAATTGGTAGCGAATCGGTATGTACATGACTTTACTTGTGATTGTGTTGCAAGTTGAATTTTCATCATCATCATCGGCGTAATTCCCCCAATTTACCTCCAACTACGTCACTGTGTTGTTTCACTTCATCATCATTCTCTTCATCTCAAAATCATCAATTTGAAAATCCAAATCTAGATAAAATTCTGGGTTTTCTTTCGATCATTTCGGGACTGAAGTATTCAGTGACAATGTGGAGAAAATGTACCTTTGCAACAGGTTTTGCATGCAAGTGGAGCTTCACGTGGGAGAGCCAATCACGCCTCTCGTACAGACAGTGACGTCATAAAAAATCCCCAATTTCGCGGACGTAATTCTGCGTGTTTGAAGCATTCAGAGAGAGAACTTTAAACTATCAATTAACTGAGTTTCATCCGTCTCCATGATAAATGATGTACACCATCGTGTTCTCCTTATTTTCTCCTTTATTGTGATATATGATTCTCCAGTATTACGATTTTCAATATATTTCTACTTTAAGTAATCCATTAGCTCTGAATTCATAATACTGACATGATATTGGTAATTTTTATGAGGTATTATATGCCTGCTGGAATGAGCACTGTGGAGCACATTTGCAAAAATCTGAAAATGATGAACAAAGCACGTACAGATGTAAATGTGCAGATAAAGGATATCTTGCTTTACTCAAGATATTTCTAATGGACGTGATTAAGTTGTTCCCTTCTTCAAGTAAGAACATAGAGATACTGTGCATTTTTGTATTATGTGTATTAATCCTGGCACGAGTAGTGATTTTACTACTCGAGGCGAGTAAAAAAAATACTCGAGTTTTCTCGAGTAGTAATTTGACCTTAAAATATCGCCATCTACGATCATTAATTACGGCCAAATTGTAATTCGGACGAAGGCAAAATGTGCAAGAGTTTTGAGTGACAACGTCCATCACGGAACGCAACAGGTGGGACCATACGATTACGAAGCCTGGGTCTATCACACAGTAACTTTTCACGTCTCAAAAGCCGATATTACCTAGATTATTCATACAATGCTCGTATATCTGTCTTAAGTAGTTATTTTGAAGCGGAAAATTGGTCTTTATTTTCTGGTAATAATACCGTCTTCGAAGTTCGAACCAAGGTCGTAAATTTGTTTGGTATTCCATAGCCGCCGACGAACAGAACACAATCTCACTCGCATACTCGTCATTGACAATGATACAGCCTTTTATCAAGACGTGCGGCAGCGCATGCATGATAGCTTGGTACTTCAATGCATTACTATTTTTGGTAGCGTGATCGCGATAAGACTTGAGAAAAGGCCATACTCGTGTCAATGCACATTGTCTCATTTCTCTCCCATAAAACTCCTTCCAGCGCAGCTTAATGAGCTTATGTAACTGGGGTGCCCGGTGCGTAATAAATCTTGCTCAGTGAATTGGGAATTTAGTGAAGTAGTTCGTGAAATGAAAATGCCATGCTACATCTACATGTATATTCTTACTCCCGCGCTCACTCTCAGTCTCTCACCTGTCACTCAGTGATATCTTTGCCGATTTCCAAATTTATTTGTATCTTTTATCACTTGTCTTTAGGCCAGGAGGGGTCTAAAATCTAATGAGAATTTGAGGGCTCCGTTGATGTCTAGATAACGGACAAAACATTGTCATCTTGTAAGTTTTCAGTCATAACTTCCGAAGTTTATTTTGCGAACATTTTTTTTTTAACTCTAAAAACAAAACAAAACTCTGAATAGCCACTTACCGGTAGTTACAGGCTATAACTAGGAAAGGAAAAAAACAACAACGGCAAAATAGTAATCACAAAGTTGAATCTAATCTACTAATAAGTAATAACGCTTAATTTAGAGAGTTAAAGACCGTTAAGACATGAAGTATTGTAAAAATGAGGAAATGATAAATAATTCAAGAGCTTTAAGATGTACAAATGGGCCTTAGCAAAATACGCGAAAATTAACTCTATATTATTTTTCATCTCTGTAAGTCTCCTGTTTATATGTTTCAAAGTTGTAACGGTTAGTTTGGGACGTTGGTCTTTGCCATTTGGAATACAAGACACACATAAAAAACAACAACCGTAATCACAAAGTTGAATCTAATCTACTAATAACGGCTAATTTAGAATGTTAAATACAGTAAGACATGAAGTATTGATACATGAAATGTTGAATAATGCAAGAACTTCAAGATGTACCAAGAAGCCTAATTAAAAATATGCAAAAATTAACTTCATTATTTTCCATCTCTCGAAGTCTCATATTTTATCAGTTTTAAAGTTGTCATGGTACTTAGTTTGGGACGTCGGCCTTTGCCATTTCCAAGAATCCTACAATTACGAACTTACTATTACTTGCGGAGGCGTGCTTTTGCGTCGCCGTTTCGTTTCATTTTACTTTCCTGTTTCCTCTCAAAGCATGTCCGTCATTTCCTGATTGTACAGGGCTTTTCAGTTTTCAGTGAAACAATGTACAATTAAATTCATCACTCATCAGAGAGGCATTCTTTTTTACTTTATCGCTGACAACATTAAAATATATCAATATTAACATGTTGTATGGGTTAAATAAAATGTGCCGAACTGCCGATGCAGTTCTAAACTTCCAATCGTACATGTATTTATGTATAAGAAAGAATCATTAATATCACGATCCTCCTTTGATTATCGTATTCGATATTATTTTTTTCTTCTATATTATTGCTTATGGGACATAACTGCCTATTCGTTTCCAAGACATTAGCAATATAAACTGGAAAGATCATTGAAAATGAAATTGCCAAATTGATTTATTAATGATGTCTTATCTTATGCACATAATCTCTTGTCTCGCCATACGAAAGAAAGGAAGAAACTGTTTAGATCACCACTTTCACCAGATTTTGACCATTAATATAGATAGGCACCTGACGTGCTCTTTTAAGAATACTTATAAGTTATTACTTGCAATTAGTAGGTTAACGATCTTCCCGAAATAAAATTAGATCAGACTAAAATTCTAAAAAAAAAAAAAAAGTATAAGAAGGCAAAGCCTAGAGACTAAGCCTGCGTACCTTGTGAAACGTAGAATGTTGTCATTTCACAGTTCACAATAATGGGCCTTTTATAAGCTTTAACCGCCGTAACATAGCAAACCTAATGTTATTCTTGCATTGCAGGCTGAAAGAAAACTGTACGGCAACAAATAAACGTGATAAATAATTAAATACCGGGTTATGTAACGCATGTAACTGTACAATCCAACTGCATGATGAGAAACTCACTTAAATACTTTAAGAGTCTTTTGTTTTGGCACTGTCATTCAGTTCACGCTAGATTGTCGTGGAGAAAAGTTAGGTACCTCTCTTTCTCACACTCTCTCCATTATCCACCCTCTCCCCCCCCCTCTCTCTCTCTGTTTCTATAGCTCTCGCTTCATCTCTGTCCCAGAAAAGTCAAACTCATCAAAAATGGTTTCAAAGCAGTGAGAAAGAATTGCTCTACCATACCATGTCAGTGATGTCACATTTACTCATATTCAAGCTCTCTAATTTTTATGACAATAAACTAGTAAAAAAACCTAAAAATTGTTGCGTTTTTATTGACTCAGTCGGTATGAGAAATAAATAACCGCTTTGACTAATGAACTGAACTCATGCATGAAACACGAAAGTGCAAAACTGAGATAAATCAAATTTTAAGAACACGATAAGACTAGATGAAAGGGTCCCTCAGCTGGGTACAACTATTTATCTAGCCATATGTTTCACTATAGTTTATAATCGTATTATGATAAAGGAAAGGCATTTTTGACTAGATGTACTAAAAAGAAATAATAAAAAAATATTAGTTGCACCCAGCCGACCCATGATTTTAACTAACTGGTTTTAAGAGCGTATGTATTGAATTTTAATTATATTCCTACTACTACAAGACGATAAAATCGTTTACTTTATTCATGAAACAGCGAGCAGTAAGAACTAAGAATAGAATTTAGGCTGTATATCATCTTCAAGTTCGCACTATGAGAGAATTCAAATTCAATTACTTAAAATACATTTTAAAAGCGCGCTCTAGTCTCTACTTAATGAGCTCCCTTCAGACGATTGGCAGCTGCGCAAGCGCAGTAAGGGGACTTTGATTTGAGCGCAGACTAGGCTTCCCGTCGATATGAACGACTGCAAAAACAATTTGTGGCTTATTTTGTTCATGGACGAGCTACGCGACGGGCGAACCGGAAAATAGGAATGTAAGTTGCGATTTTGAATCTACTAATCTTACCCCCGAAAATGATTTCAACAAACGGATAAAAATAAAATACACGCATGGCTAGCTAGTAATGCGCCGCACTCGTAAGTCGCAACTGTGGAGTACTGGAGTTACGAAACAAATTAACAATGCAATTAAAGTATATTCTCGGTCAATATCATCCTGAACTTCACGAACGTACGAAGCACTGCGAACACAGCGGAGTGAGCGGACTACGCAAGCCACTCCGCTACTGGCATAAGCGCTAGCGCCTAGGTTTCCCCGGTCACATGAATTTTGAACTTGTGCCGCGCAAGCAGGACTTGTGCGCTCTGACTTCAATTCCGCCGTTAAAACATCGTGAATAAACTGTTCCACGTGAAAAAATTAAGAATTCTGTGTAAAATTATGAACAGCAAAATTCACAATTCAACACGAGTGGTCGAGTAGAGAGTCTTCTACTCGGAAGAGAGCGAGTAATCCAGCGAGTGAACGAGTGGAAAAACAGTACTCGTACATCACGCGAGTACTCGAAAAATAAAAATTCCCTACTCGTGACGTGAGTAGTAAGGCAACACTCGAGTCTACTCGAGTAGTCGAATACTCGTGCCAGGCTTAATGTGTATCTAATGTATGCTTGCATATTCACACTCAAATTCATAAAGCGGCTTCAAATTTGTAATCAAAGATATTTAATAATGTAACAGCATATAATTTATAGCATACATCACAAAATATGAGCTTTGAATGTTTTAAATCTATAGCTAGCTAACAGTGAGTGTGTTTCAATATCAGCTCTCTCAGATAGATGTACAGACTTCTTCGCTCAAGTCTTCACTCCTGAAGAGTAGAGTTCACAGGCTTGAAACATTGAGACTACTAGACCTTCTAAGAACTATTATAGTTCAAAGGAATACCCAGCAGTCCTTTTCAGGACTTTCTTATATGGTGCTAAGTGCTAACAATTCATCTATCGACTCTCTCATTTGCATTTTGCGCTTGTTGTGCATATAACTATTTTGTGGAACAAAGCAACACATTTGTTTGTTTTTTTCGTCAATTAATATCAACTTTCTGTTGGGATAAACTTGGCTTTTAAAAAATTCAATACCTGAATTTCTCTTGTCACCATTATAACAAGGACTTACCAAAGCTAACAGCAAGGCTTGGCTTGATTTCTGGCATCACTTGTTCATGCTGATAGATTCCTTTATACATGGACAGTGGTTTGGATAGGCCAACCAGTAGAAGGTTCTGAAGACCAGCATTGAACGGGTCACTGTAGTCAAGAGGTTCATCTCGCATTCCAAAGACAGTGATGTCCTCCTCCACTTGTTCCACATCCTGGATTGTCCTATCTGGGATAAAACTCATCTCCAAGTTTGGCAGATCATCCTTGTGCAGGAGGCCATTGTCATTTGACTTTGGTTGTGATTCGAGAAACGATTGGGTGTTGAAGGACATCTCTTTCCTTGACAATTCTGCTCCTCCCATCTGGATGTGTTGGTCCTGTGCACAGGAGTTGTTGCCAGCCTCCAAGGCAGCACTGGGCTCTGGGTTGTCAACATGGATTTGAAAGCCCAAAGACGAAGATCCAGCCTGTTTCTGACATTGGACGGGAGGATCTTCATCAATGTGGATGCTGAAACCTTGGACAGATGGTGCAACATTTTTCTCTCTTTCTACTTGAGTGGTGATTGATGACTGGTGACCTTCCAGAGAGGAAGCAGAGGCATGTGAGTTGGTGGTTGAGGCAGAGCTTGAGGCCGATGATCGGGCATTCTCTGCACTTGTCTCCATGATAGGGCTGTGTAAACAAAGAAATCCAAACAATTTTACATTACCTGCAGGTAAACAAGTTTACAAAACTACATTGTTACGTATATCACAACAATACCCAATTTAATTATTACTGACATGATTTAAAAAGGTGCTCTCTTTACAATTTAATTGATAAATTTGGGCATCAAAGTCGACTCCCTTGTAAATAATATATTTGTCTCATCAGTGTAGTACTGGATTACAATGCAAGAAGTCTAAATAAACAATCATTGTAAGTAATGAATTGGTGCTCATCTATTATACCACAAGGAAATTCCCTGAATCATTTATTTTGAATGAATTAGCACCATCTGTTCCATTTATGCTATGACAAAGACATGCATGATAATAATAATGAAATAAAACTGAGCTTCTCTCTTGACCTCACTAATTATTTTTTTTTTTTCTATTTTAAATATTGTTCTATGCAAGGGAAGATTGGATCTCTTGTTCCCATGCTGCAGTAGCATTTTAGCATGTAATGAATGTAACAGATCTCAATAACCAGAATACTTTCATCAACATATTTTTTTTTCTTTCTCCAGGAAGAAATGGTTTATTCAAAAGGCATATCCTCTTTGTCTGACATACATGTTTATACATCATAAAGATAGATTCAAATTACGGTAATGATCCCAAAGTCACTCCTACCATAAACCAACGAAAGTGTGTCTCTATAGAAAATAACATTATCTAAACATTAATAGAAACAATTATATGACAAATAGTTTTGGTAGATAATTTGTTATTGTCCAGTACTCATGTATATCTTAGATGCAGGGAAGTATCAGCAATGTACCAAGAATTAACCCTAATTATAGACTGCATTGCTCGCTGACTTTTTACTTTCAAGTCTCACACAACTTTTGAGACCAAAATTGCAACCCCCAGTTACGCGGTTCCTAAATTACGCAACATATGGTAAGTGCATGCAGACCCAAATTTGCTCAAAATGTGAATTCATGTACAAATCCAATGCACTCCAATAGTGTTTTTAGCCAAAATTTATAAATGTATCATTATTTTTCCTTTTACTGATTAAAATCAATTAATTTCTTCTTGTTTATTGTCAAAATAAAGTTCCCAACAAGGTCCATTGAAAAAAGCAAAAAGTTGAAAAACAAAGAAATACACAAGAATTTAGAAAACAATATATAAGAAAATAAATGTGATGTTGAAGTCTGTTTATTCATAAGATTCCTATTAAGAGTCATATTAGCACTTTAAGGGCATTATTTAGTTAATTAGAGCAATTTTTTAGTTTATGCCTAAATTAGCATAATTAATTAGCAATGAGATTTTTCGGAGAATTTTATCCTATAGTTTTGTAGATTATGCCATGAGTAACGTGCATGCCAATGTTCGTCATGATCGCTCGGTTCATGGCCAAGATCTTAAAGGGGGGGGGGCTGAATCAGCACCCCCCTTCCCATTCTTCTTAGGCATCAAAATTGCCCAGTCTTTTTAGGGTTATAGGAAACTCGCATTTGTAATGGCAGTGTAAGAAAGAATTAACATTTCTTAAAGGAGGTCTTGTCGACTGTGCTTACCTAAGATGTCCACCTGAATGATTAACAGTGAATTCAGTCTTCTCAAAGCTCTCATTGACTGGCGTGTTTACCACTCTAGAAGCAGAAGCACCAACCTTCAATCCCTCGACATCAGAAGCCCCACTGGGCAGAACTACCTCTCCTTTGGTGGGGGACTGCTCCACCTCCCTCGGTTTGATAGTACTCATAGGGGGTATGAAAGAAAGCTTGTGGGAAGATGCATCGTTGAAGGGTGTTGAAGCCATACGGGCTGCTAAATCAAAGGAGTAATTAGAGCCAGCTCCCGTTGGTGGTAGGGTTATATTCATGGTATGGTCACGCTGTTGAGAAGGATCACTGCTGGGGTGTACTTCCATTGCTTCCACTCCCTAAATAGGACAGTGATGTCATTTTGATACAAAAGTTAACACTTTGCTTCCTTCAAATACCAACACATTAAATAATCTATTCATAAGGTTTAGCATTTACATGTACTGTGTCAGCAATAAGTAAAATCAGCACTTCGAAATATTCTTAAGATTCATGAACACGTTCGCATCTCACACACATCCCGTTAACATCCAGTCTGCAAAAACAAGGGCAAATTATTTTCACAATTAATGACATTACTCCCATGCATATTCTCACTGACAATTCTGTCTGAAACATCCAGAATTTTGTGTCCTCCCTCTATTCTATTTTTTGGGGTAATTTGTGTTATATTATGAATTGAATTTGAAAAGAATTTTATTTTCAAAGCTACTTTCTAATATCATTGTTGAATATGATGGAAAGCCAGGGCGCTGTTTCAGAAGTCAGCTTGTAAAGTTACACATGACAAACACAAATGACTGGAGTAAGAAGTGACAAAATGTAAGCCGAAAGAATTTCTGTACATCTTTAGAAAGTTTGTCTTTACTTTAAAACAATTCTTTGAAAATGTGTCTATAAGTACAAGAGTATAAGAGAGCATGCACAAACAACTAAACATTAGCTGATGCCATGAATAATGATTGAGAAACCATTTGGTTTTCTATATTCTAGTCAAATTCCTCAGTACTCACATCATCTTCTTGCTCCTGATCCTCTAGGGGCATGAATGGTACACCCTTTGAAGATTGCAGAATACCTGTCATCTCTCTCCTATCTTTCACTTGCTTGTAATCTGATGGAGGCCTGTGCAAGATATGAAGAATACATTTCAAAATTACTATGATTATGTGCTATTCTTTGAGCATGTCACAAATTACCTTTGTAGAATGGGTAGTATGCATAAGTAATTACCGACGCATGGCCAGCCATTTGTTGGTGATTACTGATGCATGGTAAAAAAAAGAGAAAAGACTTCTGGCCAAAAAATTCCACCATTCCTAAAGCAAATGATACACAGGTTTTTTCATGCATCGGTAGGACGAGTGAGCATGCGGTAACTATGGAATCTAGTCTAAACCCACTCAGCTGCGCCTCGCGGATTTAACAGTTCCATAATTACCTTAACGCTCACAAACCTACAGATGCACCCACATCTGTGCATAATCATGTATCATTTAGCAATGTAATTTGTTTCTATTCATAGACCTATGCTGTCTATGAAGTGTGTGATTGTTGTACACCTGCCCCCTATCACAAGTTACACAAGCTTGATATTATCTGTCCATTATCTTTACATAACCTGTGATTACACTGTAAATGGTTAAGCCTCTGAGCCAGTATCTTACTAAATTTCTCTACAATCAAGCCATATCATGAGTACAGATGGATTCCAAACCGAACCAGCTGGATAAGCTGAAGTCGGTTGCATTGCCTTTTACACATCATTTCAACTTACGTGTTTTCTTTGGTATTGTCCACTGGCTCATCTTCAAATATGGTGATCTTTCCAGCACCTGTCTCTTTGATCTCTGGCTTGACATCATCTTGATAGATAGGTATGGAGGAGGAGAAGGCAGATGATGGTGGAACTACTTGTTGTGGTGCTTCGTTGGACTGACCCATCCTTGGAGCCAGAGGCTGTCTTCGAGGAACGATGCCTTGTCCTACAAAACCTCTCATGTGGTTGTCAGCACTGGCATCTTCAAATATTGCACCCTTGCTCAATGGCTTTACATCTAGAAAGATCACAATATCAATCAAAGGGGTGGGGGAATGATAAAATAAAGAATACAAAAATTGAGAAAATATCCTCATGTACTACATGTAGTATAAACTTTCCAGGTCGCTAAAGAATAAATGACCGAATATGAAAAAAAAAATGAATTTTTGATTGCTTCAAAATTTGAACTTGCAGATTTATTAAAATGCGACATATCATTGCCTACCAGTGAGGTTGGACTGGTATGTAGAATTAAAGTTATTTCCAAAGCCTTCATTTAATAAGAACCCTCTGTAGTTATCATTCAAATGTGAGTCCACTCTAAAAAATATCCACAAGATCCTGCTTACCGCTACTCTCATTTGCAAATTCCATCTCAAATTCTTTCTCCTTGTGGGTGACTTGATTCTGGAATTCAGAATCCAAATCAAACTGATTACTCTTCAAAGAGCAATTGAGCATAGCATTAATCACTCCTAGGGCTTCCTTGGTGTTGATGGTCGGCGAGGGCGCAGTCAGACCCTTAGGGGTTCGTATTTGGTTCAACCGACCGTTCCTGGAGCGGCTCAACGATGCAAAAGATGCAGAGGATGGAGTCTTGTCGCTCATCATGGAGGATTGGGGTGTCTTCTCGTCATTGAGGCCTGTTCCTTGGGTTACTGTTGAGCTGGTATTGGACAGGAAGCTTTGATTTGGGGTAATAGTGTCTTGTTCTGTCTGAGGTCTAATCTTCGAAAGTGGAGCAGTCACAGATTGCGGGTGGATGGAGAAAGCGGAGGTGGAAGATGGGTTGCAGGGAGTTGGAGCTGCCATCAGGGGAGCACTTGGTGGCTTAGCTGCAGCTACTGTGGGGTACTGAGGGGCTGGTTTAGCTGGAGGATCCTGATCTGGGTCACAGAATATATTGAAGTTTCCTTTTAAGACAAAGAGGAGGAGGTAAAGCAGGGAATGGACTGAGTGATGACAAAATCAAACTGATCTTTAAAGAATTTACGGTACTTACTTTAAAATTGTTTATAAATCTTGGGAAAATATAAAAACAATGTTAAAATAATGCAAAGGATATGTGTAATTTTTTTAGAAAAATCTAAAACTACAAGGGCAGGCATGATATTCCCCTCTGAAAAAAATCTGAAAAGAAGCCAAGGGTGGCTAAGTCTCCACTGAAGTCTGAGATGCCCCGATTGGGGTTACAAGCTCTTGCATAGTAAAGAAACCTAAAGTGATATTTGAAGATGAGTCTGCATGATAGCTTTATCGTTTGACTTTAGAAAGTAAAAAACAACATGAGAATTATCTTAGGCACAAAATTTCACATAAAAAAATCTGAAAGAAAAAATAAAAAATCTGAAAAAATTATTTAAAAAAAAATCAGAATTTGGATTTTAGTAAGGAGAATATCATGCCTGAAAGAAATCTCAGTTTTTTCTATAAGAATTCCAATATAACAAGTTAAACAAAATGTTCATACCAGTTGCGCTTGTCAGATCATCAAATAGAAGCTGCTTTGTACAAGTGATAGTAGAGTCTCTGAAAAGATGAAAACACAGAAATAATAAAAGAATCTTGTGAAACAGCAAGCATTTTTTGATGTATCAAGATGTAATACCAGTCATATCTACAACAATCACATGCCTCCTTTCTACTAAGTTGAAATCAACTGATTGTAATAAGCATAAAACAGTATTACTTTCAAATCATACAATTTTCTGAAAGGCTATACAATTTTCCAATCTTATATTGAAATATTGTATCTCTGAATCACTAAGAAAAAAGTGAGAAAATGTAGTTTGGCCCATTAACTTAGATATGGAGCCACAACAAGTGGAACGCCTCTGGCAGTCTCGCCTGCATAATGTGATTCAATATAGCAGCAGTGCTGACTTTGAAAACGACAATAGAATAATAATTTTCCCAAAAAAACTCCAATTATACGATAATAAAATACTATGTTTATTGACCCTAAATTATATTTGACCTTGACCATGTGACCTAAGTCTGTGCAAGACGATCAGAGATACTTGAAAAATGGTTGAAAAAGAACTTGAAATACCTACTTTTGTATGGTAAATGGCATTTCTAAATATTTGACAATTCACTGAAGAAGATATACATGACCTTACTGTGATCATCCTACACTCAAATGTCAGGCTGCTAAAATGAAACAAGTATCAAATGATAAACCCTGTAAACATACCCTCCTGAGTTTGATCTATTCCTCTGCTTGGTGATATTCTCACAGGCTACTATACTATCCAAGGGTGAGGTATGAGAGAGACCAGTAGATTTGCTTGAAGACCCTTGTGTCTGGAAGCCTTCTTGAGACAATGCATACTGGGCAGTGGGTACTGTTGGTGCCGGTTGTGGTGGTGCTACTTGAGCAGGCTGCTGGGGTTCCACTGGTGCAAAGTAAGCTGGTGCCATTGGCGCAGGCTGTGGGGGTAAAGTGGGTGTGGGATGAACCGCTGTGGGTTGCACCTGCTGAGACAGTTTGGGAGCCATAGCCTCCATCTTCTGTTTCACAAGTAACTCAATATACTGCTCCTGCTGGATCCTGCAAACACAGTAAAGAACATTATCCTTTAGCAGAAAACATATTGTCAATATTCATTCAAACCTTCAAAGTCAGTCATGGGTCAAAATATTGAGTTAAATCCAAAAATCAGAGTGGAAATTTGATTATATATCTAGCAAAGGTGATAAATAATATTCTCCCAGTTTTTCAAGATCAATATTTTATTAAAACAAATCTGTACTGAGAAATTTTGTTTGATATCATGTTTAAATTCACTTGAAAAGACACAGATTATCAATGTCTGCTCTAGAGTAAAATCAAACCAAAACTTGACTTCCTTAAAAATCTGAGGGTCAAAGTTGAAAGTAAGGTGAAGATTTTATATCATCAGGATGTAGATGCAATAAATTTTGGCAGTCCTAAGGAAGCTAAACAATTTAAAACAATGAAATCTTACTGAAAACCAAGAACAGTGGAAATTTATTTCACAGACATGCACATATGGGCATGTGTAGCAAGATTTCATATCCTTAAAAAAAATTCCATCTACATGTACTGACATAATGCCATGCTCCTTACTGAACAGTAACTCTCCTGCAAAGCCTTTAAACACATAACAGTAATACAAATTCATACATACCTAAAAAAAAAATGGGTGATCCCTTTGTAAGATTCTGTTACAACTTATTCAGTGATCCTAACAACAACAGCCTACAGGGCCATGTAACAGAAGAGATAATCAATTGTACCTCTATACCCTGGAATTCATTGTTAATGCTCTGTATTGATGACATACCTCTGTTGTTCTAATTTCTCCTGCATCTTTGCAATCATTTCATCTTGTTCCTTCTGCTTCCTAACCATGTCTACTCGCATCCTTTCAGCTTCTTCCATTTTAGCTGAAAAAAAGAGGAATCAAACCTTGTAAGAACCTTTAAAGAAATATGATATATTCAATCATGTATTCCATCATAATTTCATTGATAAAAGACTATCTTCTAGGTATTCAAAATGTTATGCAACCATTGTAAATACAATTCACTGTGCTGCATCACCACAAAAAAAAACACAACACAAACTTAAACCTGTGCTTTATTTGTTAGATGAAATAAGATGACAGAAAGAATTTTTGTAGGAAGATCATTGAAAACCTCACAAATTACATGGATTACACATCATCTGCTTATATCTATGACATAACCAGCATAAACATGTGTTAATGTCAGCTTCAGTGAGCACACCAATGTAATTGTCATGTAGCCTCCTCTCTTTTATTGCATCTCACGTTTGTTTACCAGCTAGAGGTACATTGCTGCACCCAAAACGTATTGCTGGAGAGTTGTGGGATATTAAAGCATCAACATGTGACTAGCATACCTATCCCCTATTGGCTACATATATGAACCTGTAGAATTACATGCTAGTAAATATGAGTTGGATAAATACCTTGTATTTCTCTCTCTTTTCTCTTTGTCCTGTCCTTGATACCACGTAGTTCTTCAAAAGACATCTCTCGAGCGCCACCATAGATAAGGTGCTTGCAGTACATCACTCTTGTGTTGTCATTCACATTTTCCTTCAAATACAAAATGAGCAAACATTTTGGGCTGAACAATACAATAATCATGTTGAAAGTTCAAAATCTTACCATTCTGTTAGTACCAGAGGGTTGGATCATGAAGAACTTTGTCAGTTATTTTTACCAACAGATGGCATAGGTTATATTAGAAATCCTTGCACCTAATTGGTTGCAAGGTAGTTGGTGAAAACTATGTACATTTTCATGAAATGCTCCTCACAAAATTGCATAGGTTTGTTGACTATGTAGGAATGATCTTAACTTGTTTTCACCTAACATTCACATCAAATTATCAGTGAGCAAATTATTTGTGATGACATCAGACATTCCAAAAACTGAACCTTAGGTCGAAAATTATGATGATGACATTGCCATTGAAGTGGTCATCATAAAAGTGATGCCTACATCTCGCTTCTACTATGCAGACATGAGAACGATTTATATGAATACGTACCTGTTTGATAGCATTCAAGGCATTTGTTGGTTTATGGTGCTTCTTTTCACTCAAAACTTGGTAACCCATTTCTGGTGGCTTACGTGGAGTTCTGTGGTAATGAAAATAAAACAAGAAAATTGATACTTAATACTGCACACTTGAAAGGAGATGAAACCCAAGATTTCGTTTTTTTCCCTTTCATCCACTGCAGAATTCAAAAAAATTTCATGAACCTCCAGTCAACCTTGGTAACTTGTAATTATTAAAAATTCCTCTAAATACTTGGGACAAAAAATAATAAAAAAATAAATAAATACATGTAGTTTTAAAGATTAGACACCAATGTTTGTTAACGAAATTAAAAACATACACACAATGCGAAAGCTAACAATATGCTCAATGGAGTCCAGGTCTGCTTTCATTTTTTCTTTAACAAAAGAAAATCTTAAATTCCAGGTTTATTTTCAACACAGACTGCTTTGCTTTCATTGTAGTGCTAATATATTGCAAGGAATAAACTTATGAACATTATATAATTACAGAAGTAAAGTCAACTATCATGTGTATTACAGTTTCCCTTCGATGTATTAGGACATTTCATGATCTGTACCCAGTAAGAGTTTTGAATACCCCAGCAATGTCTTTGTTTAATTCTTGGCTGTATCTCATCAATTATTCTATGATTATCCAACTGTTGATAAAAAGGGTTTATTCCCCTCTCATGACAATATCTAATTTATTTTTTGCTACTCAAATAAACTAACTTTTAATTATAGGTAAACAATAATGTTCATCAATATTACCATAAATTTGACCAGGCTAATTGTCACAATCTTGGTAATGCACAGTTTGGATGATCTCTTTGTTGTCTTCTTTTACATTTAGTTTTCACTATTACCAACAAGGCACAAAGGTGTTCGATTGGAAGTCTGCCCTAACTTCTTTCCATGCTAATAAGATGAGTCAACTCACTGAAAATACTATTTTGTAAAGTGTGTCTTACATTCATTGTTAGCTCTGTCATGCTAAATAATCATGGTTAGCTCTGAAAATCTACAATACATTTGATCATGGTCAAACAAAATGCAGTTGTTGATAAAATCTGACTGTGCATTTTTTTTAATAAAAGAGGATCATTAATTAACATAACTCTTCCTAAGATCATATTTTTCTTTCGCACTCACGTTATCTGATCTGCATGTTCATCCACATGGACATCAAAATCTGGTCTAGAGTAGCTGCTAACTTCTTGAAATGTCATCCTTGGTACATTCCTCTGTGGAAGCTTTATATCGAAAATAGTATTGACAGGGGATTGAGAATTAGCACTACTAAATATATCCCCCAAATATCCATGAATAAGGTCATAATATGGGGGGCACTTAGTACTTAAAATTGCAAAGTTGCCTTTCTATTTATGTACCACCAAGGAATTAATGACAAACCTTAAAATGAATTTCAATTAGGTTGTATGCCCTCCCAAAAGAAAAACAGGAATTAGATGTGCAAATGCTTCACACCTATTGTTCAGGGGGGGGGGGTGGAACAATAGATCACCCCCTGAACAACAGGTGTGATGCTGTAACCCTTTGGAGATGCACTCTTCTACAGAAGCCGAGCAAGTTGCTCAGTCTGAAAGTATAATTCAAATATATGCCCTACAAGATCTGAAGAGTTCATACACAAGAATTTATAGGCAATTTCCATTTGGTCCATGTTTAGAGATTGCGACTGTTTAAGCTTCCAATTATATGTTCACTTTCATGTGACAAAGATTTCAAGGAAATATTTAATGATATGACCATCTAAACTAATCATTTTCATGTTTATATCAGATATAAACATACACTCTGGCCTACAAAAACAGTGGGTAAATTAACGGACAGCCGCCCATCGTCTGATGTCAAATGACCACTAAACTGATGACCTCAAATGATGCAATATATTCTAGATTTTAAATGAACCAAAATCTAGCCTAATGAGACACATGTACAACATGATCTAGTAGCCAAGACATACCCTTTGACCTGCCCACTGACCAGCCGAAGTGGTGTTCTCCTTTCGTGACTCAGCCCGAGATGGCAGGTGCTGCCACTGCCCTGCAGGTTTGGCTGCCCCTGAACTCTGAACATCGTCATCACAGAATATGCTTATCTGGTTGGTTCGCTGTTGTAGTGGGGCTGAAGCAGTCTGAAGACCACCCCGACTTGCTGCATGGGAACATGATTACAATTATTATTCAGTGAGCATTTCAAACATATAACAGTAATTGCAATAGAAAGACAGCATCTCCTGCTGCACTTCTTGAAATTGTCTTGAAAAAATGAATCTTACATTCTTACAACCCATAGATCTTACTCATAAGTCTTGAAAAGATGTAAAACAAATAAAATCATTAATATTCTTATTTCCTGAAAGATGAAAAACTGCAAAATAGACATTATCTTAGGTGTCTCACCTAGCAGAAATTTGAACTAAAATGGCTGGGTATGACATAATTGCACTTTGAAAGACTTTCTGGAATTTTTTTATCAGTGTCTAAATACTCTAGCCGGATGCACATTTTCACAAAAAATTTAGTCAAATTCATTTCTAACATGGATGATTTCTTACCTATGGATTTTAGTTTCATCTGTCCACTTTGGATTGCTTTCCTAATGAACTGGAACTAGCTACCCAAATTTACTGATTTACTGCATGATTGTGAGCACCTTTACATGTACATCTTACTATTGTGCAATCAATCCAGAAGTGAATGTATGAATTTTCTTCTCTACTTTCATTTTAATACTTGAATACAGCAAAGTGAGGAACAGAGTGTGTTGAACCATTAAAGATACGATATAAAAACCTTATGACCAAAAACTCCCTGTCCCAAACTTTGACATCACAATTAGATAAATTTGACATGAAAACCTGAGGCCAAGATTTAGATATATCTTTTTATTCATTCATTTGTGTTTTTATTGCCTGGGTAGTCTTGTTACCACTCCGTTCCAGGACCTCAAATAAAAATGACCAGGATTTGATCCTGATCTTGAACAAGCTAACAAATCTAGCAAAGCAAGTTCTGTATATAATATGGAGATATAAAGTTAGCTTACAAAGCTTAGCAGCTCCAGTTCGACTTGTGCCTACTTTCTGAAGCTTCCCCCTAGCCCTGAGATCACTGAGAGTGGCTCGCTGATCTTCAGAAGAGGTAGTAGGATTCATCATTCCTTCCTGCATCTGCTGCACAGTAATCCGACCAACACGTGATTGAAATTCACTGGAAAAAAATACAAACATGAAACTGTTACAATACAAAAAGCAGATTCTATCAGATGACAATCGACATACAAATATTCCTCTCTCAAATTGTGAAAAACCACATTTTCACATCGTGACAAATTTCAAAGTATTTAAAAGTGAGAATGTGCCATGGTTGAGTGGTTTAAGGTGCCTAACTAGGAACCTGAAAATCCAGGAACTTCAATTCCTGCCCATGTCACCACAAAGTTTTAAAAATTTATTGAAAAAAAATCATTTTGGTATGGGTTGGAAGTCTTTTGTGGTCAGATTAAAACAAAACACAAAACAATAGACATTGTTTCAGAGGCACATCATGATAGTTATAGCATCTATATCCATATATGCCATTTTGATTGGAATAAATGACATGAAGTACATGTACTTGTAAGCTTTTTCGGTATTGATATTTTCAATACCGGTATTACTAATAGCTTCAATACCGGTATACCGACTAATACCGAGTAAATTCCCAATTTATTGTGCAAACAGTGTCCAATGTTTGTTTAGCCCTGATATGGCCTCGGATAAAGAGGGGATGCTTGTGGTCAGCTGAGGAATGCTCAGCATGGTCCGTTCTCATTGACAAAAACTTTCTCTTTCTTTACCAAAAGTTATACGATCATGCTCTCTCCCCAACGAGAGCTGTGAATTACCTGTGCATGTGCGCAAAATTATCTCAGCAAGCACATGGTACGAAATCAATAAGTCAAGTTGCCAAATGCTACACCGCACAAACTCACTGCTACTTACTTTGCTAAACGTGTGTACATGCCCTAACTTCCAAGCACCAAAATTCCCTGCTAAAACTGTCAAGGATATATGCGTGATTTTCCCTTCACCGATCTGGCCCCACTCATTCACATTCAGATTCGCCCCTTTTGTTTACCACTCACATCAACACGTGTTCGTCGAAGGTTCAAAGTTTGTTGACCTCAAATTTTGACGTCTCGTACATAACTTTTCTTATAAATGTCCATTGTGTTGAACCCCCCCCCCCCTCTTGTGAATCTGCACGTTGTCTACAAGTAACCCCCCCCCCTAAACTTCTTATCCCCCGGCTGCCTCTTTCTCACTCACTTTTTCTTGCTTTTGTTTTTCTTTATCTTCCAAGCCCCTTAATTCTTCACTCTCTCTTTCCCATCGGCCCATTCTCTCCCCCTCACCACCCCTCTCTAACCACGAACAGTCTTCCCCTCTTTTTTGTCAATTTCATCTTTCACACATGCCAAATTTTAGTTGATCAACATCTTATCACGCCACGAGACCATCATACAATCATTCCAATAGTTTATTTTATTTTATTCATGACCGCACATGCACAAAACGGATACAACACCCATCACAAATCACACAAATATTCTCAGCCACTTTCTTCCATTTACGATCACTTCACAGATCAAAATAAACAAAGAGGGATGGCGTAACATTTTTTTTCCTGTTAATGTTATCAACATTTTCTGTCTTTTTTTATTTTCATATTTAATTCATTTATTCATTAATGTATTTATTATTATTATTATTTTTTTTTTGGGGGGGGGGTCAGACGATTTTTGTAGCAGGCTTATAGTATAAAAGTAAACTTGTCATAATTGAAACAAGTCAAGAGCAGTCCAGAAAAAAAAACATTGCATAAAGAAAAAAAAGTTAATCCCTGTGGTTTGTCTGTCAATGCACAGCAACCCCCCCCCCCAAAAAAAAAAAAAAAAACTCAGTGGACATTCCCATTGATACAAGTTAAGAGCAGTCCGAGAAAAAAAAACTTGCATAAAGAAAAAACAAGTGTTAATCCCTGTGGTTTGTCTGTCAACGCCCCAAGCCAAGGTTGATACTTTGTTGAAGCCCGCAATACACCACGTGGTCAAAAGGCAGGCTAGGGAGTGTTTCAAAAAGAGTTTTGTCAGTGATTTTGTTTTTGTAGAGGGATGTTACAAGCTAGCAAACCCTCGCATGTGATTGGCGGAAAGCAAATCTGTTGTTGAAACCACTGAAAAAAACTCTTCATGAAATGCTCTCCGTCTCGGTCGACTTCGTTGTTTATACTGTAGCTGTGTATGTACACGAGTGCATGGAGCTGAGCCGACATGCACCCCAGTATCATTAGCGGTGGGGCCGAGGCCTTATGCAGCGGCTAACGGAGCTCAGACAGTAGTTAAGGGGCGATGTATTCATTTCGAGGTTAGATTATTGGATTCTGATTTCATTAAATACGTTGAGAGAGCCAAAGAACTTATTGTTTTGGCTTAATTTTACTGTAAAAATACCCATAAACGACAATACAGAAGAAAATACCGGTATGATATTTTCAACTTTTGGTATGACGGTATTTCGGTATTGAAATTTCTACGGCGGTATCCATACCGGTATGACTTTCATACCGAACGGTATTACTAATACCGGTATATCGAAAAAGCTTATGTACATGCATGGTATTGTCAAAATATAATGCTGTCTTTCTACATATAACATAACTTACATCATGGCTCTTTCAAGCCTTTCCCGTGGTTGTGCATTACAAGCCAGACCCTCTTTATAGATGGCATCAGCTCTCTTAGTGTTCCCTGCTTGTTCCAGCTCACTGGCCCATGCCTCATAAAACACAGTCAACTTGGTCCCAATCTGGTTAGCTTGCATAAACTTGAATATTTCCAAACTCTCACTGTCATACTGAGCCTGGATTGCATACTGTAACAGACAAAACAAAAACATTAAATGATATGAACATGTATGGTCTGCAAGGCTAGTTAAAAATTACGTATTTGATAATAAGCAATCAAGTTAGGCAAAAAAATTTTAACCATGCTCTCCAATATGTATCTACATGTATAAATATTGGAGACCAAATATTGCTGATTACCTATTATCAATGACAAACTTTTCAAAGTCATATTTTGAGTTTACATGTATGACATTGGGTAATGCATAATAAATTAGGAGTAGCAGTACCTTAAGTGTGAATGAAATTGTCTCTGAAATAATACTATATAACCATTGAAATACTCCACTGTATGTATTTTTGCAAGAAATATGCTAAGTAGGTAATGCATGGCATTGAATCAATCCAAGGCAATCAAAAGCCATCCTAAGCAGGATCCGCAGGGGCTTCAATCCTATCTCCCCAGACTGTTTTCATTAAACATGTACAAATATGCGAAAATTACTATCTTCTTGCAAGTTCACTGTTACTAATGGCCAACTAAGGCCATGACCTTGAATGCCCTGTTGCTAGGCATCATTGGCCTACCTTACGAGTGAACTTGCTCTAAATATTAAAGGCCTGGTAATATAAATTTACTTGTTGGTTGCAACACTAAAGGGTAAAGGCAGAAAATTTTAGATTCTTTTCTACGAGCTCACATACCATTTTAAGCCAGATGGAAACATATCGACTATCTTGTTTGTAGAGTTCGTTGTTTTTGAACTGGATAATGCACTTCTGTATGAGTACACCCAGGTGAGAATCCTTGCCACCCTGAGGGAAGTTCTGCTCTGTCCAATGAATGTATCGAATCCAAGGATCTAGGGGATCATCTCCATTATAGCTTCTCAACTCAGTCTCAAAACCCCTGCAGAATATATACAAAAGATAAGTTGTTGTGACTGTGTTTGGATTGTATTTCAAAGCAGCAATCACAGAAAGGATTGATTTTTGTACATAATGATTCATTTTCTGAGGTTTTGTTGTGTACGGTAATGATGCATCAATAGTCTTAAGAGAGCATAATCAACATATGAGTAGCACAAAGATTTTGGTCACCCAGTTGATTATCCACAAACATTAGCAAAGTTTTTCCACTTACAAGGGCAGCAGTAATGCATTCTCCCAAGATTAAGTTATATTTCTTCCAATTTGTTATATTCCACTACTTGTATGCTCTTGGACAGAGGCTCTGCCAATTACGAATAGTTAAAATGTATGTGAAAACCAAAGATGTCACCATTTTTACACACACAGGCACAAATAAAGTAAAAAAACAAAAAGGAACTTTAAGTTTCATTGATTCAATGCAATATGTGAAGAATCCTTGCTCCATCGATTTTAAAAAGGAATTGATTACTGATTACTTGTGCCCAACTATTAACAATTACTGACTGTGAACGTCCTGCAAAAAAACTTTGGATCCAGAATAAGGACACAACATACATGTACAACCACCGACATGACCGATGCCATGACTCTTAACCTTGTTTATCAATCGCATGTGTAGAACCTGGTCAAATGATTTCATTAAGTCCATATAAAGTACATCTACTTGACCTGTGCCAATATGAGTCAGACACCTCAGTAATCTTGTCCAATTTAGTAAGCAATTGAAGAGAAGTGGACCTAAAAAAACGAAGCCATACTGTTTAGCCCAAGTAAAATAAGAAAGTAGTTGATCGTCCTCGCGCGCATCACTTTTGGCCGCCGCATGAAAATTTTTGCTATTTACTATTTTCTAAAAAAAAAAAAAAAAAAAATTGTGTTGTTTCTCGTCCGCGCCATCTTCCCTTTTTGATTGCAGCATCAATTTTCTTGTTATTAACTATTTTTATGGCTGCTGAATAACAAATAAAATTCACAAGATTACTTTGGGATCCGTCACGTCTCTCGCAACTTCAAAAACAATTGCAACGTCCGATATCGCCGTAATTGCAAGAAAGAAAAAAATTCTGATTTGGTTTTTTATTGGATTTTGAAGATACCTTCATAAATTAGCGAGGAAATAAAAGTTTGCAAACTCGGATAAGATCACGGATTTCTTCATTTTTAGTGCATTTTCGGGGACCACGCTTACTGAATCTGAACTAATCCGTCGCGTGCTCTGGAAATATGGCGCAGATAAATCAATTCTAATGACGTAATTTGTATTTCAGCGGGGTTTTTTGGTAAGTGATAGCGCCTGTGTGTTACCGTGATTGTGTGCTAGTGACTCTGTTGGGTGAACTGCATGTGTGCTGGGATGATGTGATTGACTGTGCTGGCGTGACATGTGAAATGCATTTAATTTTCTGGCGAGTTTTCTAATGTCAGGAGGCAATGCATCGAATATTCAATGAGGGATTTAATATTCAATATCAATTTTAAAAATGAATAAAAATTGAACAGTAGTATTAACAATTATGTAAACGAACAAGCAGCTGAAAACTGCGATGCGAAACCATGCCCAGAGCAGAGGCAGATCTAAAAATGAGATTGGCTCTGGAAAATTGAACAAGACTCCATTGTAATAAAAAAGACCTCCCACGCATTTTTTTTACCCTTACATAAATTAAAATGTTTAAATTATTCACTTGACATTAACATTCTGTTTGACAATACAGTACCAGTATACATCAGTAATTAATAGATTTTTATCGCACAATACATTTTCCATAGATTTCCAATCAATCGTAGATATTTATACATATATAATAATTAATAGATAGATATATATATTTCTACTCATTTATTATTAATATTGAGCATACATCGATCACATAATTCGAGCTTGACATGGCCTGACAATCATTTGAATAAAAAATAGCAAAAAAAATAGTAAATAGTAAGGACCTCCCTCATCACTGATGTCAAAAATCGGGCCGAGAAAATGCCTCCTTGTTCTTAAAAAAAATAGTAAGATAGCAAATAGCAAGGACCTCCCTCATCACCGCTCTCAAAAAACCCGGACGATCAACTACTATCTTTTTTTACTTGGCCTTAGCACTAAACAAATTATTGCACTTTCAAGACGGTCAATAATCATTGCGGAGTAAAGTACTTTACAAACATGACAAAGAATGAGTTTAGATCTAGACTTATAAAGTAAGGCTGGTAGCTAATAGGCAAAGCTTTGTCACCACTCTTAACATAATTCCCGCCGTGAGCTTGTGCCTTTATCATGTCTGTTTAATGTGGGGCTACTTTGGAAAGTTTGGGGTATTTGTCATGTTTGTGAACAATTTCGGCATCCCACAATTTCTGGTCATGCTGGTGGGGAAATTTGCTTGAAGTAGGCCGGGGCGAAACTGCATTAGCGCCAGAAATTCATGTCAAGGTTAATCTAAGTAAAGACAATAAAGCCAAAAGGTGCACAGATATGATGGGACCCCCTCCTCACCCATTCATACTTACTGTCTCTGCAAAATCAGCTGCTGCTGCCGATCAAAATTTTGTGGCTGAAGAGCAGCCGTGAGATTCGTCATTTTTCGACCTTGTTTCAAAGGCAGAACATTCTCTTTACTCAGTTCCCATTCATCGGTAGACTTCGATTCGTTGTCTCGCTCCATCTTAAAATATTTCCAGATTAATCTTGCTGTCGAAACTAGATATTTTCAGCAATGTGGACGCCAAAAATTCCGTTGCGTTTGCATGCATTTATTTTTCAAATTTCCCGGTACGTGTACGTCGTACGCACGCACACGCGGCTCATGCATGGGGCATGGGCTTCAGGCCATAGACACTGCGCACGAATATCTCGAAAATCTCCCGGCCGCACGAGCTGAGCTCTCCATCCACCGAGCAAGTGCAGTGCAGTGGCGTGGATGGCGCCCGGGTTGGGCCCTGGCTAGAACGGGAGAGACAAGCGCAATTTGTTTACAGCAAAGATATAAGAGCGCAAGCTTGCCCATGGCAGTGCCCAATTTGCTTTACGGACCTTCTTTGGAGCTAGCTAGCTGACCGGAGGTATATGTGCAGCTTTCAATTCTTATGCACGCGTATCCAATAGGGTAATCACAATTCTGTGATACAGTCATTTGCATTGCATTAGAGTTAATTCCCCGGATATAACACGTTGTTTGTGCATATGATAGCAAGGTTCACTGTGTAAGCATAGAGCTATTCCATGGTGTAAGTATGGAGTGGAGTGTTTAACTAGGCCAAGGCAAAAAGCTAAGAAACAGTTCTATGCTAGCAGATTAGAGGAACAGTCAGACTGCATCCGACCTTAATTAATGACCTTTTTCTTAGTCTGGAGGTTGGTTGACTGTGAGTGAGTTGATGTGAGTGATCAGTGATCTGTCAGAGTCAGACTGATGCCTGGGGCCAGGGGGACTTAAATAAAGCTACTCACTTTCATTTGTTTTCAAACGATAAAAACAATTCCAATTTTTATATTTGAACAAATTATCTTTCTACGATATGTGGCAAACATTCTAAAGATCATTAACCACTTGATTTATCATGCAAAAATATTATCTCCTGTGCCTCAATTTCTAAAATATTTTCACATTATTTAGGATAAAAAGAAATTAAACTAAGCGAATATTATGATGGGGTGACCATAATTTGCGCACATTTTAAAAATTCACATGAAGTTGAATTTCAATTAAAACTTTCCCACAGCTAGTTCACACAAAATTAATCAAAATTATCAATACCAGACGGAAGGCAAGATCCCAAAGTCAAATGTGCTTGACGGAACTATAAAGTAGGTCAAGGGTTTTGCTCGTATCGCGATCTCTAAATTCCATGGCGATCGACTAGTGCGCGCTCAGCTGAAAAGTGTCTAAAAAAAGTGAGACCTTAATTTGCGCATGGTCGTTTTGCAAAGCTTTTAGGAAAGAAATCAAGCAGACAAAGGTAAGCATGGTAAGATAATTATATCAGATGGAGGTTAAAATGCCAATTCAGTTGGTATCACATTTTACTTACTTATAAGAGTCCTCTGCTTGCAAACTGGCGATTTATCGATGCGTGTCGAGAAGATCGGATCTTCTCGGAGCGGACGTAAAAAGGTAACAAAATTTGCAGATGTTTTGCCAATATTTTCATAAATAGAGACTACCATTAAGAAAATTACTATTTAGGGTAATTTGAAGTCGCTCTTTCTGTTGGTGATATCAGTTTTTCAAGATATTAATTAGATATTGAGATATTCAACCGTGCACAAACTTAGGTAACGCGCGAAATTAGGTCACACTACCATAATAGGATGTTCAATGATACTAACTTGATTACTCTAATCTATATCCATGTGAACTAGACCAATAAACTTTAAAAGTTATGATGGTAATTCAACAAATAGTGAAATGCCCCCAACTTGGCTTCAGTTTATTGACCTTGATCATGTGATCTGAAACTCACACAGGATTTTCAGTGATATTTGATTACTCTTAATGCCCAAGTTTCATGAATCAGATCAATAAACTGTCAAAGTTATGATGGTAATTCAGATACCTCCAACTTGGCAAAAGTTCATTGACCCTAAATGACCTTTGACCTGGGTCATGTGAATTGAAACTCGGGCAGGATGTTGGGTAATGAGTAATACTTGATTAACGTTATGTCCAAGTTTCATGAACTAGGTCCATATATTTTTAAAGTTACATTTATGATGACATTTCAAAAACTTAACCTTGGGTTAAGATTTTGATGTTGATTTCCCCAACATGGTCTAAGTTCATTGACCTTAAATGACCTTTGTCATGTGACCCAAAACTCAGGTTGGATGTTCAGTAATACTTGATTAACCTTATGCCAAGTTTCATGAACTAGGTCCATATACTTTCAAGTTATGCTGTCATTTCAAAAACCTAATCTTCGGTTAAGTTTTATTGTTGATGCCGCCACCGTCAGAAAAGCGGCACTTAAATAGTCTCACTCTGCTTCGCAAAAACAAAAGACAAAAACAATTTCAGCAAAATTTTTACATATTGAATTTGTTCTAGGTATTTGTGTATTTATGGTGAAAGTTTGATGAAATTTATGAGAGTATTAATTACTAATAGTAGGATAGGGGGTCGGATGTCCGGACACTACCATTTTGGAGCCTTCTTTTTGTCCTTGGATTAGACAAAAATATGAATTCAGTAGTTGTAATCTACTTCAATTTTGTTTTCTATAACATTTCCTTGCTTTTTATACTAAATATAAAAGACAATATATAAAATACAATAATAAAAGACAATATAATTGACAATATTCATTGTCAATCTTGATGACATGATTAACAGTGAACCGATCGAACTTGCCAAATTTGTTTTTATGCCCAGTCCCTATTAAACTGCCACAAGTGAATACATGCATGTAGATCAAACCCATCATGCCAATACCACTTTGTAACATGTCAGAGCTGTATACTCAATGTGTACATGTATGTTGTGGGGAAAGTATCTACCGGTACTAATGTCTGAAATTCATGACTTGTTTTTAAATTGATAATTAAAGGTATTAAGACTATATATAATATATGCTCCTTAACACTGCAGGTATATCAGGAGTTGTGGTGGTGCCAATTACTAGGCCTGATCTCTTCTTCACAGAGTAGAGCTCGATCAGTAAACCATTGTCGTACTGACTTCCTAGTTGGATGAACAACTGCCAGCAGCCAACACCTCAATGGCGATAGAAGTGGCAGATATTGTTGAGCGATTTGCAGAGTCTTTCCAGAAATTCATGGAAAAGGTGAACACTTACCCTAAATCTGAATAGTCCCTAAAGCAAGTAATATTTAGATCTACCCAAGACCCAAATCAGATTTGTGTCTCATAAAGACAGAAATAACAGTTAAATGTCAGCAATCCCCCCCCCCCCCGAGGGTTAAATCTAATTGGTCCTCATTCTCTACTTGTCTAGATCTACTTTGATCTTCTCACTGTGAGTGTGACTAGGTTAGTGAACAAGACACAAATTTCTTTTCAGTGGGGGGGGGGGGGGTGGTGTTGTGGGATAGGGAGGCCTTTTTTTCAAAACAAACAATGATTACCCGAGCAGGCACAGGTTAAAATTGTGGAAGACTCTGAGATTGTATACTCTTGAAATAAATTGTAGGCCTGATATTAATTAATACATTTTGTTTCCATGGCATTGTACATGAATTTAAATCTAGAGAATTGTCTCTACCTTTCCCACAAAAAGAGTTTCACTGTTAATTAAGAATTTAATTCATGGATTTATGTGACCGGTGATATTCATAAATGAATTTATGATTATCTCATACAGGCACAACTCTCATCATCTATTTCCATGGTGATAGACGAGAGTGTACTTGCAGACCTTGATGTCAAGCCTTCATTGCTACAGAGTAGTGTGTCAGTGCTCATACAAGACTTACAGGTAATATAGGTTGATGAATTATCAAATTGTAGAGAAATGCAGTTTTGGTATCAAAGATGATGAAGATGAATCTTGGTGATGATGTTAATGCTGATGCTGATAATCATTATAATGATTTGATAATTTGAATAACAATTGTGATTTTCTGGTTATTATAAATAAATAAAATTATGATGGTGATAAAAGGTGATAAAAAAATCATGATGTCCTGGTAATAACAAAAGCAATAATTAAAATCATTGAGATAGTTACCTTCAACTCATCTTTTAGGATCTTCAGAAGATGTGTGCTTCCACAAACTCTGATGAAAAGTCAGATGATAACCCAGTGCCAAGTTGCAAGGAACGAGGAGAGCTTCCAAATAATGAACCAATAAATCTTGATCCAGAGGTCATCCAAATAACAGCAGACAATAAGGAGGTAAAATTGATTGATTTCATAATATCCCCCCACTGGAAAGAACAGTGTCCTACACACAGTGGAACACAGATTAGGACTTGGTACACTTACAGTGTATAACTCAATGTGTAATCACCTTCATACTCACTAGCATTTTATGAGTGTGAACCAAATTCTCACATAGTCCTCTATGTGAATGCTCCGGACACACATACTGTTAACGTGTCCACAGTGTGAAATTATCACACTGTTAAATATGAGCACTGTTAAAAGAGTGTGAAACATGTAGTCCACTTTGTGAAGATGCTGTGTGACACTGTTCTTTTCAGCAGGTCTGGCTTGCCTTTCACAAAATGAAAGAACAATATGTATATTTTTTGAAGGGGGGTGGGTGTGATCTCCCAAACTCATCATTGGAATCAATTGTGGAATTAGGCCATTTAAATGACTCTCCAATACATAAGAAAACAAAACATTCGGTCTAGTGGGGTGTCTTAAATATACATTCCCATTTGAAATGCATTTTTGAAAACTGAAGTCTCCAAGAGAAAAAAATACAGTGTCATTAGAAGAAAAATTTACTTTACAGAAACAGAATAAATATTGTAATGTATTTCAGGAAATTACTATTTGCAATAAGATCAAAATCAATTGTTGATAGTGACCAAAACTAACTAAATGATTCCAAGACAACCTTGAAAGACTGGCTTAACCTTTGGATGTATTATGCTCTGAATTGTTGAAGTCTTTGTTCGTGTTTATAGTATTGGTGATAATAAACTCTTTGGGTTTGTCATAGATATATCGGAGGATCCAAGCATTTATAGATCGCAAGCAGACGGAGAAGGATGATACAAATCGCAGGGAGTTTTGTCCTAAGATGCCCCAAACAACAGGAACCTCTTGTGCTCGGACTGATGCTGTGTTCACATCACAGACTGGTGGAAAGAGCCATATTAAAGGTACACTTTCATTAATTTCACTCATTTAATTCATAAAAAAAATCTATTATGAGCTATTTCTTTCACAGAATTAATTTCAATTTGCAGAGATAGACTGTTGGGCCTTTGTCATTACACTGTGTACAACATGCTTGTACATGGAATTTCAGAATGGACCCTAAACAAATATCATCCTTCGATCTCAGAGTACTCTAAACAGGTATTTTGTTTTCCCCACTTTTTTTTTTATTATGATTGGGTGAAATATTATTTACACCTATACAGACTGCATAATGCATACCCATTTTCCTGCTTTTGCAAAGTTGGATACCCATTTCGTTGAATGCTTGTATATTGTCCAATCACAAAAAACTAGGTGGTGTCTACCTTCAAATGGCAGTGATAATAACTTTTTACAAAAAAAAAATCATATTGTTTATCTAATATGGTTCAAACTTTCATCTACATGTATCTGCTTATCTGCCCCTCCCCCCACCTTTTTAAAGAAAGCTTGCCATTTCAAGGATTCTCCTTATGTAGCTCAAGTTCTGATTGATCATGATTTTTAGATGTAGTTTAGATGAATCTTTGTATTGTGTTCTTCTTTTTTACAGATAGAATACCAGTATGTGTATGTATGTTTTGAACCCGTATGGGAATTACAGTATTTATGATTGATAATGTAGCTCTGCCATTTTCTTTGCAGTATCTCAGGTAGTAAATAAATATGGACCTCAAACAAGACCGGCTCTGATCATGAAGCCACATGTAAGACCAGTTAAAAGAGATCGGATTGCAAGAGAGACCTCTGGTACTAATGGCCCTGCTGGCCCAGTGACAGGAGTAGAGGAAAGGCTACACAACATGGAGTCCTTTCTCAAAGTGAAAACTGGTATGTGCTATTTTAACATTAGAGTGTGTAATAAAATGAATTACTTGCAATAAAAGTCTAAGATTGGCCAACTTTGGATCAACAATTTCACACAATTTTTTGTAGATAGTTGTAGCAATATCTTTTTTATTTTACACAGCTGTATGTATATTTTAAATATTAAAATCTTCATCAATTATGCAAGATGGAAGTATAAGATACAACTGTTATAATTATCCTGAAAGTAGTAATGTTAATGATAATAATCATAATATTATGATGATAATGGTGATCACAATGACAAGGTTACTACTACTACTACCACCAGCACCACTACTACTACTACTGCTGCTGCTGTCGGTGCTACAGTTGCTAAGTGCTACTACTGGTACAGCTTCTACTGATCATCATAGCAATAATTAATTGGAAATGATATTATATTATATTGGACACATCAATCTGTTGGACTTTTATTCTTTGATATTCTTATATAAATATAGGTTCCAACTCTTCAGGGGACATTTTTCAAAGACTAAAGCATCTGGAGAAAAGATTATTACACCTAGAGAGTATCTCTCCTGAATATGCAAACTTATCAGTAAGTCCTTAAATGAGCTTCTGTTTATTGGTATGTTTAATATTAATATTTGCTTTTTAGAAACTCAATGAATTCAAGTTCACACTTCAATTAGTAGAATTCAAGGTTACACCTTACTTTACATTCATGACAAAAAATTATCAATTTGATCATTGAAACTCATTGTATAATCATTATGTGTTTCTTTTCATGTCATTGCAAAATAAATTTGGTGGCCACTTTCACTGTATAATTTGTAGTTTTTGAATGAGTTGCCAACATACTCTTCCTATAAATGTGGACTTAAGTAGATAATTTCAATGCTCTGAGAATTCCTACGTGATATTTGTGATCTTGCTTCTCTTGTCCACGTTTCATTAGAAATCTTGTGGCAGATGGTGGCAGTTCTATCTATTGTCGCCTTTTCAGGTTTTTAAAGTCACACTAGATTTAGGAGTTTGAGGCTTGAGATCCCACTTTCTGTCCATATCTGATTATCATAATGTCTGATGGTGTGTATGATACATGTTTCCCGAATGTGTGATTTGAGTTTTCACAGAAATGTCAACCAGATACACAAATCAACGTTCTAGGGTCCTGCCTTTAATGTCACCATTAGAAAGAAAATATGCACAGCTTGCTCTCTTTCATCCTATATTTTCCCCAGTTGTTTGATTTTATTATAAAAATATACATCTTTTTGCCTTCACTTGATCAAGTATCTTGCCTTTGATTGTCATTATTTTACAGGCTTCAATGGCCAAGACAGAGAGGGGAGATAGCCTTGGGAAAGAGCATGCACAAGACACAGCGGTCCATGATATTGATGTCAGGATTAAGGAACTACAGAGGTCACTCAGAATAAAGAAGGCCAGGATTGAGACCACGGATAAAACAGAGACCTGACCTTCATCGAAGCAACCATTGTCCTAGAACTAAACCAGAGTCATCTCAATGTATGGACTGGTCATGGATCAATGCTGTCGATCCCCAGTGCTGTTTTGGCTTGACCGGTTCATCAATGGTATTATAGCCTACAGTACAGTGCACCAATGTTCAATGGGGGTGGAATCTTCAAGCTAAGAGGTAGTACAAAAAATATTAAGGAAAAAATGTAGACAAACAGAATGCATTCTAGCACTAAGACAGGAACATGGCCTGAGTGAATTGAGATGTGCTACTTTTCCAAGACTTGACTATCCAAGAGAGTTTTAGCATGAACGAAAGAGAAATCTAGCTTTCCCAGAGTTAGGAAGTACATAATTTCATGGAATGGTCCTAACAAGTACCATCTTTAAGAATTGAGGATTGTCACTATAAAAAAGGAAGCGTTGTTGTGTAGCGGTTCTGACTCTCACCTTGTAATCAGAGGGTCATGTGTTCGAATCCCACCATAGCCTAACGTCCTTTGGCAAGGCGTCAATCCACAATTTGCCACTCTCAACCCAGGTGTTTAATGGGTACCTGGTAGGATGCAAAAGCCTATGTAGTATGCCTTGCAATCGAGTCTTGGAACTCTTGTTGGAATGCTCCCCAGGGAGTAGAGAAGGTGCATATATTGTATGCGGGCATGCAAGGCTCCGATGACCAGGGTAATAATATATCTGTAAAGCACTTAGAGACGTCGTTCCAATGTATTAAGTGCTATATAAATGTGGAATATTATTATTAACATGGATAATATACTGTCAAGTATGCCATGGAAACTGAATTTAATATCTTAAAATCAAGTTCATGTCATTAAAGATAAAGTAAGCAAAATAAAATCATTGCAAGGGCAGGCACTTGAAGCATACCAGTTTTACTTGAATTCAAGCATTAATTGGTTGCAAATACTATTGCTACTGAATTTTCATATTTTGTGAAGCCAGCATCCAGGAAACCCTGTTCAATAAAGTTAAAACCTTTGCTGCAAAACAGTTTATTGCTGCATGTTTTGTTTTAGGTTGAATTGCTAGAAATTGTGTTTATGAAAGCTCAGACTGAAATTTCAGTTATGTGTAGTGTTTTACTGATATTTTCTGAATGTATATGGGCTGCATGATATGACATTAATCTAAAAATATTTACATGTGGGGGCCATTTCATGATAGCTGTCAACATTGACAAATCGTCATTACCTAACAGTTTGCCATGGTTACAGTTAGACACATACTTCTCAGCCATTCAATATTAAGGGAAATTCATATGACCAGCGTTGATGAAATACCTCCCGTGAACTTCAATTGGGTCAATAATACTTAATCATCTGTCATGCTGTTTAAAAAAATTTAGGTTTTATTTGTTTCAGACAAGAAACCTGCCTTAATATGCTATGGATCATTAGGTAAGACACATTTTATATATGTTTACCTTTATAGCTGTAGAAATAATCATATGACAAAATTATTCAATAGGGGAAAATATGTCACAATAATTTGTAGCTTGGGATAATCAAAGATCCCATGAAGCCCTGACATAAATAACACAAGCATTGAATGGCTGATGTATTCATCATTACTGCAAATGAATTCATTCAGTTTGATGATGGTGGTGCAGGATGCTGTAGATCTCTAAGAGATAAAGGGAACCAACAAGAGGTACAGCTGGCCTTCGCTCTTGGGGCCATGGTTATAAAACATTGAAGACTGCTATTTTGGTCTGAATATTATTAGGTTGATAAGTATGGAGCAGGATATAATGCTTTGGGAAGTACAAGGAAGACAAAGAGAGAGATGATTTGAAGGAGCTACCAAAGAAAATAGCAAATCCTCGAGAGAAATATGCATGCTAGCTTAGGATAAAGCAGCATGGAAAAAAATCCATGTCCATGAGATAACCAGGAGTTGGGAACAACTCTGTGACGTGTAATATTGATAATGCATGGTCCCTAGGAAATTTCTTATCTTGGAGGAGAGTTATTTATAGATAAAACGATGTTGACTGATTGGGAAATCATTGTGAAGGTTTGTATTTGTGTGATCAAATAATGCACATATACTAAATACTTGAAAGTCAGAATTTGTACTTGTTTGTAATTATGTTGCCGATAAATGTGTTATAAGGTATCTATACAAAAGTCTGCACCATGTTTATCCGAGGCTTTTAACAGGCATCCTGCCAGTGCCATTCTTTTGTTTTCTAATCTATCTGTTTCTGCATAGACGAACAGTAGAAGATTGGGTTGATGTTTCATAAAGCCGTTTGTAAGTTACACATGACTACACATGTGACTGCTGACTTAATCTTGGGCACTAAATCAGATTTTCAATCATTTCAATTCCAATCAAATGGTCAAAATTTGATCTTGGTAAAATGAAATTCTCAAAGATAATAAGCATCTGAATGAAAAATGAATTTAAAAGTTCGTTTGGGGTTATAGGAATTGCAAATATAGTCATAGAACAGAAAATTTGGGCATTTCATTCAGCACAAGAAAATGTAATAAGTGAAATAATAAGTAAAACATTAAACACCAGGAAACCAACATGAATTTCCACATGCAGTAAGTGTGAATGTGATTTCTGTCAAGTACTTAAATGGGTATTCCAGGTTTGAAATAAAGAAATAGAAGTAAATAGCATAAAATTTAAAGAGCAAAAGGTTCATAATTTCATTAAAATATAATGAAGTTATTGAATTTCTAAGTTTCTTGCTATTTATTTTGTCATGAATATGAATTAAATTGGCTGATATGTCAAGGGCTCCGCAACGCAAAGGTTTGCGATGAATAGCAAATATGAAAGAATACTTCTGATTGGTTCCTAGTCAGTATTTTGCGACAAATGCGCGTGTAACATTGATCTTGATTGGTCAATTCATTTAGCAATTGATCACTAATCTTTGTGTTACGGAGCCCTGGTTCAACAATGATCATCTTATAAGTTAGATCAGTAGTCAATTACATCTTTCTTTCACTACTCTCAACCTTCTGACATTCCTCCTCCCTACTATTTTCTTTACTCTTACTTTCACCACTCCATCTTTCTTCTCTCAATACTGTTCATTCGCTTCTATCAACATTAACATTACATTAACATTCTGTTTCTCCAACATGATTTTGTTGCTTGATTAAATAATCATCAGTATATTAATGGCTAAAAAAATGTTTGCAGTAATGGCAGTCTGGCAAAGATTGGTTGGTATTTTTATTTAAACAAATTGAGTCTGCAGATTTATAAGGGTGGTCAGGTAACTGCAACAGGGTTGGCTGATTTATATCGCGTATTCGCGTTGATTTAAATCGCGATTTATATCACTATGATCTTAAAAAAAACAAATTGCCAAACCTGAACTGCAAACAGATTTTTTTGTAAGCCTAATGTCATCTGTATGAACTGAGCCTGAATTTACATCAATACTTGTAATATATTGTGGTGATTGGTTGGTTCTTCCATGGAACAGATCTGTGTCCTAGATCTTCATGGACATTCATTGTGCTATTATTATCACTATTGGTGCCATGTCGTATTGTGCATTAAAAACAAAATCATATCACAATGCTATTCAGTAAGAATTTTGGCACAAATTTAGCCAACAAGTGGAATGGGAAGAGTAAAAGCCAAGCAAAAAAGTGAAAGATTTGAAAGTATTGAATTGAATATTGACCCAGTAGTTTTTCTCCCATTCACATAAACACCATCTCTTCCAATCTTCACCATCTCATAAACATCTTTGACAGCCAGCAGCATCCCCTCCCACACAATATTACAAACAAGATTTATGGTTCTAATTTATGATTCATATATTTAATGCAAGATTTGCACATACAACTTCCACAGCAATGAAGAAATGTTATTTTTACAATACATTTTCTAATTACAAAAATGGCTTAATTTACTAAAGTTATGATGGGTCAGGAAAACAGTTCAACATCGAGGAAAAAAGGTACTAGCAGAAATGTTTCCATAATGTATCCAAGCATCTGGAGTTCTTGATGATATCGCAGTGGGCAGATGATGCAACGCCATTCTGATATTGTTGCAAAAAGGAACTTTTCCGGTGGTGTGTCAAAGTAGAATACAGCTCGATTCATGTTTGGTATTTGTAGATTGAAGGAGAGTTGTTATCCTGACCAATCATTGTTTAATGATGACCTGTAGAGAGGGAGAAAAGGACAGAGAGCAGAGATGACATCATTACAGTCAGTCATATTGTTCTCTCTTTGTTTGGTGGACTGTTCAATTTCCTTAAAGGACAAGTCCACCCCAGAAGAAAGTTGATTTGAATAAATAGAGAAAAATCAAACGAGCACAACGCTGAAAATTCATCAAAATTGGATGTAAAATAAGAAAGTTGTGACTTTCTAAAGTTTCGCTTATTTTTCACAAAATAGTTGTAAACACAACTCAGTGTTATGCAAATGAGAGAGAAAGAGAGTTGATGATGTCACTGTTTCTTTTTTTGATTGTTTGATTTATACAATATTCCAATTTTTACAGATTTGACTATAGGGACACTCTTGATTGAACAACAATATGTTTAAATAATGATAATTATTATCAATTTTCAGGGAGAATAAAACTTTGTTTAACATGACAACGGGAAGAAAATTTAAATATTTTATATAATAAAAATACAAAAGAAATAGTGAGTGGATGATGTCATTGATCCCCTCATTTGCATACCGATCTTGATGTGCATATAACTATTTTGTGAAATTAAGCGAAACTTTAGAATGTCATAACTTTCTTATTTCACATTGGATTTTGATGAAATTTTCAGTGTTATGCTTGTTTGATTTTTCTATTTTTAATCAAATATCATTTTTGTTGGGGGGACTTGCCCTTTAATGGCAACTTTCCACTTAGTATTAGAGGGAATATTCAGAGAGGGTATTCATTCTTGAAATGATTTCAGGATTTCTCCCAGTTCCAAGACAGTTCTAGGATAGCTCTACTCCTCTCTCCCTACTTCTTTGAATCACAACCACATTTAATGTTACCAAGTGCAAAAATAAGGAGATCTAAATTCATTTGAATGTGTCAACATGAATGGAGAATCATTGAAAATGGCACAAAGAGAACTAAAAATCTGAAAGGGTAATTACCTGATCCACCACCTGCCGCTGCTGCTGCTTTCTTTGCTCTGTCTGCAGAATTAAATGAACAGAAACACTATATTTATAATATCTATTCAACTACAGACCTATGTAGGCCTTAAAATACTCTACTTCTCTTAATGCATGTAATTACCCTGGCTATACATGTAGCTGGGATACCATTGTAGGCACTAAAGCATTCAAGGAATAAATCTTACCAGGTGGGCGCATAAAGCTGTTAATAACTTATAGGCCATTTTATAAATGACTGGTGAGCGAAATTATGTACACCAAAGTTTTCATTGGAGTGGATTTAGCTCCTAAGAAAGGGTTACCAGTCGTTCATATAGTCGCTCATAACTTACAGCTTTTTGAAATGCCCACTAGGTACCCATTTACATGTACTTCACCCGGGTCAAGTCACAAGTGCAGCACATTGTGAAAGAATTTCTTGAAATTATTGCATGGGGTAGGATTTGTACCAATATCCCTCTAATTTTGGAACAAGATTTTATTCACACAAACACTGTAGTTTCATTTGTTGGATTACTGTATATTCAGGAATCCGCCAGCGCTCCATTGCAACAAAAAAAAGAAAGAAAAAAGCAAGATGCTAAGGTGATTACTAACTCATATTGGGATATTGCATTGCTGGCTCCAAATTCCAATACACCTTTTTTTTCTTCACATTTTACATTTGCATTTCTTTATTTTTTTTATTCTTGGGTTAACACTTAATTTTCATTTCATCAAAAGCTGATATGAGGTATGTCTACATGAAACAACATAACTTTTACTTACATCCTGCTAGTGAAGCCTTAGCCATAACATAACCGGTAATCAACATACAAGGTACCATGAATGGTCCCCAATGTCTAATCTGAGGTCCCAAGACCTTCATGGGCTGAGCTGGCCAAGCACTGTTAGGCATTGTGATTGATTCTGTAATAAAAATAGAGGGAAACCACGAAATCAAAATCAGAAACTACCGTATTCATTCACTTTCAAAATCACCTGTTGGCTATGATCGGGGTAGGAAGCAGGGGAGGGGTGTTTCATGAAAGAGTCAGCACTGACTGAATTATCAGTGCTGATAATTTCAGAGAAATCCTTTGTTTTGATTGACCATCTGTCATGGAGGGAATGATCAGAGGGAGAAGGTTGAAATGCTCGAGTACTCACAATTTAGTTCAAGCCCTGGGATTGCCATTGAAGCCACTGAGTTGTACCCCTCATCAGTGGAAAATATTGATCTACTGGTCTTTTTTTTCAAATAGAAATCAACTTTCAAAATGTCTGAAGAAGTGGTGATCTAGGTCTCAACAATAAAACTAAAAACTAAAGCTACATATTCACAGATTTTGTGGCCTAGTATAAACTCCATTAGGCACTTTTATGTGAAATTGATTCATTAATTATGGCACTGTATCCCAATCCTCCATTGTAAAGGGGATTCCTTCTGGACATAAAGTTGCTTTAATGGAAAGTGGAGGGGAAATAAGGTAAAATCCCATCAAAGAATAAGGAAAAAAATATTCTTGAGAAAACAAACAAGTGGAATGCCTCTGGCCGTCTCACCTGCATCACGCGGTTCAATATAGCAGCAGTGCTGACTTTGAATACTACTCTAACTCGCACAAGATGTTCAGCGATACATGGTTACTCTTGTGTCCACTTTTTATGAACTAGACCAATAAACTTACAGAGATATGATGGTTATTCAACAAAAAACCCCAACATGGCCAAAGTTCATTGACCTTACATGACCTGTGACCTTGATCATGTGACCTGAAACTCGCACAGGATGTTCAGTGATACTTGATTACTCTTATGTACAAGTTTCATGAATCAGATCCATAAACTTTCAAAGTTATGATGGTAATTCAACAGATACACCCAGTTCGGCCAAAGTTCATTGACCTTTGACCTTGGTCATGTGACCTGAAACGTGCACAGGATGTTCAGAGATACTTGATTACTATAATGTCCAAGTTTAATGAACTAGACCAATAAACTTTCAAAGTTATGATGGTAATTCAACAGATACCCCCAATTCGGCCAAAGTTCATTGACCCTAAATGACCTTTGACCTTAATCATGAGACCTGAAACTTGCACAAAATGTTCAGTGATGCTTGATTACTATTATGTCCAAGTTTCATGAATCAGATCCATAAACTTTCAAAGTTATGATGGGAATTCAACAGATATCTGCAATTCGGCCAAAGTTCATTGACCCTAAATGACCTTTGACCTTGGTCATGTGACGTGAAACTCGTGCAGGATGTTCAGCGATACTTGATTAACCTTATGTCCAAGTTTAATGAACTAGGTCCATATATTTTCTAAGTTATGATGACATTTCAAAAACTTAACCTCAGGTTAAGATTTCGATGTTGATCCCTCCAACATGGTCTAAGTTCATTGACCCTAAATGACCTTTGACCTTGGTCATGTGACATGAAACTCTAATAGGATGTTCAGTAATACTTGATTAACCTTATGGCCAAGTTTTATTAACTAGGTCCATATACTTTCTAAGTTATGACATCATTTCAAAAACTTAACCTCAGGTTAAGATTTGATGTTGACGCCGCCGCCGCCGTCGGAAAAGCGGCGCCTATAGTCTCACTCTGCTTCGCAGGTGAGACAAAAATGGAAAATGTATTTTGGGCCTTTTTTTTCAATCCCTTTGGATGGCTTCTGCAAACTAATGTGGTGTGGTACCTTTAATCTGCTCAGTGACCCTTACATCTGATTACATAAACAAATATTCATTAAAAATTCAGTTAAAAATTATGAAATACTATTGAACTCCAGACGCATCATGTAAAGGCCTTAAAATACAGCCATTTCGTTTAATAAAATACCTGAATTGCGTGTGAAATAATATTTTTTCCCAATCTTTAAATGACCAACCATGGCTTTTCGTAAGCATATTGCCAAAATTTTGAAATGTTTAATACACTTATATTGAAAGAATATAAGGAATAATATCTTTAATGATTTTTACAAATTCAAATTACAAAAATTCATGTTTTATCTTACATTCAATTTTGGATGTGAAGACATGTAGCCCCCCCCCCCCTCCACATTAGGTAGGGAGTCTAGATCAAAATCATTTTCTAACATATGGTAAAAACTATAAAAGCACATGTATGCTACAAATGTATCGGCACAGCAACTCACTATAAATCTCGGCAAAACTGAGCTCCAATTGGTTGCTAAGCTGGGCAAAGAATAAGCTAACCTCTAAAACTTTAAAATCATGATAAGTGAGCAATCAATTGCATTAACGACCTGCCTTTTAGTTTTATTGAAATTTTCTGGGGTGGACTTTACCTTCAATTTGAAGGTAAAGTCCACCCCAGAAAATTTTGATTTGAATCGATAGAGAAAAATCAAACGAACATAACACTTCAAATTTCATCAAAATCGGATCTAAAACAAGAAAGTTATGACATTTTAAAGTTTCGCTTACAATTCACAAAACGGTTAAATTCACAACTCAGCAATATGCAAATGAGAGAGTCGATGATGTCCATCACTCACTATTTCTTTTGTTTTTTGTTTGAATTAGGCCTATACAATATTTCAATTTTTACAGATTTGACAATAAGGACCAACTTAACTTAATCATAAATCATTAAAATAATGGTAATTCTACATGTTCAGGGAGAAATAAAACTTTGTTTCACTTGAGGAGAAAATAGAATATTTCATATTTCATTTAATAAACTACAAAAGAAATAGTGAGTGGGTGACGTCATCAGTCTGCCAATTTGCAGACCGACCAACTTGCGTATAAATGTTTTGTACAATTAAGCGAAACTTTGAAATTTCATAACTTTCTTATTTTACATCTGATATTGATGAAATTTTCAGTGTCTTACTTGTTGGATTATTCTCCTTTTTTTTCAATTCAAATTTTTGTTGGGGTGGACTTCTCCTTTAATTACCCAACGTATGTTGTAAGCATTTATATTTCTGCATCAGTAAATAATTCAAATATTTGAAATAGGTTTTAAATTTTGCAACACCCAAAATAAAAAAGGCGACAATGGTCAAATATAAATAGCCTACATCTAATCGCCACTCAAAATCAGCAGAAGCAGAAGAAGGTAATAAAAAGGGCCAAAACACACTTCCCAAGGCCAAGACAAGTCTTTATTTTCTCAGAAAATATGATTAAAAAAAATAACAGTTCAGTGCTGCCTTGGTTTTTGTGAAATTTTTCCACAGAAAAAACATGTTCCTACCAGTGACCAAAATATTTCACACACAAAGAGTGCGGTAAGAAAATGAACATAAAAAAATGTCATCTGTTCCGAACTTAAATGCGGTCCTGCACTCATTTTTCACGAAAACGTGTCTATTAAATAGCGAAGGGGGTGTATAATAATCGCACGCAACTGAAATTATAATTGTCTTCGGTATGCACTCTATGCATGGCAAGTCACACCGTACAGCTAACCAAGTCGTCACGCACACTCGTCAAGTAGAGAGCGGAAAGGGCAGCATTTCACAAACATATTCTCTATATATGGCCATCACAAATATAATTTCTGAATCTACAATGTTCAAACACATATAACGAAAATTAGATCATACATTTCATCATTTCAAACTAGAGTAAATGAGAAAATAAATCATACTTACATGTACGTGTGTCGGTCGAACTTGGCGAATCTGCAGTTGCAAAGTTAGATATTTTCAAGCCGTCAATAATATTTTACGGTTTAGAACTTTGCACCGGTTTACTGGTTCAACTCGTTCATCGCGCTCGCATCAATCGTGTATAGATACCTATCTTGTTCACGGGCTTGTTCATGATTACAAAAAAGTGGTTAGAATTCCATTTTGGGGTCCGAACGTAAAAAAACTCAGCTCGAAAAATTGTTGAAATGTGTATTTTCTTATGGCCAACTGTAACTGCAACCAGGCGCGGATCCCCCCCTTTGAGAAGCAAAATTAAAATTTGTAATGTAAAAATACCATTGAAACCGAGGTGTGCCCCCTCTTTTAAAAATGAAGACCTGTTTTCTTTCTTTTTTTTTGCTTGTCAATTTTATCGGGTACAAAATATCCTTAATTTGTGGTTGAAAACTTTCTTTTTCTTCAGTCTTTTTTGCTTCTCATTTTTGTTCCGGATCGGAATATCCTAAAACCTTTTTTTTTTGGCTTGTCAAAAAATTTCCTCTGAAAAAATTGCCCCATCCCCTTTTTGGAAAATCCTGGATCCACCCCTGACTGCAACAGTCCTTAAAGGGCAAGTCAAAATAATCAAACGAAACATAACGCTGAAAATTTCATCGAAATCGGATGTAATAGTTTTGACATTTTCAATTTTCACTTATTTTTCACAAAACAGCTATTTATGCACAACTCGGTGATATGCAATGAGAGAGTTTTGTTTTGTAGTGATCTATATTATTCATTCAAAATAAATTTCGTACATACATAATCAAGAAAATATAGAACAAGATAATAATTGCAGTAATGCAATACACAAATTAAATAACAATTAAATAACAGTTGATGATGTCCCTCACTCGATCACTATTTCTTTTTTTATACAATATTTCAATTTTTAAAGATTTCCAATTACGGACCAACTGACTTAACGCCATAAACTGTTCAGTGAAATAATGATACTTTTCCAAATGTTTTCTGTTTCACATGACGAGAAAATAAGAATTTTTAAATATTTCATAAAATTAAAATACAAAAGAAATCGAGTGGATGACGTACGACATCAGTCTGCTCATTTGCATACAGACCAGGATGTGCATTATAAGTCATTCGTGAAATTAAGCGAAATTTTACAATATCATAACTCTCGATCCAAGTTCATTTTACATCCGATTTTGATGAAATTTTCAGTGTTACGCTGAGGTGGACTTTAAGTTCAAACAGGACCCTTTCGCCGGTTAGATAATATACATGTATATTAAAACTTTCTGCTCGCGCTTCGCAGTAATTATTATTATACATACGCAACTTGTTTATGCAATTTTTGTCGCATAAACTACTAGCCATTATAAAAAAATCTGAAAACAATTTTTTTTATTTGTTATGAATAAAAAAACATGCAAATTTATTCGTGAAAAACATTATTTGCTTATTCAACATCAAATTTCACTTCAAATTATCTTTTTTTCCCCACATGTCATGCATCTTTGTAATTTAATTTTAAGGTTTCTACAAAGAAAAATTGCGGAAGCCAATTTTTTTCCTTAAGTATTTCTTTGTTTTTAGATTTTTTTTCATCTTTTGTTTTTCATTGTTTTTTAATGGAAATTATTACAGACAGTGGCGTAACTACGGGGTGGGGGCATGGGGGGGCGTGCCCCCCCCCCCATCCGCTGACCAAAAAAAAACGGGGAAAAGGAGAAAAAGAAAGAGGAACGTAGTGCGAAAGAAGAAATTATCATGTTATGTTATATTACATAGGAAACATTTATCATAACTTTATGAAACATAATTTGCTCAGGGCCTATGTTGTCATTGTTCCTGGTGCTCGCATTGTCTGTTTAAAGAGATATATATATAGACCCAGGCGCGCCGGAACACTTTCAGTTTTGGGGGGGCAAAATCCCGAAGGGGGCACAATATTTTTGACAGCGTGAGATACCGAAGCGATCGAGCGGTAGAGGGCGTGGGACCCCCCCCCCCCCCCACGGTAAGGACTTTGTGTAAAAATGGAGTTTAAAAGTTACGTTTCTAAGAGAATTCAAAAATAAATTTCTTGAGAATTAAACATAGAATTCACTACGAAAGACTATACTCAGAGTTTATGAGAACCTATGAAATCTACGCGCAAAACGATCGCTTAATTCGGAATGTGGTTTTCGTGTCTGATCAATTAAATTACGTAATACGCTTATATTGACTCAAAATACCAGAAATTACATTTTTCATGCAATATCCTTTCAGAAATATTTATTTATGTACATTTACATACACGGACGACGCGAGAAGAAGAAGCGTAACAACAGAAACAAAATACATTCCAATGAATGTCTTTTTAAATTCAAAATGGCGGGTGTTCTGACGTGGCAGACGGGATAAGCGCTTAAATACCCATTCTATTTAAATCATTTCTGACCTCAGCATTGGAGAGAGTCCCTGATTATACATACATAGGCAAAACGTTTCGTATTTTGTAACTGGAGGAAAAAGAAATATGACCTGCTTAATTATTGTCTAACAATTTAAAACTTTTCTGAAAATTTAAAACATTACTCGATTTATGTGTTTCCTTTGGCATGTTTTGTATGGCTGGGAAGCACTTTTGGATGACCCCTTCAAAATCTTCTTTTTTCTTTACTTATTTTCTGGGGAAAATGTGACCATAACTAGGAAATGATGAATATCGAATTCCTGGAAATATTCATTTGTAAATAATCATGAACTAACAAACTACGGCAGTTCATAATGTACATTGTGTAACATTATTTAGAAGAAAACAATTACATTCCAACAGCGGATGTGGTTGACGGTACATCATGTGGAATTTTCGAAAAAAAGAGAAAAAAGTGGATAAAGGAAGAATTGAAATTGATAGGAGGAAGTAGACAGTGAAAGTCGAGTAATGTTTTGTTCAAATGAGCGTAGTCCTGATAAAGACAGTAAACCAGAAAAGGTTGAAGAAGAGGCTTGATTAGTTGATAGATGAGTACTCCTGCTCTGCACTCCATTCGCCGAATCAAGCTAGCATCTTCTAATTTATCCAATAAGCAACTACTCAATCCTCTATAACTCTTTAAACTTTTCGGTTTTACAGCTATTTTCAGATTCCATATGTTGCTCGAGTAACTAGCGTTCACGCGCGTTGGTGATATCGGGGGGGGGGGGGGCGTTTCATGAAAGGACTTGTCGGACGTTTTATCCGAAAAGTCCCATTTCATCCGACAGTTACCATAGTAACAGTACCTCTCAGCCAATCAACATCAGAGAAAGATGTCAGATCTGACAACTTGTCGGATGAAACACTCCCCAGGTCCGGGAGCGTTTCATGAAAGGACTTGTAGGAAGTTTTATCCGACAGTTACTATGGTAACAATGCTTCTCAACCAATCAGAATACAGGAAATTTGTCAGATCTTACAACTTGTCGGACGAAAATATTTATGAAACACCACCCCGGTCTGAGCGTTTCTGGGCGACCGCGCGTTTGTTAGCCGACACAGCATGCAAATTTGCCATTCGGTTTTAGTCTAAAATGTATTCATTAATACTAATAGGCCCCCATTCCACAGAACGGAGACCATTGAAAGATTGGTGAGGTCTTACAGCGGTCTTCAAGATCAATGAAATTTGTCGACTCTGTGGAATGGCTCAGAAAGACCCCTGAAAGAACTCTGGAAGACTAGTTGGATATTTCTTGTCGTACTCGTCTTAGACTAGTCCTCTCGAGATCTTTCAATGGTCTTTCAGAGATTTTTTATGCAATAAGTGATCTTTCAGAATTCTTTCCATGGACTTTGCCTGGTCTTTCAATGGTCTTTCAATGATCTTACAATGATCTCTCATGAGTCTTACAGTGATCTCCGCAAAAATCTTGAGAGACTGCTGAAAGACCACTGAAAGACAATTTTCCTGTAAGACCGTTGTAAGACTGTTTTGAACCGTTTCAAGAAGTTTTGGAGCCCATGAACACCACGAAGACCACTGAAAGATTGGTCAGGACTCGCGTAAGACCTCAAAGACCATTGTAGGTTCATTGAGAGACCTCTGAAAGATCAACCAAAATTCATGGTCTTTCAAAGGTCTTTCAGCGGTCTTGTTTATCACACTGTAATAAGATGGAAAAGGGGCTTATCAAAGGTATGTTTCACAGAGGGACATGTTCGTCAAAAGACGCAAGGCTTACTATGATGTGTAATTGCCCCGTCAGGGGCGAATTCTTTTTCATTTTTGACAAAGGAAATGACAATTCTTAGGCAGAAAAGTGCCTTCATCGTTTACTTTTGTCCTTAAATAATATCATTTTTCTACTTTTAGGGGGAAAATTGGGGGGGGGGGCAAAATTTCGTTTTGCCCCCCCAAAATTTTCTTTGGGGGCAAGTGCCCCCCCTGCCCCCCCGCTTCCGGCGCCCTTGTATAGACCTGTTGTACGAAAAACTCCAGTTTCAAGTCAAATATATTATTGTTTTATATAGTGACATATGCTTCTTTTTTTTCATGACTATTTAAAATGATTGCCCCGTGTTAATGTCTTAATATGAAACATACCTGTCCGTGATTACGTTCGCATCAGTGGAGTGGTGAGATAATTCCTAAAATCAGTCCTTAAAATGTCACTTTTTCTGATCTGAATATCAAAACTTCAACTCGGGCTTCGCGTGCGCTCGCATCATTTGGTTAGTGAAATACGTATGGTCTTAGTGAATTCCTACGAGTATAAGCCTTTGAATGCCCGCTTCAGGTCAGAATTATCTAAATTTTCAGCTCGTGCTTCGCGCTCGAAAAATTTGATTAGTGAGATGCGTATTATATGGTAATCATGATTAAAATGACTTCAAAAAGTGCTTCATGTCTTCAGATGTAATTCTAACAAAATCAGCAAGCGCTCGGCACTCGCATTAGATGACTATGGTGGTGAGATATGTATACTATTAAGGGATTCCTAACTGAATATAGTCATTAAGATCTCCCTGTTTGGGGTCAATATATACAAAAATTTCGGCTCGCGCTTCGCATTGTTTAGCGAGACAGGTACGTATCATGATTACAAAATCGATTATAGGCCTAATGTTCCTTTTTAGGTCTGAATATCAAAAATTTTCAGCTCGCGCTTCGCGCTCGCATTATTTGATTGCTGAGATGCGTATTTTATTCATGATTACAATGACTACAAGTGCTTCCTTAAAATGTCTCTAGGTCAGTATACCTTAAAACTGAGAGCGCGCTTCGCACGCTCACTAAGTGACTCAAAATTTTTGCTGGTGCCCCCAATGCCGTGACCCACGTTACGCCACTGATTACAGACCAATTTAAATTAAACCCTAAATTAATGAAGCAGACCAATTAGAACGAAAAATAATTTTACCATTTTATGAATTTCATCTCCCATAGACTTTGTACACAACGTTTTTCGGCATGACATTGTCTCGTAAAAAGTCACGTGCCGTCGCGATGCTTACTAGCGCCGCAAAATTTTATGACTTTTTTCTTTGAAGTCTGGTCTCAAGTTCCGCGAGACTTCAAAGAAAAAAGTCATAAAATTTTGCGGCGCTATCTTTTTGCGTTTCGAAAATATCGCGCGAAGCGTCGAAGGGGGGGGGGCATGATGGCCCCAGTCCTTTTTTTGGGGGGGAGGTAAACATAACGAGCTTGATTCTAAAAGGGGCTAAATCCACTTTTTACCAAAATTGTTTTTTTTTATATAAATATATATGCATCATATCGCATTTGAAAAAAAATGGAATTGGGCAATTTTGCTACTTTACAAAAGTTGTATGCATTAATTTTTTTAGCCACATATTGTGAATTAAAGTTCACACCATCAGTGCAAATTTTTTGACGAAATTAGATATCCGAAAGTCACCATTCTTAGAAAAGATGGACATTTTTTTAGTAGTAATTTTCAATGAAAATCAGAAAGTTGTGAAATGTACTCTGCTAGCAAAATTTATGTTTCTTGATAAATTTTCACTGTTTAGCATGTTTAAATTACAAAAATGTACATTCTACTATTCCAAAAGGAGCTAAATCCATGAAAAGTAAAATATTGAAAAATTCTTTAAAATTGATAATGAACAGTTTAATTAAAAAAAATAATCCAAGATGATGACTCTATCATAATATATCCAAATAAAACAGCAATGGACAGGGGAAAGTGGTGAATTAAGAAAGCCTTGATTAACAGAAACATGCCAAAAGTTCATTTGGCTCTTTTTGGAATAAAACTCTTCATTGTAATAAAAATACAAAAGAACAAGTAGGAATATTCTCATTGAATTTCCATCAATTGTATAAACTGTTCATCGAAATAATGCAAATATTTGAAATGGCATAACTTCGTTATTCCTCGTCAGATTTTGCTATTTTCAGCGTTTGTTCAAAAACATTATTTTCAGCCTGGAGAATTTCAAACACTGTCCGTGGGAATTCAGAATGGCCATATCTCGCTAGTCAAATAATGCGAGCGAGAAGCTTGTAACCAAGTGTAATAAGACGGGAAGGAATATTTAAAATACGATGGGACCATATTTCATAAACACGATCCGGCTGAAAAAGTAGTACGACATAAATGTATAGGCCAAACAAAAACAATAACAAAAAAGTCTACCAGGGTTGGCACGTTTTTAAACTGTGCGTTTTAAAGCGTGTTTTAAAACGCGTTATAAAACACCCGTGTTTTTTTTTAAACAAAAAAAAAAAGAAACGTGTTTTAAAACACCGCATAGACTTGTGTGCTATAAATTTTCATGGTTACAAGTGTTTTTTTTAATACTTCAATTTCTTCAGCTGTGTGTTTTTTTCTTATAACTAGCTAAACTTTTTTTTTCTAAACACCACTCCTTTTCTCCTCTTTCTCTTTCCCCCTTTATTCTCCCCGTCTCCATTGCTTTGTCAACTTCCTTTCCTCCCCGTTCAATTGTGCACATCAATCTATAAGAATAATCTCATTTTGAAGGTTAAGTCCACCCCAAAAATAAATGTTGATAAATGGGGTAAAATCAAACAAGCGCAACGCTGAAAATTTCATCAAAATCAGATAAAAAAGTTACATTTTAAAGTATCGCTTATTTTTCACAAAACAATCATACGCACAACACATGTACAGTGACATGGAAATGAGATGATGTCCCTAACTCACTATTTCTTTTGTTTTTTATTGTCTGAATTATATAATATCTCATTTTGTACAGATTTGGCAAGGACCAACTTGGCTGAAACATATCGTATTAAACGATGTTAATTCCACCTGGAGGAATTTAGCGATGTTTCACTGGACAATTAGAAGAACATTAGAATATCTCACATTTCATATGATAAAATACAAAAGAAATAGTGATTGATCAAATCAATCGTAACTATATGGACGGCCAGCTACATCAACATCTATTCTGCATGTTTGTACAAAATATTTTCTAGCTATGATGTATATTCGTACATTCATTCTTCGCATACAAAGGACATTGTGCAAGTTTTTTTGTAATAAAAATTATGACACAGATGGATTTCCATAGAGTTACGATTGATTGGATCAATCGTAACTCTTTGTAAGACAGGGTACAGGATGTCCATATAAACGTTTTGTTAAATTAAGTGAAACTTTAAAGTGTCATTACTTTCTTAGTTTACATCAAATTTTGATAAAATTCTGTTATGCTTGATTTTTCTCTTTTTATTCAAATTAAACTTTTGTTGGGCTGGACTTGTCCTTTAACAAACATATCTGAGTGTTCTGCTCACTTTATGGACAGGGAAAGAAACACTATTAAAAATAAACTCAAATAAACGTAATAGTAGTACTTGAATGAAATGGATGTGTTGCACAAGCATAACAATATTTTACAAATAGACTGTGCAACTGACATTGACTCTTGAGGTACATGTGAAAGCAGGTGAAACTTTCGTAAAGATGTAGAAAAGTAAATGGTATAAGAAAATCAGCTAGCAAACTTTAACCCTAACAGTCCTAGGGAACCTTAATTGCCCCTTCAAAACTTTATATGATAAATCCATAACATGACAAGGTCACGTCATATCGTTAAACATAAGACTATTTCTGGGAAGCACGTATGGGTATGCGGTTATGATATTACACATGAATTGCTTAAAAATGTGATTTTGACAATAATTCCATATAAAAAAAGGTTAAAAAAAATTATACGGATTTTGTTCTAATATGCATTTAATCAGAATTACTCAAAAATAAGCAGATCAAAGGCTTATTTATAGATTTAAACCTAAACTTGTATTTCATGCACTAAAATTGGCGTAATTGATTCAAATGAAATACAGCATATTGATATAAGCATTGAAACTCATAGACAATGTCACTTTCTACCATTTTGCAAATTCTTGTCGCCCCCCCTTTTATTGACAAGTCTCAAAATACCCCAGGACTACAAATACAATGAATGAAGATTAAACTGATAAAATGTCTACTTACTTTAGTTTTTTTTAAATTCAATTTCTATTATTTATGAATTGGGGAAAAAGCAATCTTTTTTATTGGAAATTCATTAAAAAATAATTGTAGTCTTCTCTTACTTACTAAAAATAATGTGCTTAGAATATCAAGAGCTTAAATCATAATGTAAACTTTAATTGATTTACAGAAAAATTGTATAATTCGTTGGAAAAAGAACATTTTAAAACGGTTCAAAATGTTTTAAAACAATAAAAGCGTTTTATTTATCTTTTTGTTTTTTATAAAAAAACGTTTTTATTACAACCCTGGATTCTATGATATAAACGAACAAAAAAGGCAATATAAATTTATTGGTTTTCTCAACTTGAAGAAAATTTAATTCAAACATCTTTACTATGGAAGAAAATGATATGTATGTTTTGATATGTCAATTTTAACTGCAATAAAAAACTTATCACATATCTTTTTTTTTCAATTGCAAAAAGCATTTAAAATACATATACATGTACATTTCTATAAGTAACATAATAGAATTCAAAAGAATAAAACATGATACAATACTCGCACATTATAAATATTGTGCACTACGTTATCAGAATATTATAGGATGAAAATATTCTGTTGATCCTTGTTAATTATCATCTGAATGTCAATGAACAAAATTTATATTATTGCAGGGAAAATGCATAAACTAGCTATGCTTTTTGTAAGCTCCCTTTTGTCATGTCTGTATTTAAAATTCTGCTTTTACATTGTTAATTTTGTCGACGTGGAATTGAACGGATAAATACAATTTTAATCACTCAAACTCGATTCTAATTTGATTTTGATTGTATCACAACTCCTAGTGTACATGGTATAAGCTGGGGCACAGATGATCTCTGCTGAACGAAAAGAGCAGTGTCTCACAAGGCGTTAATAATATGTTCGTACAGTCGACTGTGTTTATAATGTGTTCATACAGTGGACTGTGTTCACATTGTGTTCATATAGTATGTTCACAATGTGTCTATATAGTTGACTGTGTTCACAATGTGTTCATATAGTGGACTGTGCTCACAATGTGTTCATATAGTCAACTGTGTTCATATGGTGGACTGTGTTCAAAATGTGTTCATATTGCAGACTGCACATGTTCTTTCAGTGGACTGTGTTTACAATGTGTTAGTGGACTGTGTTCACCATATGTATTCATATAGCGGACTGGGTTCGTGTTCATTTACTGGACTGTATTCACATTGTGTTAGTGGACTGTGTTCAATATGTGTTCATATAGCGGACTGGGTTCACAATGTGTTCATAGGGGCCTGTTCAACTGTATTCACAATGTGTTCATATATGCAAAGTGGACTGTGTTTATAATGTGTTCATATATGGACTGTGATCACAATGTGTCAGTGTGGCCAACACCTCAGTATTGTTTACAAAGGAGTTTATCAAGGAATGCTTGGGCGTGAAGTCAACAAATTTTTCTCGTAGCAATCCTGTGAAAATATTCATCATAATGTCGCTACACTGAAACAGCATGCCTGTGTGAGACTGTTTTCACACTTATTCACAGTTAGAATGCTAGAATTTAATAGTATGATTCATGATATTACACAATGTGAACCACAATTTGCAAGGTGAACACACTGTGGTACAAACTGCTCTTTCCAGCAGACATCAGAATGTAAGAAATTATGCATGATTACTTTGCAAACTACAATATCATAGTCTTCAATCATTTGTTGTTTCTTCTGCAACTTCCTGTTCATTGTCTTCCTCCGTTTTTTCTCCATAATTATCTAAGGGAGAAAAAAAAACATTTCTGAGATGAATATCACTAAGTCACAGTTTAATACTTCAGAAAAGCAAACTGATATACTTATTCAAAATATATAGCTTATATAGAATTTTACTCGGCAACAATGCTTGTAAAAGTAATCTATTGAGAATAAAACAAGGTTTAATATTCATTTTCATCATCTTATAAATGGATGCACATTTAACAGACGGATCAAAATTTCATAAATACATTTAATGAAAAAAAAAAGAAATGGGGGAACAAATCAGAAAGTAGAAATAAGATGAGATATAAATGGTGCATTAGTTTTAGTGTGTGGTAAATCACAGTTGGAATTTCGTGATTAATGCCAGGAGCCAATCATCTATGCAGGACTAGATCACTCCAAAGATTAATTTTTCACATAAAACTTAGCATGCATGCCTTGAGGGAAGAAAAAAACATAAAGCGCTACTATGAGATCTTATTGATTGTTCCTCACCTATTTCGTCTTCAAAATGGATCCATGTTCTTTTACAATTCAATAATTAATGCCCTTTCTCTGAAAAAATGCAAAATAAAAAGGGCAAGATTTCTTGGGTTCTCTAGAACACCCCCCCCCCCTTAATTGATGAGCTGAGGAAAACTTACGATGTAAATCAAGCGCTAACTCGTGTATGTGACCACGTCTGTACAGGAAGTATGTAGCAAAGAGGATGCACACAGTCAATGCTGCAAATGTACTGAGTGAGATGCGTAGGAGTGGTGTCTCTCTGACTCCAACAATAGTTTGATCAGATACAATCACAGCTACCCGTGCTTCCAAACTGCAATAACTATACATGATAATAACCCCGGGGGGCCACTTACATTGGCGAGTGGATACCATGCGCGACCAAAAAAACACGTAAAAAGGATGTCTTTTTCACGATAGGGCACGTTACGTACGTAACGTGATAAGGGTGTCAAAAACACAAAAATAATGAAAAAAGGGTATCTATTTCGCTAGGAAAATTACGTGTTTAGGGTCGAATTTGCGGGGATGATAAAACAAAATTAAAATGTTTTATAAAGGATGTCCTTTTTGCACCAAAACTTCGTGTTTAGAGTCCGATTTGCGCGAGTTGTAGAAGGTGGGGTCGTACTAAACCAAATAAAGTAAAGCCGACGACCGAAGGACCCATAACAATAAAACATTCCTGTACTTGTTTAGGGGTTCATTTCAGGGAATATTTGCCAAGAGTATCGTTTTGTTTCCAATACTTGTTAAGGGTATGGTTTCACACGCCAATACTTGTTAAGGGGTGCATTTTCAGAATATGGAAATTACGTGTTTAGGGTGCTTTTCGAGACCCCGTGGTCGCGCATGGTATCCACTCGTGAATGGAAGTGGCCCCCCCGGGATAATAACAAAGATGACTATGATGATGATACAGGAAATAGGTAAAGAATGAATAGGTGAAATATTATAATTTTTAGTTTGGGTTGCAGTGAAATTCGTTTAAACGCAAATTGCGATTGGGAACTACTGTATTGAGTGGATAGCAAATGTTATATATATATATTGCTATTTTCATCATCTTATGTTATTTCAAAATACTTTGGTTCATAAAACTATACTTCAGCAGTGAAAATTTATCAAGCATAAAAAAAATGAAAGGTAGTTAATTATTTTTAGGTAAATTATTTTCTTTAGTATTTGGGATCTTATGTGAGAATTTGATACAGGAATTATACATCCTCTGGGGTGCATTTCATGAAATGGCTCCGGTCATATGTTTTATCTAAGATATAGCCTAGTTTGTTTTATCTGGCAATTATCATTGCAGCAATCAAACAAATGTGTTTCCCGGCCGTTCAAAAATCAAGACAGCTGTCATATCTGACAATTTGTCATACAACAAATTTTGAGGAAAGTTTGTCCTGTTCTTTTGCATTTATTTTGATAAGATCCTATTAGAACCGCTTTATATAATGTTTCCATGCCTTACTTTTATATGAACAATCATTCTATTCATCACTAAAAATAAATGCATATTACCTGTAATAAGGATCTACAACGTGTAGAGAAAAGAGATAAAGCTGATTATAGCCAGTGGCAAGCCATCTGATACTATTATTTCCTGTCTGGTTCAAGATCTGATACGGTTCTTGGAGCAACGCCATCTCCGTTACCTCGTAAATGAAGCAATTCTCATAATTCTATTTAAGATATGAAAAGTAAAAATATATACAAGTACATGCATATCTTCATTGGAGACTTATAATTATTGAAGTAAATTTAGAGAGATATAACTTACTCTATGATTAACTCACCAGATCGTTTGCGGGGGTAATTCAGGGCCCTGTATCTCAAAGCTTAGGGTTGATTGTGGGACTCACATTTATAAATGATGGTATCAGACCTCCCAACAATTCTGATTGAAAAGTAGGATGATTTGGCTCAAAAATAGGAAAGAAATTGCATTTCCATATGAATGCAAAGTAGTTAAAAGAAGTAAAAATGCAAATTCTCTCCTCCAAATCTGGATTGTTTGAGAGGTTTGTGGTATATACAACAATGTAAAATCAAGTGTAAAATCCATTGAACTATCAATTGATGCAGTAATAGGCTGAACTTTCTGTCACACACTGGTAATATTAAGTTGAGTATAGTATCCATACACTTATAATGTATTTGTCCATCTACTGCGCTTGATACTTGGAATCATCATTCTCCATTATGATCAGCTATTTTCATTTTGCCGAGATTCAACTATTTAAATAGATTTTTTGGTATCATTGGATTTGAAGAAAAAAATTGATATTAGAATGTACTCACATGAGGACCCCATATGTTTTTCACTGGAACATCATCAGCTACGCCTTCTTTCATCTTATCCCATGTCTGCGCCAATCGGAGACATCCAGCCTGTATGGTGAAGAGTACATTGATTAGCCATGGAATATGATTGAATCCATAGGGGTACATGGACAAGCACAAAATAAATGGTATTCTACTTCCCCTATCATTAAAAGTGCTTCTCCTCCTTTTAAAGTGATACCAAAAAAAAAATGGTTTCCAGAATGTTTATAGACATTGTGTCCTTTTCTTTTGTTTATTTTTTTGTTAGAGGGGGATTGTCAACCCTTACACTTGTTTGTTGTTGGGGTATTCTTATGAAATATACCGACTTTATTTGCTTTTAATTTTTGAGACCTAACAAGCCAACAACTTCTTCGTGCAGTATGCGTTTCTCTGATCTGTCCATCTACATTTATAACATCAGTTTATATATAAAAACAATATACATTTATGTGATTGAATTAAAGTTAAACATGAAATAAAAGGCAGCTGGCCCTCGATCTTGAATTAAGGTCCTTTACCTGGAGAGGACAATTAACTTTTGGTTCTTTGGTTGCTTACCTAAATATGTTGAAAGCAATCATGCTTTCCTAGCAATCAGGTAAAAAAGAAATCTCTGTAAAGTTAAAATTACCAAGTAATGACCACTGATTCCATTTGGGATAGGGTGCATAAAGATTTTTTCTTCAACATTAAGACTGGATCAGAAACATCCATATTTCTAATTGCCTTTGAAACAAAGAAATAAAACAGTGGTTACCGAACTCATGGATGTTGTGTAGGTAAAGTCATGTCGGCCATTGTCTTCCCACATCACAAAACCAGCTGTCATTGTCTCTACAAAAGTGTCTTCATCATATCTGGCAAAGTAAATAAAGCATATACAGTTTTTTAATAGATATCTCATGACAATTGCCTTACGTTTTACCAGACCTTACAGCTTGGTCCAACATTAATGCCAGAGTGACAATTAAGAGGGAGAGAGAGAGAGAGATGTATGGGGGAGGGCTAGGAGAAAAAAAAATAGAAAAGAGAAATAATAGATAAGGTTTTTACCACCCGAATAGATTGGCCAATAAATTTGGAAGCAATAGCCATTTTTGGCTTTTTGACTAGAATTAAAGGAAAATAATTATTAAAGCTTTGTTTCATTTTTGTTTATTTATTTTATTATTATCATTTTTTTTTTGTGGGGGGGGGAGGGGGCCAGGGGATGTCCATCCTGGATCGCCGTCTGTGTTCAAAGCATAATGACATTCAACACAACTACACTTTGGATATAATAATGGTAAAAATACTTGTATGTCATGGTGGCCAACGATAAGTAAAGATTGATGAAAAATCAACCATTACACTTACAAATCAATTTCTGGTTTGAATACATCCCTAGCAGTCTGAATAAAAGGACATCCATATAACTGCTTGTCATATTGTACAACCTGAGGGGAGTAAAAGAAATACAAATTTTCTAATCAACAACCACTAGCGTCTTCTTTAAAAAATATAAAAGTTTTTAAGACTAAGTTTGAACTTTGGTAATGGGGAGGGGATGACAAATACAAACAATTGCAGTTCTATAATAATTTCTTCTCAACAAGTTCTCTACCTTGATTAATTTAGGGTTTTTATCAAAGAATTATTTTTTAAAGGTTTAGGTGCTATCTCATCATACTCTATGAAACAAGGAGTATTACTGTTAAGTTATGATATAACATATATAGGAGACTAAAATAATACACTTTTAAAACATTTTACTTCTATCAAAACTAATTCAGATCTACTTGGACCTCTAGCTGGCTATCATATATATGTAAACAAGTGGCTAACTGATATCATTCTGTTTACTTGAATACTTGTTTTAAACTTTTTGCTATTACATTTATTACAAAAATACTATTACCATCTCAGATGCAGCTCGTTCATCATTCACTTGAGCAAAGGATCTCCTAATAAAGAAATAAGAAGAAAATGATACAAATTATTGAATAACACAAAGGTCAATACTCAAAACATCATATTCGTGATTACAGCCTGGTTTTATTGATTCATCAAAAATAAAGTCCTCCTTAACTTTAGGTTGGTTTAAAAACATGAATACTCCATGGTAATACGTCAATGCATTCAGGGTCTTTTTAGTTGCCTATTTTCTTCAATTTAGTTAGCCAAAAAATTACATTGTGAATGATTCAAAATTTGATCTTCAACGACAATATGGAATGAGTAAAAGTAATGTGCTAACTTGTTTATGACATATGAACCGTATTCTTCACATTCCTCGGGTTTGTGAACTCTGATGTGTCTTTGAGGAGGACATGCTATCTCAAGCTCAGATACCTATAGATACAAACAGAAAACATGATGAAAGGATGAATGATTGAAAGTTGCAATTGACCGAAAATTAAAAAGTAAAACTTCAATACACCAAATCAATTAAATATTGCAACAGAATTTGCAAGTTATTATTGCATGCTTTTTTCATTAGAAAGCTTTGATTGCTGTTCTATATGGATATCAATCTATAATGATTCATCAATCCAAAATTGCAAACAAGTTTATTGCATTTTTTTTTCTGGCAGTCTCGCCTGCATCACGCGATTTAATATAGCAGCAGTGCTGACTTTATAAACGAGTATTGAATAATAATAATAATAATAAAATTCATATAATAAAGTATGTTGACCCTATGGTCATTAACCTTGATCATGTGGCCTAAGACTCGTGCAAGACGATCAGTATATACACCCATGTTTCATGAACAAGATTCATAAAATTTCAAAGTTATGATGGCAATTCACAAATGCCCCAAAGTATTCAAAGTTCATTGACATCAAGTGACCTTTGACATTGGTCATGTGACTATAAACTCACGCAGGGTGTTCACTGATACTTGATTACACCTATGTCCAAGTATCATGAACTAGATCCAAATACTTTCAAAGATATGATGACATTTACAACTTAAACTTGATGGTTAAGATTTCTATGTTGATTCCCCTAACATGGTCTAAGTTCACTGACCCTAAATGACCTTTGACCTTAGTCATGTGACCTGAAACTGAGGCAGGATAAGATCAGTAATACTTTATTAATTTTATGTCCAAGTTTAATGAACTAGTTCAATACTTTCTAAGTTATGTTGACATTTCAAAAACTTAACCTTAGAAACTAACCCTTCCCCCATTTTAATTATTTTTCTTCTCAGGAAACTGGGACATTCTCAGCAAAAGCATTTGTGAACCAATTCATGAAGAAGATTTACCAATGAAATTCACACTCCCACCCTAAATATTGAAATAAATTGAGTGTGCCTCTTCCAATGTTCTAACTTGCTATAGATCTATCAAATTCAAATTTGGAATATAATTACCATATTGAAAGGAGAGCGACATCCTATACCATATCGTTTAGGTTTCATCTCTATGGTAACTAGTCCTGTAGCTGCTTCCAAAGCTTCCTCATATCCTCTACCCTCTTCAAACAAGAAATTGCTGTGTAAACTGAGAATCTGCAATCACATGAAAGAAAACATGCATTGATATGGACATGAATATACATACCCTGCTATCTATCAACATCTATCTATCTATCTACCTATTTATTTATCCATCCATCCATCCATCCATCTATCTGTCTGTCTGTCTGGCTATTTATCTATCTATCTATCAACATCTCTCTATCAATATCTATCTATCTATCAACATCTCTCTATCAACATCTATTTATATAGCTATCTATCGATCTGTCTGCCTGTCTGGCTATTTATCTATCTCTCTCTCTCTCTCTCTATCTATCTATCTATCAACATCTCTCTATCAATATCTATCTATCTACCAACATCTTTCTATCAACATCTATCTGTCTGTCTGTCTGGCTATTTATCTATCTATCTATCCATCTATCTATCCATCCATCTATATGTCTGTCTGTCGGTCTGGCTATCTATCTATCTATGTATATTTTTATTTATCTGTCTGTCTGGCTATTTATATATCTATCTGTTGGTCTGGTTATCTATCATTATTACTATCTATCAACATCTCTCTATCAACATCTCTCTATCAACATCTATCTATCTGTCTGGCTATCTATCTATCTATCTATCTATCTGTCTGTCTGTCTGTCTGTCTGTCTGTCTGTCTGTCTGTCGGTCTGGCTATCTATCTATCTATCTATCTATCTGTCTGTCTGTCTGTCTGTCTGTCTGTCTGTCTGTCTGTCTGTCTATCTGTCTATCTATCTATCTATCTATCTATCTATCAACATCTCTCTATCAACATCTATTTTTTAAATGGGCCTTTTTAATACACTGACCAAAATGATTAGTTTGACTACATGAAAACCAAGGCAGAAACTAAATGGGCACTGCATGTGTTCAATATTCAATGCCATTCGAAAACTGTGAAAGTAACTCTGGATGAGAGTATTTTTCGTGTGTATGTTACATAATACCTTACCTTCTTAATTAATTTACTCCCTGGATTAAAATCTTTCATTGTTTGTTCCTCAATGATAAGTTTGTCTGGAAGGTTGATCACCGTCTAGATAAATTAAGAAAATGAATATTAATTTCTATATGAACACTTACTTGATATGTACTGTATTTTGTTAATTATGAAAAAGAATACTCAAATTTAATCATTAAATACAGAAATAAGCAAACGTTATAATTGATTTATGTGGTTTTAAGTACTAACCTGGATATCATTATACCTGTTGGCCGGGAATACAAGTTGAGCCCAGATGACTGCAGAGTCTCTCAGATCCAGATAATAAACCTCATATTGGGGACCCTCTTCAAACTCATAATACTTCAATACGAAAAAGGAAAGAATTTCATCAGTCAGTAATATTTCAAGTTTCTCCTGTTACTTCATATTTTTAACATAGAAGCATCCCCACTCACCACCCCCCCCCCCCAAAAAAAAAAGAAGAGTGATTGTAGTCACATTTGTAAATATCTGAAATATCACAGGAGTATTAAAAATGAAGAAAGAAATAATGATTAAATGAGATGCATATAGCTTTATCACTATGAAGTTGAATGTAGTACTTAACTGAATGTAGTATACTTATAAAGTGAGTAGAATAATTATTGAACTATGCTTACCATACATTCAGTATGTTCCAGCTGGGTAACAATACTTCCAATATCAGCTTTCAAGGCAAAACTTGTTCTTACTATATTTGATCTACAAAGTACAGGTAAACAGAAAGAAAAATAAATAAACTGACAAAAATCAGAAAGGATACAGAATCACCTGAAAGGGCAGTACACCCTCATCAAAATGATATTTACTTCATAGTTTTAATAAGATAAGAAAATGATAGAAGCTCATTCATGAATGTTTGGTGAAAATCCATTAGAGAATAACATAGTTATGATTTTAAACAAGTGGAATGCCTCTGGCAGTCTCAACTGCATCACACGATTCAATATAGCAGCAGTGCTAACTCTGAAAACTACTATAACTCACACAAGATGTTCAGTGATACTTGGTTACTCTTATGTCCATGTTTCATGAACTATATAGACCAATACACTTACAGAGATATGATGGTAATTAAACAAATACCCCCAACATGGCCAAAGTTCATTGACATTACATGAACTTTGACCTTGATCATGTGACCTGAAACTCGCACAGGATGTTCAGTGATACTTGATTACTTCTATGTCCAAGTTTCATGAATCAGATCCATAAACTTTCAAAGTTATGATGGTAATTCAACAGATACCCCCAATTCGGCCAAAGTTCATTGACCTTTGACCTTGGTCATGTGACCTGAAATGCGCACAGGATGTTCAGTGATACTTGATTACTCTAATGTCCAAGTTTAATGAACTAGACCAATATACTTTCAAAGTTATGATGGTAATTCAACAAATACCCCCAATTCGGCCAAAGTTCATTGACCTTAAATGACCTTTGACCTTGATCATGTGACCTGAAACTTGCACAGGATGTTCAGTGATACTTGATTACTATTATGTCCAAGTTTCATGAACAAGGTTCATATATTTTCTAAGTTATGATGACATTTCAAAAACTTAACCTCAGGTTAAGATTTTGATGTTGATTCCCCCAACATGGTCTAAGTTCATTGACCCTAAATGACCTTTGACCTTGGTCATGTACATGAAACTCAGGCAGGATATTGAGTAATACTTGATTAACTTTATGGCCAAGTTTCATGAACTAGGTCTATACACTTTCTAAGTTATGCTGTCGATCATTTCAAAAACTTAATCTTAGGTTAAGATTTGGTGTTGACGCCGCCACCGTCAGAAAAGCGGCGCCTCTACAGTGCGTATCAAAAAAAAGTTTACACTTTGAAAAAGCCCTGGGAATTAAAAAATATACAACATGTGGGTGATTTTTTCACAAATAACCTTGGGTTTGGGTCTCATCTATCCAATGAAAGTAAAATTTTTGTCAGAATGTCACACTAGAGTGAGCACTGTCCATTTGTGTAAAGCTCGCAGAAATCTGTTTGCGCAGAAATGCTCGTTTTCATGCTGTGTCAAGGGGAAAGGGCGAAATCAAACTTACCCTACGAAAGATTTATCATACATTTCCCTCGCACTTTTAGTCAATTGAAATAAAACGGATACATTCAAGCATTTTGTAACAATTTTGCAACCCAAATTGAAATTTCAACACTTATTAAGCACAACCTTTACCCTATTTGTGCCAGCTGGATCTGAGGACATAACTGAATCTGAACAAAAGTTTATATCAGACATCTCCAGCATTTTTTCACTAAGTTTTTATCATTGAAAGTGGGTTTACATTTCATTTTTCATTTAATACTTGTTTCTCCAAACTTTTCTCAAGCTTAGCAATGATTAACAAAATGAAAATCAAGCTTATACCATTCCATGTAAATCACAGCTCAGTGTAAAGCAAATATCGTCACGATGGCCTCGGTGTGTGGGGGAGTGGGGTGGGGCGAAATGCACTCTTCGAAGTGTTTTTGGCAAGGAAACAAGTCAAACAAGGTAAAAGATATCTTCAAATCAATTTTACTAGGTAAATTCCATGTGTTCTTCATGATTAAGGTCTACTTTTATTCGCATAACTATTTCAAAGTTCTGCGCAAACAATTTTTCACTAACTTTTCAAAAGTAAGTGGTGCTCACTCAAGCGGAAATATTTTTCGACAGTTATATCGTCATTTGCTTAAATGGACCTGTACCAATGTTAAAATGTGGAAAAATCTTAAAGGGGAAGTTCACCCTGAAGAAAACATTGTTGTGAAAATAGCAGAAAAAATAGTAAAAAATATTGGTGAAGGTTTGAGGAAAATCCGTTAACGATTAAGAAAGTTATTAGAGTTCAAAATTTTGGATTTGTGACGTCATAAACGAGCAGCTGCCCCATGTGTTATGTAATATAAAATGTATGAATTTCATATTTTGTATGGTTCCTGATGACTTAATTTTGTTTTCTTTTCATGATCGGGTGTGAAATGATTTGTCTATTGATATACAAAAGTTACAGTGAAAACCATTTTCAATTTTCTGAGAAAATGACATTTCATTGATTTTTTACCATTCGCTATGTAGGAATGCAGCTCGCATATGACGTCACAAATCAAATAATTGAAATTCTAATAACTTTTTAATTATTTGATGAATTTTTCTCAAACCTTCGGCAAAATTTTTTATTATTTTTTCTGCTATTTTTACAATAAACTTTTTGTCAGGGTGAACTTCCCCTTTAAGGATATTACAAATGCATAATTTTAAAGGATTTTTTCAAAGTGTAAACTTTTTTTTGATACGCACTGTAGTCTCACACTGCTATGCAGGTGAGACAAAAAATCATTGAGATACCACACTGCAAGCAGTTTTCCCTAATGTCATTTAAATTGAATAAAGTGTCTTTTCCCATAAATTTATGACATATCAGCTCCACATTCTATATCTAATCAAAGAGATTATTTCACCCAAGCTCCAATGGGCATTCTTCAAAGAAAGTATTTATTACATATTTATCTAAAAAAGAAAATATATACAGAACCAATATTAATGTATAAATGAGGGAGGGGTGGACGTGTGTGTTATAAGATTAAAACTTTGAAAAATACATAATTGAATTGTTCTTTAATGAATTTTTGTCAAACAAACCTCGAGTGATGTATTTCTCATATTCTTTTTTATCTTGCTGGTTCATTTCTTTTTCAGATTCCTTATATGAAAATTGAATTGACTTGATGTGGGTGAGCTGCAACTTTAATTGAGTTAGTTGTCTATTACAATCTCAGCTTCTCTTGAGTTTGACAATAAACTATTTTCTAAAGAATACTTTTTCTGGACATAAACAAATACTAGTAGTATTTAGAACGTCTTGAAAGGAAAGTAGAGTATAATAAATGCACTCACCCATTGAGTTTTAAAATGTAGACTTGATCAACATAGTTGGTATATATAGCTAGATCCTCTTCAGGAGCTGCTAGTGAAGAATGCTGTAGAAAGAAATGGAGTACAATGGTATTAGATTATAATTTCAACTTTAAATGTTAAACAGGCAAGATGGTTTCAAATTATAAAACAAATCTCCCTTCCATCATAATTATAATGGAATCAAGATGGAACAACAAAAATGCAAAATGAAATCGTTTGTTTGCTGAAAAATGGTTTACTTAGTGCAGCTACATAATTGGGAAATTAAGTGCATTATCAATGAAACCATTTACATCCCCCACCCGCTACCAAAAAAAAAATAAACACAATCAAGCAAACATTTTACTTACTCCAATGAGGAACCTCTGGTGATATTGTGATGTGAAAAGTACATTTTCAGATGACAACACAATGTTTATACCAGCCATAGTTACGGTTAACTGCTTGATAAATGGTTCTATTTCATCATTGTGATCTTCATCCTCTGCATTATGAATCACCATGATGCCATGGTCAAACCCTGAAAAAAAAATGATTTGATAAAATCCTTTTCTTAACCCGTTTCTTTCGATAATGGAAATTTTGTTTGATCAATCAAACCCCATGCATTCACAATATAATATTTCATTTTCTGCATCCCGTTTTCATCTCATTATAACAGATATAAGCTCCTTCCTGATCTTTTTTTTCTCATTTTGCATTCCATCTCTCAATCTTTTTACATCCATGATTGATATCTTTCATTGTTTCTGCAATTTCAAGGTTTCTTTCCAGCTCTTCATCTCTATGTACCTAAGGTGTTTTTCATGATTTTGCAAAAGTCGTCAGATGCAACCAGATAAATCATACTTGAAATCAACAGTCTAACCATTGGTCGCAGAGTGTGACACAAATCTCAAGCGGTATATGCATCTGTCAACAACATTTTGGGATTTTTAAAAACTGTTCACCATGCTTTGTTACAATCAATGCATCGGTCTAAATTGACAAATGTGAGTGTTTAAAACGCCTATAACAACAAATATTCATTGTAATTTTGTTCAAATTGCACGTTTATGAAACGGAACTAATATATTCTTTTACTTGACCATTAGCTGACTAGACAGTTTTTTCACAATTGTGTACCAAGAGATAAAATCCACAGATTTGCAAGTTCAAGCGATGATTCATTTAAGGGACCGAATATCATGTACTGGCCATAATCTGGCGTCTGTCATCTAAACCAGTTGAAGAAAACACTGTCAAATCAACATATACCACAGAATGCATCACTAGACAGAAGTATGTGATAAGGCATTTAACTTAGATAATTAATGAATACGGATCCATTCAAAAATAAGAGCCTACCGTTAGCATAGTTATAGTAAACACTATTCTGATCCCAGAGTATTGTGCTTCCTTCGGTGTCATGTAATTGGATTAGAGAAACAGCTGTAAAATACACGATAAAACAGATATTGAGTAAGAATAACTGCAATACGAATATGTATTAAAACATCACAGTAAAATAAAGTTAATATAATACTTCTCAAAATGATAGACCCCGATTTTATTTCCTCATGTAAGAAATTAGCATAGTGATAACATCAGCTATGAAAATGCATGAATTAATACTGTGTATAAATACTGTGTCTAATGTAAACGATTTTTGTGTTTTGAGAATTAAGCTGATATGGTAGCATAGCAAGATGAATTGCTTTACTAATGTATCTTGTAGAAAATGTATTCCACTTTGATTAGCATGCAACATGCAAATTTAATTCCAGGGTTTTGGCATTATTTGTTAGAGCTTTCACTGAAAAACATCCAATGTGCATTTAAAGAAATATCTTTATCAATATTGGCTTGATAATAGGATTTTGAAAGATTATTCCAATGATCAGGTAGACTAGCTTTAAGGTATCAAATTATGAACTGCACGTAAATAGGAAAACAAAAACAAAACAGTTTTAATCCCATATAAAAAGAAAAAGGGGAACGCGTTTGTTTAAATGTCATCCAAGATATATGTGAACATTTATCCATGAACCCTTTTAAAGTGATATATATCCAACAAACGTGAATGTTTCACTATACCTAGTATTTAATGGATTCATACTCAAATTATTGTTAAAGGGTGCAAGCATGCAAAGACCTGTGGGTAATTAGGTAAAGTGAAATATGAATAAATTTCACAAGGTATATGTTGGTATACAAGAACAACCAGTAGCGGACCGTGACCCGGATGAGATAAAGCATTGGAGGGGCACTGCATTGTTTGTGAACAATGCGGTGCCCCTCCCCCCCCCAATGCTTTGTCTCCTTCGGGGTCACGGCCCGCCACTGAGAACCACACTTTACCATTAAAATCTCCTGTTAAAGATATGAAAACTGTTTTATGCCAAAGACACACAGCCGGGAAAACAAGTTCTCTCTAATGAAAACAGTAGCATGAGAATAATGAGAATGACTCACGAGTATTTGCTTCCTTCCTACTGAAGAATGGCAATTGGTTCCCCCATGATTCAGAAGTCCAATCTTTCTTGAATATTAGAGAGACAGACTGTTCCCCTGGTGCTGTCAATGTCATCAGAACAGTGAGTCCATTGGATTCATCAGTGAATGCAACATACTCAACTGACACCTGCCCAAATGAAATTCAGAGCAAGGACATTTACAAGCCATTTAAGTGTCCCCCATCTCTTCCCCTTTACTGTAAAATAAATCATATAGACCTACCTGCAAAACATACTTAGCTACTGCCTATTAAAAAAAATAAACCGTTGACATACATGTACATGTATTATCACATAAAACAATGACACACTTTTTCATTTACTAAGAAACTCATTCCACAGAGTAATTTCGTTTTGTCATGAGGGGCATTCATGTTCAGAATAGCAGAATTTTTTTCAATATTCTCCTTTCATGGAAAACTCTGTACATGTATAATCATTTTTATGTCCATTTAATTTTTTTTTTCTTGAAGGTACTTGCATTGAATAAACTTGAAAAAAGAAATGAATAACTTGCCTCAATATGATCCTGATCAAGCCAAAATGGGTACTGTATAAATGGCACTGCTTCCTTGCTTGCTTGTATGATTTTTATCAACTCAGTTCCATGAAAGATATATATACTTTCTCTTTTCCATCCGAGGAACATCTCATTTTCAATCTGATCAGGAGAAAAACATATAAAATCTGGCTAGTATGTGTATACCTCATCATGAACAATGAATATCGCAACTTTGTTTAATTCATGAGAAAATATAAGAAAAAAATAATATATCTCTTAAAAAAAAATTATTTCATGCAGGCTACATACTTCAAGAGCTCCATGAGTTGGAATTTGTATCCATGTTTGTTTGGGGTTTTTTTTAGCAATAAACATAAAGATACATAAAGATTGTTGCACCAAATGAGAAATGACGTCGAAACGGTTCGCAAATTTCTAGCATATAATACCAGAAGACTAAAATGGTAATAAATATTCAATCAAATGTTTAACAGAAATAAAAAAATAGGAAATGATATATCTTACCTCACGCATTTGCGAGTGGTGACAAGATGGCCTTCCCTCAATTGCACCCAGTTCATTCACATCTAAAGGATCAAGTAATAAAGATAAAGTGTAACTTATTTAACAAGTCTTATCTATTCGCATTTTGTAATATAAAATTTTTACACACTTGATTTCTTCATATACATTGAACACCTCAATTAAAGTGTCAAACCTGGTTTATATTGGCCACCTTTATAGAAGGAACACCTGTCTATAATGACTGCACATTAGGTTTCCCTTGAACGATTTCTTTATAGAAAACATGTATTAAAAGAGCCTATATATATATATAAAGACCACCTGCTCATTAGGACTACTCTTCTATAGTATCAATTGGGTGGTCTTAATAAACAGGTTACAATGTATTCTGAAATCCATGTAATCAACCCTTATATAAAACAAAAGGGGGTGGTAGCCTACCATCATTAAACCAATCAATTATGTATGTATGTAATACTATACAGGCGATATTCATAACACATCAGATATATATATCTACATTAGATATGAACTCATCTTTTAGAGCACATGTCAATGTTTACTTTTGTCATATAAGTAATTACCATTTAAGCCATTGTATATTCATATTATACAGGCAGTACACTAAACAGGGGGGGGGGCTTGGGGCCCCATTTTTTTTTTCAATGAGCAAAAGAAAAAAAAAACAAGGAAAATAAAAAAGGGAATAATAAATAAGAGGTTTTGGTCGTGTTATTCTAAAATACCCCTGTAATTTCATTGAATAACAATACAATGATGTGATCTTTAGATTGTCTTGTGGCCTAAAAATATTATGGTGCCCCGCCCACGGACAGATATTATGATTACAATCTATAGTAAACATTTGGAACAATTATTCTAACACAGTTATATTTCTTATAGCGTTTGAACAAGATTGTGTGTATCATTTATCCTTTATATAACAGTAAGAACTAAGAAGGGTATGGATCCTTGTAATTTGAATGAATCAAGTTCATCTCAAAACCATGGCTGGTCATATAACTTACCCTTACTGATAATAAGTAAATTGACAGGTTAGACAAAGCAAGTGCCTGGTCATGAATCTCAAACAATCCTTTGATAATGATCAACTTCATCTACCTTTTAAACTGAAGTAGTAAATACCTGTCAATTTTATGAATTCTCCAGAGGACCTGTTCTGTGTGAGTACAGAGCCATCCTCAAGAAGGTAGATCATGAAGCCAGTGGTTATAGCAATGTCTTTCAAAACTGATGATGAGCCCTAAAAACCCCAAAGATACAAACATCATTTTGTCAAGAATCACAGTATAATTTCTAAGTAATGCATGTCAATTATTTTGCAAAGGAGTGGGTTTAATTTTGGTAAAATGTAAATTATATATTCATCAAACACTTACTTCGGTTGATTTCTTTGTTTGATAGTAGTTATCATTGAAGTGTGAAAGGAATACTGAGTCTGAAAATGATTATTTCTTGTCCATTTTCAAATTCATCTGGAAAAGATAAGAAATTATAATTGTGGTATTCAATTCCTAAACCAAATTACTGTTGTAATGAATACTGAAAGAAAGTATTTAAGTTTTACTTACCATTAGAGCTTCCGATGACACCACAATTTCATCAGTGGTCCTAAAACCATCTGAAGTAAATAAGCAATATCCACTGAAGGCAAAAACAACAAAAATATCAGAGTCAGAATTTATTTGCAGCAGAAATAATAATAAAGAAAAAAAACACACCTGAGCAACTATGTTATAATACATAATTTATCAACAAAGAAACCAACAAAAAAGTCTTGATCTCCATTGTTATTCATTCAAAACGAAAATAAAGCGAAATATTTACCTCATTATAACAAAAGCAGTCTCTTGATTACAGGGATCTTTGATTACTTCGGATATCCCAGGTTGACCTTCTAAGGTAAATGACCCCTCATTGTGCAGTATTTCATCGACACACTTTGAAGATATCACTGCATTGGTGTCCCTTCAAATGAATGGAAAAGACAATTAATTGCTTGATCCTTATTATTTTATTTTTTTATTATATCTGCTTCCTTTGGTAACACACTCGGGTATATTGAGATAAAATCCTGAACAGCGTGGTAAAACTGCATGTGACTGTTTAAATCTGTTATCATTATCCAAGTTTCTTATTCGATACCAAATTCACACAGAAAATAACTACTTGCGTGTGTAATGAATAATTTATACTATCAACTACAATACTATGAAGTATAATTTAAGGAATTTTTGTAACAGATGCTAAAAAATAAATAGCCTCACATGGTGACCTTAAACAGATATATTCAATATACATAGGCTTACAAAGCTGCATTTATTATCAGGGAAAAAATAAATTAGAAATTCTGAAGAAAAAAGAATTACTGCAATTATTATCAGAATAAAATTATTTTTAAAATGTATTATGCTGATACAAAACTAAATGTTATAAGTTCACCCTTTGATATCATACCTGATAAAACATCCATGAGAGGCCACGCTTGGTTTGCCGCTTACTTGCACTTTATGAATCTTGCACGGATCAACTCGAACGTAGAACTCCCAAATACTTCATAGACAAGACATATGACACTTAAAATGATCATTAATCTACATGAATGTCTAAACTGTAATTTGACTCTATCATGTGAGTCATATAATTTTATATTTGCACAAATACATTGTTGTAAAGTCCTATTTTTAATTAGTGACAAAATAAACAAAACAAGAATTCTATAGAGGAGATTCCACAACCGCATGGTCTTAGGTGACGCTTAGAGACATGCAACTTTGCAATGTATTTTGTGCTATACAAAAACGTTTCATTATTATTAGGTGCCTGACTTCTGTATATATATATATGAAATTCTAAAGGTTCGATTCTTATGTCCATGGGCAATGCAATTCATACACAACTCTCTTCTATCTTACACCAAATGAAGTGGAATGACAGAAAAAATAGTGCTACGAATATGTGCATTTTTTTTTATCTACCTATTCAAGTATATCTTATTCCATCTTTCAAAGAAAATAGATCAACCACTGACTTTGAATTGATAACAAGAAAATTCAATTCAATTCAATTTCCATTCAAACACAATACAAAGAAATATATTACTTCGTATTTCATACAAGTTCAATCCTTATATTTGCATTTTGAGAGCGTTTTGTCAAAGGACTTGATCCGATAATTACCATAGTAACAGTGTTTGTAAGCCAATCAGAATCAAGGAAAGTTGTCAGATCTGAAAACTTGTTGGATGAAAATGCTAATGAAACGCACCCCAGATCTATAAATCAGATATAAATTCAGGAGTTGATATTTTGAAGAAAAGCGGTATGACATAAAGCACATGGAAATAGAAATGAGGAGGGTCCACTAAAAACAATCTTTGCACATTATCTATCTCCTTGAAAATACAGAAATAATTAGCATACCTATCAGCCTCTATGAAGGTCATATTTGAAGAGTCTAGATGAAACCGTGGGTCTGGAATCGATTCCAGCATTCCTGGTATCTGGCCCTTACCTGCGAATATCTTGGTCAGTCTCTCTGAAAACTGAAAGAAATGGAAGGGGTTCCATGAAGCTGATCGTAAAATCATACACTAAAGGGGAACTTGAATACTTAATACTCATTCATTTGAAAAAAAAGAGAGTTTAAAGATTGAAATATATTGTTAACAATAACAATAAAAAAGTAAACTAATTATCAACTGCTTTTTCCAGTTATTGGAAAGTCATTCAAAATAGTATGAAATAGTTTTCAGGAAACACATACCCAAAGAAATACGTAACTTTGTTTTTGACATAATTAAGTACTGCACCAAACAATAATATTATTTTCCTCATATAATCGGAATTAAGGAAATAACGTACATAAGACGGCTAAATATAAGGGTAAAATTCAATAGGAAAATTTGGCTCGCAAGTGATTATAGAAACAAAAATGGAGAAAGCAATAAACTATTTTTGGCAAAATGTTCTTCAACCTTCATTCAAAAGAAATATAGATACAATGTTGCATATTTAAGAAGGAATATTTACGAAAGCAAATGTTTTACTAAAGCTAATGAATGAAGCAGCTAGCACTCAACAATACTGGAAAACAAATGGAAGCTATAGAGTTCAAATGCAAGTTGTATATTTTTGTACGATTTATGCATTAAAGGTGAGAGCCTGAGTCATGTGGCTCTACGTACATGTTCAACAAAGAAAATTACAGTTTAGCTATGAAGCATATGGTTTGCAAACAAACCTGAAAAGTGAAGAATCAATTGTGAACCCTTAATGCATATCATTAATAAACTATAACACAAACACTGACAATTCAGGGATTGCATTGTTTACATTAAAAAGCTTTTTACCTTTGAAGGTTTGGTAGCAATTTGCTTCATTTCTTCAATACTTGAAAGAAGTGGATCCCATATCCATACCTTTACAACAATCTCATTCTCACTCCATGTCCTGTGATATTAAAACAGAATAGTTTGATTTCATGACCAATAACAACAAAACAAGGAATCAATCACAATATCAACTCTAAAGATGCTGTCCTATGATCACGACTCTTGCTTGTCAGATATCTAATAAACAAAGTTGTGTCATTTTTCGTGAAGATGCACTCATGGATACTCTTTTCCAAATGTGATTTCACTTCAAATTATATGTTCTGCGTATTATGTTAAAATTAGGGAATATATTAAATCAATTGATTCCTTTTAAAGCGGTAAAAATAATGATTGCTTTATTCCCCCCCCCCCCCTGTTATAGGAATTTCAAATAATCCAAACTATAGCATTTGACATAAACCAAATATAGACGTTACAATACAAAAGTGGATTTGGCCAATGACACAAACAATTCATCGCATTCTAGAACAGATCCTAAAATGAACTCGAAGAAAGCTAAGAAAAGTGTAAGCTTCACTGGTCCCTGTACCTGGAGTAGTCTCCCTATCAATATTCGTTCATGTCATTCAGTACGAGTGTTAAAAAACCTTTGTTTTTCCAAATATAATCCCCATAACATATTTTGTAAGCTCTATAAGCGCTATATGAATGTTTAATGTATGCTGCTTAACGCATGTCATCGAGACAACCTCAAAGCATCTTTTGTATTGATTAATTACCGCTTATGATATATAAAATATTCAACTCACCTTTTTTCAACCAGCACATACCACATGTAGCAGGTAGGTGAATTCTTCATGATCACTACTTTGAGGTCAGTTATCTGCAGCAAAGATTATCCATACTATTCTTATTTATCTGTGAAGATGTTTGCAATTTTCATTACAGTGAGACTATAAAAGAAATCTGATCAAAATGATGAAAAGAGATGCTGGATAAAAGACTGACACTTTTTGGGGTGCATGAAATAAAAATCAGTCTGGTCAAAATAGTAAGGATGATGTACATCCTTTCAAAAAATATATAATGGTTTATAGAAGAATGTAATTCATAATTTTGATGATGCATTTCCTTAAAAGATATTTTACGGATAATGAATATAATCCATGCTCATAATTTGTCTCTATATACATTTTCAATCACTTTATATTAGCCTTTCTCTCCCTTTTTCCTCCCGGTCTTTCTGTAGTAATCCAGAAGCTCAAAAGTCATAATTTTTACTTAAAGGTCATAATAATAATTATAAATTTCTTTAAGAGTTGATATAAAAAACAGATTCCTTAAAAAAAATGAACCCCCTTTCTTTTAAGGCTCAGATTAAAAATCATCTGTCGTACTCACTCTTTTGCGTAAATCCATGATAAATCCAATAGGTAAAAACCACAAGATCAATTCAGTATTTAAACATGTGATTATAATATTCATACAGATGTAAAGATACACAATTATACGAATAATGAGTATCATTATTTTATTTAGGAAAGAGTATTAAAGGTCAAAACTATAACGGCATACTTTGACATAAAAACAATAATTATGACGTTTTCTGAATAGTTGGTAGCTCTGTTCCTCCCACTTTTCCTCAGCTATAGATATGGTAATCATATTACTTCATAATTTCCTCAGTTACAAACTCCAATAACTTCACCTTGCAAAGATGCGTAAATAAACTTAAATTTTCAACATAATGTATTGCTAAATATTCACTTAGGTTACTGATGAATTCTTATGATATATGAAAGAGGTAGATAAATGCTTACTAAATCACCATCATGATCGTCACGATATTTTACTCTCACACCATGAAGTCCTGCCAAGGTGCAACTAATCTCTGTTTCTTCCTCACTGAAACAATTTGAAAGCAAACATATTTATCATTTTATCCTTGATATTAAGTTTAAACCAAAAAAAAATTTTCCTATGAAGGTAATAAGAAATTCCCAACCAAGACGAATAAACATTCAATCATGTTCATTTTAGCTTTGGTGTGCCAAGTGACGTGAACTCATTCGAGTACGGTAATACATATAAACAAAACTAACTTAGATTTCAGGCAAGATGTTTTCAGAAGAGACTGGACTCAAGATGAAATTTCAGATTATTTGATATATTCAGATGAGATACTGGAAGCCATAAATAATGAAACAAACAATTGCCAACTTTAAAACAAACAAATTATATTGATTTCCAATAATTAACTCAAAAGTTGAAATATTTTCCCATAGATATCTCAATTCAAAATGAATAAGCTTTCATGTTATAGTGGTGACTTGAAGTGACATAATATAGGTTGACCAGAATATGAAAAAACATGCATTAAAAAAAAGTAAAGTTAAGTTACAAGCCTGCTGATTCAAGTTACCTGGGGTGAGTTGCAGAACAATGTCCAGGAGCTATCCATTTTACAAACGTGTCATGTTCTCCAAAGTAGCGCACCTTTAACTGAAAGAGGCAGGAGGAAAACTTTACATGAGAACGTATATGAAGGATAACCATCTTAGACTAGTAAGTTAATTATTTAATAAAGCCTGTAGAAGGCTTGTAAATGTTATTGGACTCAACATTAAGTTTATAATTGGAATATCATTTTCTATAGATCCTTTGTAGAAAATTAGCTGCAGCAGGAATATTTTTTATCAATTTTCTTTCATTATAAAAGACAATAAAACCTTTGTCATGCCTTATTATGCTAGAGAAGTAGTTTTTCGGTTTTCCAAAATAAGATCTATAAATAATAATTTTTAGATGACATTTTTCACACAAATGTTTTTTTTTATGTGGTCTTTCATTTTGTCTATGAATTCAAACATTGAAAATGAAAGTATTTAGATTTACAAAAAAATAATATAGGCTCACAGCTTAATGAGTCATTTCTCTTTTGATAATCCAAAAGTAAAATGCTATTCGATAAATCCACTTTCTATTAAACATGTTAAGTTATTTAGGGTAGTTTTTGTCGACCTCATTAAGTCTGGACCTCTGAACATAATTATGTCTTCTAATGTGTGTTGTCTAATTTAACATGTATAGAAAGAACATGATATCATCATTTGTACATTTTTTAAAGCAATAATTAAATCATGATTATAGAACATTATGTGAGACAATTTTATTGCTAAGCCTTAACAATTATTGCTAAGGCTGTCACAAAGAATAACAGGCGCTGATCTTGGAAAGGGAGAGGGATGCACCCCATAAAACTGCACTCTTTTTGGCATGCCATTTTTTAATATTTAATTTACCAAACAACCTCTGCTGTTGAGTGATAACCTTTTTTGTTAGTTTCTGGCTTGCCAATATTTTGAGAAATAATAACCCTTTTGAAAAAAAAATCTAAATCCTACAACATGCCGGATGACAAATGTTGATAAAATGCTCCCCAGATTCGCTAAGATTTCTATTCCCATCGGCGACAGTTGAGATCTCATTTTTTAAGATAAAGGTTGCTGTTAGCATTTCACTATTCAGGGTGTGATTAGAATTATAGAAAGTTTACTATCAATATAAACGCAGAGTCTGGGTTTTCTGAGTTGGCGTGAGAAAATTCACCCGTTGTGTTTAAATCACCTTACAAAGGGCTTTATGAACCATCCCCGGGCATATGAGGCATCGATACTTACAGGTAGTCTTGTTGAATATAAGTTGGCCGCTTCAGGTAAGGTATCTTGATTTGCACTAAAAAAATATAGGTGAACAGAAAGAATGTAATTACAATTAAATACATATTCTGTTTCATAATGAAAAATCACATTAAGCCAGAGAGCAGCATTGGAAGGAGAGGGGGACGGGAAATTAATCGACTGCTTGTGGAGTCTTAACAATTGAAGCACGGACTCGGCTCATTTTGATCACATATCGGTAAAACGATTAACAAGAATTGTGGTGAAAATATCGACTACTTCTCTGCAAATTGTTTTTTGCGCATTGTTAGTCTTCATTGACAATTTTTGTCAAAGAAATGTAGGCTCTAAATCCCTTTAATCGACATTAAGAAACTGAGGTTTATTTCCATTCTTTAGATCTAATTCTTTATCTAAGTTAGGCTACAGTCCAAATGTTAGACAAAGATCTAGATAAATCTGACCAGATCTAAGCTAGTAAATAGATCTAGAGTATGCATTAAGGCCTAGGCCTAAATGTTGTGATATTTGTGTTTTAGACGTGTATAGGCCTACGGTATCGCTATGAAATATGATCGATTAGACCCAGACCTACTCATCTTTAATTTTCCTATTCGTTTATAGACGAACTGGGAGAGGCACGAGACCTTTAAGATTCTCCACAAACAAGACCCTGATTTTGCCCCATGTCTGCAACTTAAGTCTCTCACCAGTATACAAGGGGTCAAGCTTTTCAAAATTGAAGATTATGGTCTAGATCTAGAGCCAAAATTAGAGCTAGTTATGGAATAATATTCATGAGCTTGGATATTGTACTAGACCTTAGTCTTAGACTAGAGTCTAAAGTTTCTATTGCAATTTGAAAAGAGGATTGATTTTTTGGGGTGGCGTATTTGGGCCTAGATTTTAATGTAGAATTTAAATTTGAGAAAGAGAGAGTCAAAAGGAGCCTCATACCCCCTATCACTGTTTTGTTCCAGATCCTGTTTGATGTTGTCTGCCCAATTATCTTGATCCCGCCTTTAGGTCTTTCACTGGCCTTACACTAACTTCCCTTTGTGTATGCCTACTCCGATCCTTTGCTTTCATCCCCTCCTCTAACCTGATTGGTCATCACAATCACTGGTGTTGATGTTGCATGTCTGTGCTGTGGTGGTTGTTCCGCTTTATATGTTTGTCATTTAATTTTTACCTCCGACGAAGATTCTGCTGGGATTGAAAGCTTAGAACCCTTTTGACTCTCTAATTTACTCAATTGGCTCTCTTTTATTAGATAGGCCTAAGCAATTTTCAGCAGGTAAGGTTCTTTCTGCCACGAATTTAAATTTGATTAGACTCTAGGCCCTAGTCTAGGACTAGGCCGGGCCTAACGTTAGAACGTTAGTCCAATTCAGACGTCACTGTCTGGAGTATACTGTATATATCACCAGGATCTGGACATAGTCATACATGTTGTTAGATTGTAATGGAACAGAAGATTCTGCATCCAGCACTGAACATTATGACCCTCCCTTGCTGCTAGACGCTAACTAGATTAACCCAATGTGCCCAAAATTACGAAGACTCCAACCCGAGCCCCAGCGGCTCGACCCCGCACGCACCGCTGTCGCACTCTAATTTTTAGACTCAAGAGCTCACAATTTTGACATCCATGATCCCCATGATTCCATGGTCTAAAGCTAATACTAATACGGTACTATACTAGATCCAGACTGTAACTAACACTAACAGTTAGGCCCTAGATCTAATTTAGATTAGAATCTAACTTAACAGTTAGATCTAGGACTAACTTTATACTGGTAGGTATATAGTAGTAGGCTAGGCCTAGGCTAGGCCTAGATCTACTGCACCGTAGCCTATCTGAGCTGACCAAGTCGCTGAAATGTGTGTTCCATGCATTAGGCCCTAGTAAGTTGTAAATTTAATCTGAGTCCATCTCACTCACTCATTCACTGCTATTTTTAGCTAACTTACGCCTACCGGTACCGTACTCAAGTTCTCTCTCTCCCTCTCTGTTCTTCTACTAATTACGTTAGATTCTAACGATAGATCTTAGTCTAAGTTCAGCAGAGACAGAAAATAACGATAGATCTGCTCTAAAATTAAATTCTCTAGTCTAGACAAGGCCCCTACGGAAAAAATAATGTTAAAAAAGCAAACCTCCATTGTGTCTTGACAGCATCTGCAAGTTTCCATCGTTCACAAAAATCCAAGCAGAGGAAGATGCCCAACGTTATCAGCACAAGATGTAGAAACACTATTTTTGACATCGTCTTACTGTACATCTGCCGGTCTAGTAAGGTTGGATGTTTCGGTATGAATATTTTCTGGTTCGAGAATCAGGAACACTTCTGTCACTTAAATTTAACAAAAGTTAGTCGTTGATAGGAATTATTTCTGCTAGCTACAAGTACAGACACAGTCAGTTACATGTATATACAATCACAAACGACTCACTTATTTTTCTGCGATCTCGCATATTTTTTCGCTCGTTGAATTAATGAGGTCGAGGCGCGCAATTTGATCTGGTAGGTGTTTCATAAAGCTGTTCGTAAAGTTACGAACGACTTTACGCATGACTGGAACCTGTTCTTTGGTCATAAATCAATTACATAGGGATAGCACATAGCAGAAAAAAGGATCACCAGTTGTGCGTAAAGTCATTCGTATCTTACGAACAGCTTTATGAAACACCCCCCATCTGGGAATAATGGGGGGGGGGCGAAACCATACAGATCGTGGGATTTGATTTTGGAAGAACAGCAACGGGACTTCGGCCAAATGCAGCTTAAAAATTGGTGTGTGTGTGTGGCGGTAAGCGATTTTTTCCCCATTAAAAACAAAATACAGGTTGTTTTTATTTGATTCGGATTTTTTTCATTTCTTTCTTTTTTTTTTTTTTTTGGGGGGGGGGGGTGCTTCATTCAATCACACTTTGTTCAAACTGCCATCACCCAGGCTCCCACAGTGGCGTCACCAGCCAACCGGTGTAATAAGAGGTAGATTGGCTCAATTGTGATTTATTGTCAGTCCTACATTTAATAAACAACAAACACTTCAAAATTCAACTTTCATAAAATCCGTCAAAATTATGATAGAGTATAAATGGTTTCAGTTAAAGTTTTATTTTTCTGACTTCACTTGCAATCTTCTCTCCAGATGCAGGACCATATTGATAGCCTCCACCGTCTTTTTAAAGTACAGGCTTGAAAAGCTGCATGTGTGGAATATAAAATGCCCCCCCCCAAAAAAAAAAAAAAAAAATAGTAAAAAAAAAAGATAAATGAATAATGATTTTTAAAAATGAGATAAAATCTAAGACGTTTTACTTTTGCAGAGAATGTGAAATCAAAAATTATTTCAAACACCCGACTTTTATTGAATAAAATTATTTTTTTAAATATAAACCTTACAACAATTTCAATTGTTTCACCAATTAACTTATCATGATTTTACATTGACAGTTGACAGCACCTCATTTAGGAGCAGAATACATTAGCATTATGCCATGTATTCTAGTGTTTCCACTCATGTACTTTACATTATGTAGGCCTAAATATGAATATTTTGTACAATATATGTTTTTTTCACATCTATATCAATAAGGCATAAATGTCCAACGGTAAACTTCGAGGTAATACATGGTGCTTGCGTGATACATTTGTGATTCTGGCATGCCTACTAGTACTGTAATAATTATCATATTAGTACTGTGATGCTACGCTATGTCTCGCATTTTTTTCCTTGTAAGTGGTCTGTGCATTTTACACGATTTCACTATTCTATGTGCTTACAAAATTGTATTCATGTCCAAATTACGTTATTTCTAAATTATGAAATTGCCACTTGGTAATTATTTTATCACGTCATGTGATGATTATGTTCATGTATTGTAAATATGTTTTGCATAATATGCAATAAATGTAAAAACTCGTGCGAAAATATTCAATGTTGTAAAAAGGTAATTAAAATATTTAAAGAGAGGATATCACATGTTTTCTCTCCGTGTCTGTGTATGGCTGATAACAAAACATTGATGTTTTTTTTTATAGAATTGATTTTTTTAATTTCAGGTAGCAAAAGTTCGGTGTTCATCCCTCTCACTTAAAAAAAAAACATTCAAAACGAAAAAAAACGTCCATTTTAAGTCATTGCAAATACAGAGAAAATGCATGAAGATCACCTCACAGAGTTATAACATTATGATTGTTATTGCTCGTGTGTCATTTACCATGTTTATAACCCCTGTGCACAGTGGCGTACCTAAGATTTTCCACAGGGGGGGGCAAATTCGTCCGCCAAAAAATTGACAAGCCCCCCCCCCAAAAAAAAAAGTGTTCGCAGGATTTCGTATCAGCAAAAAAATTAGACAAGCAAACAAAAATGGTCTTCAAGCTCGTCGGGGGGGGGGGGCAGGTATACGTCCTTTGCATGGGTTTTGATTCGTCAGGGGTGCCCCCTCCCCCCGTAGGTACGCTAGCATGCCTATGCAGTGTCATTGTCTATGATTAAAGTCAGAGAAGGCTCTGAACGAGTTCCAACATTCGATATATCGGTGTCGATTTGAGATGATTGAGTGCGGTTATCAGGATCACTGAAATTCACTTCCTCTGAGGATTAATTCCAAGTTGTCTGTTAGTGAATAGTTCTATCTGATGGGTGCATAACTGAAGGGGTAACATTGTCTGTTAATAGATCAGAATGAAGAATGATCTGGGTGACTTACTGAAGGGTTATTATTGTCTCTTGGTGAATCAGTTTGATCTGATGGGTGCATAACTGAAAGGGTAACATTGTCTGTTGGTGGATCAGATTGATCTGATGGGTGACTTACTGAAGGGTTATTATTGTCTGTTGGTGAATCAGTTTGATCTGATGGGTGTATAACTGAAAGGGTAACATTGTCTGTTGGTGGATCAGATTGATCTGATGGGTGAATTACTGAAAGGTTAACATTGTCTGTTGGTGGATCACTTTGATCCGATGGGTGCATTACTGAATCGTAGCTCGGCGGTAGCTCCGTCGGAGGTGATGGGAAGGAGACATAGCGAGGTGGACTCGAAGTGACTACAGATCCTGCTCCATTATTCGCAGACGAAGAGTAGACGGCGTTGTCAGCAATAGTCCGCCTGTCGGATCCTTTTGATCTTTGTCGTTGATAGCAACAGATGATCACACACACCAACGGAACCAAGAAAGCGACGGCTATCAAAAATATTTCCCATTGTGTCAGTATAGGTGACGAAGAATCAGGTATCACTGGGGCTTCTGCAGAAAAGAAGTGAGAGGGTGAGAGAGAGAGAGAGAGAGTAGGAGAGAAGAGGGGAGAAAGGGGCATAGAGTGAGAAAGCAAGCAATATCAAGAAATTCATCGAAAAGAAGGGATCACAAATTTTAGTACATGTGAATGTTGGTTGTTACTTTATCTGCATAGTTGGAATGGTTTGAACGGTCATACCCCGGGGGTCAGTTAAACATAAATAATGGGGGAGGGGGTCAGTTATCTTTTGAAAACAAAAGTGGGTCTTTAATATTTATTCTTACAAATGGTGATTATTTTACCCATTCCCAATGTTTTATTGCTCTCGGATTTAACAACTAGGCCTATGTCGTTCCTTATACGTTCGCAATGATACGAGGCACTCAAGACAACTAATGAACTTAAATGAAAATCGAAAAAAAATGAACATAATTATGTTGGAAGATGTGGTGTGGACTGTAAGGAGAACCATGTTTCTCTTCGTTTGAAGTATAAATAAATTATTTGGAGTAAGAAAGAACACAATCATTTTCAAATTCCATTTGGATGCTCGTCTTGTATGTGTTCATACTCTGAACAAAAAGTTTACACGTGACCGTATAAGGTATCGATCGAGGATCTGTAATTTCGTTCATTTTATGAAGATGGCGAGCTTTATGCAGCCTCCCATGCTTTTATCATCAATACGCGAAAATGGAGATGGGTGAAATATCAAGTATCATTAAAAACTAGCGAGAACAAGCTTTAAGATGTAACCCACATTAACAATTTACCTGAAGTCGTGACGAATGGCAAATTTTCAATACACTGTACTCCAGCGTGTCTCCCACTGTAACACCAATCTGTGTCCACATATCCCCAGGGTGAAAAACGGCATTGGAAGATGAATCGCGAACCCCAATTACATACGATAAAACTAAACCATACCCTGTCAGGAAAAGGGATGTCATAAGATGATGGTCGGAGACTGCTTGCATAAGTGGTATCATGCCCTAGTTGACTGCAGATGAGCTGTGAAAAGGGTGAATATTAGAACAGGATAAGAATAGGTGCAGAACTTCCATTTCCGCATCTCTTGACTATACAGGGGCCGCGGACGGTTTTCAAAGTGGGGGGGGGGGTTGACTATATATGCAAAAAATCACAATCCTATTGTTATTTTTGTACACGGTTTTGAAAAAAGTGTGGGGGCACCCCCCGCTTCTGCTGCCCCTGCATATCAATTTGTTGTGTACAAAAACGCTCCTTTTATAAGGCATAGAAATGGGACGTTTAACGCACAGTAGTCACTAATACGCGCCGCTGTCTTCGCATCGTGCAGGCAGTCTACGTGTATAATGGCGGGCTGCTACATTGCGGTGCAGGGGTGTTCAACTTACAAATCGTGAGCGCACTCAGCTGCGTGTTTTCACTTCTCCTTTCTCTCCTTTTCTTGTAATTTTTCCTCGCATTACTTGTTTTCATAAATTTCCCTCTCTCTTTCCTTGTTTTCTCACTCCCTTCAGTTTTGTAACTCTTCTTGATCACTTGCATTCATTGGCACACCCCCCGGTCAAAAATGGAACGGTTCTATCCAACATACACTCAAGTCGTCGCTGTACGAATAGTGAAATTCTTCACGCGCTGCGTTGCCTAGCTATGCGTGTGTACTGTGTACTATACTGTGTACACACCAAAGACCTTATAATATATTACTAGACCGAAAGCTGCGCGCGCGTTCAGCACAAAACAAATGAGATTAGACTCCGCCTACCGCGATCATTTGAAGACAAAAATAAGCCCCCATTGACATTCATGAGCGTAAATATATTCATATTCCGGCCTTGTCATTGGCTAAGAGCGTCATTGATACGCGATTTCCCCGATTCTTTGTCATCGATACTAGTGGTATCGTGTTACAGAAGTAATTATTCATTTGACCTCATTACGTCATCTAATTTATTCATTCTGAAACTTTTCTTTCCACACAAAAATGGACCTACGAACACTCCGGTGAGTACGTATAAATTGATCTAACCACATGAATTCAGTGGACTATTTACAAATTTCACACTGTATTTTGTGATCTTAGGTTATTTCTCTACCAAATTAGAGAGTTTACTATCATTCTTCTGTTAAAGGAAAGCAGAATTTGGTCTTTGAAATTGAAGTTAGATTGTCATCGTCGCCCAGTGCAGCCTGTATGTTGCTTGCAGTGTTGCGGTTATGCCGCTGTGTTAACCACATGTATTTTGTACGGGCTCCTAGCCGATTGGGCATCGAGAGAATTTCGGGCCGGTTCGGTTCACCTCCAATTAACAAGGACCAACCCACGATTGATTAAAGCAAGAATGAAGCTTCTTTTTGTACACTGTAACGTTAGATCTAGAGGGAGATCTGCATCTATCTTCAGTAGATCGAAACCCAGTCAGGAATAAACTGTGAAGTGGAGTGTGGATGAAGATATATTGCCTGTCATTGTGTCAATCCTCACTTTCAGTTTCAGATATATATCAAATTTATTTTGCATAACTTCAGGCTTCTTCATTTAGCCCCCACCCATTTTAACTTATTGTTATTTATAAATAGGGTCTATAGTTGGACTCCTAGACCAAAAGCTTCAGTCTCTCTATTTTGGTTGTTCCGCTGAACTGTGTTGGCTCACTCACGAATAGTAAAAAAATGTCAGAAATTGTTGAATAAATCCCCAGAAACGACGGTTATTCCTGTATACGAAATAATATGCTGCTCTGCATGCATGTTTGTCTTATTATCAATAGGCTAGATCTAGATAGGCCTAACGTTAGATCTAATTTCTAACTTGGTTAACAGAGGATCTAGGCCTAGTGTTACTGTTGCTTCTTATTAATATTATTTTAGACTTAGATCTAGGCCTACGGTACTTCACTTTTATTCATCGATGCTTTCTAATTCTAGGCCAACCTAATTCAAATCGAGTCATCTAAATTATACTTTCCCAACCCGCGACACTTACCTCAGGCCCAGGGCTTATGATCTAGGTCTGTAATTTAGGCCTAGATCTAGGTCTGGGCCTAAACGACTCCATTTACATGTACGAGTATGCCTGTCAGTGTCAGTGGACCAAGGACTAGATCTAATCTTGGTCAATAATGGCAATGAAGTTTAAACTTTTAGCCAGGAATAAAAGACATCAAATCCATATAGGCCTAGATCTCAGTTTAGAACCAAAGCTTTACTTTCTAGGTCTAGATAGATCAAGAGTCCATCGTTACTATCTAGATCTAGACCTACGAGTAATTTAGATACGCGAATGCTGTTGCACAGCTCTGAGTCTTGGACTAGATCTATACTTTCTTACAAATAGATCTAGACCTAGTGCATTAGATGAAATTATGTTAAAGTCAAATGAGATAAGATTGGGAAATAAAAAGATGCAGATGTTTCTTTTTGGGGGGAGGGCAGTCATTTGAAAATATTTAGAGAAACCTAAAATTCAGAAAGCAAGGGCCAGAAGTAACCAATATTACCTATGGCCGTTTTTTGCATTTTCTAAAATAAAATTGAAGGATGTCATGCAATTCTTTTTTTGATGAAGGTTTTCACATTTCATCTCTTACCCAAATCCCTCCCCTATACACACGGCCATGAAAAATATCACTTCTTATTATTGTACTCTCTTTTCTTTCACAAACAGGTTGAGTTTGAAGAAAAAGAAAAAAAGGTTGAGTTTGAAGAAAAAGAAAAACATGTTGAGTTTGAAGGACAAGAAAAACGGTATAGAGGTCTACCTATATGGTTCAAGATGATGATCATAATTGCATGCATCATTTTGCAGATTCTCATCCAGGTATAAAAGTTAAACTCACCCATTCAAAATTACAGATACATTACATGCATTGAATGTTAACCATGTTTACATTAAATAAAAATAACCTTAGCCACAAAGAGGTAGGATCTGTACGGAACATACACTTCTTAAATATACAGGCTGTCGAGTCTAAAGTAGAACCAATGTCAAAAGATGTACTTTGGGCAAATTTATAAAATTAGGACATGTCCTTGATCTACTAGTAATTAAATTGCCTTTTTATTTCCTATTTGTTTATAAACAAAGCAATATTCATTTTTCATGAGTTATATTTTATAAAATTCATTTTATTCATGCTTTAGTGTGATATTCATATTTCATATTTGTAGATTTACTATTTTTTTTTTGTTTTACATTTTGTCTAATAGGATGATGCAATTTGACAATTTCCATGGAGGTGATTGATGATGATAAATAATTGGTGAAGTAGGCCTAATAGAACAGTGCCTGGACCACAGAGAGAAATACAAACTACAGCAGTTATATGAGTGAGTTAGTTAGTGATTATTTTTGATAATAAAGGTTGTTCACATTTTTTTGGCAAAAATAGACCTGCCTTTGAAAAACCCATTTCAATTTTGTTTCTAGATTACAGTTAGTGTCGTTTTTAATTACAGATCAAAATATTCTGTGCAACAAAACATATCAACTTTAATTCTGACTATTCATATAATTTACATATGTTAATTTATATATTCATATTTACAAAAAATTTCTGTCATTTTTTCGAAGAGTACATGTAGTTAGAATGGAGAGTGGTATGTAAACTGCAGAGAACATGTTTAAGTGATATGCTTTATAGAAGTACAACTTTATAATTAGAAGTAAGATTTCCTATGGTATGTGTTGAAGAAACATATATACCTATGCATAGTCTCACTTTTCTTAAAACATTTTTTTATAAATCATGACAATTTAATTGATTTTCTTTCTCTATTTTTTTCAATCTGCAGGACTGGTGTAACAGATGTTTTCATTCAAGAAATCCAACTATTCAACATTGAAGACTTAGGAACCACGTGATGAAGATGGAAAAGGTTTTTTTTTCCAAGTCCAATTTAAAAAAAAAATTATCACACCCCAAATTCATGACGTATGAAATTTCTCATTGATTTTCATTAAAATTGGTTGCAAAAAGAGAAGCTATAAACATACAAATAGGAGCAGCGGATTGAAGTTGCTTGAAAGTGGGGGGGGGGGACAGGGAAAATGCTGTTTTATGTGACATTTTTAAAAAGTTGCGAGCAAGCAAAATTTTGACATTTTAAAATGAAATATCCAATTTTGTGATAGATTTCGACAAAATATTCAAAATGATATATTTCACCCTTTGCTTTCCTTTTTCTTTTTTTCCCTTGGTCGTGATTTTTTTTTTTGGGGGGGGGCAAGAGCATTGGCGGCGGAAGGCAAAAAATTTAGGGGGGTCCACCTGAATTTATCCACCTAAATCTTAGAAGGGACCACAAAAATTTCCAGCAAAAAAAGGTTGTCAACCACAATTTTAGGGGGGGCACAACGATTTTAAGGGGGGGCCAACCTGAATTTAGGGGGGACGCAGGAAAAAAACTTGACGAGCAAAAAAAAAAAAAAGATTCTCAACAAAAAATTTAGGAGGGGGGACTGTCCCCCACCTCAAATTTAGGGGGGACAGGTCCCCCTATCCCACCGCTTCCACCGCCTATGGGCAAGAGTCCTTCAAGCCCCACCTCCATCTGTACGAACCTGCTTATATACCCCACTCACATGAATTATTAAACTTATTGCACACAGGATTTCCTTCAGAAGTATATTATAGAAATGAAAATATTGTTTTCTTGTTTCAAAGGGCACTCGTCATGGTGACCATAAAACAGATCCTTCTCAAGTGAAAGGGGCACAGAACAAATTCTTTAGAAGCGCTCTTCTTGTGTAAAAGGGGGCAGTGATTCAAGAAAGGGCACTTTCAAGAAGGCGAGGGGGCACTTTGTATTACATGAAACGGGCTCTCAGATGGAAGGGCACAGAACACGTGGGGGACATTTTTGGGTGAAAAATTGCATATAAGGAAGAGCACTAATTGGTATTACCTAAAACAGGTTCTCATCAGGTGAAAGGGACACAGTACACGTTCGTGAGGGGGCATTTTCTTGCATAAAAAGGCACTTTTCAGTGCTTCAAAAAGTAGGGGGAATTGTCCCCCCCCCCCAGCATACAAAAACATATTTATTTTGGTTCAAACTATTAACATACGCTGAAGAAAAAGGTAAAGCTTAATCCTCTGATAATGTGATTTTTTTTCTGGATAATTAATAAAATTCACCACTAACCAGAAAATTCCTTCATGTCTTTCATTTGTGTTCATATAGTATTTGTACCGAGCTAAAATGAAAGGGATTTGGAATTAGCAAAATTCAAAGTGAGACGGAGATCGAGAGAGGGAAAGAGTGATGAGAAGTGGGTTGAAAAGAGATGAGAAAGAAATGGAGGGGCACATAATTATGAAGAGATAATTTAGAGGAGGTGGTGAGAGAGCTGGTGTTGGAAGTAGGAACAAAAGGGGTGGAAGAGAAATAAGACGAGATTTTTGGAAACCAGGAGACAGATAACAAGTGGGAAAATAAGAAGGAAATATATGAAAAGTTAAGTTGCAAAAGGGGCTAGGGCCACTCCAAGAAAATTATTTTTTTTTATTCTCCCATATTGCAATATTCTTATGCGAAAATGAATTTTCATGATACCCTACCATTAGAAATTCAAAATTGGGTATAAGAGAAATCTACTTATCTTCATATTTTTTTAAGATATTTTTTTCCAGAAAAATTATGAATGGACCTAACCCCTTTTGAAAAAAGTGAATTTTATTTTTTTAGTTCACTTTTTATGGGAATTTCAAGTTTTCTATGGTATCATCTTATAGAGCTACTAAAAATCAATTAAGACATAAAAATCAAATTTGATTAAAAATGGACCTAACCCCTTTTAAAAGTGAGCTCTTCATATGTAGGAGAAGGGCGGCACAAAAGAACATGAGTGGGAAAATGATTAAATGGAAAAAACAGAGTAAGAAATGCTGGAGAATAAAGGGGACAGGAAACATATTGAGCATGATAAACTGGGGCCCGTTTCATCATGAGTTACAAGTATGGTAACTACGAATACCAATCATAATCAAGGTTCCCACGGTTATCACAATAATAGCGATGTTTAAATAGCTGTGTAATTCATTATGAAACGGACGCCAGAAGAAAGCCGGCACGGGGATCCATGAAGATTTTTTTTTTTACTTCTCCAAATTAACAAGAAATGACTCTGTTAGTGGTGAAAGTTATTTTTTTCAGTATTCATACTCAACCAGTGAAAATGAATACCATCATTGTAATAACCATGATTCCCCCCCCCCCCCACCTCCACCTTTTTACCTAATCGCGACTTTATCTACTCTTTTCATCTTCCCTTTTAGAATTAGCATAGGCCTATAAGACGCAATACAAACATTGTTTTGTTTTTAAGTGATATCGCTTGTGATATCGATACTTTATAAAGCGCAACGTATCGTCTCAGATTTGCGCTTGCTTGATTCGCTGAATCATTCGCGTCACGAGCGCGTATCAAAATGAATACATTAATAAATTTGCCAAGTTGACCTTTGTCATTGCGCTGGTGTGCGTATTGTCTAATACACGTACAAAACCACAGTTGACGAGGGAGCATCGTACGAAATTAATATTAATGGGGCTTATTTTAGCTTCTAATGGATTAAACAAAATGGCGGTAGCTTCGGGGGCCTGGTACACACAATGCCATCGGCTGAACCCGCCAAACTATAGTGACCAATTATTGCAAAAGCTTTTGCAAATGTGAAAAGTGACAGAGGTTTTTTTTATCCAATCAAAATAATTCTTAGGTATTCGCAATCTACAGCATTTTCTGCAAAATGTCTTTTTTTGATAGGGTCTATTGTGACGTATATATTTTTTTACAACAATGTGAAGTCGCACCAAACGTTTCGTTTCCCGCACTTGCCCATTGGCTCATGTACAAATGGATTTCCAAAATCATCAAGAAAGGTTCCAAAAACCTCAAAAGTGACAGAACTTAATTTGACTAAAATTTACTGAAAATCATATCATGTTCAAGTTGAGAATCTGCTCTATTCTATTCTGTTTTGATAGATCACCTTGTTGATGCGTTTGGGAGATATCTTAGCAAATCCCTCAAAAACTGCGTATTTTCTATTATTCTCCATAGGGAAATAATTTAACACGCTACGCACTGCAAAAAAGGAGCGCAAACAAATTGATATGCTGTAAGTGGACAACGATATTCCCGCATATTTTCCAATCCAGCATTCAACATTAATTTCATTTTTATTTTAATATTTTATCAAAACATTTTCAATATGATAAAACATTAATCAGCTCGCAGGCTGTTTCACATAATGGTCCAGTATAAAGAGAGAAATACACATATTAGAAGGAAAGATTATAAATAATTAGGAATACATGTGATTATATACAGCAAAACTAAATTACAATAACGCTAAAAGTGATAAAGTAAAAAGAATAGCAAGATTTATCTCATAATGAGATAAAGAAGTGAAGGAAAAAGAAAGAAATTTTATACATCGATATGAAATCATGTTAAAAAAGAAAAAGGTCTCAATTTAAAGCTTTGTATCAATTGTATCAATATTAATACTAATAGAAAATCATATAGCAGATTACATGTATGCTTTACTGACAGTGGCACAGTCATGATTTCGACAACGCAGCAAATGCACTGAAAAAACCCCAGTCGAATCACAATAAAGTCTTGTCGAGGGTCGGTAAATCGAAACAGCCGCTTCGTCTGTATCTCTGGAAAAACGACCCATTTGCGATTTTTCGTCAGCTCTGAAACGTCGGATGTGATCCCGAGTATATAAGACGATGTTGATAACAATAATTCCAATATGACAAGTTAGCTTAACTCGAGATTGCAAGCTAAAAAGAAGGTTTTTTTTCTATGCCATTCGGTTAAATTACTTGGATTAATCAGTTTTGCCGTTTGGGGTGCCGTTGTGTTTGGACAAATAAAAGCTTAAATCCGCTTTGAGGAAGAAGGAGGGGGTTAAGCTCGCTCAAATAAACAAAATTAACATCCCCATAAATAGTTGTGATTTTGACCGTCCGACCCCTGTAGCTTATCCCCTTCTTCCCTGATGCATTATTTCAGGTAGTTACGATACCATCAGATCAATATTTGACCTCATCCCCTTGTTCTCTTATCGTACCGTCAGTTTTGGTATGATGGAGTGTCTAAACTTAGCTGCTTAGCGGACATCAAGTTTAAGAAATATTATTAGGCTAAAATTCGTCCAAAAATATTCAGTCCTCATTCCAAAAAGAGTAGGCAACCTTTCATTTTAATTTTCAGGGTTCAACTGTAAGTGTTTTGTATAATTTGAATTACAAGACCAATATTAAAACAAATCTTGATCTCCTTTTTAAAATACAATACTCACCTCGGCATTGTCGTTGGTCGTGTAATCGTCACAAATCGATCCCCAAAGACCATCATGAAGAATCTCTACTCGACCGTAATCTCTGTTGATCATACCTTTCTCGTTTACCAGTCGGACAGGATGGTTCGCCACCGAGACTAAGTAAGTAAGAAATAATATTATATAGGGCCTACTGTATAAATGTGATTAAAGATACTACAATGTGAATTGTAAACAGAATCAGCACTGTTTTGTCTGAATCATGCCTTATAAATAGCAAGTTGGTATGCCGTTATGTTTCGCATGCGCATAAAGGGCATCTGGTTCAGTGGGTTTGTCCTGCCGCGCCTTGAAAGGTTCCCTACTAAATAGTAAATTTCTTGATAGGTCAGAATGTAACATCCATTCTGAATCTGCCTAAACAGATGTAATAACGTGACATGCATGCCTTACGATTTTCAGACACCCATCATGCTTACCATATGGTGCACATAAAACTTCCAGTTCGTCATCACGTGTATTCAATGATTCATTGCCGGTGAATGTTATGCTGCAATCGGTTATCTTGGAATCAAAGAAGCCGCAGTATAAGCCATCGATGACGATCCTACCCGATCCACTCTCAAATAGGTTGTACGAGTAGTATTCATTAGGTGATCCTTCATAGCCAAGCTGTCGACATATCGTCTCTCGGACGTTAGTGAAGAAATAATCGTCCGTGATAGAGCTCCACTCATTATTATAGTATACATCTACCCTGCCTTGTTCTGTGTAGTCACTTCCCATCAGGCGAAGATCAAACTCTGTTTCGAATTCAATAAAATGGAATTAGTCATGTCGTCAATTTCGAGCCCACGTCCTTCAGATTGAAAGACGAAAGTCATAACCATCAACAGCAAACATATAAACAATAACAATATCAACGTCAAAACGGTAACATCTTTTTTTTGTTTTAAATATATAACCCTCGTCTCTCAAAATTAAATCAAATCTTGACCTTCTTACCTTTTGGAGGTCCACATCTGACCTGGGCGATGTTTGTCGGTTCGCATTCAAAGTCAGAGGACAAGGAAACTTGGCATTCACCGAGATGCTTTTCAGTTCCGTTGCACTGATAGTCATAATAAGATATCAATCCAGCTCCAGATGATGGACCAAGTGAAACTGGTCTCTCATTGCGTCCATACTGGTAACCGAGCTGTCGACAGACAACTTCTGCTTCAGCTAGACTCCAATCAGGGTCACATATAAAACCAGGTGCAGATCCAAAACGGTATTCAACAACACCTTCGTAGCTGGTAGATCCACTCAGAAGTCTTACAAAGTTGGCTGGATCTATCATGAAGGAAAAGTGAAAAGTTCTTAAAGACAAACACCTATATCTCTTCAAAGAATATGGATTTTGTGTATGAATTCAATTCAATTCAATTCAAGGTTTATTAAAAACATGAGTCGCAGCCAAATGGCTGAATTGTTCATGTATACAAAGTAAAAACAATAAAAGGACTCATTACATATTTCAAACATTAAAAAACAGTAAACTTTGTAAAAAACTGACATGAGAAATATGAGTATAAAAAATATTGAATAGTGAAATGTTCAAAAATAAAATTGAACTTTGATCAATAAAAGTCAACAAGTCCTACTGAACCTCTATTTCTGTATTATTTCAGTATGATCTGTCTTAGCAATGTTCAAAATGAATTGAAATTTTAATGACAATCTTTTGGACCCTACATTTTACGAAAATGTTAAGATTCATACGGTGATTAAAGCAAAAAGACATAAATATTCCAGATGGAACAGCGTGAAATACAAACAGGTTGGTCATAGCATCGGATTTCTCCAGTATGTAGGAAGTTGGGTTTAAATGGTTTTTAATACTTGTTGTAAAGAGGATTCTAGTGATTGTTCATACTCTAGAACTAGTACACCATTTTGGACACATTTCCCCTATACATTCTGATTTTGATTAATTTCTTACTTTGACATTTCATAATATTGTACTCATTTATATTTCTATGTCGCCTGATCTGAAGTGATAAAAGCAACGATGGTGTTTGCTTCAATAATATGCCAACTACTTACCAATACAAATGACGCCTGCTGTAAGTTGATCTGGGTGTGGATATGGAGAACAGCTTTGAACCTTAGCCCACCCTAAAGAATCACAATCCCGAACATAAGACTCGTTTCCTGAACAGAATACCTCGTCCAGTAAGACTCGTCCATCCCCTCCAGCTACTGATGTGATTTCCAACGCTCCTAGTGGATACCCAAGTTCTCGACATGCGATATGAGCAGCATCCATATTCCAAGAACAGATTGTACCCCATGATCCTCCGTGGTAAACTTCAACTCGACCTTCATTGGGATACTCTCCGTTTTGCAGACGAATCACTGCAAAGCGATTAAATAATGTTGAAGGAGAATTTGATCAGTCTAGAGAAGTCCATTCACGGGGATCAATATTGCCATAAATTTGTTTGGTTTATATATTCGTAAGTGTCGTTCAAACGAACTGGACACCCAGTATTCATGGTATTAGGTTAATCGGAAAGTGAAAACATTCTGTGATATTATGCTTCTTTATTGGGACGTTGGTCTTGATACCACTTGATAATACAATATTATTGAAGATAATGTAATGATTTTGTTTTAATCGGTTTACAGGCCTTTCCGAGAACCTCAGCTTCTGCTGGAAGCTATAACAGGTCGGTAGATTCAAGGTTTAAAAGCATAAAGCTTAGAAATCGGTGAAAGAAATCGTATGTGGATTGTATTTATATATTAGGTACACCTGAACAGGTTTGGAAGCTGTTCCTGATTAATTCCATACCACTTGTCATAAAGAAATGTAACATGAGATGAATAAGCAATATTGCCAATTTTATGGAAGGAAAACTGTTATAATGTCCTCAAGAAGGTAAAGACTAATCCCAACCATGACACTTCAGTCAACCAAGATAAAGGTAAAAATGTCATAAGCAATGACGGTGTCGATTAACTCAAACTGTCCAAATGCAAAGGGTACAATTGAAATAACTTTGTGCTAGATTTATTTTGTTCCTGTTTGTGGTAACTCCCTTGGGAACTCGGCGGGACAGCATTTTGCTGGTTAACGCCAAGCTGGTATATAACCAATTACCACTGAAACATTTCACGTCTAGGTTAATCAGTCACAGTGGCTGACGTTATAGACGACAGATATCACTCTCGGGCCTTTTTATCAAAGTGGAGACAATGACAGAGTTGGGATTCGAACTCACAACCTTGCGATTATAAAGGTCCAATACTAACCACTGGACCACACGACCCTTATTCGAACCCAGAGTGTGTTTATTCTGCTTTCATTTCACTTACGTTTTGTGTCACATCTCAGGCCCGCATCTTCTTCGTGTGAACAGTCGTGAGTCCCAACTTCTTTTGTCACCGGACAGTCTATTAAATGTCTCTCGCCTCCTCTACACTCGAGTCCATCTAGAAGAATTGGACCTGAACCAGGACCAAAGAGTGGTTGCAAATGTGTATAATTTTCATTGACGATGGCTTCTATAGCATCCGGGTATCCAAGTTGTCTACAGGCCACTCCTGCATCAGTCCTGTCCCATGCATCATCACATATTGTTCCCCAAACTCCTGATTCACCAAGAATCTCAACACGACCCTCACCGGGTACAGATCCATTGGAAAGGCGAAGACTTCCTGTATAACAGAATAAAAGTACATACTCTACATGCACTCTAAAATAGGGGAAATAATGTTAAATCAACATTTGAAAGGTTGGATGAGTGACCCGTCCAAATGTTCATATCAAACTCCGGGTTTTCCAACCTTGCATAACGCTAAATCAAACACTAAAGTGTTGGGTCGAACCATATCAAGTGTAAGTGTAATGTCAAAGTAACATTTTAGAAAAGTTTGTCACTCATCCAACCTTTATTGTTGATTTAACATTTCTTTGTTTAGATCGAGTGTGTAATATTTAAACTACTAGTCTTAATTGTATTAACGTGTTGCATTGAAGATGAAACCCGTTAAAACTCTATTAACAGATAGAGTGAAAGTGCACACTTTAAGTATTGGATTGAGGGTGTGAACATATTTTGAAATTGAAATTGTCATCAAATTTGAGAGAGACAGTAAAAAAAAGCTCAAGCTGTTTTTATTGAATATGGACGCGACCTAATCTTGTATTGTACGGTTTGCTTTTTACGGTATTACATTTAGGCCTATAAAATTTTTCCAGACTTAGTACATGCATGACATTTTAAATCTGAAAGGCAACTAGCTGGAGTATTTCTTACCATATGCTGTACACCTAACACCTGCACCTTTTCCAGAGTGAGGGCATGTAGAGCCTACATCAGTGTAGTTACACTGAAGTAGATGATCCTCAAACCCAGTGCAAGACAGTTCACCATAAGCTGGTTGACTCAGCGACTCATTCCGAACGTCGCCGAAGTATCCCGAGAGCAATGCTAGATCGGCACCGGTGTAGTTGAAGTGTTTGCAGATTACAGTGGCTTCTTCAAAACCCCAAAGACTGTCACAGAATGAAGCCGGGGCAGAGCCGGAGACATTCGCTTCAACTCGACCTTCAGAGTCGTACATACCATCCTCGAGAAGATAGGTCGGTGTACCTGTAGCAAACATTTCGAAAACTATATGAATACAAACCATTTTGATATAACAAAAATAATTATCACTCGACTTGTGAGTATATAATTTGAACATAAAATTCGAAGTGATGGCCGCGGGTGCCAGAAGAACTGATAATTTCCATCAAGCATGTCAAGTGGTATTGCCTGGAACTAGCGCCATGTGAACATCCTGAATTGATTTCTAGATTTATTCGAACCATATTAAAGAACAAACATGTATGTTTAAACAAAATGTAGGAATGAAATACATTTTAAGCATCGGGCTGTACGCATATAGCAACACAAGCTTTTGTGAAAAGTGCATAGTACACAGCGCATGATTTGCAATGAACATTTCTTCTGGGTCGAGGGATTTGTGTGCAGAAGTTTATTTTTCATTTCTAGATTCATTTTTGACAATGCAGCCAAGTGTGGATGTAGGAAGAATTTGGAATAAATACAATTACTATCCACGTCTGTACTTGACAAGTCAACGGGATGAATGATTTCATCTTTTTATTATGCTCTACCCACAACATGTAAAATATTTGGTATTTGTTTGCCTTTGCAGGATAGTAATAATGTACTGCTTAACTCTATCAGAATTCGATAGGACCTAATTATGATTCTCATTCTAACATTGTTCATTTACACGTAATAAGATTAATTTTGACCAAGTATATGCCCATTCTTATAGCACTCAGTTTCGAGTAAAACATAAGCCGATATAATGTCAGATCTGAGATGGTATCCGGGAAGGATATTTCTACACCACATTACACCATGGTTCATTTACTGTTTGACAGTTTAGAAGCCTCGAGAATTACCTTTGGAAAAATAATCCTCTTCAGCGATGATATTTATAAAGGAAGAAACAATGAGACTTTGTGCCAATTTTTGTGTCAAATCTCATCGCAACTTGGCTATAGGGTGTCAACTCAGGCAGTATGAAGCACATAGTGCACCCACTTTTTACTGACAATCATATTTTCACATATTGATATTATCATTATTTTACATGTAATCGCACACATCTTCAATTGCTAATTATTTTTACGAACAATAATCCAGTGGTCTCCTCGTGACTAAGCTCTATATTTGGAAAATGAATTTGTTTTCATGAATGCATTGCATACGTGACATTCAAAGCATATAGCACAAATTAAACCATATTCTGGTCCAACTGATACTTTGGACTTTGCTGATGAAAATAATCACATCTTATTTACTAAGCACGTACGTCAGTTGTGAATGAAAAGCTTTCATTACATAGGCATTTTATAGCAAGTTTACTTTCAACTTTAGATTTATGCTGATATTCATACTTTAAATATCTTTCAAATTGTTATGAAATCGGTTATTATTGTTGGAGACAGTGGCGTAATTACGGGAGGACGTGTCCCTCGATCGGGTGGCAAAAAAATGGACGAAAAGGAGAAAAATAGGGAGAAAGCAAGAGAAACGTAATGGGGGAAGAAGACATTATTGTGTATTGTGTTATTATTTTTAACATTATATTGGATACAGAAGAAATGTTGTTTATCATAACTTTGGGTAATATAAATGTCTTAGGGCCTGTGTTCATCACTCCTGGTGCTCGCATTGTATGTTTAAGGAGATAAATAATCCTGCTCAAGGGGATTGAATGTTATTAAAGCATTTCGTTTTCAAGTCAATATATATATTCCCTTCCGCTTCGAGCTTTTATTATGTTATGTATATAGTGACATGCTTCTTTTTCTTCTTCTTTGTCTACTTAAAGTGATTGCCTCCTTTTAAGGTCTGAATACAAAACATTTCCAGTCCGTACTTACGTTCGCATTGGTGGATTGGTGATATTATCTGCCCTTCATGAATTTATAAATAAATTCCTTAAAATGTCCCTTTTATCTGGTCTGAATATAAAAAAAAATCAGCATGCACTCCGCGCTCGCATCATTTGGTTAGTAAATACGTATGGTCTTAATGGATTCCTACAAACAAGCTAAATCAGCTATTGAGCAGGCTTCATGTGCCCACTAAGTGACTCAATTTGTTTTTGCTGGTGCCCCCTTATACCGTGACCCAGGGTACGCCACTGGTTGGAAATATCTTCACGCTACAAGCACTGCTGTGTCATGTCTATATTTGGTACCTTCATTTCCACAAGAGACTGTATACTCAATTTTCAAGAAATGAAAGATCTGAAAAAGTGCCTTATTTAAAACAAAGTGCAACTAATTCAGAATTTACAACTGTAAGTATTCGATGAACTTCGCATAAACGTCAGCCAAAATCTGAGCATCCGAACGGGGTATATAGTTATGGAGAAACTTTGTGTCGTGAGAGGAAAGATCACTCCACCACATGTAGGACATATAAAGCTTTTGTAAATTATAAATCGTGAATTCTATAGGTAAATTAAATTCGTTCAATATTTTATTCTATTGAGCACATCTGTATAAAATCATGGAACCTGTATACACGATATACTTGATTTTATCACAATTGTTGGAAGTATACACTCAGCAAAAAAAGTTCTTGGACACTTATGAAAGTTAAAATTTTCCATATAGATATTTGATTAAAGGCAAATTATTGTATGTCAACATGACCAGGCAATATTCCCCTTCTGGTATGACATGACATTTTTATGTGAACAGTCATGCATGGGTGGTTAAATGCTTTAAACAATAGCAATGTCAGTAAAAGAAAATTGCAAGAAATGGATCAGTCAGTGCATGGCTGGTTACAGGCATTTAACAATATGTCAGTAAAAGAAAATTGCTAGCAATCGATCAGTCATTCTTTCAGTTGTGAAAATTTGTTTGGCATAAATATCCATTAAACGATAAAAGCAAACTTAAAGTCAAATACCACTCTAATAGTGAAGAGAAAGTTATCCACCTTGGATGCATCACTATTCCACTGGAATTTTAAGTCAAAGTTAGTCGATGAACAAAATGTCAAATTTCAGTATCTTGGCATAAGCAAAACAAAATTATCGTTATCCTACTATCTACTGCAGGGGTGGTGGCCCTAAGTCGACCAATCCTAGGGCGATCTCTAATTTCATTAGTAGTCAAAGACCGCTGATTCAAATTTGAAATTGTTGTTGGGGAAACTTGGAAATATCGAGCCATGCTCTTGGTTGGAAAGCTTCATCTTGAAAGTGAGTGTCCAAATGATCCATCTCATTAAGCAGCTCATGATGCATCCCTAAGCATTCAATTCAATTGATAAACACATGTTGAAATTGCTGAATGTACACTTTAAAAAATGAAGTGCTAATTCAGCTCTTAAAGAGCGTGTATAGTGACTGCACTTCGGAGTGCTGATTTGTCTAGTTCAAATTTGAACGAGAAAAATCAGCACTCCGAAGTGCAGTCACTATACACGCTCTTTAAGATCTGAATTAGCACTTCATTTTTTAGAGTGTATGCCTACAGGATGGCAATGATCATTAGCATTTGAATGGTCCATTTCTTGCAATTTTTTTTTACTGATATTGCTATTGTTTTAAGCATTTAACCACTCACGCATGACTGTTCACATGAAAATATCATGTCATACTGGAAGAGGATTATTGTCTGGTTATGTTGACATACGATAATTTAATATCTATATGGAATATTTTAACTTTATTAAGTGTCCAAGAACTTTTTTTGCTGAGTGTATATAGTATTTTGTGAGTGTATATGTATGGAAGAATTAAGGATACCGTGCATGTGTGTGAGTGAAAATAGGGATGCGAAGCCATAGAGATATATACTACTAATAATAATAATTAGTAATAGTATACATCTCCATGTGTGAAGCGTGGTATTAGAATGTGAGGCTTTTACTTTCAAATCGTGTCAACATGGTCAAATTGTGTGTGTAGACTCAGTTTTAATGTACAGGTTGATCGTTAAAACCAATACCAGTGCCCGACCATGGTCAATGACTGTTCCAATTCAGGCAGTCATATTTGATTTGCAATACATAAAATTAAATATATATATATATGTATATATATCTGTGTGTGTGTGTGTGTATCTTGAAATAAGTATACATTCTAGTGAGATGACCAGAATCCTGATTATAATCAACTGAGTGTGTCATTAAAGCTATTTATTCCTATACTGACCTGTATATTGCAACCCTCTCTCCTCCCCCTCTCTCGCCCTCACTATCCATTTTTTTTTAATTCTCTTCTGCCTTTCTTCCTTCCTTTTTCTCTCTTTGCCTATGATTCTCTGTCCCCTTCTCTCTCCCTTTCTTCATTAATTCATCTTCTCATTTAAATACATCTTTTGTTCAGAACCCCCAAGCAGATTAAAATTGGCCAAAACATATCTAATTCCAATTTGACAAATGTATTACATCAAAATTGCATCAGGCATAATCAGAGTCGATACATGATAAACGTGCTTGCATCTCATTATTATGCTATACGATCTTACCTAGTGCGAATGCCCCGATGTGAAGAGCCAATGTCAGAACATGACATGCATGTACGTATATTATAGGCCTATTGATCATATCCATCGTAAACTGATCCATATATTATGACACAGTCTGATGGTGGTTTCCAAGTGGTGGTATTACCTCAAACTGATAGGGTACACTCAAAAATTTTAAATTTTGATGATGAAAAATTGTACAAAATACTCTATCCTCGCGCGGGAAGAATGACGATGCATGATTTTAGTCATTCTATTACGGCAGTACTTCAGTTGAACAGTGCTACCTTCAAATAACACAATGTGTACATTAGCGAATGCAAGGCATATTATATGATTTCATATTTGCAAAGTCGGTCATGTGGTACGGTAGGTCGCACATCTACAAAAGCTTAACGGGACATAAACAAACACTCTGGTCCGACACGCCCGGGCAGAGGAAAGAGAGAAATAGGTAGATGGGGCCCGTTGCCAAAAGAGTTGCGTTTAAACGCAAACCAAAAAATCAATCGCAAGTCCAAAATGCGCGCTGTCGATTGGTTGAAAATCAAGTTGCGCGTGATTTTTAGAGTTGCAATTGATTGCAACTCTTTCTGCAACGGGCCCCAGGAAGACAAAAAAAGTGTGGGTGGGTGAGTGGGTCAGTTTGAGGGTGTGTGTGTGTGTGTGTTAGGGTGGATGGGTTTAAAATACGAAATAAATGGGGAGAAGAGGGGACAGAAGGAGGTGGAGCCTGACGGACTGAGGATAAAATTACTAAAGTTCAAAAATATAACAAAGATAATAATGTTAATAAAGAGATAATAATATCAATAACAATAATAATTCCATATTTTACCAACGAGGTAGCCACTTCAATTCTGAAACTTCTCCCACTTGGCTCTTTTTAGCATGATAATGATATTACCCCAGCTCTAGTACGGCTACCTTGATCAGGCGCTCGATCACTTACCCATTATAATACACCTGGATGTGGGTACTGCGTTGGGATTCGAACCACTGACCTCGTGCTTTATCCCGGGCTTTATCGTCCTGTGGCTTCTCCATTCATTACTTTTGTCATTCGCTTCTCGATGAGCCCAACTTGCCTGAATTTTTTTTCCTGCAGTCTGTAGTGCTATAAAGAAAGTTAAATCGCGATGGCTATATACATTTTTATCATTAATCTGTCCTGGGTGTCTTCGTTCGTCTTTTCCGTTTCGTTTCTATGACTCCCATGCTTTCTCCCGTACTCTCTTCAACTTATCAGGGAAGTCTTACGTAATCGGGGAAGTTCCCGAGTTGCGCGACCTCAGAGACCACGTCGAGCTGAGGACATAATTATTTACTTCCTCGTCATAATAAGAGTCGCGTGCGACCCTGACTGACCTTAGCGAAGGTCAGACCTTGTCAGATTCTTATCAATAATCCGGTCAAAGGATTGTTTGTTCAGTGGAGCGAGAGTTTCACGTGTATGGCACGCATATAGGGAATCAATTAAATATATATTTCACTTAAAAAATATATCTTTCTCTTCCACTAAACCATTTCACTTAAAGAAATTTATATTTCACTTTCAAAAATATATTCCACTTTATCAAAAAAATATATTTCACTTTAAAAAATATGTTTCACTTTAAAAAAAAAAGTATTTCACTTTCCCCAAAAAATATGTTTCACTTTTCAAAAAAATATATTTCACTTTTCAAAAAAAAGATATTTCACTGTTCAAAGAAATATATTTCACTCTTCTAAAAGATATATTTCACTTTTCAAAAAGAAAAAATTTCACTTTTCTAAAAAAAATATATTTCACTTTTCCCAAAAAATATATTTCACTTTCCAAAAAAATATATTTCACTTTCCAAAGAAATATATTTCACTCTTCAAAGAAATATATTTCACTCTTCTACAAGATATATTTCACTTTCCAAAAAAATGTATTTCACTTTTCCAAAAAAATATATTTCACTTTTGAAAAAAAAATATTTCACTTTTCTAAAAAAAATATATTTCACTTTTCCCAAAAAATATATTTCACTTTCCAAAAAAGTATATTTCACTTACCAAAGAAATATATTTCTCTCTTCAAAGAAATATATTTCACTCTTCTACAAGATATATTTCACTTTCCAAAAAAATATATTTCACTTTTCCAAAAAAATATATTTCACTTTAGAAAAAAAAATGTTTCACTTTTCAAAAAAAAAATCATTTCACTTGATACATTTTAATTTTGAGAGAAAACAAATCCTTTCACTTTTGTTGGATAACACATGCGGCTGCCGTATTAGACCGTAACTATCCTCACGGAAATATCCATTCCTCTCGCTACGAAAAACATTTCACTCGTGTTGCAAATTCATTTCACTCAATTGCAAAAAAATACGTTCCTCTTTTTTCTCGGCCTGTAGGCGGCGCGCACCATTGTTGGCGGGACGAGGAGAAGGTACATGATATATCTATCTATCTATCTCTCTCTCTCTCTGCCTAATATATATCTATCTGTTTAAATATGTCTATCCTTCTATCTATCTATCTATCTATCTAATATCTATTTATTTCGTTTAATATGTCTGTATATCTGCGTATTTATCATTCAATCTTTATATCTATCTATCTATCTATTTATCTACCTATCTATCTTATGTCTATCTGTTCAGAATACATATGTCTATCCGTATGTCTACTTTTTATCTTTCAATCTAATAACTATTGATCTGTCTAAATAGTTATGTCTGTTTATTTGTTTGTTTAACTATTTAATATCTATCTATCAAATTTGTTTAATATGTTATTCTATCTATCTACCTATCAATAAATATATCGATCTATTTTCTCTCTCTCTCTCTCTCTATCTATCTATCTATCTATCTATCTTTCTATCTATCTATCTTTCTATCTATCTATTTATCTATCTGTCTGTTTATCTGTGTATGTACATGTACCTATGTATCTACCTGTCTCTGAATCTATGTGTATATCAAATATGATATCATTATCACCGCTGGGAATCATCGTATTTTTTTCATCAATCATTATCAGTATCAGCCTTCTCATCGTATTTTTTTATCGTCAATGTCTATCTGTCCGATACCTATCTATCTGTTTATATCTATCTACCTATCCATCTGTCTATCTATCTATCTATTAATCAGGGGCCGCGGAACGGTTTTCAAAGCGGGGGGGGGGGGCTGACCATGCAAAAAATCACAATCATACGGTCATTTTTACGGTTTTGGAAAAAAAGTAAAGGGGGCTGCCCCCCCCCAGCATCCGCGGCCCCTGTTAATATATATCTATCTATCTTCTATTATCTATCCACCTATCATTTATCTCTCCATCAATCTATCTATTTATCTATCTTTCTTATATGTATCTGTTTGAATATGTATGTCTGTTTGTCTATTTATCTTTCATACTTATATCCACTCATTTGTTTAAATAATTATGTTTGTTTATCTCTGCATCTACGACAGACCACCTAATTCGTCCGTACGACGAAATAAAAACCAATTTCACTTGTTACATTTTAAATCTGAGATCAAACAAATCCTTTCACTTTTGTTGGATAACACATACGGCTGCCGTATAGACCGTGAGTAAATTTCGTTCTTCACGTAAATATCCATTCCTCTCGCTACGAAAAACATTTCACTCATGTTGCAAATTCATTTCACTCAATTGCAAAAAATACGTTCCTCTTTTTTCTCGGCCTGTAGGCGGCGCACACCATTGTTGGTGGGACGAGGACAATGCACCACGAGGTGGGCCCATAAACACAAATTGTAAAGTTTGAATTTATCGCTGATTATGCACAATAGCCAGGGCAATCAGCTGTTGCATTCGGCCCTACGATCAATCACTAACCTTAGCACGGTCTGGCTATACGTTTTGTAGGCATGAGGCATGAATACTTCATACATACACTATCTACGGAGCTGAATGGTCAAGGTATAAGTGTTGAAATTTCCCTTTTCTCCCTTCCGTCTGTCTTTTCCTTCATTGACATACGATGGTCATAATGATTGATGAAATGAAGCTTACAAAAAGCTACATTTCACCGGTCAACTCGCTTGTACCTGCACTGCAAAACCAAATTCTCTCCATTTTGTATGAGACATGAATGGGGGGTCACCATCCTTAGAACAGACATAAAAAGTGAGTATACGGGACTGAAGTTGGGTAATGACATCATGGACATTCTCGGCTAACACCACAGAGATGTATACTAATTGCGCGTTATAAAAGTATCTCTATGGCTAACACCAACCTTTGGGCTGAGCGATGACGTCATCATCCATCTTCAGTCCCGAATACTCACTTTTTATGTCTGTTCTAAAGATGGTGACCCCCCCCCCCCCCTCATCACGTCTCGGACAAAATGGAGAGAATTTGGTTTTGCAGTGCAGGTACAAGTGAGTTGACCAGTGAAATGTAGCTTTTTGTAAGCTTCATTTCATCAATCATTATGACCATCGTATGTCAATGAAGTAAAAGACAGACAGAATGGAGAAAAGGGAAATTTCAACACTTATACCTTGACCATTCAGCTCCGTAGATAGTGTATGTAAAAAGCATTCATGCCTCATGCCTACAAAACGTTATAGCCAGACCGGCCGTGCTAAGGTTAGCGATTGATCGTAGGGCCGAATGCAACAGCTGATTGCCCTGGCAGCTGTGTATAATCAGCGATAAATTAAAACTTTACGATTTGTGCTTATGGGCCCACCACGTGGTGCATTGTCCTCGTCCCACCAACAATGGTGTGCGCCGCCTACAGGCCGAGAAAAAAGAGGAACGTATTTTTTGCAATTGAGTGAAATGAATTTGCAACATGAGTGAAATGTTTTTCGTAGCGAGAGGAATGGGGATATTTACGTGAAGAGCGAAATTTACTTACGGTCTAATACTGCAGCCGTATGGGATATTTACGTGAAGAACGAAATTTACTCACGGTCTTTACGGCAGCCGTATGTGTTATCCAACAAAAGTGAAAGGATTTGTTTGATCTCAGATTTAAAATGTAACAAGTGAAATTGGTTTTTATTTCGTCGTACGGACGAATTAGGTGGTCTGTCGTAGATGCAGAGATAAACAAACATAATTATTTAAACAAATGAGTGGATATAAGTATGAAAGATAAATAGACAAACAGACATACATATTCAAACAGATACATATAAGAAAGATAGATAAATAGATAGATTGATGGAGAGATAAATGATAGGTGGATAGATAATAGAAGATAGATAGATATATATTAACAGGGGCCGCGGAAGCTGGGGGCAGCCCCCTTTACTTTTTTCCAAAACCGTAAAAATGACCGTATGATTGTGATTTTTTGCATGGTCAGCCCCCCCCCCCGCTTTGAAAACCGTTCCGCGGCCCCTGATTAATAGATAGATAGATAGACAGATGGATAGGTAGATAGATATAAACAGATAGATAGGTATCGGACAGACAGACATTGACGATAAAAAAATACGATGAGGAGGCTGATACTGATAATGATTGATGAAAAAAATACGATGATTCCCAGCGGTGATAATGATATCATATTTGATATACATAGATTCAGAGACAGGTATACATAGGTACATACACAGATAGACAGACAGATAGATAAATAGATAGATAGATAGAAAGATAGAGAGAGAGAGAGAGAGAAAATAGATCGATATATTTATTGATAGGTAGATAGATAGAATAACATATTAAACAAATTTGATAGATAGATATTAAATAGTTAAACAAACAAATAAACAGACATAACTATTTAGACAGATCAATAGTTATAAGATTGAAAGATAAAAAGTAGACATACGGATAGACATATGTATTCTGAACAGATAGACATAAGATAGATAGGTAGATAAATAGATAGATAGATAGATATAAAGATTGAATGATAAATACACAGATATACAGACATATTAAACGAAATAAATAGATATTAGATAGATAGATAGAAGGATAGACATATTTAAACAGATAGATATATATTAGGCAGAGAGATAGATAGATATATCATGTACCTTCTCCTCGTCCCGCCAACAATGGTGCGCGCCGCCTACAGGCCGAGAAAAAAGAGGAACGTATTTTTTTGCAATTGAGTGAAATGAATTTGCAACACGAGTGAAATGTTTTTCGTAGCGAGAGGAATGGATATTTCCGTGAGGATAGTTACGGTCTAATACGGCAGCCGCATGTGTTATCCAACAAAAGAGAAAGGATTTTTCTCTCAAAATTAAAATGTATCAAGTGAAATGACTTTTTTTTTTGAAAAGTGAAACATTTTTTTTTCAAAAGTGAAATATATTTTTTTGGAAAAGTGAAATATATTTTTTTGGAAAGTGAAATATATCTTGTAGAAGAGTGAAATATATTTCTTTGAAGAGTGAAATATATTTCTTTGGAAAGTGAAATATATTTTTTTGAAAAGTGAAATATATTTTTTTGAAAAGTGAAATATATTTTTTGAAAAGTGAAATATATTTTTTTGAAAAGTGAAATATATTTTTTGGAAAAGTGAAATATATTTTTTTGAAAAGTGAAATATATTTTTTGAAAAGTGAAATATATTTTTTTTGAAAAGTGAAATATATTTTTTTTGATGAGTGAAATATATTTTTTTTTGAAAAGTGAAATATATTTTTTGAAAAGTGAAATATATTTTTTTGAAAAGTGAAATATACTTTTTTTGAAAAGTGAAATATATATTTTTTTAATATCAAAAGTGGAATACAATTTTTAAAAGTGAAATGGTTTAGTGGAAGAGAAACATAATTTTTTCAAGTGAAATATATATTTAATTGTTTCCCTATGAGCGTGCCATACACGTGCCTCGTATATCGTTATTACTTTTTTCTGTGTTCTCTGACTGACAGTAGGCCAATGCCTTTCGGGCTTTTAAAATCGGAAGGGTAAATGTATGTTTTATATTTTAACTAAGCCAATTAGGGGCCCTTTTCACAACATTATAAGCGTAGACCTGTATTTGTAAAACTTTCTCTTCTTTTATTTTAAATGATTTATTATTTATATGTAGCTAAGATAAAATGGTTTCCCATCAGATTCTGAACGAATGTGATGTGTTTCCATCATGTACGCCTATTTGCACTATACATACATTTCTATATAGTTCCATGCAAGTCGAATGAGGTCAGGTGAGTAAACCGATGGAACCCCGGAATGTCCTGGTTTTGACATACTAAACGCATGTATTAGTAGCTATATAGACCTATATTGCAGGCCTATGTATCATGTGTGTAATACAAAGAAGAGAGTCATCACTCTCTGCTTCAACACTGGATATTTATAATCGACCATACAACATGTATACAGCTGCTTTCAATCATAAATTTTCATCGAAATGGCTATCATTTATCTTATGCAATATTTCATATCGGGAACCATAGGCGGATCCAGGGGGGCCCGGGCCCCCCCCCCCCCCTATTGGCGGAGCAAAAAAAAGGTAAAAAGAAAGGAAAAAAGAAAAGGAAGGGAAAAGATAGGAGAAAAGAAGAAAGGCAAACATAAGAGGAGGAACATGATTGAATAAAATAACATGAGGGGAAGACTTTGAAAATAATTTTTTGAAAAATCAATTTGTTAGGATATAAAATTTTCGCTCGCGCTTCGCGCTCTTATTGTCTTTTGGGGATTTGCATATCTTGCTCAATATGGAGCTTGAAATATCAAACTTTGAAGTCAATATACAAAACATATTTCAGCTGGGAAATTGAACTTTAATTATTTTGTTTGATTTACAAATTGATTTTTAAAAAGTGCCCTGTAAAAATGTCTGTGTTATGGTCTGAATATCATTTTCTGCTTGCGCTGCTCGCTCGTAAAATTTGATTTGTCAGGTACATATTATTTTCCTGTATTCCATAAAGTTCTCAAAATATCCCTATCCAGGTCAGATTGTCAAAACGTATCAGCTAGCACTGCACGCTGGCATTTTGATTAGTGAGTTGTGTATATCCCAATATTAATCCTAAATCAAACTACTTTGATGACAGTTTATCAAAAATTTCGGCTCGCGATTTCCGCTCGCATTGATAGATATCATGCATCTTATGCTTAATTACAAAAGTGCTTTAAATGTTTTCAGGCCATAATATTAACAGATTTCGCGCTCTCATGCATAGGAAGAAAAATAGGAAGATAGTCATCATTTTCATATGATGACATAATGCCCTTGTAGAATGTCCCGGTCCTATGTAAAAACTCAAAGTATAATGATAAAATACATCAGCTCTTGTAAACTGTGATCCATCACAATTCACCATTTTCCAACAAAGTGTTTGCAATACAGAGCTCAAATTGACCCTTTGTTAGATCGAAATATCATATATTTTTAGCTCGCGTTTTGCGTTCGCTTTATTGATTTTCATGATAAAAATGGTACTTAAAATACCCAAATTCTAGGTCGAAATCTAAAACACACGTTAATTCAGATACCCAGATTGTTCTCTATTCAAATCATCCAGTTTCAGATCACAATATCAAAAAGTGTCTGCTCGCGCTTTGCGCTCGCATTAGATAAATAACTTATCCTTTCCATAATTTACAAAACATGAATAGAGTGTCCAGAATTTTCCGCTCGCGCTTCGCGCTCGCATCAATAAAGTTTAGTTTATATACTGAGAGTCCTTCCAAGTTAACAAAAAGTGCTTAGCATTTCCATTATTCAGGTAAAAAAGGTCAAAAATTTCAGCTCGCGCTTCGCGCTCGCAATATTTGAATGTTGAAATATGTAACGTCTTCATTGCTAAATGCAAGCAGTCCATAACAGGTACAATTTCGAGCAGTTCAAAACGTATACAAAAATTTTCTGCTCGCGCTCTGCGCTCGCATTATTAATGTAAGGAAGATCCCCACTTACTCATCCTTTTCATGATTTACAAAACTAATTGAATAGAGTGTCTTGTTCAGTAGGTCTAAATCTCGAAATTTTTTGCTCACGCTTCGTGCTCGCATGTTTAATTATATACCTATTCTGTTAAGTTACAAAAAGTGCTAAGAATTTCCATTCCTTATGTAAAAATGCCAAAAAAAATTCGGCTCGCGCTTCGCGCTCGCATTATTTGATTTTTAAAAATGTGTAACGTCTTCATGGCTAATTGCAAGCAAGTATTTAACAGTACCTTTTCCATCACTTCATTTCTGCTCACTCTTTACGTTCGTAGTAATTATTAACTTGCATACACATCTTTTTTTGTCAGGAAAACAAACATTTCCCAGAATGTCCAAAATTTTAGGAAAAAGTACATAAGATTTCCAAAAAAATTAGCTAGCGCTTTGCGCTCGCATTATATAAATAAAGGCTATGGTATTATACATTTATGTTTCATAAGAATAAAGCTAAAAAGTGACCATTAGGACTACCCCTTCAAAGAAACAAAAAATACCGGCAAAAATCATATTCGAGCGGCCGATCGGGGAAAATATGGCTGAAAAAATTCCGGGCTCCCCCCCCCCCCCCTATTGGCGAAGGCTGGATCAGCCCCTGGGAACATAGTTTGTTTCCCATTATGCCAGGGCGCAGAGTGAGCCCGAGAGTGAGTCATTTTGGCTCGAGCATGGTAAGCAGGTAAGTGCATGTTCCATTCAGTATGGACCTATATAGGTCCATGATATGAGCAAGGTCTTTCGCCGGAGTGTATCTTGCCCGTGTATATTCTGCATGCCTCATGTAGATGTTGTTAAGCAGAATGCAAAATCCTCACGTAAACGTGAGTAAAGAGGGAGAGTAATTTTTTTGTCGCGTATGGAATTATTTTGGTGTACTTTCAAAAACATTATATTCTCATTTGCACTTTGTCTCATGCTGTAGTAGTAGTGGTAGTGATGGCGACAATGTTCATCATCGATTTTATTGATGATGATGATGAGGAGGAGAAGGAGGAGGATGACAGTAGTATGATTGTGATTAATTGATTGATTTATGACGTAACAAATCTACAAAATGCTATTTTATTCTTCATCAGTAGGCCTACATCTATGCATATGAACGCGATTTCTTAATTTTTTTCTCCTTCTCTCCCTGTCTCATATTTACTTTAATCATCTTGATTTATAATTTATGCGATTTGATCATCCAACATTGAAAATGATTATCACGGACCCTCCTTTCACACACAAAGATTTAACAATAAAACACCCAGGAATAATACGATTAATTCGAATTCAAAAGCATTTTTTTTTTTTTTTTGAGGAATTTTTCTATGATGATACCGTTCACATAAATGTAAATATAATTATAAATGTGTATATATAGAATACCTTTGTTGCAAACAAGTGAATGTTCAGTTTGTGAATAAAATCGACAGGGAAAATTTAGAACATGTTAATTTCATGTAATTTATGGAATTGTCTCGATACGTGGTCCGTTCGCTTGGTTGGTGTTATATGAATCTGAAGGTCGAGTTGAAGTCTTTCATGATAACCAATGGGTAACTTTATGTGGCAGTCTGTGGGGCATCGAGGATGATACTGTTATCTGCCATCAGCTGAATTACATTGGAGCCGACCTTGCATTGGTTGCAGGACAATTCGGAGAATAAGGTGTCGTGAGATTCACTAACATGGAATGGGGATGGAAAGGAGAGGAATCTTTCAGCCTGTAGCTATGATATTGTGGGTGATGATGCTAAATTGGACTTCCAGAGATGCTGGCGTCGTCTGCACGAGTTGGGGTAAGCCACTTTTGTGTTTTGAGAATGTTTGATTAAACTAATTTCTAAAAAGTTGGCCGTTGAGAAGGTTCAGAACGCAGACATTATTGTCTCTGTATCTAATCTTCTCTCGAGTCGACTTTTTAAACGAAACACATTTTGTGAAATTAACTAATGACCATTAAGTTAGTATTCGGAGATGTTGTAAGTTACAACATTAAAAAAACAACAACTTTGATTTCACTCTCTGATCCCTGCTTTCCTGTATTGAATGTCTGGCGAAGTAGGTCTAAAATTGACCATGTCTACAGTGTAAAGGTAAATGCCATGTGAATTGTTACTTGATCAGAATAACTGGACATTACGAGGACTGGAAGAAAAAAAACAAGATTCTTAAATTCGGTATTTTTCCTGCATGAGAGCCCTGATGCAGACTAGGTAGACCTATCATGGCCACTGGCAAGAACATTTGCACTATAACGAGAACGCTATCATAACATGATGACGAGAACGCTATCGTAACATGACGACGAGATCGCTATCGTAACATAATGACGAGAACACTATGACATTTAATGAAAATAATGCAATCAATAACAACAATAATATTCCGCTTTAATATAGCGCTTATCGGAACGACGTTTCTAAGTTCTGCAACTTAAGTTTACTGTTTCAGTGCTAATAAATTTCTTAGTGTGCCATCATCATATGTATGTAAAAGTGAAATCATTGGAAAGTATGATTATTCCTCTTTACGATCATGTGTCATTTGTAATGCTAGTGTTATCATGAAATACACAGACATGATAAATATGCAGCAATGTAAAAAATGAAATGTTGCAAAATTCGTTGCCATGTCATGTTTGAGTTCTGCAACTCAAACTGCAAGTTTGAGTGCTAATAAATTTCTTAATGTGCCATCATCATGTGTAAAAGTGATATCTTTAGAAAGCATGATTATTCTTCTTTACAATCATGTGTCATTTGTAATGCTAGTGTTATCATGAAATACACAGACATGATAATACGCAGCAATGTTAGACATGAAATGTTGCAAAATGCGTCGTTTGCAATAGCGAATTTCCAATTGTTTCGAGGATGGACCGAGTGCATTCACTGTCGCCTGCATGGTAGAAATTCTATAGAAATGGAGACTCTTGTTAGAAATCAATGCATTTTGCAACATTTCACTTCTGACTTTTCTCGATGTTCAGGGTGATTGCATATTCCATGATTACATAATCACAGCAAATGGCATGTCATTGTAAAGAAGAATAATTCAGCTTTCCAATGATACCAGTTTCATCTTTTATACTTCATTAACCCAAAAGATATCATCCTCTAAAACTGAGTTGCAAAACTTTTTGAGGGGTTTATGTAGTATATATCTGTATATACCATCCCAAGGGATCGTGATGACCTGCGTTACTTCCGGGAGTCGTGGTCTTGTGGTTACGACACTCATATTTCAATCAAAGGGACTTTGAATCCCAGCCAAAGGGTTCGAATCCCAGCCATGGCGTGCTGCACTCGACCCGAATAAGGTGAATGGGTACCCGGTAGGCGGTAGGACTTATATTCCTCGAATGATTTAGCGCCTATACTGCGACTCGGCTACAGCTGGGGTAATCAATCAATCAATCACTTAGAGTACTAGTATATGCAATATTAGTAGCTGCGCAATATCCCGGGCGTTATGGAACATTATTATTATCACTATTGTAATTATTACTAGGTTATTAACGATTTCTTTTATTTCCTGAATTGTTGAATTGCAGTTATCCAAATGGTGGATGGTGATTATGACAATAAGGGTCGTGTTGAGGTCTACTACGGGGGTAGACGGGTTAGAATATGTCTTACCAGCTGGACCATTGAAGATGCCCATGTAGCATGTAAAGAACTTGGATTCCCTCTCAAGGCAACGGTGCATCTATTTGAGGGAGGAGATGGACCGTTTCTCCTGGACGATATGCGATGTCTAGGATATGAGGGGCGTTTGGTTGATTGTGAATCCCCAGGCTGGGCTAATAATCTTAATTGTGATGCAGACTTGAACCATGGTGCAGGTATTATGTGCAATGGTGAGTCAACTGAATTTTGTGAGGGGACTAGCTTAGATGAAGCCAAGAAAGTACAGAGCCATCACTATACATTTGGGTAGTCCTTTATACTCCTTCCGAAAAGTAGCACTGCTGTGATTTTATCTTGACATAGTTATGCGAGGTTTTTATGTCGCTATTGGTTTTCATTGACGGTGATCTTAACAAGTCAGGGTTCTTACTGTTCAATTTATTTCAATAATCTTCTAATCCCGAAATGTATTTCTCTGATTTTGGCATTCAATTGTCTGAATACTTTGTCATGGAATTACATGTAACTCTTTATTCTTGTTTGGATATAGATCATATGGCTACTGTAAGACTCCTCAGTGGATCTGCCAGTTTTGAAGATGTTGTTGAATACCGTTTTTGACGTACACCTGGTTTTATATGTGACCCTGATTGGAGTCTAGCTGAAGCAGAAGTTGTCTGTCGGCAGCTCGGTTACCAGTATGGACAAAATGAGAGACCAGTTTCACTTGGCCCAATATCTGGGACGATCTTTTATCATGACTATCAGTGTGATAGAACTGAAGGACAATCATGAGATCGTCTTTTTACAGAACGACCAAGACCAGTGCAACCCTGATCATATAGCACAAGTTTTATGCGGACCACCGATAGGTAAGATTCAGTAACATCTACAAGAAAATAACCAAGTCAGATAGACAGTCCCATCTCCTATACTGTATATTGGTCTACTTAAAGTCTTTTTCCAGCCCCATGTCTTCAGCGTAATTTTGTTATGTGTGATAGCTTCTTTGTGACGTAATCAGTTATTTTTTCTCTGTACATGATTTTAATAAAAAAACACTATTTGAGCAAAAATTTATGATTCTATTTACAAAATTTATGAAATGAACATTCACTAGTACATGTATAGTGACAAATCCCTGTTCGGGTGGATCACTTTGTAATGCATCTTCCCTTAATATTGCACCGTTCACTTGACAATAGATTTTGATCTTCGGATGACCGGAAGTGAATACACGGAGTAAGGTCGTCTTGAGGTCTTCCTTACGGGCCAGTGAGGATACGTGGCTGCTGCATACTATTCTATTTATGAACACGATACAGTCTGTCGCCATCTTGAATACGCAGGAGGAATTTACCAATACAGCTATATTTTGCTCGTTCTTCTCGCCCTATTTTGATAAGATGATATTTCATGTGATAGAAGTGATATGAAGATAACCGACTGCTACTGAAACTGAGTGGACTTTATACTACCCCGCAAAGAAGATGATGGAAGTCTATACAATCTGCTTCCCATATGGTAAAGATTCAGTGTTATTAAGTAACTGAGTTAGAGGTAACCGCATGGACCTGGTGATGCCGAAAAAAATGTCTCCATCGGGAATCGAACCCAGGCACCCAGCTTTGAACACCGGCACCTTAACCACTAGAGCATAGAGAAAGGTTAGTGGCTAGGGCGACCCCAATCCGATTGACCGTCATATTTTCGACACTAACAATTAAATTTCCCCCATGCCTCAGCTCAGTCAGCTGGATCCAAGCTATACAGTACATGACTTGTATAGGTCACTTAATAAAAATGTGTTACAAACAGAGCAGAAAAGATATTCTGTGAAATTTAAAATCAAAACATGAAGCCCCTTGCTTTTAAATTGACTTGTGAAAAATTACTGATTCAGGGACAAAAGCATATACAGTGATGAGCCACTATAAACTTAAAATGTAAAATTCACTTTTCATCCAGGTTATCAGTGAGAGAGGTTATCAGTGAGAGAGTTGAAGGTCAAATACACTCCATATGATAAATAAGGACATTGAAAAATTGAACGAAGAAACAGAAAATAAAATATCTCCTCTCTTCCTCTTTTATTCCAACTAGATCAAAAATGAATGAACTTGTGAAAACAGAATAAAGCCCCTATTATTCATAAATATGAATCACAACTTAATAAACAATTCATGTTCGAGAATAGAATAAATAACTTAGATAATATATCATCTTCACAATATGAGAATAAGCATGCCCTGCATGGTCATAGACAAAATGTATAGCCTGTAGAAATAACTCCAGTAAATTGATGCTCAACAGAGCTGCAGCTAATTTAAGCAATATTTTTTCAGTGTTTGAGGTACACAGGAAGACAAACAGTTCACCTTAGGTTGAAAACATGCACTTTACGCTTCCAGTCTCGTTAAATTACTTAAAGTTGTCTTGACAAACTCATGTCATAATGATGTTATATTGTGGCCGTGGGTAATGTGGTACATGTATCACATGATTTCATGGATTTATGAGCACAACTATTAAAGTTGCACTTGCTCTTTATAAAATAAACTTTAGTTATGGTCGTGAATCAATTTGAATATCAGTCTCAGTCTGACTTTGAAAGGATGTTCATCATAATGCACCTAAGAAATGGGGTTTGTTGTAAAGCAATTGAATCGCCAAAACGATAATTCTTCCAAAGGTCACATGTACTGCAGACAGATATTGTGTGTTACGCTGCTAGTATTTATATTTTGAATGTGAGGGCGTTTGAAGAACAATCTGTTGCAATGAATGGACAAGCTTGTACTGATTTTCTTCCTAAACATCATGGTAAGGATTTGAGTTTCCATCACCCCCCAACTTTAATCTCTAGAGAATTTGATTTGTATGCAATTTGTTGCATCAAAGGAACAAAAAATGATTTTCCTACCATTGTGACATTTTCTGTTGCCTCACGACAGGGACGGTGCCAAAGGAGGAAGGGGTTCAATCACCCCCTCCCTTTGACTTCTGTTAGTGAAGCATTTAAAAGAAAAAGAGTTTCAAATGAGCAGCCTAGGTTGACTTCCTCTGCTTTTCAATTGAGAACAAAACTATTTCATCCTCCCCCACCCATCTCCAATAAACATATCCTGATGCTGCTCCTGCCTCATGATACCCTATTGACCTGAGTTGTAGAACACAGAACTTTACACAGCTTTGCTGTTAAGCTTCGTTGTACTGTCCATGTCTTAAAAACCCTGATTACATGAAATTAATTTTCGCAGTTCATGCTAAAATCATCATACCTAGCATTGTACATTAATATTGGATATCTGTTCTCTGTGTCTTTGACTTATTCTGGAATGATATCAAAATAAGGTGTCTGGTGTGCATCAAGTACCTTCAATTTGAACCATCCCTGTTAAAACTATCACACACAAGTTGCAATAGATATTAATAATTTGAAGTACTCAGTACAAGGTAATTTCATAAAATGATCAACTTTTTTGTACGTCCAACCCCTATTTTCTCAAGTCTTACTTCACTTTATAAACTGACCAAGTCATGGTTCTTTGAGAACATTACAGGCTGTCAAAAGAACAACAAATCAGAGACAGAAAAAATCATGAAGGTCCCACACATAGGGGGTCGGACGTAATATTTTATGGAATTGCCCTACACAAAACTTGTTCATGTATTCTAGATACGATTCTTGGTATTGTAATGATTTCAGTACATCAGACTTACATAATTTGTAGATTAAACAAAGTTATGTCCCTGTAAAGACCGATTGTGGTTGGAGTATTTTCTTGCTCATAACTGGGAATATACTATTTTACTAGAAATGTTAACATACATGTAATTTCTGTAAAATATACATGACAGTTTAAAAAGAACCTTAATAAAGCAAACAGCCAATATTTATGCAATGTGTTGGAAATGAGAGAAAAAGAGTAACTAAATGTCCTTTCATTAGTTGAAGAATGAAATATGGCGAATGTTTCCATGAAGTACGGTAAATAATGATGAAATAGAGCTTTCATGTGACTAATTTTTACTAAGCCAATCAGATGTAAAGACTTTAGTAGTTTACAACAGCTGTCAGTGAAATATCAAGTCTCTTTCATGATCTTTTACAATCAATATTTTTCCATTTATCTGAAAAAGGACTAACTATTCATATTTCATATATCTTGAGAAAGTAGCTAGTTTATTTTAATTTGATGATTGTCCTTACCCCTTTTTATACTACCTACTTTCTTGTGTTGTCATCATTAGTGTGGTTTACAGAACAATAAGTATAAACAATATTTGTTGTCTCCTTACAAGTCAGAATACAATGGGTGAGATTATCATCTTGTAAGGAGTGGGAGGGGGGGGGGGGGGCTCAGGCAGACATGACTGGTTTAATATTAAAAACTGAAACAGAACTCATATAGGAAGGCACACAATAGAGCAGAATACAAACAGTAAGATACACTCAATAGATATGTATCAAACCATTAATGAATGCCAATTTGAGGTACCTTGGTTCCCTAAAGCACATATATATTTTTCTTTATTATACAGGATAAAAGAGGTAGTTTCAAAGTTATATATATGTTAGAGTGAGTACTGGTACCTCCCCATATGATTTCATAAAAGACAACCTTCCCTTTTTCCTGGCAAAAAAAAGAAATATGGACTGTTTTTGTTATTTCTGTGAGCTCTTCAGTAGTGCCTGGAGTCACAACTAGCTCAAGCCTGTATCTGCTTCTCATAGCAATCCATATATTTATTTTAAAGACTAAAAGCAGAATCGTTATAACTTATAGTTTGTTGTAACTATTTCATGGGAGCAGTCCTCGGTGTAGTTGCTTAATAGGATAGGATGTCATCAATGTCTTTAGGGCTGTTTAGGGCATCTTAAAATAATAATTTACACTTACCGCATTCACAAACAACGCACCTTTAGCACTGCACACAAACCTCACCAAAATGAAAATAACAGTCATTGGTATGTCAGGAAAGGTAATTAAAAAGCAAAGGGTCTATTCATTCCACTGGAGTTAGACGTAAAGTAGCTTGGAGGGAAAGGTGATCAGATGCCCAATTCAAATTAGGAAGCCCTCCCATGGCGCTAACTTCACTATCTGTGAAAAGGTTCAGACGTCCAACAAGAGAAAGTTCACCAGAGAAGTTTGACGTGCCTAGAGGTTTTGATGTACTACCTTCCTTTATATGTTTACTGTAGAAGATATAATCTACCGTACAGTTAGTTTTTGAATGATTGGTGGTGACTTCAGTATTTCCATGGCTATGATCATAGACAGAAGAGAAGAGGAAAGGATGGACGAGTTGGCCTTCGATGTCATCAGGTTGAATATCTTGATCGGCTGGATGATCTCTTGAAGATCGTCTAGTTCGTCTTGAAGTACCAACTGTATTTAATGTACAAAGTTGTGTGAAAGCAACGATTACATCATCTTTTAAATCCTGATTCAAGATTCACTTTTAATAAAGTGCCATAAAAAAATGCCACACACAATATGGTGTAAATAAAGTCAAATCTCTTTTTAAGACCAAAGAAATTCCACTACAGTGACGAATATGTCAATAACACATTCCTTGCATATTCAAGTTATACCTAGAAACATTTTCTGAAATTGAAAAATATATTCTGTTTCCGCCAAAAAATTCTAGTATTACAAAATCAATATAATAAATAATTCCAAGAACCCACCTGGATTTCTAGATGATTGCATTCCAGCATCTGCATAACGGCAGAGTGGGGTCACTCCAAGTTCCTTGGGCCAGAGAGGGCTACTCATGGGAATCTTTGCCCGCCCAAGCTCCTGACCAGATACCTCCACACTGGCCAGACCTTCATAGGTCACCTGACCATTCTTGATGAACTTGTAAAGAGGACAGTGCGGAACGCTGTTAAAATCACCACACAGGATGACAGGATGATAGGTGTTTTTTCGAGACCTGTGGTTGGTTCTAGAAAGTCTCTCTATCTCTGCAAATAGCAAACCTGAATGAGGACAATATATATTTGTTGGAATGTTAGCGATAAACATGACAGCAGAGGCGTCGATCCTGGGGGGGGCAGGAGGGGCGATCGCCCCACCAATGAAAATATTCAATGGGGGGGCAAACATATCGTTTTGCCCACCCAATAGTTCCGCATGTGCTAAAAATAAAATAAGATTGTAATGTTACACAGAAATCAGCAAGCGAGATTGAAATACACAACTCGTTCTTCGTCTAAAATTGTTCTCAAAATGTCCACTTTTCAGATTGGAATATAAAAAAATTTCAGCTCGCGCTTCGCGCTCACATCATTTCTCTAACACAAACCCATACTTTTCATGATTAAATAGGTGAATATGGTCCCGTTTTCAGTTCTAAACCTCAAAAGAACTCCCACTTCGATTTTCGATAACCTTTTGTTGGATATATATATCTTGTTCTTTATTAAAAACGTCCATTAAACTCAATTTTTTTTTCAGTTCGAAATATCAAAATTTTCAGCTCGCGCTTCGCGCCCGCATTAATTTGTTGGTGAGATATGTGTGTATATGTGTGTGTATATATATATACATATATATATATATGTACACATATATATATAGGCATGTGTGTGTGAGTTTGTTTATTTTGTGTGAGCGAGCGCCTTTGGAAAGTTGATTCATGATTTTGCCCCCCCCAACTAAAAAATGGATCGACGCCCCTGGTGTAGGTCATTTACAGCCAGGATATCTTAATGAAGTCCATAAGAGATGATACCTGTTGCATTTCAGCATGTAGGTACAAGTGAAAACTAACTGGATGGCTTAGAATGAAAGGATACTAAATAAAAAAAGGGATAAAAGTACATACTTCAAATTAACTTAGTAGTAAATGGGTTTAATCCTTCACACAATACCATGACAGATGTTTATGTACCCATCTATCTAATCTATTCAATAAGTTTCAATGCCAAAATACTTTTAGTACCATTGTCATATTGTTCAGCCCAAATGTACACCCATTGCATGAAATGATTGTTCCTTCCTCTAATGCTTCTCCATGAAGTATTTATTAAGTGAAGTATATTGTTTACCTAACTGTGCCAGCTTGATGTCTCCACGACGAGGGTTCCACAGAAGATGTGTATTTGCAACACATAGCTTATGGGATGAGGTCATTCCCTTTGGTTGTAACATGACCACGATGGCTACATTATCTCTGTCCATCAGTCCGATGCCACGTTGATACTCCAGCTTGGTGTGAGAGACTTCATGGAAGCGGTTCATTCTGTAGAACGTTGCACATCCATCTTCCTTGTCACCAGTTCTCTTCTTATAAATGGATGCATAACCTAAGATATAATGGAAATAAAATGGTCACTTAGAAATGTAATTGTGGTAAGTTTTATGCATGTAAGTAAATTCATTTACACGCTCACATTTTGATTGCATTTTTGCGGTCATAAATAACCTCAGGCAAGGAAGGCATTTTTTCTAATTATTCATATTAAAATCATTTAATAATCTAGTAATTAAAAAGACTGAGTTAGAAAGTCTTTTGTAATGATGGCACAAGTTACACATTAGAATTAATATTTATGAATCTCTGCATTAAGTGCTGTTCATACATGGCAGGACATTCTATGCAACTTGTACAGATCTATTTAAACTTTAATATATCAATAAGCACTCACTGAGCTACATGTAGTGACATCTTCCTGTCACACCATTTATGTACACGACCAACAATGATGCTTATCTATGATGGACAATGTCTGAACATGATAAAGAACAAGGCTTAAAAAGAAGACAGATGGATTTGCCATCTCACCTTTTTCCTTTAAGGCAGGATAGAAGAAATCATGGAAGTGCCTTTCTTCAACTTCTTGTAGACAAATTATCTGAAGTAAAGAAAAAAGGGAGTGTTACATTCTTTAGCCTTCATATGAGTGAATCAACGTATATGACAAGCAATCCGTTGTTGTGATCAAATTTGGATCCAATTGCCCGTAATATAAATGCACCTGTCCATGTAGACAACATTCAACTGGAATATTTTCTAGTAAAGTAATCTAAAGTAATAGCTCTACCTATGATTAAAAAGAAATATTTTTTTGACTGGAGAATAAGAGCAATCATTCCATACTAACAAACTAGTGTTAATACACATACTATTGGGAAAGATTTCAGAGACCCTTGCACATAAAATCTAATACCATTGTTACCGGGAGCTGATTTAAAGTAATCTTCAAAATACATGAAGCTCTCAAAATATCAATATTAATTTCATATAAATAATTATAAATTCATGACTGTTATGAAATGCTGTATTGACAATAGAAAGACCATATTCATGCATTGGTCTTTGGAACCAATATCCTTATGACTTTCATAGTACATTATTTATCAAAATTATTTAAAATATAATTTTATTCATCAAATAAACCTCAAATTACCACACACACACAAAGACAATCAGAAAAAGTAATGACTCGAGAATCAATCCTAAGTGAATCGAGGCATATTAAAGCTAGAATGAATTGGCTATGATGACACAACAAGATGTAAGGAAGGGGTAGGGGCTAATTTGCATGTCTGAGTCTCTTTTGCTGACAGCAGCATGGCACACATACACCAAGGCTCGATATTAGCGGTGGCCTGGTGGCCCGGGGCCACCAAAAATTCATCTCGGGCAACCATTATTGAAAAAATGTTAAGTTTTGGTGGCCCGAATCGGGCAACCAATAATTTTCAAAGTAGCGCAATTTTTCTCCCGATTTTGCATGTATTTATCAACTTTCTACAGTTCAAATTGCAAGCCAATTCGTCATGCGCCTTTTTTGTTAATCTACACACAAATACACACACACAAAGATTGCACAGTCATGACAGTACGTAGGCCTACCGCTAGCATACAGTAACTATTATTCAGCCGGCTGTCTGGCTGAGCTTTGCATGCATATAGCGCATGAAACCACTGCAGTTAGCTGTGCGTGAGCAGACTATTCAGACTCTAAGAAATCTTCCCCAGAACTTTGAAAATCTACGTCAAAGTCACATTTTACACCAATGATATGCCCTTCTACAGTCCATATTACTGAAACCTGATTATCTGCAAGCATTAAAAGGAGGAATTATGACCTCTCTTTTGACTCAAAAAGACCGATTTCCAAATGCATTAATACACATAAACACATAGGTATATAGGTATGTATGTTGATATTTGGTTTATTTCGGAGCTGTGTCTATTCTAGCCAAAAATAAATAGGCAGCTTCTTTCTTTCTTGTTTACAAATGACTTCTTAAACCACTCTTAAGGAAGTAAATACTTTGGGAAGGCATTTCATTGATATGAAATGTGAATTTTTCCATCATTTTGTCAAATATAGGGAAGGAATTTTCTCACTGTTTTTTCCCAGATAATTTTTGCCATTTTCTCATTTTTTTTACAGTGATTAAACCATTTATACCCCTTCCCATTGAATATGCCTGATTAAAGAACATGTTTCTACTGAATAATAATAATTTTCCCAATTTTTTGATAATTTTGTCTTATTCATTTTTCTTACATTTTCTTTTGTTTTTTTCTCAAATTTTTTTTCCTGTTCTTTGTTTTTTCTTTCTTCATTTTTTCTTGGTAACAATACAATTCTTTTATTCTCTTTCAATCATTTCATATTTACAATGATAGAACAATTTATATATTACCACAAAATAAGCAAAGTAAAATAACAGCAAGCATGATTTACATACAAGATGTACAAAGAATAGTGGTACGTGTTAGTGACTGCAGAATTCAATTTGTTATATTCATTTTTAATTAATGTTTTTCTTTATATTTTTTCGGGCCACCAAACTTTACTAATGGGCCACCAAAAAATATATTTGAAGGTTTTGGTGGCCCGAATGGGCCACCACCAAAAAAAGTTAATGTGGAGCCTTGGATCATACACGCACATCCTGAGTTTCTCTAAATCTACATGTATCTCAGAATGCGCCAACTCTTGATAACAATACTCACATCAGCATCAGCTCTTATGATCTCTTCCAGGATTCTCTGTCTACGATGGTTCCACAGGAGGATATCCTGATCACAATGCCTGTAGAGGTAATAGTTTGTATCCAGGAGACCCTGTGCTAGGACGTTGTAAGACACAATGGAAAACTCAAAACATTTGCCCGGAGGCTTGGTACTTGGGTTGCGCCTCTGCTGAGGTATATTGAACCATAGTCTCTTCCTATAGGTGCTCGTGGAATCTATCAAAAGCAATTAGTAAAGCAAGATGTCAACTCTGTTGAGTGCAGAGAATATGAATATTGCTTGTATTTTGTAAACAATAGACAATAGTTCCATATATTGTGAATAATAAAAAAAATCTGCTTCTTTTTGGAAGCATAAAACTATGAAATTCATCCTCAATCCATCATCAGCAATCTAGCCTTACATGTAGGACAATAAAATACACCAAACAAATTGTCACTTATGATGAATTGGATGAAATGTCAGCCAGATAGATATTTTTATACATTATAGTTGGCATAGATTCCTTAAATTAATCAATCGTATATAAAGTCAAAACAATATTTTGGACAAGAATATGCAAAGCATTAGCTTCCCTCTTTTCTCAATTCATACTCCTAAAACATTTTCTTTGGGCAAGTGAAAGGGAATTGTGTTTAGCATTAGCAACCTTTATTCATGACAGAATAACCTTACCTGTACCTGACTTGGAGGCTTGCCGTGATTCTGTTGATGAATGAAAATTGCAAGATGGTTGTAAAGCAAGGTTTGGAGGTAGTGTTGACCCGCTACATGGTTGACTACGAGACCTATGATGATGTACAGGGGCAGTGTTCTCTGCCGTCTTCTTGGAATCTGGCTCAAAAGAAACAGATTTACTGCTAGCTCGATTACGACTGAAGGTAACTGTCAAGTGTTTGGGCCAATCAATCTGCATATTTCGGACTTGATTCTGTGTGCATTCATTGTTCCTGGGACCCCTTCTCCACTCGCAATCTTCTGTTTTTGTGGGCCAATTAGCCTGAGTGAAACCCTGACTGCTGGAAGTTCTTGAGTTGTATTTATTACTCTTCCTTGATGAAGCTTGTTCTGAAGGGTCCATTTCACGTGTGTTTGGAAGATTTGATCTCGAGTATGGATGAAAGCCTGGAGATGTACGGCGTCGCTGAGGATCCATTTCCGATGAACGCTCCATATTCATAGACCCTGGCATCCTTTCATTGTAGTACGATGTGTAATGTGGAGTATGCAAAGGATGACAAATCTGTGCATGAATAGGCATTCGCTGTTGTGTCTGTTGCAAGTAATTCAAGATCAATGGATTATTATACCAGGTCCATGAAGTTGGAGAAAGGTTATACCATGGATGAAAACTTAAAGCCCTGTGGTGTCTTTGAATAAGAGACTGGTGGTTGCTCAACTGACTAGCATTAAAGCGATGTGCTGAGTTCAGAATATGTCTTGGAACCATCGCTGTTGTAGAGAGAACACTGGTAGATAGTCTAGAAGCCCATCAACAAATTCCATATATTTCAAGTTCAGGAAAATTCAAAAGCTTCTCTGTCTTCTCCATGTATGATGGCCTATGCATACAAAAAAACAAGGGAAAACCTTATCAGTAAACTAGATATTAGGCCGTGCTGCACCAGCCCAAATTTGCTCAATCCCGAGATTCTTGCCCAATCAGCCCTCTTTGCGATTAATCTTTAAATTAAAGAAACCCCATCCCCATCAGCGCAAGGAGAGTGATTGCATCAGGTCCTACAGTGTATATATTTCGAGCATGCGACTTTCGGATCTTAAAATTTCAACAGCCGCACTTTTAAATAACTTCCCGCGGTTGTACTACCATCACTTTTCTAAGCTCAGCGAGTCAGTGATGCGATTTTCGTTAAATATGATGATTCTAATCTTAGCATATACATGTATACCGAGGCCGAGGCAAGCGATTTTGCTCTTTTTCATTTTATATAGAAAAATATTTGTAAAATTGAAAATGGAACTTTTTACCAGAAAAAGCCCTGGTGAGTAGTGGAATGAGCTTCGGCTAAGATTATTCACTTTAAGAAGCACGTTGGTTGTGCGAGGTTAGTATACTATTAACCTCGCAATACGTGTGAGTGGGTTTAACTTAGACCATGGTCTAATTCTGTGCTAAAATTATGGGAAGCCAAATTTTTTTTATTAATTTGTAGAGGTTTCTTATGTTTACTGTGCTCTTTCCAGATGGTGATGAAGACAATCATCTAGGCCTATTTATAATTATTATCCTTACTATAATTTGGCTAATCTTGTGTGTCCTTCCGTTTGTTTGACGCAGCTTTTCTCCGTGGTTTTCCACTCAATAGAGCTGGAATTTTTTCTAAACATGGTTAAATTGTTCACAGATTGTCATAAGGGGGGTTGTTTGTGGTATTTTGGTCGCATTAAATTTAAAGTTTTTTCACAATTCGTAACTTTTTGGCATTCCTTTTCGCAGCCCTGAGTATAGCTTCGAAGTTCCCAGTCCCTTTTACCTCTCTCGGGTCAGCGAAATACAAAGCATGCCGACAGTCGACCGGATATGGTACGGTATACGGTACGTACTTACTCATGCGCTGGCTGCATTATATGCATGTGTGCGCGCTGCTGAAACGTAAACAACATACCGTAATCGGCCGATGTCCTCAGTGGTTACCGTACCAGTGAGTACGACTTTCTGACAAACCTATTTATTTCTTTTATTAATGATAAATTTGTTACTTAAAAGGCTCAAGATCTAGAAATCTAGGCATTATCGTGATATTGGGAACCACCGTTCACTTCATACAGCAGTGCTTTATTCAGTCACACGCACGGTTCCCCATTTCCACCTCCATTCACTTCGTACACAAGTGCGCGTACACAAATCTACGAGAAGTACGAGTGGTTCCCAAAAACACGATTTGGCCGAAATCTATAGCCTAGCCCTAGGCCTAGGCTACTATCAAATGCTGGTCATAAGTGGTAAGAAAGTTTTTATGTTATAGGCAGTGTATACAGCCACATACATGTGGCCACACGCGTGTGGTTATATCCAATACTAGGCCGGTAAGCACTAAATAGGTACCAATCCTGCAGACGCAAGCTCATAAATATTCATAGGATTTGGATGAGGATTAGGGTTAGGATAATAGGGTTTCAGCTTGCGTCTGCAGGATTGGTACCTATATAGTGCTTACCTACTAGGCCCCGCTGAGGGTACCGCTACACGCGTCACTTGCACTTGTACTCTATGCAGCAGCAGTAATCGCAAACGCGTAACACAACTCACAAGCGATGTGTATTTCTTGCGACGGTACATGTTGCAAAACTTCATCACAAAGGTTTTATCTCCCGATTTCTTTGACATACAAACAATATTCTCACTTCACTGTCACCTGCTTGCTGATCAGGTGAGAATGAAGTGAGAATATTATTTGTAGGCCTAGAATCTATGTCAACATCAGTGAAATCGGGAGATAAAACCTTCATGATGAATCTTTGAGATGGTTACCTTTTCTTGATAATTAGGTCAATCCAATTACCTACTTACCCAGTTTCATTAAAACATCCTTTATATCCTGTATTTTAACACATTCAGCTACCTGCCACTCAATGCTCCAAGGCCAAGCTGTACCAGTGCTCTGTTGCACACAGTTCAGTGCATGGTTAGTATTTTGACGTAAGACATATTTATATTGAATGATTGATGCCGCAGTAAATCTAAATTCCAACATGTGATGAAGTTGTTTGGTTGAGTCTGATAATCAACTCAGTGCTATGTTCCAAAACCCAAAATTATTTTTTTTAATAGATTTGCTATTAACCCTTTTATTTAAGGGCAAATTTGATCAGATTTTCTTCGGAACATTGGTAACACTGGCATTTTCTTTCTTTGCTACACACATTCAACAAAATTAATGTCTCTAAAATTCATTTACAAATATAAATGAACTATATTTAGTATTATGTTCGCCAATTCATATGTTAAACTTTATTTCTGTGTGATTAACAAAATACTAATGTAGTGTGATCGTAATAAACAAGCATTGGTAAAATGATTTTACAGACTCACTCATTTTATCACCCCCCCCCCTTCTCTCACTCTCACTTCTTTTCGACATCCTGCCATACTTATATATGATTGAGCAACCTTTAATTTAAAAAGTACAAACAACCGCAGTCTAATGTACATTGTAAGGTACATGTGCAATGTACTTACATATTTATTTCTGACCCAATACATGTAATCATAACATTTCTATATCACAATAATTGCCTCTTGACTGCTTACTGAATACACCGTGTTCTAATACATTTTCCATTTTATAGTTAGATTTGGATTTCACTCTGTAATTGAAGTTCTTCCTCCAGTTCAACCCAAGATGCTTAACTTAATTGAACCTCCTATCTATATTGAAAGAGAAGTCTGCTATGAATCAGTTGTCTAAATATATTTCATCAATAAACTGCTTGGCTTTCAGTGTGAATAGGCAGTCTAGCTGTACATACAAGATTGTCACCCCCTCCCCCTCCCCACTTTGATAAGGAAAAATGACTCCTACCCCCTGTGCTGCCACGGGTAATTGCTGCTAGTACAAATAATGCATGCAGCCGAGTGCATTAGTGGAAATGCAGAGCACGCGAGGTTTCTTTAGAAAGGCGCCGCACTGTGCACGAGCCGCTGGCTGTGAGCGCCCAGTGTGCACCATCTAAAGATACCGAGCTTTCTCTGCATTTACTTTTACTCATGACAGAGCAAGTGCATTATTTGTTTTATAAAATAGAAACACAGAATCTAGACCAAAAGATTCAGTCTCTGTATTTTGGTTGTTCTACTGAACTGCATTGGCTCCACTCACCAATGTCAGAAATTGTTAAATAAATCCCCAGAAACAACGGTCATTCCTGTCTACACAGAAACAAATTCTTAAAAAGTTACCACTTTTAAAGTACACTTTTAAAAGTACCGTACCGGTACAGTTTTGTTGGACTTCTACTGCACTGGTTTGCTCAAGCATGCAATGTCAATTTTAGTTGCACACATTTTTTTTGCACTGCCATGCAGTGCACAAAAAAAGTTGAATGTCATGTGACGCGTATTGGCCAATCGCGATGCTTGAAATAATACAAATAAAATTTTATAAATAAAATATATAATACAAATAACATTTCATAAATAAAAAATGTTACCGTTATAGACGTCCGAGTAGTCGACATAACTTTAATAGAGCCAAATGAGCTGAAATATGATATCTCTACTGTTAATTGTTAGTGTTAGTGATTTATGTAAAAATTGGCCATCCATACTTAAACCACAACTTTAAACCTGAGTTTAAGATAAACCCGACTTCACAATACAGGCCTAGATCCTATACTAAATTTTAGACGAGGCGCGAGGTCGATGAAATTAGCACCGGTCCCATATATGCAAAGTTTCGTTAGTGCTGGAGAATGGAAGATCAGACCAAAAAATTACCCAGAAATACAGTCAACTGGACAAACAAATTGAGTACAAAATATTTTCTATATTAACACTCTCACACCAAAATACGAAATTTTCTTCATATTAGTAAGAAAAAAATAGAATCTCTGGTTTACAATTGAATCGAAAACTTACATTATCTTTGTCCAATCTCTTTGACAAAACAGGACATCTCACTTGATAATGATGACGATCGAAGCGAAGGCCGGATCATGATGGCGCTGTTCTTATTTCTTTTATCTGCTTTTTATTTATAACAATACAAAATATTATACAGTGCGTTATCCCGTTATCATCAATAAAAGTTTTCACTTTGAAAAATAAATAGAAAACATTACACCATGGGGATATGTTTCATACCCAGTTGTTGTGTATCCGGACGGGTTGTGTGTCCGGACGATCAATTTTAGAATGTCATTTGGAAAAATTTACAAGCGAAGTTTCATCAATTTTTGGTACAAAATGTTAGGAAATATTATAAAGAACAAAATCGATAATGATTACAAGTAATGAATTCATTTTTTTAGTGTACAAAAAAAAGAAGGCTTCAAAAAGATAGTGTCCGGACACCCGACCCCCCATCCTATTACACTATTCTGTATTCTATACGTATTATTACGCCATAATTACACCATATTTCAGCATATTACGCCGGGATATTGCGCAATATTACATCAACTCTTGAAAAATTGCAACTATGATGGTTCCCCTTCAAATTTTGATCATTTTAACTTTCAATCTTTTCATGGTCATGCTCCAAAATATCTTCTGAATAATCCAGGTACACTCCCAGTCAAGCCTATCCGCTCTGCAAATCGACTATTTTTTAACTTTAAAAAAAAATACATAATTAGTACTTTTTCATTAGATAAGTCGTTTTATGATGTGCACAAGTGCAACAAAACGAAAATAAAAGTTATGAAATGAAAGAAAGAAAGAAAGAAAGATCGGATAGATAGATAGATAGAAAGTTCTTTTGCTATACTCCGCAATGCATGACACTCTTCTATAGTCTACCAAAATAATGTCGACAGAAGGTCTATAAAGCCAGGGGCCGGTCGAGCTCTTAGTTCAGTAGGCTCATCTTTTCTTTAAACAAAAATTTTTTTTTTTTACTTCACCATCGGTTTATTTTACACTCTCAGGAACTGCTCAGGAAGAAGAAGGGGGACATACCCTTGTTTGATCTAACCTTTGCTGCGCGCGGTGAAAAGATGTGACGTAATAATGATGAAACTGACAAGTGCGCAAAAGTCACCACGGTTTCACCACAGCTCAGCACATAACAATAGGAAAAACAAAAGACTGAAAACACCTCGAAAAAATAAAGAGAAATATCGGATTCATAAAACCATGCACACAAAGTAACGATTCCCGTAAACTCAAAAGCAATGCAACGTTCGAATTGTCAATCAACTACCAAGTCAAAGTTTGAATTCTTTTAAAGACGGCAAAACCACGGATGATTAACAATTAATAATTAAGTTCGATCTCATCATGTCCCTTTGGCACCATACATCTCGCAATGTGATCCACTGTCGTCGATTCTTGTCGAAGGCCTCTCGGATTCAGCATTTCTCACAGCAATACAAATCAATATGGACCGATCTTCAACCAAGTATCAGTGTTAATCCGAAAGTATCACTAGTTGATGAAGACTTGATCATTAAGGCATCAGGATTAAGTCATGGCCAACCGGTGACAATAAAAGCCGAAACTCAGATAGGATGCAGCGAGGAGAAACTTGTATCTCTTGGGTGCTACGTGGCCGACGAAGCGGGATGTGTCTCAAGTATGTTGCAATATTATGATCAGTAGACCTTGTCGCCAAGCCTAGGTGTTGTCTTGAACATTCCCATTTCTTCAGATTTCTTCTAAGCTTTGATCATTATGATTTTTATTGGAAAAACATCCGATAAAACAAAATCATCTTCGTTAACTTGAACCCTAAGTCTCCCTGCATGGTGTTGTGTCGTTGGCGAAAGGCGGGATGCGTCTCAAAATGATGCTATATTTCTTTAGTTATTGAATAACCATGGTTATGTATCGTTGAAATATAGACCTGACCAAGAATACTAACGTTACCGGTTTTCTTAAAGAGTCATGGGATAAAAAATATTTTGTTACATCCTAGTTGTTATTAAGACCTAGACAATACTCGCCTTGTCTGTCTTGAGAATAATACTTCCTTGTATTCGTCACCAGGACGAGCGACGAAAAATGCCACTTCGACGACACTCTGCAGAGTGTAAGTTTAAAGGATTTGTCGGACGACATTTACCATAGTAACAGTGAAGCACACGTGCTTCTCAAACGATCACATTCACGGAAATTTATCAGATCTAACGTCTTGTTTTGTCCGACGAAAAATGTTGACGAAACCAAACACTATTCACCCTCCCTTTCCCCAGTTTCTGTCCAAAGCATTATGATCTAGCAACAATTTCTCCAATGATTATTTCAATCTGTTGAAGCTAGTATAAATCAAACAAAACCTAAACTAAAAAGTAACGCTAATTCTGATTAGATTTTGATGACGATGGAGTGTATTTGTGGTAAATTTAAGAAGAGAGTCTCTAAGATCTTTTTATTTATTTATTTTTGGGGTTCAAACTTTATATTCCCTGTTTTAATCTAGCTTCGTCGCAGCCTTCGTTAGGGGGAACCTATCGAGGGATTGAACCCCTCGGACCTTTGTGGAGTATGCATGCTTCCTCAACCCGGATACCCTTTGGTGCTTTAGGCCCAGAACATCGCCCAGATCAACCACTCAATATCTCATTCTCCCTCCTGAACGGCCATGTTGGTAAGGACCAGACAAGGGATGACGTCATGGTTGATGATTGTGACATAATAAGAGGTTTCATGGCAGGAAACATTGAGAGGATTCCAATCCAGGAGGGACCGATGGAAGGGACGTTATACGTACCAACAGACCGAGGTTTGTGAAAAATTATAGATTGCCAAATAAAAGAATCCAAATATTTTAGTGTCAACGACATGATTTATTTATTTATCATTATTTATTTATTTTATCATTATTAATTTTTTTTTTTGGGGGGGGGAGGAGTCTGCTTAAGAAGTAAATTGGCGTTTGCTTTTAGATATTCCATATTTTTGTTTCATTTAGTAGTTAATTGTTTTATCTCATCAATATTTTGTTCTTTTATCTTAGTATTTGAGAGATAGGATATGTGGAATTCACGTCACCCCTCAGACTTTGATACTTAATACTCATATGAATACTTAATATATTGGTTGATAAATTTTTTGTTTTGACCTCAATATTTTGTGTCTATTTTGTATGTTGATTTAAATCTGATAGATACATGTTGATTGCTTCAAGTCATAAGATTCGCATAATTGTTAGATTTTGAATTCTTTTCATAACCATAAATACATGCACTTAACCATTGCCTATACGGGACAGGTGGTGCCTGTGAAAAGCATGTATGTTCATCAGAAAATTCGGTAAGTAACAGGTTAATTATACTTAATAAAAATATAAATTTCTCCGTTTTATATTGTAGGTTCAAAGCCTCTTCCTGCTATTCTTGATTTCCGAGGAGCAGAAGAAGGCAATCGTGAACATCTTGCAGCCCTTCTTGCTTCTCATGGTTATGTTACCATGACAACAGGATTTCCTCTTCAAAGTGACACCCTCATCAATATCAATTATCTTGAGGTATTTTTTATGGTTTTTCTTCACCTTGATAATGTTAAGTTCATGAAAATACCTAAGTAATGATTTTAGAATATTGCAACAGTAGTTACATTTATGCACATTGTATACATAAACGTATAGGTCATGCTTTCAAATTCTGGCAATAGTTTTGTATTGAGAGGTGGGGGGGGGGGGGCTCGTTGGTATATGTCATATGTAAAATGTTTTGATGCTCATCATCGCCTAGGCATTTCATGAATTAGAACTGAAGTAAGAATGGAAGAAATTACGTGTACATCAGACGTCTCCCCCTCTTTCTCTCTACCTCTCCCCTCCATCTCAATTTCACTATCCCTCTAACTCTCTTTTATCATCTCGCCATCCCCCATCTTATAATTTGGAATACTTCCACTCCCATCCCATATCGCTCAATTCTATTAACAAATATATACAAAATCGATTAAAAACAAAAAAAACATGGGATTGGGAGCACCTGAAAGTTGTTTTTTCGAAAAAAGAAAAAAAAAACTTGGTGGGTAGTATCACGTGCAGACGGTGCAGTTGATTGTCTCTTTATTTTATTTGTGATAATTGTCTGTCGATTTTTTTTCTTCTAAATTTTCCGTATATTATAGCAATTATTCCACCGCCTGGCTTACCACAGGATGGTTGATGAGAGTCGAATCGGTGTGTTATCAAGGGGAGATGGTGTTGCCGTTGGTCTTGGCGTAGCATCTCATCTTAACCATCTTCCCCTACGGTGTCTGGTGGGTAGCAATGGAGTCAGCTTTAATACCTCATTCGGCTGGATTCTACCCGATGGTAGTAAAACCAATTTCTATCCGTGAGTATTATGATAAAATACTCATAATAATTAATCTAATTCGTATTCGTATTCATTTGCAACATAATATATAGCAAAATCATTACATATTTTACGTTCGGTATGAGGATAAAAATAAACAAGTGAAAAACATTATTTGGTTGTACAAACAATACCTCATAATACACATTGATAATAATATTTGTAAACAGTAACTTATACACATTGTTAATATCGTGTTGGTCTAAAACTCAAGTTTTATAATACCAAATTTAATATTATGAAATTGTGTTTTAAGCGAAGTTTTTCTGAAATGTAAATCAAGAGCTTCTTATTGTAGTTTAGTTTAGTTTAGTTTACTCCAACGATGTTGTAGGACGAAGCCTGTTCATCGATCAAAGTAGAAATGTCTATTGCTGCTCTCCTTCAGACAAAATTAGATGCGCTACTTAAGTTGGCATGGAGGGGTGGCAGGGGTATCGTAGACAGTGAAAAATCCCATGGAAACACACAAGAAACGAAAATTACTCAAAGTCATAGGCAATCTTCTCCCAATGCTTATCCAGTCTATTCTTAAAAGCAATCACTGAACAAGCAGTAACTACATCTTCTGGGAGACTGTTCCACACATCTATCACTCGGTTAGCAAAGAAAAACTTACGCACATCAAGACGCGAATATCTTTTCTCTAGCTTTAAGGAATGACCTCGCGTTTTACCACCTTGTCTCAGATAGAAAAGTTCAGAACTTGAATCATAGTAACCATGCATTGTAACAAAACAAAACAAAATAAAAACAGGAAAGCATCCATGGTCGGGTTTAGAGTCGAGAGACGAATTGAATATAAGGAGTGTAATGACCCGAGATGGTGACGCCCCTCTGCAAACATACTCCCCCCCCTACACATACTCGTCCACTTGGCCTGCTTGATCCGGGAATGCGGGTGTCGAACTCGACATCCACAAAGTTTGGCTCGGCTAGGGCATTACAAATGTTGTGAAATAAGGAGCAGCATGATCAATCAAATGAAAATGGTTACAGTAGTTTGATTAAAAAAATTAAAAATCATTAATGATTTTTTTTTGTTGCTTGCAGGTACTATGAGAGAGCTAAATCATATAAACCAACCAATGGATCAGTCAAACTCTGCTCTCAATTTGATCCTTTCAGGATCGAATCAATATTGAGTAAAACACCAGACTGTTTTGTGCCGGTAAGTTTCTCTCCGTTCCTCATAGCAAAAACGAAAAGTAAACATGACATAAAAAAATGAAGAAAAAATGTGAAAAGAAAACATTTACAGATGGCGCATTGAGCAAGGAATAGTATAAGATTATTCGTTGAATCATATTGTTATGTATCACATAAAAAATACATTAAACCATGTGACACTGAATAAAAAATATATGATAAAGTTTAAACCGACAATTTAGTGAACGATGATTCCGTGATCTAACATAAATAGTAATGATTTCATTATTTAGTCGACATAATATACCATTCGAGTATTCTTTTTTAGAATTCCATCTTTGCTTTTATACAGGTTGAAAATACCTCCATTCCTTTGATGATGTTTAGTACCAGAGATAATCCTTATCTACCATCGCAGTACTGTATGGGTGAGGTAAGGTACCCTCAAGTTAAAGTCTGCCGAATGCAGTGTAATTGTAAGAATGAAATAGACGCATCTTTAGGGTGGAAAGTTATCATGAATCAGAAAACCATGACATATCACTATTATGATAAACCCTAAATCATGTAAAATGCCCCCAAGTAACAGTAGTTTCACACACATGACTCCACATACAAGCGTATATACTCATAAAAAGATGTGAAGGGCGGGACCATTTGCCCCCTCCCCCCCCCTCTCTCTCTCTCTCTTGACATCTTCATGAAAATATAAAGTTTATTGTTGGCGACCAAGGTGTCTGATTTTTTATGATATTAAGTGATGAAATTTTCTATGTCTTGCTCTTAGCTGAAATCTCGGTTACGTCATATTGGGAGGAGTGACCAGTTGGAGGTGATTGAATATTCGGACACTGGTCATCTTCTTGACCCGACCTATGTATCTCATGTCCAGTCTTCGTATGGGAATATGCCAAGCATGACAGGTGCGAATGTTGTATTCCATACTCATATTGCCATATTTGTCTTACTGTAACTTATAGTGTGGGTTCGTACTTTCCGTCTAACTTAAAGAAACTTGTTACAAAACAAAATAAAATAGTTTGAATCATAGCTGGAGCAAGCCCAAGATCTGAAGTTGGTACATTATACTCGGGGTTTAAACTACTTACTTTAGAAAAAAATTACAACCTACCAACAATATATTTTTATCTATCAGTGTATCAATCGGCTTATGCCTGCTAAATTTTCTGAATTGTTTGATACAAATCACAATTAAATAATACAATACATGCACCTCTTCTTTAATTCATTTGCCAAGACACAGGACCTGTTCTTATCAACATAATATTCGTTTTATAGGTCCAAAAAAGTGGAACAATTTACAGACATCAGAAATGCATCAACTTTGAATAACTTTAAGACAAAACTTAAGAAAAAAATTACGTCTGGTCCCTAAATTTTGTGATTTGCCATATATATTTAGTTGTGGGATGATTGGTTTAACGATTAATTTTCTGTTTCAAATGACATACTAATATTTTATATAAAGTTGCCCTGCCCCCCCCCCCATTTTCCCCCTTGTTTTGTATTGTACTCTGTTTAGATAAGTTTCTTTCATGTACTATGTATATTTATTGGTTTTGTCAAGGTGCACTCATCACAAGCTATGCTTTCTGAGTTGCTACCTCCATTGTTTTGTTCAAGTTTATAAAATGTATTGTTGCTTTTATTATAGGAAATAAATGTACTTCATCATAATGAATGAATCCTTATATCATATAAGCTGATATCATGAAGACACAAAAGTATTACAAGATGAATAGAATCTTTAGTAGTAGTAGTAGTAGTAGTAGTAGTAGTAGCGATGGTGGTGGTGGTGGTAGTAGTAGTAGTAGTAGTAGAACTTGTTGTTGTTGTAGTAGTAGTTGTTGTTGTTGTAGTAGTAGTAGTAGTAGTAGAAGTAGTACAGTAGTAGTATAATATAAATAGTATAGTAGCAGTAGGAATAATAATAATAAAATATACTAATAATAATAATAATATTAATAATAATGATAACAATAATAATAATAATGAATAATGATGATAATAATATTAATAATAATAATAAGAATAATAATAATAATAAATAATGATGATAATAATGATAATAATTGATAATGAAAATAATGTTCATCGTCATCACCCAAACTTCAAACATCTGAACGACTTCTCCAAGCGATTTACTAACCACTAAGTCTAGTTTGTTTTTGTTGTTGCCGACCAAGTGGAATATATTGTAGCAAATATAAAGTTTATTTTTGATGCTGTAGCAAATATTATAATTGTGTAATATTTTATTGTTCCAGATGGGTTGCGAATAGCATGGGGAGGAGAGTCGACATCACACGCACGATCACAGAGAGACATGTGGGAACGAACTTTGGCTTTCTTTAAAGATTACCTTAAAGTATAAAATATTTAGAATTTATGTTTCGATTCACAGATTCAACGTTTATTTTCGGTCCATTTATCAATCTAGATTGTTTAATAACGTTGCATTGCATTGTAAATATACAGGCAGCAAATATAATTTGTATCATAGTATCACGTAATTGTACAATAAAAGGTGTATAGAAATGATAAACATATCGAATTGCTTTATTTATTTGGTAGTTTGCCTTTGATAACGGAGAGCTATAACGATGCCATTTTTTTCTTGATGAAAATAGATTATATAATTATATGTATGTATACATACAATTGAGGGTAATTTCAAGGTTAAATAATAGGGTTATGCACGACGGAACTATCCCCCGGCCGGCCCCTCTCCCTTGTTCGCTCTCTATCTCTTCCCTTCCTCCCTCTCCATCCCCCTCTCTACCTCCCCCCTCTCTCCTCATTCTTTTATCTCTCCCTTCCCGCAAACGACATAGTTTAGAAAAGAAATATCTTTAATGATAAAATATACAATCGACATATATAGATATCACGATACTAAGTCACTTTCCCATACTACAATAGTCAAAACTGTTTCAAATGTTTGATAAAGAATTTATTCCGTTTCTTATACCAAATTATACAAATTTGTACAACCATGAAGATCATGAAATGGAAAATACTGGGAAGCAAGATGCACTGTACAATGTGTACATGTAGGTTTCTATAGGTTTCCTCGAATAAATAAACAAACATTATTATCACGAAAAATCTTAATGTTCGATGTAACATATTCGATATTCATAAAGCAAGAATATACAGCTTTACATTTTGAAAAATCGCGCAGTATAAAAAAATAATTTCCATTGTTACTGATATAGCATGATTATTTTAGTTTGGCCAAGTTATAGTAAAAAGAATACCAAGGCCGGGTGTTTCATGAGTTCCATAACCCCGGGGCCACTTCAATTGACGAGTGGATACCGTGCGTGACCATGGGGTCTCGAAAAGCACCCTAAACAAGTAATTTCCATATTCTGAAAATGCACCCCTTAACAAGTATTGACGTGTGAAACCCTTCCCTTAACAAGTATTGGAAACAAAACGATACTCTTGGCAAACATTCCCTGAAATGAACCCCTAAACAAGTACAGCAATAGTAGGCCTATGTCACGGGTCCTTCGCTGGTCGGTTTACCAATACACATCATTTTGGTTTGGTACGACCCCACCTTCCACACCTCGCGCAAATCGGACTCTAAATACGTAGTGTTGGGGCAAAATTAAAGGACATCCTTTATAAAACATTTTAATTTTGTTTTATCATCCCCGCAAATTTGACCCTAAACACGTAGCTTTCCTAGCGACATAGATACCTTTTTCATTATTTTTGTGTTTTTGACACCCTTTTCACGTTACGTACGTAACGTGCCCTATCGTGAAAAAGACATCCTTTTTACGTGTTTTTTGGGGTCGCGCATGGTATCCACTCGCCAATGTAAGTGTCCCCCTCCCCCCGGGTGATTAACCCGGGGACAATTGATCCGATGGAAAATTTGCACGACAAAATATGAAACCTAACCTACAAAACTAAAATTTATATACCCTATCCTAATCTGTGACATTGTTCCGACTAAAAAAAACTCTATTACAATCCTATCTCTAACTTTTTGTCCTCGGATATCAAGACCGGAGCAAATGTTGCAGGAGCATATTTTGTGTCCCTGTTTCATGAAGATAAAATCTTAATATTATATATTGTTTTTTCAATTTCATTGAAGCGGTCAAGACTGTACGGTGTAACAAAACTTTTTTTTTCTAGAACATATGATTCTGCGCCAGATCACTAATTTCCAGTTAACGTACACAATGGACACTGTCTGAATGGCCTTAATCAGCTTGCTTGCTTCACTCCCTCGCTTAAATGCATAATCTTCAACATTTCAAGCAACCTTACCCCCAACCCCCTCCCCCCTCCCAGTAATATACATGTATAGGACCATTCATAGTGGCGTTCTTAAATACCATAATTGACATTCTTATTGTAAACATATACTTTCTGTCGTGATTGTGTCATTTTGGCACTGAAAATTACACTCTTAAAATTCTTAGGCAACATACTGTCCACAAAGCAATTGGTTAACACTTAATCCAATTCGGGTAGTTTTAAACTAATAATGTGTGTTTTGGGTGAAAACTACACAGTATTGGTTGAAAACCGCCCAGAGTTAGATAATTTTTGTAAACAACTGTTGTTTGGACAGTATGTTGCCCAATATTTTAAGAGTGTACGGGGGGGATTTTATATGCAGAAATATTGCTGACAAGTTTCGTCATTACTCAAACTGGAAAGAAAGAAAGACAATCTAGTTTGTAATTGCTTTAACTTTACTGTTCAGAGTGATTTTCACGCTTTTCTTTTCATACAGAAAACAATCCGATGGAAAATTTGCACGTCAAAACACTTAACCTTCAAAACTGAATATACCCTATCCTTTATCTTTGATATTGTTCTGAATCAAAAACTCTTGCAATCCTAGCTCTAACTCTATATGTCCTCGTAAAATATGAACTGAGCAAATGTCGCGGGAGCATATTTCGTGTCACTGTTTCATGAAGATGAAATGTTAATATTATACTTTTTTTCAGTTACATGAAAAAGCTCCTTAAAGCACTGAAGCGGTCTAGACTGTATAGAGTAACAAAGCCTGTTTTCTAGGAATGTAATTCTGCGCCAGATCACTATAATTTCAGTTAACGAACACAATGAACAGTGTCTAATTGGCCTGAATCAGGCTCGCTTGCTTCACTCCCTCGCTTAAAAGCATAATATTCAACATTTCAAGCAATCTTACCCCACCCACCCCCTCCCTCCCTCCCAGTAATATTCATACATAGGACCATTCATAGTGGCGTTTTTAAATACCATAATTGACCTTCTTATTTAAAATATACTTTCTGTAGTGAAAATTGTGTAATTTTGACACTCTTAAAAATCTTAGACAACATACTGTCCACACAACAATAATGGTTAAAACTTTATCATATTCAGGGAGTTTTAGACCAATAATGTGTGCTTTGGGTGAAAACTTATTGGTTGAAAACCACCCAGAGTTAGATAATTTTTGTGAACAACTGTTGTTTGGACAGAATGTTACCCAATATTTTAAGAGTGTAGGGGGGGGGGGTTATATGCAGAAATATTGCTGACAAGTTTCGTCATTACGCAAACTGGAAAGAAAGACAATCCAGTTTGTAATTGCTTTAACTTTAATACTGTTCAGAGTGATTTTCACGCTTTTCTTTTCATACACAAAACAATCTGAAAAAGCCATTGGACATTCAATTTAAATAATTGACATGATTCCTGTTTGGTAAATATAAATGAACTCTGCTCTTATCCATTTCGAAAACATTTAAATAAGTACCGGTCTTTATATAGGAGTTCATAATTATTATACCAGCATACACTCTTTGAAAAAAAGTCTACCCAATATTGGGTGAATGGGAACATGCGTGTGTTTTTTCGGGGGGGGGGGTAACAAGATACCAATTTTTTGTAAATTTTACGCAATGTTGCGTCAAATTTTACCCTACAAACATGCATTTTACCCGATATTTTGGGGAAACATTTACCCAGCAAACATGCATATTCCCTTTTTACCAAATGTTGGGTATATTTTTACTCTGTTTTTTAGAGTGTATATAAAACTACTACAGACACGAGTTTCAATTCGCCTTCTCTGTCAAATAACTTATGATCAAAATATTTGTTATTCAGAAAATCATTCAGGTGTAGTCAGAGGGTCACGGTAGCAACACATTCCTGTCGGTGTTACAAGCTATCTCAGTATCAACTATTCCTCCATACTTGGTCTCTTGGTGATCACTGTTGAGTTTCTTTGCTTCATCACATTTCGCCCATGATTGCAGCTCTGAAGTCCCGAAGATCATGAAGAGAAACCATGCCGCAACAGCAATGTAAAATGTCACCCAGAAAAATGACCTCCATCCTGCTATATCGGCCTGTAATGTACCAAACAAATGCAATAATTTGACAAGCATAGTTATACAACGATTTCACTTTCAGGCAAAGCAATAAACAATAAAAAATGATTTTTTTAAACTGTATATTTCATGTCATACATGCAATCTTAGTGAAAATAGAAAATGCCATGCACAATAGCGAATGGGGGCCAGAAATTGCACACAAAGGAAACTTTCTTAAAAAGCTGCCAGATTTCAGGATATAGGCAATTTATGGGTTTCGGAATTACGAAGCGTAACCATGGCCCCGAGGCCTATGATCTGTAAGTCAGCGCTCATGCAGGTATATTATCAGGGACGACGTCGGCCCGAAACGAGAGACAATTTATTCTCAATAATAAAATATGGTTATTATCACTTTATCATTAAGTTAGAGAGAACGTGAAGGCTTTGGGGGTAAGAAACACGAGATACGTGATTTTGTCACCCCCCCCCCCTTGTGACTCCACGAATCTGCAGACCTACCTGGTTTTCTGTGTAGACCGCAACAACCGCCGGTGAAATAAAACCAGTGAATGTTGCAATAGAGTTGGATATAGCAACAACCATTCCTGCATAGGGCGTGGCAAACTCCATCATAGTGAGACTCGATCCAGAGTAAGCTAGACCAGTACAGGCTAGCCCCAGTGAGATGAATGTGATGGCGAGAGTTGCATTACATCCTACATAGCCCGCCAGGACGAGGAAGATGCCCGATGGTAAAATACCTGTCGATGAAAAAATGTATAATTATCATTTCAGGGTATTCCCCCGCCTTCGCATAGGCCTAAAACAAGAGAGACGTTTGAAAAAAAGTAGACATTAGACGTTTAGACTGGAATCGTTAGCATGGTTAGCCCTATGTGTGAGCGAGTAGAGTAATCATGCAATAAATAATGTGATTTAAAAAAAAAATGAGCCAGTCGGCACCACATCAAACAAGTAGCCAATGCTAGTTCCTTTTATCAGAATTATGATAAAGTGATAACATTATTTTTTATTTTGATTTGCTTTGATAATTGGTTGTTTCAGGGCGTCGCGACGTCTTTGATTACATTTTACCTTTCTTGCTCATTACAGAAATTTATCTGCCTCCCTCATCACCCCGACTTAATTGTTCAAGGATGAACTTGTACCGCATCAACGCCCTCAGGCAGGCACTACTGACTTTATTGAAAACGAAATAAATTATACAGAATTTAATTCTTGATAAGATCAAGTGCATGCATTTGCACCCTTGAACAGTGGTATATCTTGGAAATCTGTCATACCGGGTGAGAATTTTCTTTGTCAGTGGTTGCGACACAAGTACAAGAGGGCGCATTATGAACACGTAATCGTGCCCCTTCCAAAAATCTGACGCCGTGAGCAAGCGCTACAACCTTGCAACTTCCAATTTTCGGCCACTGCGACTTCTTTGGTTATTGAAATCTCTTTGCCTTTCATCTCCCTTCCTTTTTCCTTTTCCGCCCAACTAAAAATGGAGATCGTCAATTGCGCCTTCTTTCTTTTCGTTGTGAAACAAGTATATTCGTGGAGGGGTACTTGCTCCTTGAGTTAGGACACTTAACAAATTGATCTTACCCAATGTTGTCATGAATTTCCTTACGGTGGTCAAGCTGAAGTTGGTGTGTGTGAGAAGGAAGTCTGCGAAAATTCCCCCACCAATGATGAAGATAAAGAAGACGATATGTGGCACTGATGACAAAAATCCTGCCTGCATGCAAGAAAAAAAAATAGAAGTAGACCTAACCCATTTCTCGACGACTAACCTTTTTATTCCACATCTTTTATTCCTTTGTTGTTTTCTTGGGGGTGGTGATTAGAAGCCCAATATTCATATTTCAAAGTGACCTCTAAAATAAAAGATAAAAATCCACAGGTACCATGATTATCAGAGAGGGGGAGAGAGATGGAGAGAGAGATGGGGGGGTACTGGTAGGTTTTTTTATTACTTGGTATCGACATTTTTATTTGTGTGTATTTCCATACCTGGGAAATGTCAAATCGGAGAGCTTCTTTTAAGAATATAGGCAGGTTTGATGTCAGTGAGTAGAGGACCCACATAAGAGCGAAGTCTGCACAAATCACAGCCAACAAAGGAAGTGACGTAATGAAACGTTTCCATGGATATTTCTTTGGTGGCTGCATGGAGAAAGGAATACGCAAGTTAATTCGACATTTTATGAGCGATAAATATATAGATATCAATACATTTGGGTAGCCAATTTTGGTGGTTAGGCCTCTTCTAGATATTTCGAGAGAGGCATAAGTTTCATTATTAAATTCTTTTAAAATTTTCAGAATGGCATTTAATCCATCTTTGTATTGAACTCTTGGATTGGAAGTTTTTTTTTTATTTTTTTTTTTTAAAACAAGTACACACCTAGTTACAAATAATGCGTGAAGCATTTCCATTTATTTGAATGCAGGATAAAAGAGCACAGGTGTCGTAGCCGGGGATCGAACCCCGGACTTTCCATGTATAGCCAGGCGCCTCAGACCACTCGGATTGGAAGTTACAGAAGATTACACATGCAGAAATTACATTGAAATATCCTTCCATCATCTTGACTCTATATAGTAAAAGCAATCAATTGGCCCAAGTAATTTGTTTTGATGAACACATTCATTACTTCTCAAGTTCTAATTACTCACTTTGAAAGTAAATATTATTCTTTATATTACGCTTCATCTGTTCTGTAAATCGATATAACATATCGATTTATATATATCCATATATACAGTGGCGTAACTACGGGGGGCATGGTGGGGCACGTGCCCCCCCCCCCCCCCAATCGGCTAGCCAAAAAAAAAACGGGGAAAAGAGGGAGAAAGTGAAAGAAACACAGTGGGAAGGAAGAAAATATTGTTGATTATTTTATATTATATAATAATTATGTTATGTTATATTACATAAAAATAAAAAATATAGGGCTATATAATTTTATGAAACATAATTTGCTCAGGGCCTATGTCTTCATTGTTCCTGATACTCGCATTGTCTGTTTAACGAGATATATACTCCTGTTGTACTAAAACATCCCGTTTTCAAGTTAATATACACCAAATATATCTCCTCGCACTTCGAATTATTATTGTTTTTTATAAACGGGTTCAAGGATGTAGCCAATGGTGAGTGCGTATTCAAGTCACGTGTTCATGCTTTAATTATGCGCAACCTTCCAGTCGTGCATTTTTCGTGCAGCACTGTGCATTTTTTGTGCAGCACTGTGCAATTTTTGTGCAGCATTAGTTCCAATAGCGCGTAAAAACTGATACGCGTTCAGTAAAAGAGGCTGGCTAGGATTTTGATGCGCTTACTTAAGCGCATAGTAGATACGCGCCTGTGATGTCATAATTGACAGTCTTGTGATCTCTTCGTCTCAGCTGTGCGATCGTACACAAGTTGGAGGGATTTGAACAAGATTTCCATGAAAAATTCATTTTGCCGACCCGTTTTATAAAACAATTAATGCACATTTTAAGATTCGTGATGTTAGTGACGATGCGAGCAACTCTCGGGCATTCACAATATTATGCAAAAGCACTCGGCGCAAGCGCCTCTTGCTTTCGCATAATTGTAAATACCCTCGAGTTTGCTGCATCGTCATAACACACTCATAAATGTGCATTAATTGTATAATGTAGTGACATATCATTTTAAGGTCTTAATATAAAACATTTCCCGTCCGTGCTTACGGTCGCATTAGTGGATTAGTGAGATAATATGTCTGCTCTTCATGATTTCCTAAAATCAGTCCTTAAAATGTCATTTTTTTTTTAATCTGAATATCAAACATTTCAGCTTGCGCTCGCATCATTTGGTTAGTGGTCTACGTGAATTCCTACAAACAAGCCTTAGAATGCCCCTCTTCAGGTGTGAATTTCCAATTTTTTCAGCTCGCGCTCGCAATATTTGACTAGTGAGAAGCGTATGATAATCATGACTACAATGACTACAAAAGTATGTCTTTAGGTGTAATCATTGGCGGCGGAAGCCAATAAATTTAGGGGGTGTCCACCTGAAATTTTGGGATGGACACATGTAAAAAATAGGACAAGCGCCCCAAAAATTTTTGAGACGCAAAAAAAAAAAAAAAAAAAAAAAAAAAGGTCATCAACCTAAATTTTAGGGGGGGACAACACACGTGTCAAGGGGGTCCACGTGAATTTAGGGGGGGACGCAGGAAAAAAAATTGACAAGCAAAAAAAAAAAAAAAAAAAAAAAAGGTTATCAAAACAAAATTTAGGGGGGGACCGTCCCCCCCACCTAAAATTTAGGGGGGGACACGTCCCCCCCGTTTCCGCCGCCTATGGGTGTAATTCTAACAAAATCAGCATGCACTTGGTGGTCGCATTAGATAATTATGGTGAGATATGTGCACTCTTAATGGATTCTTTTAAAAATCGTCCTTAAAATATCCATGTTTGGGGTCAATATATACAAAAATTTCAGCTCGCGCTTCGCGCTCGCTTCATTTGGTTAATGAAATACGTAGGGTCGTCGTAAATTCCTACAAAAAAGCCTTAAAATGTCCCTCTTCAGATCTGAATTTCCTAAATTTTTAGCTCGCACTTCGCGCTTGCAATATTTAATTAGTGAAATGCGCATTTTAATCATGATTACAATGACAATTGCTTTATGTGTTTGGATGCATATAATTCTAACAAAATCGGCAAGCGCTTGGCACTCGCATTAGAATACTATGGTGAGATATGTATACTCTTAATAGATTCCTAAAATATAGTCCTTAAAATATCTGATTGGGATCAATACAATTATTTCAGCTCGCGCTTCGCGCTTGCATTGTTTGTTTAGCGAAACAGGTACATATCATGATTACAAAAATTTGCTTATAATTTCCCCTTTTAGGTCTGAATATAAAAAAAATTCAGCTCGCGCTTCGCACTCGCATTATGTGATCAGTGACATACATATTCGTTTAATGACACTGTCCTTAATATCTCTATTAGGTCAGCATAATTAGCAACTGAGCGCGCTCCGCGCGCTCACTTGGTGACTCAAAATCTTTGCTGGTGCCCCCCAATGCCGTGACCCCCGGTACGCCACTGCATATATAAATCGATATATACTGACATAATCAGTCCATATTATGGACTGATTATGTGCAGTTTTTGTTCACTTCCAATACCTTATCTTCAAGTCCGAGTTCAGATATGATGTAATCCTTCTCTTCGTCTGATATTCTAGGGTGTGTCATGGGCGAGGAATGGACCACAGCAAACCATAAGAAACACCACAGCACTGCTATGGAACCTAGCCACGTGCAAATACATGAGAATAATAACTAATGCAATTTGTTGTCATGAATACAATGAATAAAAAGGGATAGGAAAGTCTCAAAAGGATTCAAAGTGTATAATGAGCTTCAATTCCATTCAAATTCAAGTTTAGTAAAATGCACCTTTATGTGTAAAAGAAAGAAAATAGTTTCATACGTGCACAGACAACCCAAACTAAAAAGTTACATACAAAAAGAGCTGAGTGTTTTTAATTCTGACTTGCGGGTATACAGTGCGTATCAAAAAAAAGTTTACACTTAGAAAAAAATCCTGTAAAATTATATATTTGTAATATCCTGACAATTTTCCACATTTTAGCATTGGTACAGATCCATTTAAGCAAATGACGATATAACTGTCGAAAAAATATTTCCGCTTGAGTGAGCACCACTTACTTTTGAAAAGTTGGTGGAAAATGATTTGCGCAGAACTTTGAAATAGTTATGCGAATAAAAGTAGACCTTAATCATGAAGAACACGTGGAAATTAGTTAGTAAAATTGATTTGAAGATATCTTTTACCTTTTTAAACTTGTTTCCTTGCCCAAACACTTCGAAGAGTGCATTGCGCCCCACCTCACTCCCCCACACACCGCGGCCATCATGACGATATTTGCTTTACACTGAGCTGTGATTTACATGAAATGGCTTAGGCTTGATTTTCATTTTGTTAATCATTGCCAAGCTTGGGAAAAGTGTGGAGAAACAAGTATTAAATGAAAAATCAAATGTAAACCAACTTTAAATATAAAAACTTTGTGAAAAATGCTGGAGATGTCTGATATAAACTTTTGTTCAGATTCAGTTATGTCATCAGATCCAGCTGGCACAAAAAGGGTAAAGGTTGTGCTTACTAAGTGTTGAAATTTCAAATTTGGGCGGCAAAATTGCTACAAAATGCTTTAATGTATCCGTTTTATGTCAATTGGCTAAAAATGCTAAGGAAATTTATGAGAAATACTTCGCAGGGTAAATTTAATTTCGCTCTTTCCCCTTGACACAGCGTGAAAACAAGCATTTCTGCGCAAACAAATTTCTGCCAGCTTTACATAAATGGACAGTGCTCACTCAAGTGTAACATTCTGTCAATTTTTTTACTGTCCTTGGATAGATGAGACCCAAACCCATAATTATATGTGAAAAAATTACCCACATGTTGTATATTTGTTAATTCCCATGGCTTTTTCAAAGTGTAAACTTTTTTTGATACGCACTGTATATTTTTTCAATTTTTTACAAGAAAAAAGTAGACGGAGGTTGAATCTGTATCTGCATGTCGATTTTTTTCTCACAATTGCATGCTGTTGCTAAGTAAGCTAAGATAGTTGTAATCACCGGTCCTCTTAACTAATGAAATTACTAAAACATTGCTTTTCTCACCAAAAAGATAAAAGGTGAACTGCCAACCACCAAGGATGTCGGAATCAGAGAGAATACCCGAGATTGGTTGAGCAATGATTTGGCCGACTGATGAACCTGAAAAGAGAATTTCACGATATTTGCGATTTATTAAGGAACTATTTAATGAATTAGACTTTATTTTGATTTAGCATATTGATTTTTGTTTTATTTTGCATGGAGAATTACAATGCGTATCTCATGATTACTATGTTGAGAATTGGTAGTGACCGAGATACAGAATACAAACCAAAGAAAGAAACGGGGAAAGGAAGACAACGATTAGATAGGGAGAAACAGGAAAACATTTTGAAATTTACGATGAATAAATATTTCAACCATATTTATGTGCTAAGTTCCCCCTAACAGTCGGCAGTGGCGTACAGATGAGGGAGGCTTTGTTCGCTTGCCCCCCCCCCAAAAAAAAAATCACGACCAAGAAAAAAGAGAAAAGGAAAGAGAATGTCAAAATCTACCACAAAATTGGATGTTTGTAATAAACATGTCAAAATTTTTGCTCACTCGCTCGCCATACCTAGCCCCCTCAAAATTTTAGGCTCATTACACCCCTGACCGTCGCTCCCCCATCCCCCACTATTGGGTGGAGATGTATAACATTACCCGCAAAGATGATAGCGAGTAGCTTGCTTCTATCTGCCGGGGGAGCCCAGCGGGACATCATAGAATATAGACAGGGATACGTTCCACTCTGTTGAAATGTTATCAGAAATTCAATTTATTTGTACAAAATATCAAATACTAATCTTGCGAAGTTTATGAAATTACGATTGACTGGAACACAGCGCAAGTTTTTTTTTTGTTATAGAAAGGATCACTTTATGCCTGGTTTCATTTATTGTCAACACATAATAACATGCATCCATCAATCAACGAATTATATATAACTGCGCAAAATATAGATAATGTGCAAACAATGGAGTTTTTAGTGAAAACGCAATTGTCGAATTAGTATCCCCCGGGAATATCCCTTACAACATCGTCGGTGGAAACATAGGGATATACATACATTATTGAAGAAAAGTACATTAACTTCCACTATTTTATTTCGATGTAATGTATATTCTCGCCCTCAATCATGGCTGTCTCCAAAATCACAATTATCCTCAAAGTCAGCAAATGCTCGAGCACGAAATTTCCATTATCCACTTTTGTTCTATATCTTTCCATTTTGGTCATCCTTTTCTTATATTTTTCGTAAAGTAACAAAGTGTGTTCATGTCCCATTTTTAAAATCAATATCATCATAATGTTATATACAAAAAATATATACCAATAGGTCGGCCTGAGGGAAATCCATATTTAAAAACAAAACAAGTTTAATTCTGGAGGTGAAACATAATTATAGTGAACAAAAAATTTCAAGGGCCGGTCGGTTTATAATAAAATATTTCCCATCAACACCAAAGCAAAACAAAATGATTTATAAAACGATCTAGATTATATGGCCGTTGTAATTCAAATTTCGATTGATTGCAATTTTTGTGTCAATGAGCCCGGCATTCTTTCATGAAATTTGGTTCTCGTGGGAGGGGATGAGGTAATAATTGTACTAAAATTCTGCTCGTTTTCCATTTTGTGTTAATTTTGTACAGAAATCTGCGAACAGCAAAAATTATATATTTTCAAATACACCAGCAGAATTTAGATTTGGGATTGATTTAGGATAAAATAATTTTGAGACATATACCTCGGAAAGACCGGCAAGGATTCTCAGTGTTATGATGACCGGAGCTCCTCCATTATAAGCTGCTAAAGGGATAAACAGTTGAAATATAGCCGATCCTAGATACCCAAGACCAATCACCCAGTAGCACGATCCAGGATATTTATCAGCTAATACACCAGCAGGTACCTGCAGAACTGGAAAGCCATAATATATCGCGGCTAAGATCTGCTCCTGTGTATGTGCGTCCCATGGAAACTCTCCTGTCTAATATTGATATGAAGATATTGAACGTATGAGTAAGAGAGAAAATTGGAATTTAAGAAACTGGACGGGAACCATCAATTTCAAATTTAAATGCATGACGCAACAACGAATATTAATTATGTGTGCGTACTACCGCAATCCGTGCTGATAATTTTTAATATTAGTTCATTATTCAGAGAAATTTGCTAAGGTTCTGTTGTATGTTCTTTTGATCGATAAATGTAGCGAGGCAGTTTACATTTGTGTGGCTTGTTGGATATTATAGTGAGTTTTCACAACCAATACGCAGACGCTATCTGGAACATTGAGAATCTATTGTGAAAAGCCCTTTGTGGAATCAAACAGCAGTTTCATCCTGGACTCTGGACTGACGACATATTTGCAATTTTTCGTCAGCTCCGAATCGTAGGACGATATGCTGTCCCGATTTACCAATTTTCGACAATGACCTCTGACTGAGCTTTTCATTGTGATTGGACGAGTATTGCAATAGATTATCAACGTTCCAGAAAGCGTCTGTGTATTAACTTCTATCGCTCTTGGATCCATGAATGTTTTCGTTTAAATCGTTGTTGTGAAGCCTTGCAACCTGAATTATTATTTCATTTGATTCAATATTTCATCTACATGGGAATCATTTCACCAATATTTCAACATGTATATATAATATAAGCCCTCACCTGCGTCAGTTTCTTCCATTTACATGGTATACTTTTCCATCTGGATATAGGTCTGATTCGACAACCAGTTAGAGTGCCGTAAATCTTCTTCCGGGTGAAAATGTTCTCTATTATCATCTTGATTTTTCATTTTTGTTTGGAATAATAATTAAAATAATCTAAATGATACATTGTAAAAATATGATATATTATGTATTTTGTGTTATCGCATCGAAGCTGGATTAATACACCCAGCAGAATGTGGAAAATAATGAATAATCAAGAAGTAAAAGCCTCCTACCCTAATGTTTTCTTGGTAATCATGGTCCGACCTAGCAGGGCATAGTTCAGTCGAGTTGAAGACATCATAGGAAGTACTGTAAGAACTATTAGCCATCGCTGTCATGGCCACACTAATGTTGACCCTATTCATGAAAGTACAAGTCAATCCTAAGAAACCGACGTAGCTTAGGATATATCGGCAAGAGATCAGCGTATTTGGTGGTCCTATAATATCAAATGAAAAAAATGTAACGAGAGAAAAGAATCATTCAACGTGATTTTATTTCACTTTGACTTTATTTAAATTTAAATCTAATGATTTGGATCACAGTCAGTGGAAGGTTCAAAATGCAATAAATTTGATAAGATAATTATTTCAATGTCGTTATGTATATCTTTCCTTTTGTTTGGCTGTCTGTTTATTATATACTTTTCACGCACTTTCTGTTGGGTTGGGTTGATTTATGCCCATTTTTCCATTACACAGTAAAAATAAATTATACAACGCCGTTTACTATATGAACCTTACAGTAATTGTTTAAACAATTTAAACAACTGTTTAAATCTTAAGCAACAAAGTTTAATTTTCAATATCTAATCGTCGATAAATTAAACATGATTGTTTAAAAGGTTAAACAAATACTGTAAGGTTCATATAGTAAACAGCGTTGTATAAAATCTTAAACAGCGTTTTTACTGTGTATGTAAGATGTGAGTTCAGTTGTGAGAAAACATTAGACTCAATCGAAAGTATTTTTATACATAGAATGAACTGGATATAATATTTGATTTTTTTTATATCACCATTATTCAAAACGAAACAAAGATAAGTTACAAACAGTGAAAATAAGTCCAGGTTACTCGTTTTTGAGGACTAAGTACATGGGGTGTTTCATGAAAGTTGTCAGCACTGACTAAATTGTCAGTGCTGACAATTTCAGTGAAATCCTTGGTTTTGGTTTACTATGGTAACTGTCGGAGAAAACCAATTTGTCAGTGCTGACAACTTCATGAAACGCTCCCCTGGACTAATAAAAGAATTACAGATACACAATATATAACATATCACAATCAAATTTACATAAAACTATTATACATTGGTGATTGCAGAAAAGAAAATCGAAATACTAGTAGATGAAGCACACACCCTTACAACTGAAATGAAGAGGGCATAGAGGGGAGAGAGAAAAAGAAATTGATGAAGAGATATAGGAAGAAGAAAAAGTCCGGGAAAAGGTGTGACGAGCGAAAAGAAGGGAAAAAACAGGAATAAGGGAAGGAGAAGAAGAAGAAGAAGGATAAAGAGAAAGAAGAAAAAGAGGAGGAAGAAGAAGAAGCAAGGGAGTGCAATACAGACTTTTGTGAATGAGATAATATTGCATTTTTGGCATATATAATTTACTTCTTTATATATAACAATCATCTGACTACTTATACATCCAAAAAGACGAGATGAGCTGACAAGTTAGCATAGAGTATTCTACAGGGATGTGAAGGGGAAAGGTGAAGAGGGACAAATAGCAGAGGGAGAGAGAGGGGGGGGGAGATAAAAAAGAGGGTTGAGAGAAAGAGGGTGGAATAGTGGAAATGTGAGTGAAAGAAGAGAGAATAGTAAACAGTGAATATCTGTCCAACTATTACTTACTTCTTCGCGATTGAAGTAAAGGCTTTCGTTCTCCTTCCGCATCTTTCTCATGTAAGACATCACACACAATAACCTTATCCTCCTCGAAGTCTAAATGTGGAGCCATTTTCAGGATAAACTTTACAAGACACAATCAGCAAAGTGGACCGCTATCTTGACTAAAGTGTTTCGATTAAAATATATCTTCTACGCGGAAGGGTGATTCAAATACTGATTCGACGGAAATTATGGGTCCCTATATATCTAAGGTAACAAATGTGATTTTAATTTGCACAAGAACTAACTTTAAGGTCAAGCTGAACTAACTGAAGTTTCGCAAATTTCTTGATAGCACGACACAATAATTCCTTCCGATTAAAAAAATGATGATGGGTACAGAGGGTGGCTGTAAAAACAAAGACATGAAAAGACGGCAATATAGCAATATAATTATATAGATATCATAAACAAGTTCTCGCTAGATCAAGTTTAACCTTTGCAGCAAAATAGCTGTCTCAGCAATAATTGGAATTAATGGGTCACAACGACCTACAGAATGTATGACCAATGACGGGAGTGTGCTTTTAAAAGGTTCGCCTTTTAGCATGTTTAGAGATGGTTGATAATCGCAACAACTGAAATAAACCAATTGTTGCGGATGGGGTAGTGGGTAAAGGAACCCCGAATAATTGACTGAGCGACAATACTTACAAAAGAAATAAATATATACATGATATAGGCATATTGTTGATCCTTTTCGACGCATTAAAAACAATTCTATACTCCCGCTCTTGCGTACACCAGATTGCAACAATAATTGCAGAAATGTAGATCTCCATTCCTCTTGGAACGATGACATTTTTTTCAGAGTATGAAACCTTCTTTAGTTTGTAATAATACACACGAGGTATATAACGATCAGATGTTGGTGATGATGACGATGATTACCTTATTAACAATCACAATCATACTATACTAGAAGCGCTATACTCCTACTGTTGCTGCTGCTACGATTACTACTCAATGGCGTAACTACGGGGTGGGGCACCCCAACAGCTCCCCCTCCCCCAAAAAAAGGGGGGAGGAGAAGAAGAGGGGAAAAAAGAGAATCTTAGTGGGGAGAAGAAGAAGAAATAAATGTATATTATTATTAATTTCATATTGTATTATGTAATATTAAGATATATATATATATTATTATATTACAAAAGATTTTTTCATAACTTTATGAAACTTAATTTGCTTAGGGCCTATGCGTTCATCACTCCTGCATAGTGCTCGCATTGTCTGTTTAAATAAATAATCCCATTCAAAGGGATTAATGGTACTAAAACATCCCGTTTTCAGGTCAATATTATACCAAATATTATTTCCTCGCACTTCGAGCTTTCATTATTTTTTGTAGTGACATATGCTTCTTTTTCATGACTACTAAAAGTGATTACCCCCTTTTATTGTCTGAATATAAACATTTCCAGTCCATGTTTACGTTCGATTAGTGGATTGGCGATGTCTGTTCCTCATAAATCCCTAAAACAGTCCTTGAAATGTCCCTTTTTTTAGTCGGAATATAAACAAATTTCAGTTCAAGCTTCCTGCTCGCATCATTTGGTGAAAGAAATTGGTCAGTATTAATGACTTTCTACAAACATGCCTTACGATGCCCCTTTTCGGGTCTGAATAAAAAAATTCAGCTCGCGCTTCGCGCTCGTAATATTTGATTAGTGATATACGTGTCATGTTCATGATTATAATGACTACAAAAAGTACTTCATGTGTTTAGGTGTAATTCTATAAAAATCAGTACGCGCTTGGCGCTAGCATTATGGTGACAATGGTGAAATATGTAAGCTCTTCATGAATTCCTCAAAATAGTCTTTGAAATGTCTTTGTTTGGTGTCAAAATACACAAAAACTTCCGCTCGCTCTTTGCGCTCGCATTATAAATCAAATAAAATCAAGACAGGTACGTATCATGATTACAAAAAATGCTTATAATAATGTCTCTTTTGGTCTGAACATAAAAAATGGCCTATGCCCCCCTCCCGTGACCCACGGTACGCCAGTGCCAGTGGCGTATCGTGGGTCACGTCACCAGCAAAAATTTTGAGTCACTTTTGCGCGCTCAGTTGTCAGGTATACTGACCTAATAGAGACATTTTAAGAAAGCACTTGTAGTCATTGTAATCATAAATAAAAATACGCATCTCGGCAATCAAATAATGCGAGCGCGAAGCGCGAGCTGAAAATTTTTGATATTCAGACCTAAAAAGGGACATTATAATCGATTTTGTATTCATGATACGTATCTGTCTCGCTAAACAATACGAGCGCGAAGTGCGAGCCGAAATTTTTGTATATATTGATATTTTAGGAATCCTTTAAAGGAAACCAAAACCCAAGAATAGAAGCAATCTTATTGGAATGAGTAAAATGAGAGGAACAATTTAAAAAAAGTTTCATCAAAATCGGTTATGAAATAAGCAAGTTATGGACGATTAAAAAATCTTGTTGTACTTACTATGTAGATCCTCAAATTGGCAAACGTGCTTCAAAATGGCTGATTTTGTGGACAACTCTCCATTTGTTTTGTACACATATTTTCAGATTTTCCCCTTTATTTTACATATTTCACATTATCTCCTCCTGACCTTGACATATATGGTGTGGATTATATTTTCACATGACATATGGTGTGCTCAGAAGGAGGCAAGATGCAATTTGAAAGATTATGAGGAAAATCTGAAAATTTGTGTACAAAACAAATGGAGAGTTGTCCACAAAATCAGCCATTTTGAAGCACGAATGCCAATTTGAGGATGCCCATAGAAAGTAAAACAAGAGTTTTCAAACTCCCATAACTTGCTTATTTCATAACCGATTTTGATGAAACTTTTTTTTAAATTGTTCCTCTCATTGTACCCTTTCCAATAAGATTACTTCTCTTCTTGGGTTTTAGTTTCCTTAAATATAGGTTTTCCCGTCCAATTTCATCAGAGTTGCATTTCAGTCAATGAAAGGACGTTCAAATTCGAAAGATTTCTGTCCACCCTCTGCACACATGGTTCATTTTCATTCATTTAGTATTCAATTCCGTTCTATATCATTCCTTTGAATTTTGTAGAAATTCAATTTAGAGAGAAGTTCGTTCAAATTAATGGCCCTAAGGTGTCATTTAATTTCACTACGACGAACTGATCGTTTAATTTCGCCTAAAACACCATTTTCAATTTCATTTATCGGCACACATATTTGCACTTTAAACTCCAAATTCAGATATCATGTTTCTGTATTCATTTTTTCAAACTTTACCCTATATTTCTATTTTTTGCGGATCTTTTCAGTTAGAATCATTTTATTCCATTATGTTTGATAAAGACGTAATTCATGCAACACTTATAGGATATGGTTGTAAACGCTTATTCTTTTAGTGATTGATGAGTGGGTGCAGGGGCGGATTGAGGATTTCCCAAAAGGGGGCACATTTCCGGAGGAATTTGACGAGTAAAAAAAAGAAGATTTTTAACCAAAGAATAAGGGTATTCAGTCCACGAAAAAAAATTAATTGTGCCTCTAAAGGGGGGGGGGGGGCACGAGTCGGCTGTGCCCTCCCCTGGATCCGCCATTGAGTGGGTCGATGACCTAGTATGCCAATGGTAGGTATTTTTCTTCATCATCTTGTTCTTTTTTATTTTACATAATTGTATATAATTTAAATCGTTTTGGGGAAGGGATGGGTATTATGGTATTGACCACAGTCTATAGTTATGAAAGTGGAACAAAAACGAGTTGTTGTCCCAATGATGGTCTGTCAGATGTAAAATTCAATAAAATTTTTAACATCCAATTTAGGAGTAAAACCCATTTCCATAATTATTCAAAAGAAGTAAAAAAAAAAACAACAGCAACGAAAAACACTGTCCATATCTTGTAAGTGATTGCATATTAATGATTTTGAATTCCTAAACGTTCGCAAGGAAGGTACCGGTGCGAATTTGAAAACACTTCTCAGCTATTTTAATTTGATCGTTCTTTATAAATGTTTAAATGAAATAGCTATGAAATCGCGTGCCAGTAGAATTAAATTAAATAAAGTATTTGACTATTTAAATGCTGATCTCATAGGTCATTCAAATTAATTGTAAATTGAATTATTACATCATTAAATCGGTTGAAATTTTGACGAAATTGGACGGGAAAACCTATAGTATACATATCTCACCATAGTCATAATTATAATGCGAGTGCCAAGCGCTTGCTGATTTTGTTAGAATTACATCTGAAGACATGAAGCACTTTTTATAGTCATTTTAATCATGTTTACCATACGCATCTCACTAATCAAATATTGAGAGCGCGAAGCGCGAGATGAAAATTAAGATAATTCAGACCTGAAGCGGGCATTCTTAGGCTTATTACTAGGAGGAATTCACTAAGACCATACGTATTTCATTAACTAAATGATGCGAGCTGAAAATTTTTGATATTCAGATCAGAAAACAATTTAAGGAGTGATTCTAGGAATTATCTCACCACTTCACTGATTTGAACGTAATCACTGACAGGAAATGTTTCATATTAAGACCTTAACATGGGGAAATCATTTTAAAGAAGCATATCTGTCACTACATAAAATAATAATATATTTGTGTATATTTACTTGAAACGGGAGTTTTTCGTACAACCGGTTTATATATCTCTTTAAACAGACAATGCGAGCACCAGGAACAATGACAACATAGGCCCTAGGCAAATTATGTTTCATAAAGTTATGATATAAATGTTTCCTATGTAATATAACATAACATGATTATAATAAATATACCATCATGAATAATAATTTCTTCTTTCCCACTACGTTCCTCTTCCTTTCTCCCTCTTTTTCTCCTTTTCCCCGTTTTTTTTGTCAGTCGATGGGGGGGGGGGGGTGGGGGGTGGGGCACGTGCCCCCCCCATGCCCCACGTAGTTACGCCACTTGCCACTGCTGCTACTACTTCTACTACTACTACTACTACTACTACTACTACTACTACTACTACTACTACTACTACTACTACTACTACTACTACTACTACTACTCCTACTACTCCTACTACTCCTACTACTACTACTCCTACTACTCCTACTACTCCTACTACTACTACTACTATACTACTACTACTACTACTACTACTACTACTACTACTACTACTACTACTACTACTACTACTACTACTACTACTACTACTACTCCTACTACTCCTACTACTCCTATACTACTCCTACTACTATTGCTACTGCTTCTACATCTACTACTGCTAGTATAGTACTACTACTACTACTACTACTACTACTACTACTACTACTACTACTACTACTACTACTACTATTACTACTACTACTACTACTACTACCACCACTACTACTCCTACTTCTGCTGCTGCTACTTCTACTGCTGCTGCTACTCCTCTACTACTTCTACTAAATTATTATTATTATTACTACTAGTATCTACCACTAAATATAATGCAAAATGAAATTAATATGGATAGATAATGTGGATTGAAGTGTTAGGGGTGCAGGTTTAAGGCTGACTAAGCATTTTTACTTCCATTTCGGAAAAAAGTTCATTCACCGAAGGGCGAGGGGGGTCTTGCAGAATTAATTGCTAATAAACACAGCTCTAAATATCAACGCTAAATTTCGACCAATCACAAGGAAGCATTAAACTTGTCATGATCAGTGGCGGTGTCAAAAGGGTTGACGGTACGGAATGTTCGACCGCTCCCATGATTTTCCAAGTGATGAAAATAAATAGAAGAGAACATTTTAAAATAAGAAGGAAAAGGGAGGCAATTTTTGTCGAGAGGAATGGAGTTTTGTTACCGTACAAGTACATAAAGTAGGCTTCAATATATGCTCCTTTACTTAATATATAAATTAAATTACCTTTGTGCTGCCTAGACCCCGGCCTTGCCCCTGATCATGATAATGACAGGTGACAAACATAACGAACGATCAGCGATATAAACGTGTATACTTTCGCAGGATGACAAGGTGATCTGACTCATTTATGGATTGTGCTCATCAGTCCTGCATTTTTATTTGAATTTTAATAGCCGCAATAAACACGCTCATATTTGACAAGTCAGTTCTTTTATGATAGCAATATCTCCATCCGGATACATCTGGATATTACCTGTAGGCAGTGACATAATGAGCCCAAAAATCGAGTGGGGCAGAACAAAGCGTCTCATACAAGAAAATCGCTTTATGGTCCGCGAGCGAACGAGACGAGCGTGCAATAATTTTGATAATGTTTAAAATGAAAAACTAACTATGTTGTAGATTTGGCATAATATTCGGAAAACAACGTCTCATACCTCTTTTCCTTTCATTTTCTGTAATTCTTCCCTCTTTTTAATTTATTTTCTTGGTCGTGAAACTTGGGGGAGGGTGGTCCCCAAGCCAACCCCCCCCCCATCTGTATGCCAGAGCCTGTAGGCCACCTTCGTAATCTGAACCCTGGTCGGAATTTTATACTTTTGTATCACAAATTTGCTCTATTATTATTTTCAAATTGTATGGTAGAGTCGCGGCATAGGAAACGTGAATGCTTTTTTTTTTCATTGCACCGAAACAAAACATCTATTAAGTTATAAGCTCCAGGGCTCGTATAGGCCCTAAAGAAACATGTAACACAATATATATATATATATATATATATATATATATATATATATATATATATATATATATATATATATATATATATATATATATATATATATATATATATATTCATCTAAATTATACATTTGAAACTTAATATGGATTATGGAATATTTGTAGCTGAAAATAACATGCTGGAAATGGAAAGGTCCACTGTGAAGCTGTGCTTATAAATCGTGGACCCCTCAAAACAATTTTATTCATTAATATTAGATTACATAATTAAAATAATGATAGTGGCCAAAAGAGGGAAGCAAAATGTTAAAAAACAACATGATGCATGAAATGAGTAATGTAAGAAGAATAACAATGAGAGACGATGAGAAGAACATACCTGCATGTGGACTAAAATAAAAAAAAATGTTTTTAAAATGTATAACGAGTATGAAGCAAACGCGCAAAGGAAACGATCAAAGTGTATGCCTTGTTGAGAAGTGGTGACGAGTTCTTCGGATACCAACAATATCAAAAATGACATTAATAATAGAGATAATAATAATGTTGATGATATTGATATTCACAATAATAATAGCAATCATGATAATAGTGATAATAATGACAATGAAAAATGGGCAAAGTAAGTACAACAGGGAGAGCTAGGTTTTATATGTAGCCAATAAAAATGTCTTAAGTTTTCTTTTGAAGACTGCGAGTGAAGGGAAGTTTTCAAATCTATACGCAAAGTATTCCAAAATTTAGGTCCTTCAAAAATGTATGTATTTTGTGCTGAAAGTGTTTTTAGTGAAGGTTAGAGGGACTGAATAGTTAATAATTGAATTTATAATTCCCATGGATCCGTGTATTGTACTCTGATGAAATGTAACCTTTTAAATTTATAAGGCCAAATCGTCCCTGATTTCTCCCAGGGATTTCTCACGTATTATACCCCCTATACCTCTACTGGGAGGGGGTTACCTCTTGTGCATCATTAGTTCGCAGGTTTCGCACCCACTCATACACTCCACCTCTTCGCTCACCATTGATGCGGAGTTGCACACCCCCACCAGAGAAACTGGATTCTAGATGCGGCCCTGGTAATCTCATTCTGGTATCGAGGCTTGAATTAATTTAGGGGCCTCTTGGGGAAAAATCATAGTAAAAATTGTGGGCGGTCGAAGTCTAGTGGTTCTTGGTCTTGGGTTCGTTCGAATCCTAACCATGGCGTGTTTTCCTTCAGCAAAATAATTGTGTTGCACTCGACCCTGGGGAGGTGCATGAATGTATTGATTCCTCCTCGATCTTCTTTAAGTCATCATCATCATCATCATATAATATCTTCCTCGCCTTTGCCAATGTAATAACATCTCTTGTTTTGTGGAAAGTTTGAATAAACTAGCCTGTCTGGTAAGAGGCCTACATCGACCTACTGTACATACATTTTCATGAATCAGTAAGCACAAGTGAAATAGATGGTGAATTCTTTTATGTGCAGTTTGATGTGTTCTGGGATCTGGATGGGACCACTACCTGGGATCCACCCCCTGTTAATCTTTTTATCGATTAAATTTGAGTGCTCTATTTACGAAAAGTATACTAGAGAAAGTTCTTGGAGGCTTCTCGCGACGCTTTGTGAGGGATCGGCGGAGCGGAGAGCGGCTGGAGTCGCCCGAACGTGCTGGTAGTACTATGTAGAAGTCTAACGGTGGAGAGACAACTAGCCCGTGCAGGGGGATGGTAAGTCACCGTAATTTTTTATCCATTTTCTATGATTGCAGATTTATTTTCATTAATAAGGATTGGTAATATAATTGGCATGATAATTTGGGCCATAAGTTGAAACCTGTTTACAAAATCGTGTTCGTGTTTCTCGGGAGATCGGTGAAGAGGGCTTTTAGTTTTTGTTTTTCTTTGGAAAGTGAACCGCTAAAGTTCGGAGTCACCCCGTGTAGTTTATTACCACTCACAGCACCAGTTTTTAGCTGTGTCGTGTTATGTTGTCCAACTACTTCTATTGGCCAAATTAATTATGACCGATCTGTATTTGTATTCTTTGCCTCTACATATTGAGGCAGTGCTTAGGACAGGAATTTTGTATCTTTCCTTGGCCCGAGCCTTGGGATTTATTTATAAATTCCTGACCAGTTTGTTGACCGTCCCTTACATGGATTGGAGTTGATTAATAAATGAGTTGAGCAAAACAACTGATGGCAATTGACTGACTATCTTTTGGTCTGTGCAAAAGTTTACATAAGGGGGGGGGGGGGGTGTGGAGGGCACTTCTGATCCAATACAAAGGACTCTGGTGGAGACTTTGGTATGAACGTAGGTTTATTATACAGGCCAGCTAGGCAGGTCAATCAACAGGCATGGTATCCATGTTGCGGGAGGTGTATGGAGTGCTTCGATATCCATACTGATATCGTAACATCCCCCTTCTTCTGATAAGATTGAGAATTTCAAATTTCACTGATATTGTTTTCAAACAATACTTTTGGTAGTCTGCAAATTTTGGTAATTTGGCTTGGTTATGATTTATCAGATAATAATATAGAAATTGTTTGGTTTGTGAGAATAATACCAATTTGTGATAAACTGTATGCATCTTCAATTTTACATAACTTCAATCTCGTGCAAAACTGAAAATAATTTGGATAACCGGATTGATCCTGAAATCAATATTTCCAAACAATAAGTTTTGGTTATAGTGTCTTTTTGATAATTTCGTGAACACTATCTTGACATACCAAAAATAATGTACAATGTTTATACATGCATATAATAAACTTAAAACTACACTAATGTCTTCAGTGTTGTCTTCTTTCTTCTCTTTCTCTTCTTTGAGAGTTTAGAGTGTTCATAATGTTCAATCGTCGAACATGAATCTCTCTGGTTTGCGAATAGTGCGTCCAGACCTCGTGGTTTGTGAGTATGTCTGTTGAGATTGATTAGAGTTAGAGTTGGACATTGGTGTTCGTTGGACGTTGTCTTCCTCTGGTTGAGTTTCTGTGGAATGGTCTTCGTCGAACCTCACACGCTTTGGAGTTGGGTTGGTGGATGGAATTTCCCTCAAGTGAGATCTATTTCTCCTCAAGATTCCTCCATTCGGCGTTGAAACTTCGTAGGATCGAGGTTCTTCACAGATTTTGGATACTTTGGCTGGTATCCAAGTGTTGTCTCTTGGATGCAGAACTCTCACTGGCTGTCCTACATGCAGTGGTGGCAGATCAGAACTTGCATGTCGATCATGCACTTCCTTCATTTTGTCTTGCCTATTCAAGAGAAACTCGGTAGCAGCAGAATCTCTCGAAAGATAGTGACTTGGCAATGTGGTTCGGATGGGTCTTCCAAACAACATCTCTGCTGGTGATCTCAAGTTATTGTCAACTGGTGTTGCTCTCAGGTGCATCATGGCTAGTTGACTGTCTTGGCTAGTTTGAGAACACTTTGTCAACAGATTCTTGATTGTACGAACCATTCTCTCAGCTAATCCGTTGGATCTTGGATAGTGCGGTGAAGAAGTGATGTGCTTGATATTCCACTTCTTGCACATGTCTTGGAATGGTTTCCCGACAAATTGTGGACCGTTGTCGGACACAATCTCTTCTGGTGGACCGAACAGACTGAAGATTCCCGTCATCTGTCTTGCTATAGCTGCACTGGATGTATCGGTTAGCTTAGCAATGATCGGATACTTGGAATAGTAATCAGTAACGAGTAGATACTCTTGTCTATTGAGCATGAACAAGTCACTTCCCAGTCTGGTCCATGGTGCTGGTGGTACATCATGGGGATGCAGTGGCTCTTTCTGCTGTCTTGCTTGGTGTTTCTGGCATGTTTCACACTGCTTTATCAACTGATCAATGTCCTTGTTGATGTTTGGCCAGAACACTGTCTCACGAGCAAGTCGTCTCGTGCTTTCGATTCCCATGTGTCCTAGATGAAGCTGTCTAAGGATGTCATTCCTTAGTGTCTTCGGTATGATGACTTGACTTCCCTTGAAGAGTACTCCGTGTGATACTCCAATTTCATCTCTGTAAGACCAAAATTGACGAAGGGATGTCGGCAATTCTTGGATGGTCTCAGGCCATCCCTGAGTGACTATTTGCCATAGTGATCTGAGAACAGGATCATTAGCCGTTTCTCTCTGAAGCTCTGTTCTCTTGTGTTGTCCGAAGTATATCAAGTCAATCTGGTGCGAATCTTCGGCTTCAGAGCAGATGGATTCCACTCTGACATCTAGCGGAACATCGCATGCTTCCTTGGGATTAGGAAGTCGGCTCAATGTATCGGAAAGAATCATGTCTTTTCCTGGTCGATACTTGACTTGAAATCGGTATCCTTGGACTTTGATAAGCAATCTCTGTAGACGTGGTGGTGCACTTCTAAGAGGTTTCTTCCATATCATCTCCAATGGTCTGTGATCTGTTATGACGGTGAATTCCTTCCCGAACAGATATGTATGGAAGCGGTTGATACCAAACACTAGGGCTAAGGTTTCCCTCTCTATGTTGGAATAGTTGGACTGTGCAGTGGAAAGACTTTTGGATGCAAATGCAACTGGTTTGCCTTGCTGGAGCAGGCATGCTCCTAGCCCTTTCATCGATGCATCTACCTCAAGAGTTGTCTCTTTCTTTGAGTCATAGAATTGTAGACATGCACCTGATGATACTGCACTTTTCAGGCTGTTCAAGGAATGTTCATGATCATCGTCCCAGATGAATGGTACTTCCTTGTGTAGAAGTTCTCGAAGTGGCGCTGACTTCTCTGAGAAGTTAGGAATGTATGCTGCTAGGTATGTGAATAATCCTAGGCATCTCTGAACATCTTCTTTGTCCTTGGGTGATGGCATTGATGTGATAGCTTCTACCTTGCTCGGATCTGGGTAGATACCTGATCTAGTGTACTTGGAACCAAAGAAGTTGATGGCTTCCTTCTTGATAGTACATTTGGAGCTGTTGAACACTAAGCCTTCTTGCTTTGCTGTCTCCATGAGTAAGTAGAGATTCCTATCGTGTTCCTCCTCCGTTCTTCCTATGATCGCTATGTCATCTGCGATGCATATGCAGCCTGGCACATTTTGGACAATCCTATCCATATGCTGCTGGAAGATATCCTGACTAGTACATAACCCAAATGGTAGTCTTTGGAAGCAGTACCTTCCAAATGGTGTACGGAATGTGGTGAGATCCTGGCACTCCTCTGCTAGGTGAACCGACCAGTAACCAGCCTTCGCGTCTAACTTAGAGAAGTACTGGGCTCCTGCGAAGACAGGTTGGACCTCTTCCAAGGTTGGTACCTTGTGTGGGCATCTCTTCAAGGCATCATTTAACCTCCTGGGGTCAAGACAAATCCTGATGGATCCATCTTTCTTCACAACAGTGGTCATGGAGCTGCACCAATCGGTGTGGTACTCAATTTTTCTGATGACTCCTTGCTGCTCCATATTGTCCAGTTCCGCCTTGATTTTGTCTTTCAAGTGTACGCTGCACTTGCGGGGTGCGTCTATGGTAGGTTTAGCATCATCCTTGACATGAAGCATTGCCTTCCCTCGGAAACTACCAATAGCGTCAAACTGATTCGGATATGCTTGTTTGAGATCCCTTACACTTGTGATAGGTGTTTGTTTAGGTTTAGGATTGGTTGTAGGTGTTTCGTTGTGCATTGTGTGAATTGTGATAATTCCAAGGTCAGTGCAACCTAACAACCCTAGGATCGCTGGACCCTTGACATCTGCTACATAGAATGTATGTGTTGACCATTTTGTACTCTTGTATCTACACTTTATGTCTAGTGTACCCTTACATGGAATTTGTGTCTCTCCATAAGCTATAAGTTTTATTGTTGTTTGTTTCACTACTGATTCCCACTTTGGACCGTAAATTGCCTTGGCGGTACGTACTGTGATAGTGTTAGCACTTGCCCCCGAGTCCACTTTTAGGTAAAGCTTATGTTGACCTACTCTCTGTGGGCATATTATGTCAATGTTAGCAAATGCTACAGTACCTTCTGGATTTACAACTGTGTGTGGTCCACTAGTGTGTATGGTGTCGAATTGTGCTACGTTGAATGGACTATCTGTAGATTGATAATGATCATGATCTGTGGTAGTATCATGTGTTATGTCCATTTCGCTTATTGGTTTACTCTTTCGACTTTTCGACTTTGATCGTGATTTGTTTTGTTTTGGTTTCCGATCATCAGATACCGTGTCTGATCTTCGGTCATCTGATCTACGATTCTGTTTACGACTACGATCATTTTTCGGTTTACGACAGAATTTGGCCCAATGGCCCTTGGTGCCACAGGCACGGCACTCATCGTCATACGCAGGGCACTGACGAGGTTTGTGGAAACGTCCGCAGTTACCACATGCTTTTCGTCCCTGGTTACGCTTGAACGAATCGATATTCTGTTTAGGGTCTAGTGTCTCGAGACATTGTCGGCTCGCAGCAACTGCCTCGTATTTACGACCTTCTACCAAAATTTGTTCGACCTTGTAACCTTTCGGTTGATCTAGCAATGACTTTTGGAATTCGAGACTTGGAGTTGACGCAATCACTAGCTCCATGATTCGCTCATTTAACTCAGCTTCCTCGAAATCGCAATTTTTGGCTTTGTCCCTACACCTGGTTACGAATTCATCGATCGTTTCATCTGGTTTCTGCCTGTACCGCATAAGCTCTAAGCGGTGTATGCGAAAATTGATATTGACCTTTAACTGTGCCTCTAATAGTCTCCATAGCTCTTGCGGTTTTTCTTTATCGGTCTCTGATAGCCCCGATGCATTGATTCGACGCAAGCCTTCATTGCCTACAGCAATCTTGATTTTTATAGCTACTTTTCTCTGATCAGTTATGTCTTGGTCTGCTAGAATCAGCTCCATTCTTTGTCTGAAAAGCTGGAACTCTTCTGGTAGGTCTGTTGCCTCCCAGTTCATTTCTGGATATTTTCCACTACTCATTGTGTATGTTCGCTGTACGTATTAGGTATTTAAATGAATGAGTGTAGATATTAATGTCTGATTATATCCACGTGTGAACGCTCCTTACAGTCACAGGTCGACTGGTGATGATACCTGTAACGCACTCACAGCCCTGTGTGAATGTCATTAGGTGTTTCATGCAGTGAAAATGCTGGTCACTCCCACTCACTTCTCACACTCCAGATTTACAATTAATATTAGGAAAATATTAATTCATTGTTCACACTCCAGTCCAGAAAATTAAGTAATTTAGGTTTTATCAACTTTTAGTGTATGTTGATCTTATGATGCAGACCTCTGTGCCAGTGATTGAACACAGTTATAACTTATTCAGGCTAAACTTGATTGTTTACAGTTACCGTTAGCATCTCGCTCCTTCTCACAACACTGTGATTTGCTGTGACAGTGCATTGGGTATGCACAGTACGGTACGGCACAGTAGCGATGCGATAGCCGGGGCGAGCGGGCACCCGTTGGGTTAGTAAGTAGGTTATGAAGCATGCGAATTTCGGTAAAAAGACATGCAGTTTACTTCCCAACAATACAGTAGCTGGTTACTTGATCCTTGTCATTTCAAAAGCGATCACTTGTTTCCGCTGCCACCATGATCCAATACAAAGGACTCTGGTGGAGACTTTGGTATGAACGTATATACAGGTTTATTATACAGGCCAGCTAGGCAGGTCAATCAACAGGCATGGTATCCATGTTGCGGGAGGTGTATGGAGTGCTTAGATATCCATACTGATATCGTAACAACTTCCATTGACCAGTGGATGCGGTTCATTTCCAATTCGTCCAATTACCAACTCGTTTACTATCATTTGGTCTACCATCAGTTCGTCCACCCACCACATGATCTACTTTCATTTAGTCTAATGCCATTCCATCTAAGAACAAGTTTAGTCCATATACCATTTGGTCTAATTAAACTAAAGTGTTAATTGTGTAAAATGAAGGAAAAGAAAGTGGGTATTAGACCAACTGGTTATTAGACGAAATCGTAACAGACGAACTGGTGATTAGACGAAGTGATGATTGGACCAAATGGTTATTGGACCAAATGGTTGTTAGACAAAATGTTGATGGACGTAATGGCATAAGACTAAATGAAGGTAGACCATGTGGTCAGTGGACGAGTTGGCAGTGGAAAAATTGGCAATTTACCATGGATACCATCATGACCATGTTTTTTTTTTAAATAACCTGAAACAAGTATATTATCCATATTCTGAAAAGGCACCCCTTAACTAGTATTGATGTGTGAAACCCTACTCCTAGCAAGCATTGGAAACAAGACATATTTCAGTATGTATTGGCTCTCAAGGACCAGTCATTTGGAATTCTCTGCCATCTACAGTTAAAGGATGGTTTTATGATCGTTATATGTATTTAAGAAAAGATCCAGAGAAATCATTCTTGCCAATTATGCGCTGTGAGTTAATTTTCTTTAATGCTTTGGTTAAATGAATTGAATTGAAATTGAAAAATTTTAGTGGGGGAGGGGGAAGGTTTATTGCCATTTCGTCTACTGCCATTTGTCCACTCACCACATCACCTAATGTCATTTTGTCTACCATCAGTTGGTCCACTATCCACATTGTCCAATTACCATTTTGTCCAATTGCCATTTTGTCCAATAGCCAGTTGGTCTAATAACCATTTAGTCTATTATTGTTTGGTCTAAGACTAATATCCATTTGGTCTAATTGCATTTTTTGCCAATTGGGTCAATAGCCACTTTGTTCATTTTCATTATGTCTATTTAGTCCAGTAGCGAACTGGTCTAATTAATGACCACTTAGTCTACTTTCATTTTGTGTATGTTCCATTTGGCGTAATTGCAGTTGGTTCACTGTCACTTAGTCTAAACCCATTTCATCTAACAATCATTTGGTCCAATTTCCAGTTGTTCTAATTACCAATAAATTTATGTCCAATTGACATGTCGGACAATCATCATTTTGTCCAAAATTCATTTTGTCTATAATAAACAGTCAACTTCTAGCAGCCCTACATGTTCGGTGCCTGTGTATTCCTGGCTCGACTCTTGTTGCTCTTGTGATTTGTTATTTACGCCTGTTTTATTGTACACTGTTTTAAGCTCCATTATAATATTCTAATGCAAAATAATGTATCTCATCAAACAGGCAATGCCAACGTGAAGCACGATCGTGCAAATTTTTTTTTGTAAATTTGATTGATTTTTGATAGTTGATAATGGGGATATGAATGATAATGTGATTTTACAAAATGGTGTCTAGATGACGTCATCATGACCTGATGACCTTGAAAAGCTTATTTTGGCGTTTCCATGACAGATCCGAATGATGACATGAAATTCAATGAAATTGACACTGTCAAATTTGAGATATCTTGGCGACAAATATGTAGTCATTAAAAATAAATAATAAAAATAAGAAAATTCTGACGAAATTAAGAGGTGATCTGTCACAGACAGACCACCTAGTAATAATAATAATAGAATGCAATACAATTAATGGGGATATTACCTCATCAGCTTGTTTATTGCAAATTCATGAAGACATACATCTATGGAAGGCTTTAAAATGTCATAACTTGGTAATACCTGCCCTCGTCCGTCCGTCCCCCCACTTGGTTTCCGTGCAATAACTGAAAAAATATTTAATGGATTAAAAAAGTTTGGTGTGTAGGTAGATGACACCAATATACAGGCTAAGTTTGAATTCGGAGTCCGCATGTCAAAGGTCACAGCTCATTAAATATGCGATCAAAATCGGATAACAAAATAACAGTTATTGAATTTCAAATATTTGCATTATCCTTTGAAATAGTTCTAGGCATGAATATTCATTAGGTAGGCTGATGACGTCATATCTCCACTTGTTATTTTGTATTAATAAAATACAAAAGAACAAGTGGAGATATATGAAATAAGAACTAAAACAAATGGATTGACAACTGATTAAGAGCATGAATAATTTATTGCTGCAACTTATTTTATCCTAATTGAGACACATCATTTACACATTGATGAAAAAATGAAACAATTATAAGAAAAGGGAAATTGGGGATGTGACATCATCCGCCCACCTAATGAATATTCATGAAGACATGCCTGGAGCTTTTTCACCGAAATAATGCAAATCTTTAAAATTCAATAACTTCAATATTTGTAATCTGATTTTGATGAAATTTTCAACATTTTGCTCTGTGAATTTTACTCTATTAATATAAACATCTACAGCCCAGAGTATCCATTTAACATGGAAAGGGGTGCTGCTCTAATGTGATCATGATGTCACAAATTCAAGTTTAAATGGATTTGTAGTTATTCTTTGTTTTATTTTGGCCAAACCTAATATTGATTTGTTTTTCTCAATTTCTGCTTTTATGAAAATTGACTTGAGGACAGACTTCCCCTTTATCACATAGACCATGCAAATGACAGGAATAGTAGTACATCTATGGATGTTTGATATCCCTTTTATGAAAATAAATAGGGCTACTTCAATGACATGTTTTGTTATTTAATTGCATTCAATTGATCCCAAATTATGGCAAGGCTGTTGTTTTGTCATTGCTTTGTTTTAAGTTCAGTTATTCACATTCATTTATTCAGTTGCAGACTTGTAGCTTTGGTATTTAGTTCAGCTTTCAGTTGTTTACATTCTTGATGCTTATGTCAATTCGTACATTTCCATTGACTTTCAACCTGCTTCTCCAGTCATTCCTTTTCCTATGCTGATATGAGAGTGTAATGAATGAACACATCTGAATAGGAAAGGAATGACTGGAGAAGCAGGTTGAAAGTCAATGGAAATCTGACAAATGGACATAAGCATCAAGAATGTAAACAAAGCTGAACTATTTACCAAAGCTGCAAGTCTGCAACTGAATAATGAATGTTAACAACTGAACTTAAAGGTAAATGCTAGTTTTGGTAACGATTTCAAAATGAGTTCGTGCAGAATCCAATGAAATGACCACTAAAGTGTCTGTTTGTATAAATAAAACGCATGTGCCAAAGGATTCTGGAAGAAATTGTGTAATTGCTGAGAAATCAGCAAATAAGCACGGGATTCGGGTAGGGCGTCGGGCCCGACGCCCTAAGCAATAATTATACATTGTCCCACGTGCGCTTATCTGTGTTGGGGATTTTCGGTGTGAACATTTTTCAGCGTAGATTTCAAGATTTCACAAAGTCCAGTTAATGTAACTGTACCAGATCTAGATCCTCGATGATATACTGGCAATTAAGCCTTGTTTTACAGACTTTCTCATGAAATCAGTGTTAACTGCAACTACTGGAATTTCTCTTTAAAGGAATAACCAATGTCAAAATAACAGCTTTACAATATGTTGATGCGTTTTTCTATTTCAGCATGTTTTTACAAATGAAAATTGCAATTGATGCAAGAAGGGAGGGAGGGGGGTGGAAAAACTTGGAACAAGTACCATGTAGAATACAGTAATTCATAAGTTTAATGTCTGAAATATGTTTTCATAGAATACTTGACCTTCGTAGTCTTCATTCTCCTCCTCCAAAAAATAAATAATTAAAAAATGATAAAAGTAGATGATAATGGTAGGTTGAATGATTGTTTACTCCAAAAGAAATCAAGGATGACAATGTTTTCCCCAAACAATTCAGTTCATTTAGGCCTATTTATTTTTCTTATAATTATTTCAAATGTTGCAATATAAAATATACAAAGGTACCAATCAGATATACATGTAGTCTAAAAATGTGATATCGTGCAACACAAATCTTGTTGCATTTAATATTCAGGAAGAAAACCAAATTTATTTTCCCCAAACAATTCAGTTCATTTAGGCCTATTTTTTTAATAATTATTTCAAATGTTGCAATATAACATATACAAAGCATTGGCGGCGGAAGCAAAAAATCTTAGGAGGGGACAACCAAAATTTTTTTTGACAAGACAAAAAAAAAAACGGTTCTCAACCCAAAAATTTTAGGGAGGGCGTAGGAAAATAAATTGACAAGAAAAAAAAAAAAAAGGTCATCAACTAAAAATTTAGGGGGGGACCGTCCCCCCCTCCCCAAATTTAGGGGGGGACACGTCCCCCCTGTCCCCCCCGCTTCCGCCGCCTATGATACAAAGGTACCAATCAGATATACATGTAGTCTAAAAATGTGATATCGTGCAACACAAATCTTGTTGCATTTAATATTCAGGAAGAAAACCAAATTTATTTTCCCCAAACAATTCAGTTCATTTAGGCCTATTTATTTTTTTAATAATTATTTCAAATGTTGCAATATAAAATATACAAAGGTACCAATCAGATATACATGTAGTCTAAAAATGTGATATCGTGCAACACAAATCTTGTTGCATTTAATATTCAGGAAGAAAACCAAATTTGAAGTACTATTATGTTATGAAGAGCCCAAAGTGTATGCACATTAAGAGTGTATTTATAACAAATCACAAGTGGGATTATATTTTGCTCGTGTAGGTTCTCTTACTATGATAATTGGCCAGCAAGAAATTCATCTGCTACCAGCAAAAATATGAAATATCAGATTCTGTATTAAAGGGGAAGTATACCTTGATGTGACATTGATAGAAAATCTATAAAAATAAAAGAAAAAAATAGTAAAGTTCATTACATCTTCATAAATCCACATTGCCTCATTTTAGTAGCTTTTATATCTTGTTTTTGGTGGCCTACATTTTTCCTTTTCTTAAGATGGAAGTCTTGTCATCAAACAGCATTGTGGAGTAGTACAGGTGGAGTAAAACCATACAATGTTTGTTATATTTTCAACAACACAGATAACTTTTACATAGTATCCATTTACTCTTTAATACTCTGTTTTCCACTTGCAATAGTCTGTAGTCATGAAGTACAGTTGCAGCATAGAGCTATAATAGCTCCATGGTTGCAGTTGTGAAATGGGTTAATGCCTTTAAAATGTGCACTGTTTGTTATTATATGAAACTATATAGCCAGTGGGGCTCATTCAGCAAATAACCTGAATTATAATATGGTTGAGGGATTGTCAAGGGTGAATTCCCTTGGGAATTTTATTCAGACACCAAATGTCATGATTCAGTAATCACATAAGAGTGAGGATCTGCATATCTAATGCATGACATTATTATGCATGGTTAGTGAAGAAAATTCAATGCAGTTTACCTGAGACTGTGGCACTGTTGGTATGCCTGATAAATTTGACATATTTCGTATTTGAGAGTAAAGGATTGGATTGGATGTCTGAGGAGTTTACTTTTCTGTTTTTAAATCACAGGAAACTGTATTCTTCTGAGGTTGTACCTAGATTGATTTAATGAGGAACATTTCTACCAAGTGAAGCTGGGTGTGTACAGAGGCTCGCAAGGAAACGGACAAGGAATACTGAAATAGATCTAATTTTCAATTCTGTGAGACTGATATAGCAGAAAACTAATTAAAGATGGCGGAATTAGCTGGTCGTGAGTATTCATATCTCATATCTTAACCCCTGTAAAAAATCAAGATGTATACTATGTTAAAATGTCAGAGGAACAAGTTGAATGTTTGACAACAAATGTTCAGAATCTTTCCATGACTATAAAATTTTAAGGAAAAAGTTATGAAACATTGGATACAAATGTAGAGTCTTTAGAGCCATATGCATTCATGACTAATGGGCTGATACGGCAATTTAAAATTACATTCATTTAAAAAAAAATAGTGTTGATTACATATGAAAACCTTCCAAATAATTTAACAAAGCAATAATTGATGCAGACTGAATTCCATTCAATTTTTTTACATAAAAGTTACCTCATTATGAAAGTTATTTGGATGCTTGCAGGCCTATATATGGCCATTAACTTGATGATTAACATTTATATTTCATTCCTGGGTATTTACATGCAGCAAGTAGGTATTCAATGAACCTGTAATATGAAGGAACTCCGATACTTAGAATTCAGTTTTCCCCAATTGTTGCTATTTCTGGCAAGCCTCTAGCAAGCTGTCACTTTGTCAAGAATTAAGCCAGTTGGTAGTTCCACTCTGCGCATGATCAGAGGAAGGTCAATGGTATTAAAGTGACATGGTGATTTGAAATTTAATGAGATGAGCACCAGCTTTGATGTCTTGATTATATTGATCAAATATTCTTTTCAATTGTGTTTTTCATTTGCATCCACAAAAAACAACAGTGTGTCCACGAACGACTGGTATTTCACATTTTACCAATTACATTGTACAACATGCTATAATATGCATTCAAAATACATGTAGAAATGTAACAAATACCGTCATAGAGTGTTCATTGATGTGCTATTCTAGTCACCTGGTCTATTAAATTTTTCATCCTGCTATGTATAAAGGCATGCTTACGTAATATCTTGCTTTGAAAACTGCCTATCATAATGAAAGAAATGAAAGGTCATTTGACCAAAACTGTCCATGCAGTTCTGCAAACTGGTTTATTTGGTTTGGTTGCAATAGACATGTGAATATCATCACATTCTTGAGTGATCTTGAATGCATTCCTCTACTTTCCAACAGAAGCAAATAGCCATTAAGTAGTTAATTATGTTCAGGTAGAAGCTATTTTTTCTTCGTGAATTTTAGTATTTTCTTGTGTATTTCAAAGGATCATTTTATTTTGAATGATTCATTTTTGTTTAACATTATGAATCAATGATTGAGCCTTATATTGTACAATTACAGGTAATGATAAAACAATCCAGATTTTGAGCAATGGCTAAACTTTACCTATATTCATAAAACAAGTGCAAGTTTCATGCCGGAATGTGCAAAATTTGTATTTAGTTGTATGATGCGTTCAGCCCAATAGCTTTATGTCAGTACATGTACTTACTAATGTAGATGTACATGTAGGTGCATTTATGATTTATGCCAAATGAGCAGTAACAAATGTAGCTCCTGAAATGCAAAGAATATCCCCAAACAAAAAATGAATAAATAATAATAATAAATATATAAATAAATAAATAAAAAATAGATGGATAGAAAATAAGAATGATAATTTCAAAATGGCAAAATCAAATTATTATATATAGGACTATATTCTAAGATTGAGAAAATGTAATAGGACAAGAATCATAGTTTTATGGAGACATATTTATTTTGAAGAAAAAATCTTTGGAGAGGTAACAATTTAAAGCTATGGTTCCGATGTTAAATTAATACCATTTATTGGTTAAATAAAGACCAGCTTTGTGATTATCTGTGTACTTGTTCACACATTCATATTAACAATTTCTGTATGACACCTGTATACAATATATTCAATGCCATCCATATTTATAAGCACAATAATTTGATGGCCTTGGTCTCAGTTTATGTGCCACACCATGCATATGCACTACTGAATCTAGCATTGAAAACTACTGCTATTTACAAGTGCCACCAAAAGGAGCTATTGTGTTTCTGCTTTCTAAGTTTGAATTGATAGGTCAAAATGACTGAAAAGGATCCAGTTGAATTTAGGATATTCTCTAGTAAGTATTAAATGTATCATGAATGGGCTGCAGGTCTGATGTTTGAGTTTGCTTTCATTTTTCTTTTCCACCATAAATTGTCCATGAACAATATCCATGTTCAATCATTTTTTTGGCAAGAATTTGTGTCGAGAAAGCTGTATTGAACTAATTTATTTTTGTCAAATCATTTGTCCTGTCATTCCATGCTCAAAGATGGTGCAAAGAGTAAGTCTCCTGTTTGACATTTTATTTTCAAATAAAGCACTCCACTTTTTTGTTTGCTGTGAGTGTGTACACAATCACTGTGTAGTTAATATCAGGTTCTGTATTATTTTTTAAGAGTATGTGAATTAGTTTTAAAATTGCATAGGTCAGGATAACCTACCCTTTAACAAGTTTCATATGTTAAACAAGTAGTTGACAAAGAGATTCAAGATTTCATAATGGAAAGAGGTCTCAGATAGTTGATTAATTATGTTTCATACAGGCCTACTTTTTTGTGAAGCTCCAAACAGTGACAAAATTTGCTGTTTACATGTATTAGACTTTTCCTTCCAGTGTTGTACAAGTAGAACACTAGCTGATCTAGTATTACTATGGGACCACACCAAGTGGAGTTACCTTGGTTTTAGTATGTTCACAATATTTTCAATCATCCAGTAGTTGAATCAGAAGTTTTTAAAGATTTTGTTAAAGATTTTCAAATCAACTTGTAACCAGGAATGAATTCAATTAACCCCCCAAATTGAAAAGAAATTATATTTTGAAATGGCACACTTGGTGTTCTCTTGGTGTTAATTTAACACCAAGAGAAACTTAATGCCAGGTGGTGTTTCATAGTCAACACCAGAATTTTGCATATTATGTACATAGGCAATAATTATGTTATGGAGTGTTTCAATTTGTGACTGTCATCCTAATTCTCTCTCATTCCCTAATAAACTTCACTTCAACTTCTATAATGATGTTTTCACCTGGCCCTTGATAATTTGATTTATTGGTGTATTTGAAAATGTTTGATGTACCACATGAAAGCTGCACATTCTTCTCCCACAAATGGCCATGTGTCATGAGATTGCCCACCAAAAAGGGTGGTGCTGTTACATATTTTGGTTAATTTGTAGAGTTATTCCTGAATATTTTCAAAATGCAGCAAAGAAGCTATGTCACCAAATTTGTTATAATTTTAAAGCTGAATTCATTAGCTAACAATCTAGAAAGTTTCCTTGCTGTAGGATAGAACGTGAGTTACAAATAAATCTTAAAAGCAGAGCACCAGGGGTGGTAATGGAAGCGGTGCTGCCTGTACAAAGTCAATGGGGATTCTCAAAGTTTTGCGCATTTTTGGATAAAACTTAATTTTTTTGTGAAAACTTGACTTCGAACTACAAATCTGGTATCAAATTGAAGCTAGAACATTCGTATTTACTGTTAATCGATTGAAAAACAATTTTGGCAGTAAAATTGTCTTTTAAAAATGAAAAATAAGGTAAGAATACATTTTTATAAAAATTGAAAAATTGTCACAATTCTTCATGTTTCACAACAATTCTTCCCTATTGACATATTTTCTTCACAGTTACTCTTATTTTTAATGTAGCTTTGGTGTAAAAATGGATGAAAAAGGATGAAAGTGATATTTGGTTTTGTTGCAGATCTTAACGGTCAAATAGCACAGGCAAGAGACATTCAGACCAACAATATGTGAAGAATCTTGGAAGCATTATTTGGTCTAATGCCAACAAAATATTTGGAAAATATATACTTTTACTATCATAGGGTGTATACTTGGTGCGATAAGGAGTTTTGAAGTTAAGAAGGCAACACAACTTAGGCAAAAAATCTTGTAACACAAAAGTAGGCGACCACATGACACGGGACCAAGTACATTACTAAGAAACACTGGAGAATAGAGATGTATAAACAGATTTTGAATTCAACTGTTCGTTTGAATTTTAACGTTAGTCACTTTCAGTTCCATACACCCCCCCCCTTCCCCTCCGAATCCATTCGTTTCTCTTTTAGGAATATTTCTTTCTTCTCCCCAGTCCCCACCCACCTTTTATAAAATATATCTTATTTTCTTTATTCCTAGATCTTTCCTGTCATATCTCCGCTCCCCTCATTGCCTGTCCCACATCTCCACTGTATTCTGCTTCTAGAATAAGGATCCTATGAATTATTATTATTAAATTAAATTATTGTGCAGTTGATATTTATTATCAATTGCTCTTTATTATCAATGCAATCATTGTTTAGCAGGGCCCACTAGCCCAGTGATTAACAAAACAAAATTTGACATTTCATTTGATTGAGTGATGATAATTCTTTTATTTTTGTTTGTTTTTCTATTTTCTAGTTCCCCTGGCAGCTCTGATCTTCTTACTTGTCATCTTCATCTTTCTAACATTCCTCATCCTTCTCTTCATGTACCTCAATCGCATTGCTTGCTTTGCCAACTGTGGAGGATGCCCATGTATGGAAGAGAAGAAGAAGAAAAGGGAGAAACAAGCCATTCTCGGTAAAGAAGCGATCAATTTTCCTTTTCTTAATGCTTATTGTACTCTAGCTGTAACACTGTCATGATAACTATGGTGATAAAATGATTATATAGGAATGTTAGTCATGTCATTGTTTCTTATTGTTTTTCTTTTTGAGCACTATCATATTATCTTTAGTAATTGTTTTATAGAAATGAAAAACAGAGAAATCACCCCTTTCTATACCATTACTAGGGCTCTTGGCCTTATTGGTGAGCTACCTGATGCAGACCTATTTATTAACAGTGTTCCCCATTGTGTATGATATCTAAAATGTATAGTTCCAATCACTGTCACAGTGGCCTGGGTCGGTCCACCAACAATGTGCGCCAAAATGGAACAAGACACTAAACCTAGCACCTCTATCATAAAGTTGGTTAAAATAACAAATTTATTACAGTTTAAAGCTTCTGAAACTATTCAATCTTATTGGATAATAGCAAAAACTGAAATGGTGAAATTGTAATTTGTAATCAGTCTATTTGTGTTCCTTTGTAGTTAATGTACCACATGCAAGATTATTAATGGAAGACTTTCTTATTTACATGATAAGGGGAGCGTTTCATCAATATTTTCATCCGACAAGTTGTCAGATCTGACATCTTTCCTTGATTCTGATTGGCTGAGAGGCACTGTTCCTATGGTAACTGTCGGATAAACTGATACTTGTCGGATAAAACGTCCAACAAGTCCTTTCATGAAACGCTCCCAAGGTCTTCTTCTCCATCCCATTGGATTGCAAGATTTGTGAATATTCACTTACTCTCTCTTTACCTTATGTCCCATATCATTATTTTTTCCTGCATGTGTGCTCATCTGTACTAACTTTCACCTTACTATTCATTCATTCATCCATCAATCTTGTAGGTGATAGCTTTGGATATGAGAATGAAGAGTCTTCATCAGACAGTGAGGATGAGACCATTCTCCGGTACCAGCAGTCCCTCTTACCTCCGAAGGGCACACAGCCAATCATCAACAAGAAAATCAAGAAAAGTCCAACCATCACTGTTGAAGGTAAGTCTAGAGGGGACAAAAAGTGGCTCATTGGTCCTCGGTCATTCTACCTGGTCTTCCCCAGATTAGCGACCGTCGACCCATTTCGATCAATCCAATTTATCTCATGTTTTCTGCACTGCTAATTTATCCGTATCAGTCTATTGGGACAATCTTAAAATTATTTGTAATAAAGATGTTAGCCATTTCTTGGGTTTCTTGCAGGACATATTTCTAGGGCAAAATAATATTATTTTGTGAATTGTCCGGCTAATGTGCAAATGAAGGTGCACTTGGGTTTTTGCTCAGGATAATTTATCCAAGACACCATACTCATTGCACATTTGTGACATTTTTCAAACATGAAGCTCATGTGTGCTTGGCCTGTAGCTGAAGATCACATTGGGTGCACTTTTGTCTCCATGTCAAGCTACAATGCTCAAAGATGGAAGTGAATTTGAGGAGAAATATGATTGAAATCTCATCAGATAGAATAGAAAGTATAAAATCACTTTAAGGTACTGAAATAGTTGATTTTACTGCCCATCTTTGCTGTAAAAGCCGAATTTTACTTAAGGTTTCAATTTCATCCATGACCTTGAGATCCACAAAACCAACACCAGCACCACCAAACTTGAAATCATGATTTCACTCATCCTGAGGGACTGGTGTTCAACTACATTAGTGCCCACATCATATAAATTACCTTGTAATGAGATTGTAAATTGGCCCTATCAGCCCTGTTCATGGTCATACCAATAAAATAGAATCATAATAAACAGTGTGCTGATTGGCACTGTGGATACCATGCATCTAACAAAAGTGAAAATGAAGGTCAGGGTTCATCCTTCAGCTTTACCCTTCAGCAGCCTTAGGTGGTGTCAAGTTTTATTAAAAACTCTTCAGTGTATCCATGTATTCTTACCTTAAACCCTTTAGTATATCAATGGATTTACATTGAAAGGTTTTTGAGCAGATTTCTCTTCTTTTGCTATCTAGAGGTGAAACAAACACATGAATGAAAGCAGATAAATTTGTAGAGAATATGAACATGTATGTGGTAAAGGGGGCAATGAAGTATATAGACAGTTCTTTGCAAATGCATTTGCATTGTCAAACTTCTGCAAATTTCTGCAAACTCCTAATTGTAAGAGTCCAGGAAAGAAAGCAAAAGTTATTTATGCCATATTATTTGACATCACTGTACTAATATTGGAAGAAGCAAGTACATGAAATGGACATGACAGAGAATAAGAAGCAACCAGATAATGGTGCAGGAAGTAATGTCAATGTAGGGAAGTAAGGCAAAAATAAATAGCAATATATAACTTTTAAAATGTACAACTATAAAACAGGGAACACAAAACATTGAACCATTGGTTTGATAAACCTGAAGAGTTTAATGCTTAATCTCAATTGTCAATGTTTAAAGAAGAATATTGGGGGGAAATTGTTATTTAGGCCCTACTGCAACATCCAAATTACGGATTTAATAAAAATATTAGGAATGATTTTTATGTTTTTGTTATCAATAATAGCTATTGATGTTCAATGAGTAACGATTATGATATATTAAACATTGTTATTTTTCTTCCTATTTATTCCTTTTCTTTTGCCCTTGTTTATATTGGAATCATTAAATTGTGGGTGTGGGTGGGTGTAACTTCTCACTGTTTTCTGTTTTCCCTTCTTTTCATGACTTGTATGTTTACTGTGTTATGGTGTCTTTTGATTGGATCTCTTTGTGTTCTTGACTTTCTGAATTACATCAGGACTATAATTTCACACGTAGTTCAGGGTCCAGCATGTTTTAGCTATTTATTTATGAACAAATTATCATATCATTCGCCATGATTCCAATATTAGAGGCATCCTGAATTGGTTTACCGTACATGTAGTGTCATGAACTCATGAAATGGGACAGAATTCACAGAGATGGTTTGAATTGTGACCATGATTAATTCAGATTTTATTTATGTATTGATCATGATTTAGATCTTGACTTAAAAAGATATATTCTGAAATATCCAATAATGACCCCATTCCATTGTCAGAGGGTGCTAAATTTATGATGGCTCAAGACAGTGGATTATATGGAAGTTAAAAGCAATGGTGTGTTAACTTCAGCAAGAAATTTACCCTCTTTGTGCTGCACTCAATCCAGGTGAGGTGAATGGGTACGGTAGGAAGAAATTCCTCGAATGCCAGAGTGCATGTAGGCAGCACGGCTATAGCCGGGGTAATAATAGCAGCGATTTGTATCTTCAGGCAAAAAGTCCTTTAAAAATCCAGCTATTATTGTTATTCTTCTTATACTTTAAGCCATCGTTTCAACTGTCAAACCATAGAAATCAATCAAACACCCTTTGACAAAATCATGCATTCATTATTTGTCCCAGAAATGTGCAATCTAAACTGAAGCACACTTTATACAGTACCAGCATAAACGATTGTCACAAGTGAAACTGTTCTTTTTCGAGCCGTTTGAAGTATTTTGTATTTTTTCATTAAATTGATCTCTTAGACTTAGAACTCATGTATGAGATTTATAGCATTAGTTTTTCATATTGTGCATTTCATTTTTTAGATTATTTCAAATGGGGGAGTCCATCCTGATATAGATAACTCATAAGTGAATGATATCATTGAAGGTGTTGATAAAATTCATCAAGATTGAAAACAAAATTTAATCTTTGAAAAAAGCAGTGGGCACTTCAAACTAGAAATTTACCTCAGTGCCCATTTCATGCTAAGGGGGGGGGGGGCATGTGCCACTGAGCCCTCTCTGGATCTGCGCATACTTGTTTTCCAACAGTCTGACTTCCCACAATTTTTCAGATCATGCCACCAAAAAATCATGTTTATTAAACATTGGTACACTCTTGAATTGTGGAAAAACATTACTATTTAGAAATATATATATACTCTGAAGGGATTTCATCATTAGTATGTATACTCATCATGCAGCAGATTTATATTAAATGTATATCAGTGTTATTTATCCAAGTAAAGGGATATACAGTATATATGAGAGGCCTGCATGCCACTTTCATTTTTGGAATAGTTCTCGGTTTTCTATGCAAATAATATCAAAAAGGCTGTTTATGTTGGTAATATGTTTCCTTGTTATCTTTAGACATTGTGATTACCTTTGAAATGTTGACGGCAGTGTTTAGGGTCATTTTGTCAATGCTTTAACCAGCAGTACATTTATCACTTTGATTATCACTACAATTATTTACTACCATCTTCCATCAATATCAGCATTATCTCAATTGGTGAGTATCATCATCATCATTATCATCATCACCACCATCATCATCAGCAGCATCATCATCATCATTATCATCATCATTGGCTTAAAATTACACATAGAACCAAATGTTAGAAAAATGAAAAATAAGTTCTTGACTAAAATGTTGATACTGACTTATGAGATAGACTTAATCTCTGGAAATGATTAGGAATATTAAACAGTTAAATAATTTTCTGTATTGTAATTGCATGTGTAACACAACAGATTCATTATTGCTGAATTTACTAGGTGATCTATTAAAAAAAAATCATTCTTACTATTTAGCCATTGGATAGAAGATGATTATTGTTAAAATGATATGACTTAAGTTGTTTTACTCAATGTACATGTAAAAAGTCAGACCCACAAAGTATAACTCTGCTATGTCAAATAATCTTTACTTTTTCGAAGGTGGTTAGGTGCAGAAAATCCTTGTAGATATTGATGAATTTCCAATTTTTCATGTTTCATCAATATGTACAGAAATATAGTTATAGAAATCACTCTTAAGAGGCTTTCAAATTTACATTTACTTAATTATAATTGTGTAATTGTTATTTAATTCTTTACTTTGTACTTCTTTAATGTATGTCAGTGTTTTACTCATATATATTGCCGTTTTAATTGATTCAAATTATTAGACTTGTGTGGTCAGCAAAAAATTGTTTATCAGTGGTTACATGGTGAGACAATCAGGACTATAAGGGTGTTTTCAAATTTGCTGATTTTCAAATTTAAACAGCAACATGAATCATGATCTTTATCAGTTTATACAAAGAATTATCTTAAATTTGATTACACTGTGAGACGATTATTCAGAACTATTATAATAGTGTTTTCAAATTTGCCAATTTTCAAATTTATACAGCATCATGAATCATAATATTAAAGTGCTGTTACAAAACGTGGATATCATGAGAAACAAAGGGTGTGTTTTGATGTTCCCCATTCCTGGTTGCAAAAATAAACGTCTTTTAGATCACAATTGGGAGGAAAATTCATATGCAGAAAAAATATGTTTGGAAATGCAATCAGATCAGATTTTACGACCTTCAACATCGCGAATGTGACATTGAACTTGATTGAGTTTTAAAAGTCTTTAAATTTGCTCTCGCAGTGGAAGGCTGCACTAGCAGGTGCTAGAATTGACCTATCTTGTGAATGGTCAAATTGCGCGCTAAAGCTCTAATTACCAAAGCGGGAATTTTAAAGATGATCGACAAAAGATCAGCTTTATACTGTAGACACTGTACAGTGCACCACTGATGGAATTTGTGTTTTGTAATTGAGTTTTCAATCATGATTCATGTTGCTGTCTAAATTTGAAAATTTACATTGAACACACCCTCAGATGTATTTAGCATAGTTGTAGCATCAGTTCAAAGAATCAATCATCATGAAATTATTTCAGTATATCAATTATCTCTCATAGCTTTGTGATAGATGCTTTGATTTAATTCCCCAAATGTTATTTGCCCCTCTTCATTTCTAAAGTCAATTTTTTTTATTTTTTAATAAGTGATATTTTTCATTTGACCGTTATCAAACTCTATATTCCGACCATGATACCATCATACCACTTTGATATACTGAAACCAAAAATATTTTGTGCATCCAGTATTTTCTTTGTCTAAAACTTGATTGTAATAACATTTCATTTTCTGTTTGATTATTGATATCAAGTTATTAGCAAAAGTTAAACTCCTGTGCAATGTTTCATGTTTATATACAATTGGCAATTTCAGGGTAAGATTATTGTCTGTTCATTCTCCCTTTTAGAATCATTTGGCGTAGTGTAAGCTATTATATCAAAACTTCAGTGATGATAAAGAATTGTTATTTATGTAAAAAAAAATTCTAAACAAAAGCTAAATGTATATGCACGATTACATCTTTTGTATAGAATTTTGTATTTCTGAATGTTGGGTAACAAATGTATGTGATTATTCCCCAATAGCATGGGAAAATTCATGTTTTACTTATATGAAAAAATGTATGATACTTAGAGGAGAAAAGTGTTGAAAACATCTAAACATGTACTTTTTTATTCAATGGGAACATGAAGAGTATTAAGCCTGTTAAACCCATTGTTGCCGCTTATATGGATTAAATTTCATTGAATTGTATTAATGTACCGTGCTTGATTTGAATGCATCAATATGGACATGAAGGGGAAGAGTTCTTGTATGTACATGATGTTGAGGATGAAACAGGAGACACCTTCCCAAGACATGAGAGGAGTTTCTTTGAGATGGAAGGAGATATCGAAATGACAGGTGAACTGGTCTGGAACAAACTCTGGAGTGATGTGATTATCCCTTCACTGTCACCTTCCCCTCTAATATCAAGTTGAATGATGTGAATTGGAATAATTCAACTAATAATAACTCAAATAATTTTAGGAGGTACGATAGCTCAGTCAGCAGAGCGGGGATTCGTATTCCGGTGACCCGGGTTCGATTCCCACTTGGTGCGCTAGTGCCCTTTGGTAAGGCATTAACCCTCAGTACCAGGTCCTTTCGAGAGGACCTTAAGCTGTAGGTCCTCTGGTTGCTTGCTTACAAGCATTTATGCTTTCTTAGCAATCAGGTAAAAAATCACCACCAATCACCAATAATCCAAAATATTATTTTACAGATAGTCTGGATTTTCAGGTGCCCATCCTCTTAAGAGTTACATTTGATTGATATTGAGTTTGATCCTAATTTTTATTCTCTTAAAATATGCATTTTAGATCAGTGCCAATCTTAGTTTGATATATTTGAATCACCTGCAATTACCTTCAACTTTTTGAATGAGTGATAGAACAAAGTGATTTGCAGACTGCGTGAATGATCATTTCAAATTAGTTTTATTAATGATATTTCTAAATATGGATTAATTTAATTAAAATTAGTAATGGAGGAAACCACGATTAAGTTCAATCACTCATACTACCCTTGTAATCTCAACAAACCTAAGACAGTTCAATTTGAATGTCTCCACATTTGCATGTAGTCTGTAGATAAACTAACTCTATAGTATTGAAAAATTGAGTGAATTGGGTACCAGTGTTTTTATGTTTACTTGTACTTTGGAAATAAATAGATTGAGAGTTGGGATGATTGTAAGTAATGTAATCCTCCAGATACTGTTATTTTTACAATCTCTTTTAGTAGTTAGTCTTTCTCCTCCATTAACTTTTCATTTAATTTGCAACTTCCTATTGTGGCAATTCTTTTGTGATTCATGTGATATTTTTAATATTATTTGGTTATAAAAACATATATTCCTAATTTTGTGATAGTACTGCAGACTGAGGGGTGTATATTGATTAAAGGAGTATGCTTGAGTAAGTCCTGAGTGTGCTATATTTTTTCAGCTAATTTGCCCTAAGACTGGAGGGAGAGAGAGGGGGGGGGGGCATGACAAGGGAATCTATAATTCTGCCATAAACCATTTGCAATTTTGATGTGTTTTAACTGCACATAGCTTCAGTTTAATTCTAACATTAGTTTAAGATTTGTAAAATGATTTTGACCAACAATATTGGTATTTCAATTGTATGGTAAGCCTATTGGTAAGTCATCTAAAATTCTAAACAGAAATATATATAATTTGTGTTATTGCACTAACATAATACACTGCATACCAAGGTCAGTAGTGTTATATCTTTTTTGTTGTTGAGCATTGCCTTGTGAATGCAGACATTTTTCAGTGCTTATACATGTAGCCTTACAAAGTATTTTTCAGGATAATAACAAAAGAGTATCCTATTGACTCGGTTTTTATTATATGTTGAAGTATATTTTACACTGAGAAATGGTGAGAACTGGTGCAGCTGGATGAAAGAATGGGTGTACTGTCTAACCGTATAATTGCATGCTGTCGATATAAAGGCCCCTGGAACATAGTTTTACTTCCAGTCTAAAGTAGTTGACTCTTCAAATTAACCTGTATCACAGGCAGTTGATTCAAAATCAGAGGACAACCCTGATATATTGTTGGGTTTAATGGTGGTTTCCAATTTAAAGGACAAATCCACCCCAACAAAAACTTGATTTTAATAAAAAGAGAAAAAGTTAGGGCATTTTAAAGTTTTGCTTATTTTCAACAAAATAGTTATATGAATGAGCCAGTTACATCCAAATGAGAGAGTTGATGACATCACTCACTATTTCTTTTGTATTTTATTAGATGAAATATTTTAATTTTTTCATCATTGTCATGTGAAATGAAGTTTCATTCCTCCCTGAACACGTCGAATTCCATTATTTTAACATTTTGTGCTTCAGGCAAGGAGGTCCTATCCTAATTGTCAAATTCGTAAAAATTGAAATATTGTATAATTCAAACAATAAAAAACAAAAGAAATAGTGAGTGAGTGACATCATCGACTCACTCATTTGGATGTAACTGGCTCGTTCATATAACTATTTTGTTGAAAATAAGCGAAACTTTGAAATGTCATAACTTTACATCTGATTTCGATGAAATTTTCAGCATTGTGCTTGTTTGATTTTTCTCTATTGATTCAGATCAACATTTTTCTGAGGTGGACTTGACCTTTAAGGGTCGATTGTTAAAACCAGGGGGGGGGGGTGGAATTCCATTGATGAGTCATGGAGTGGATACCATGCGCGACCCATAAAACGTAAAAAGGATGTCTTTTTCAAGATAGGGCACGTTACGTAGTTAACGTAATAAGGGTGTCAAAAAACAATAAAAAAGGTTATCTATTTCACTAGGAAAGCTACATGTTTAGGGTCAAATTTGAGAGGGTATAAATTATAAAAACTAGAATGTTTTAAGGATGTACTTTTTGCCCCAACAGTCAACACTTGTTGAGTCTGATTTTCGCAAGGTGTGGGAGGTGGGGCCGTACTAAACCTGATGTACATGTAGGTAAATAGGTAAAACCGACGGCCGTGACATATAACAATAATCGCTGTTGTTGTTTAGGGGCTCAATTTAGGGAACACTTGCCAAGGGTATCGTTTTGTTTCCAATAGTTATTAAGGGTAGGGTTTTACATGCCAATACATAAGGGGTGCATTTTCAGAATATGGAAAATACTTGTTTAGGGTGCTTTTTGAGACCCCATGGTTGCGCATGGTATCCACCCGTCAATGGAATTGACTACCACATGTGAGATATGTGTCACATGCCAAAATCCACTGACATGAATCTTGAATTTAACTCCTTATTTCCAGTGAATTTCTGTGTTTCTGAAAAGAATGCAATATGTAATGGTATTTTTAGGCGTGATGCACAAGGACACGAGCCCTACACCCTCTCCTTATGCCTAGATAAGTAGATATGACCCCAATGTAGGCAAACTTACATTAAGGAAAGAGAATTTAATAGATATTTATGTGCAGGATTATGCCCTGGGTAAGGTACAATCATGGAGCTGTAATTTGTGACTCATTGCCGGGTTTGAAATTTGATAATCTTAGAAATGGACAAGACTTTGCTGTGGTCAAGCTACTGACTGGCTTAGAAAAAAGAAAGGAATTTTTCTTCAAAAAAGAATGTTTTCGAGGGTCAGCCAAATCTTAAGTTGAGCTTCAATGTAAGCTGGAATAGGATGTGTGTGTGTAAAACTAGGTTTTATGATCTTAATTTGAATGACAAAAAGTGAAGGGAGTAGGGGTGCTTCTAACCAAGAAAGTGCATCAGAATGTCATCATTTTATAAATGTATCTTGACTGCATCTTCTAAATTGTTTGAAGGTAGTGTAACTTGATGGATCTAGCTTAAATACAAGTACGATGATACATCTACCTCGTCGACTAATTAAACGGATGGTGATAAATGGGTACTCCAGGTTGAAAATAATCATATCTAAATAAGTAATGTAAAATTCACCAAGGAAAATTTGAAAATTTCATCACTGATCTGATTATTAAATAACACACTAATTGAATTTTAAAGTAAAGCCCTATTTTGTGAAAACAATTATGCACATACTAAATAGGTTCATTATTGCGGATTGAAATAATCGCTAGAGGGTATTCATTTGTCTCGCAATCTACTATGGTCAACAAGGAAATTCGTGATTACTCTCGCAAAAGTGTTCACTGGCTTTCTAGGAAATTCGTGATCACTCTCGCACATTGTCATAAATATCCACAAGGTGTGCTGATGTCACATCCCCACTTTCCTTTTATTATGTTATTACATGGAATCATAATTTCATACATGTGTGTATGGTATGTCTACCTTATACTGAAATAAGTTGCAGCAGTGAATGTCTATTAATGCTGTTAGTCAGTTGTCAATCCAATTTTATTCATCCTCGGAGGACAAAATTAAAAACATAATTCCATATAATACAAAAGAACATGTGGTGATATGACATCAGCAGTTTGCTGATTAAATATTCATGAAGCCATGAATAGAACTGTTATACAAAACAAAATGCAAATCTTTAAAATGTCATAACTTTTGTTATTCTTTGTCAGATTTTGATCGAATTTTCAGTGTTTGGTTTGTCTGATTTTTCTCTATCTGTTCAGATCCTATAATTTTTCAGCATAGAGTACCCCTTTGAGACAAATACAGGCTAGCATTGCTGACAGTCTTGGCATGAGAACAGAATGGTAGATGTATAATCACCTAATTGGCTCATGTATGTACTTGGATTTGAAGTTAACCCATTTTGCATGATGTCTTGTCAGCAGATTTCAGTGTGTATTACTACTTTTATCCAGACTCTACCATTTTGCTTAATCTTTTACTAACCTGTCCCCCTCATAATTTATTTTGAAAAACCAACAGTTTTAATGTTCACCATATTGCAGATGGCCCACTTGGTACTTATGTGCAGAACTTACCAAAACCGTTATTTCTTGCAAGGCACATTTTCTCCATCTTTTTATCTCTGGTGTAAATATATAATCAACATGTGATAGAAAGCCAAACATAGAAAGAATGCTTTATATGTTATCACTCATAAGAAAGATGTATATGATCATGAATTTTGATTGACAGTTCTTGTGAATAGTGAAGTGTCATATCTTGTCCATGAACCATCACCTTCGAACGAGAACAATTCATTTGAAATTGAAGGAACTCATTCAGTTTTGTTGCCTCGAGTGCTGTGTTGAAATTGGAAGTGAGATATTGATTTGTGGCTATTGTTTTCTTGCTATGTTCTGGGAAGTACGGCCCTTAGGATGGCCTTGGGGTTGAGCGTAGTAGTGCCGTTTACTGTGTGATGGGGATGACGTGTGATGTATATCACAATGTCATAGGATCTATGCATGTTAAGAATGGTAATAGATAGTGAGAATGGGAGATCTCTGACATTGGTATAAGTACCTGAATGTTGTCAATGCGGAATACAGAGGAATCAACAGGAGACTGCAATCATAGGACATGAGGCCATATATATGGAGCTTAGACTGTGGTGTAAGCCCATCACCTGTTATTTCCTAAACACTTCTCAACCGAGTTTATTGATTTCTACAGAGTTTTTCCTCCCTACTTGCCAATTGTTACTGCATAACAATACAGCAAGCATTGATTGTGAAGCAGAGGATGATTCCGTTATAGTTAAGATGGCTGTCGGTTAGTTTTCTCTGTGGTCTTCTGACTCTGGATGAAGTAGTGCTTCAAGCTGCCTGAAGCTGGAGATGGGAAGTCACCTTTGCTGATGCATTGGACACTGATTGCTTCAGAAAATGCACATCGCTGATACACCATATTGTAGTTGATAGAAGAATGGTTTACTTTTGAAAACCTCATCAATTTAATTTCATAATCTGTGGTATATAGCTAGATCAACAATTCTATGTGTATTCTTCAGTTATAAAAATCCAAGTTGCCATGGCTTTTGATGAATTCACCCAGTTCATAGGAAGCTTCATCAGCTCCTTGCGTCCAAACAAGGATGAAACCGTTGCGGATCCTTCTGAGAAAGAGAGTATGTTGAATGAAGCGGATAGGGAACAATCGAGTAGACATGATGATGATCGTGATGGTGGTGATGGTGATATTAGAGAACGCATGCTGTCTCAGAAGCATCCGTATTCCAGTGAACACGGTGTTGACTATGATGACACAGGGATAGATACCCCAGAAGGTGCAGAAGACCTTGAGACTATCCAGGAAGGACAAGTCCTGCACCTTCCACCATCTCCCCTATATAACACTGACAGCGAACATTGCTTGAGCGAAGGGACGTCATACTCTGACCTCAGCGACATCACCAGTTCTAAAAGTCTTCCCGTGACCAGACGGATTAGTGATGACCATCGGTATAAGCTCCTACCTAGGAGTGGCTCAGAAATTCTTAATGTTGCAACGAGAGACAAAAACCACCAGAGAAAGATTAAGCTTACTCAACATTATTCACCCAGAGGTTATTATGGTACGTCACTGACTGCGTGTTAAACTTCATTCATTACTTTCTCTGTAACAAACTTGCATTTAATATTTTCTTTAAATAAAAAGACTTACAAACTTGATGTAAATTTGATGCATTGAACTTGCAAACTTGATGAAATTTTGATGTATTGATGCATGTTTTCTTTCTTTATGGTAATGTAAATGTCAGAATGGGAAATAAGATTCTACTTCGATAAAACCTCAGTTGATTATGAAGAAAAGCAACCAGATATTTTTTGCCCAATTGAAGTCAAATCTAAACTGGCTGTTTATTCTTAACCTAAGAAAGACTTGGAAATTAGATTTAGGAGAAGAGTACATTGCAATTACATGAATCTGATGCATAAAGACAAGAAGAAGCCCTGTATTTGTTTCCACTAAACTAGTTTAGCAAAGTAGATGAGTATTGGGTCTGTGAGTATATAGCCTATTAAAACTTTTTTTTTTTTGGGGGGGTTGGTATTTGCAGGGTACTTACCTGTTCAGTTTTCCTACAATTGCTACAAGATATGGTATGTCCCCCTTATTTATAAAAATCCAATGATATAGTCAAATGTAATAATGACCCTGAAACAGGGACAGACAAAACTACAGGCTTAATTATCTCATTTCCCTGATTTTATGTAATCCATGAAGAGATCCTGGAGGTTGGGAACCTCTATGCACAGGTAAATGTCCATTGTCTGTTAAGTTGGTTTAAAGGATTTAATCTATTTGCTCTCTGCAACCATGGTCTGTACTCTCTGAAACACATAGGTATATAGGCCACAGGAGACTAAGTATGAATATAGTCAAAACTGATAGACAACCAGGTACAATCTTTTAAAGTTACCAGACAGCCTTCCTTCAACTTCCTTGGAGTATGACAACCTGTGGAAGCCATAATTGTGATAGGTTTGATTGACCAGGAAAGTTTGGCCATTCATTCAAGCCTCCTTCGTATCCAACAAAGAATGTGCGGAGTATTTATTATTGTGTTGTCCGGCATGAATCAGCCTATTTAGAATCGGACATGTTTGCAGAAAAGGATCTCTATTTATCAGATGCTTTGGATTGGTCATAGCATGTAGTAGGACTGTACATGGAAAAGTGATGCTGGAGGATTTGGATTTGATGCCAGTGTTTTTGTTCAGTGTGTCCCACTTAATACCCTCTTCTCATTTCAGATAGTGGAAACCAGTTTAGAAGAAACCAGATTAATGTGTAATGGGAATGCTCCAAGTGGATCTTGAAGTGATTTTGCAGAGAGCAAGATAAAATTTGATTGAATTTTAGTCTTCTAAACCAGTGTGGAAAACACCTTACGATGTTGTTTGCCTTGATAAACTAGTTAAAGCATAGGTTTGTAGGTGGAAAAATGAAGGGTCTTTTTCTTGAAATGTGTCTGCTATATCACTGGATAAAGCATTTGTGATGAAGGACAATGACTGTGTATCTGATTTGACATCTTCAGCTTGATTTTCTCAATCTGAAAGTAGGGTAGGTTTTTTTTAAGCTTGATCCTATACAGCCAATCTAACAACATGGGAGGCAAGATGTCATGTTGCTGTTGCTTTTGCTGTCGAAAGACAACTGAAGGGAAGGTTATTGACATTGCTTACTCTACAACAGATGCTACAGACTCTGAAACATCGGCCCTGCTGATTGAAAATAAACCTCAGATGTACAACAAAATACATAGGAAGTCGGTTCCAAATAGACTTTATAATCCTAGAGCAAAAACAGGTAACTTTAGAGGGACCCAAATGCAAGTCAGGAGTTATTCTACAAGTCAGATACCTATTATACGTTTGTTTCCCCCAAGCACCTATTCATCTCCAGATAGTGACTTTTCGAGCAATTCCGATGTCTACTTGCCACGAGGGAAACGTTCCAAATATAGCAAAAACAGAAAGTATGAACTGTTTTCTGATAGAATAGGGAGGGGTGAGTAGTCATTGTCCGCTCTTCTTGTAGTGATCAATATTTTAGAAATTAAGTAAGTATTCTTGTATTTTGATCTTTATGAGGTGCACCTCATACTGCAGACCAATTGTAATAATTTTTCAAGTGGACAATTTGAAAGAATTTTCAAGGGTTTCGTGTGTGTGTGTGTGTGTGTGGGGGGGTGATCCTCTGCAATTGTATAGAGTTGTCACAGACGTTAATGGAGAAACCATTGGGTCATGGCATGCTGGGGGGGGGGGGACCGGCAAAAATTTTGACTCACTTTAATAGTGATGGGTGTGCAAAGCGCACTCAAAGGACCATTTCATATTTTACTTCATGGGCAATTTTGGTCAAATGACCTTTCATCTCTTTCATTATGATAGGCAGATTTCAAAGCAAGATATTATGTAAGCATGACTTACATAATAGGATGAAGAAATTGAATAGTCCTGGTGACTAAAATAGCGCACCAATAAACATACTAGCTGCACTTTGAATGCATATTAGCCTGTTATGCAATGTACTTTGCAAACTGTGAAATATCTTATGTTATATAATACATATAATGTAATATTATATACAAAAATTTCTTCTTTCCCCACTATGTTTCTCTTTCTTTCTCCCTCTTTTTCTCTTGTTCCCCATTTTTTTTTGGCCAACCGATTTTTTTTTTTTTTTTTTTTTTGGGGGGGGGTGGCATGTGCAAACCTTCATAAACTCCCTCTTTTTCTCCTGTTCCCCATTTTTGGGGGCCAGCCGATGGGGGGGGGGGGGCACGTCTCACTAGAAACTTCCCTAGGAAATTTCACTAGAGACTTTGCCATACCTAGCAACAACTAATATATGCAACTACATTCTAAGTATTGTAGTTTCTTTGTTACTAACAAATGAAAAGGAATACCTTGTAACTCAGTTCATAGGAATTAAGGAAAGAAACCTGTTTAAACTTGAATCACCTAGTAAACAGGCAAGTTCACTTCTATAGCCTTGTTCAGATGGAGGATGTTTTGGTTGGAGTTAGTCGAAGGAAGGGTCGGAGGAAGCCCTGTTGGAGTAAGGTCAGAGTAGTGCCTGTCTGGACAGAGGTCATGTAAGTTCCTCTGACCAAGATGATCCTGGTTTTTGTCTTGCTTACACATAGGCGCCGCTTTTCCGATGGCAAATCTCAACCAAGGTTAAGTTTAAATGAAATATCATCATTAACTTAGAAAGTATATGAACCTATTTCATGATACTTAAAGGACAAGTCCACCCCAACAAAAACTTGATTTCAATAAAAAGAGAAAAATTCAACAAGCATAACACTGAAAATTTCATCAAAATTGGATGTAAAATAAGAAAGTCATGGCATTTTAAAGTTTCGCTTATTTTCAACAAAATGGTTACATGAACGAGCCAGTTACATCCAAATGAGAGAGTTGATGACATCACTCACTCACTATTTCTTTTGTATTTTATTATATAAAATATGAAATATTTTTATTTTCTCGTCATTGTCATGTGAAATGAAGTTTCATTCCTCCCTGGACACGTGGAATTCCATTATTTTAACATTTTGTGCTTCAGGCAATTAGGTCCTAATCATCAAATTCGTAAAAATTGAAATATTGTATAATTAAAACAATAAAAAACAAAAGAAATAGTGAGTGACGTCATCGACTCTCTCATTTGGATGTAACTGGCTCGTTCATATAACTATTTTGTTGAAAATAAGCGAAACTTTGAAATGTCGTAACTTTCTTATTTCACATCCGATTTTGATGAAATTTTCAGCATTGTGCTTGTCTGATTTTTCTCTATTGATTTAAATCAACATTTTCTGAGGTGGACTTGACCTTTAAGTTAAACATAAGAGTAATTGAGTATCACTGAACCCTTTGGGTGATTATCACCCAAGGTCATTTAGGGTCAATGAACTTTTCACCATGTTTGGGAATCAAAATCTTAACCAAGGTAGTTCATGAAACTTCGACATAAGAGTAATTAAGTATCACTGATCACCTTGCTTGAGTTCAAACTTTCAGGTCACATGTTTAAGGCCAAAGGTCATTTAGGGCAAGGGGCAGCGTTCCTGGGTAACCGGGGGCTCAATGCCCCCCACTTTTTGAAAAAGTGCCCTTTTTACACAAAATTCCCCCTTCACGAATGTGTACTGTGCCCCTTTCACTCGAGGAGAACCCGTTTTAGGTGTACGAAGTGCCCTTTCTCGTGTGCCAATTTTTAAAGCGAAAATGCCCCCTCTTGAAAGTGTTCTGTACCTGCTTTATGTGTTAGCAAGTGCAATTCTTGTATCATTGCCCAATTTTTATCAAAAAATACCCCCTCATGAATGTGTTCTGTGCCCTTCACCTGAGAAGGACCTTTGAAACAAAACAGTATTCTCATTTTCATATGTTCCTACAAAACTTGTAAAGATAATCCTATGTGCCTCAAGCTTCGTGAGTCATGTGAGTGGGGTAGATATAAATATGATTTTTTCATGATCGAGAAAAAGAAAATGACAGAGTGAAATATGATATAATTTTCTGAATATTAGTTGTCAAAAATGTATTGCCAAATTTGATTTTCGTTTTAAACATGTCAAAATTTTTCTTGCTCACAACTTCTTATAAATTTACATGATAAGACATATCAAAAGATAATAGTTCTTGCACAACATCTCTACAATAATAATAAGTATCAATGGTGCAATATGGAAATCTTAAATCAAAGAAAATAACATGGAAACATTTGTCATCATTATCCCCCAAAAATTAATTCAGCGTGCAAAGAGTGAGGGTCAATCAACCTGGTATTTTATTACCACATGAATGTTTTTTAATCAATAGTTAAATTCAGTAGCACTGCTGCTATGATGCAGACGAGACTGCCAGAGGTGAAGTCCACTTGTTAACAGGAGTATCTCGTAATCATGAATAGCCGGTCGGAGTAAATTGCCCATGGGCGTGCATACCAGTTGAACTCTGGAGTATCTATGACCTACCTTACGACCATGCATAAAACTATTTCTCTATACTAAAATACAGATATCATGCAAAACATCGGAAGAGTTAAATACATGGCGCTACCACTTCTAGAAATTACTCTGACCCCTCATGGCCCCTAAGAAGGTCATGATTAACTAGTCCGAGTTTCTCCCGTGATTGGTATGGACACTGAATTTAAACCCTGCTTAATGAAATTTTATTCCAACTAGGAATCCATGCCTGAACGAAGCAAGTGTTGGTTGGTTTAATTCGTGTACTATACTATTATGTAACTGAATGGGGGCCTAAAAAAGTTGCTGGCATCATTACAATACACTGGTACTTTATGGTTGATTAACTATTAGTCTTGTGTTACCTGCAAATCAATGACAGGGATTCTGCAATAGAATAAGAGGGCCACCTGATTTTCTTGGTAATGTATAGATTTTAGTGTGGGTCATTCTCTGAGTTTATAGCAGTCATGCAATGCTATAGGACATTGAAATTGGAGTACAATTTTAGGAGAGTTTCATGTGTGAGTCAAGATCTAAATTTCTGCTGATCAGAAGAATCCCCTGTAAAGAGTCATCATGATGAATTGAAGTTCTCTAAAGCTTGTACAGAAAGCTTATGTGGGTGCTGCACATCACAAAAAAACACACAGGACATTTACTTTTTTTTTATTTCTTTGGATTGATGTGATTTGAAACTTTATATTCAAGCAATGGGAGTTGAGTCTTTTTGAAAATCAAGTGGTCAACTTGTTGTATGAATCTGAATTCGCTCTAAGATACAAGTTTCCTTCAACTTTTCTGATTCTTGAGGATTCTTGGCTGAACCATCATGGTAGCAAGATCTTGTTTGCTATGTTGCTGTGGTGACTTTGAAGGTGACGAGGACCTATGTCTAGTTGAAAAGAAAAGCCTGAGTTCTGCTGGAAACATTGAATCCTGTTGTAACGTGTCAAGTAATGAACAGCTATTAAACTGCACCGATTTGTCAAGATCAAGGTCAACTGGTAAATTCTTGATATAGAGTTCAAATAATCATTGTCATTATCTGTATAGGGTGTTTAGAAGTTGCATCAGATCTGTATTTTGGTCTTCAAGGTTTAGACCATCATGATTTAGGGGCCTTTTTTCTCAATTTTTTCCTTTTTTACACTCTATTCACATGCCACGCCTACTCGCAATAAACACCCCATTTTTTGCTGCCTTGAGTGCCCTTTTATTGTATGATAGTGGAAATGAGCCTCATTTAATGTTTATTATGTCCTTTTTCATCTATTGCATACATCAGTGAATTCAAAATAGTTTCAAAGTTTATCAAAGGATACCAATAATTCATCTGGGTACGCAGAAGGTTCATTTTCTACCATTTCACGCTACACCGAGAATTCGAGGTCACAGTCTGTCAAGCCAAGGATTATATCCAGCACATAAAATGATGTTGGCTCTTTGCCCATATTATATTATACCATTTTCAAATGGTACTTTTTACTCAGGCAATTTTCTAAATAAGCCATAGAACTACACAAATAGGTCTTAAAATGTAGGTCCATGATTCAAGGCACTATTGCCAGACATCAGTGCAGACTGTTTCTAGATTCACAAACACATTCTTTACGATCATGAAAGTTCATCTGTGTTGGTAAAAGATAACGATTTTGTTGAACTTTGGTTCACAACACAAAAAACATAAAATAACGAAGAGTTACCTCGAAATTTTTGGCTGATAATTGCAACCTTCGTCATATGTATTACTTTATTTACATAATTCGTCACAAGACTAATAATTATTATATTGTATACTACATTTTTGTCTCACCTGCATAGCAGAGTGAGACTATAGGCGCCGCTTTTCCGACGGCGATGGCGGCGGCGTCAACATCAAATCTTAACCTGAGGTTAAGTTTTTGAAATGACATCATAACTTAGAAAGTATATGGACTTAGTTCATGAAACTTGGCCATAAGGCTAATCAAGTATTACTGAACATCCTAATAGAGTTTCATGTCACATGACCAAGGTCAAAGGTCATTTAGGGTCAATGAACTTAGACCATGTTGGGGGAATCAACATCAAAATCTTAACCTGAGGTTAAGTTTTTGAAATGTCATAAATTAGAAAATATATGGACCTAGTTCATTAAACTTGGACATAAGGTTAATCAAGTATCACCAAACATCCTGCAAGAGTTTAATGTCACATGACCAAGGTCAAAGGTCATTTAGGGTCAATGAACTTTGGCCAATTGGGGGTATCTGTTGAATTGCTATCAAAACTTTAAAAGTTTTTGGATCTGATTCATGAAACTTGGACATAATAGTAATCAAGTATCACTGAACATCCTGTGCAAGTTTCAGGCCACATGATCAAGGTCAAAGGTCATTTAGGGTCAATGAACTTTAGTCGGATTGGGGGTATTTGTTGAATTACCATCATAACTTTAAAAGTATGTTGGTCTAGTTCATAAAACTTGGACATAAGAGTAATCAAGTATCACTGAACATCCTGTGTGCATTTTAGGTCACATGACCAAGGTCAAAGGTCAATGAACTTTGGCCATAATGGGGGGTATCTGTTGAATTACCATCATAACTTCGCAAGTTTATTGATCTGACTTTTGAAACTTGGACGTAAGAGTAATCAAGTATCACTGAATATCCTGTGCAAGTTTCAGGTCACATGATCAAGGTCAAAGGTCATGTGAGGTCAATGAACTTTGGCCACATTGGGGATATTTGTTGAATTACCATCCTATCTCTGTAAAGTGTATTGGTCTAGTTCATAAAACGTGGAAATAAGAGTAACCAAGTATCACTGAACATCTTGTGCGAGTTATAGTAGTTTTCAAAGTCAGCACTGCTGCTATGTTTAATCGCGTGATGCAGGTGAGTGGCAAGAGGCATTCCACTTGTTATTTTTAGTATCTAGTATTAAAGGCACAATATACAGGTGACATAATATTACTTTTTTACTTGTCAAAATTACAAGAACTTTCATGGGGATTTTCGTATAATACATTTGTCATAACATAATAAACATCATATGTTAGCATTTTTGGCATGAATCATAAATAAAGAGTACTAAAACGATAATTCCAGACAAAAATTATTAACTAAATGATATTCACAATTTGCAGGAGAGGGATTGTCATCATAAGCAGATTGCTTGAAAAAAATGACAATCCCAAACTTATACTAATTGAATTAATACCTTTTTAAAGCAGAATGGGCATATATTTTCAAATACGAAACATGAATTCATGCAATATAATAGTATGAAGATGAAGATGATAAAGCTGAGGGTGACGGTGATATGATGTGATGATATGATAATATGGTATTAAAAGCCCTGGATAAATGAGACACACAGAAAAATAAAGAACATTTATGATGGCGAAAATAGTCAAAGTGAATACCCCCCCCCCACATTTCTGTATTGTACCATTTTCCTGCTCTTCACTGCTGTGCAAAAACATATGTGTATGCAAAAATAACAGCTTGTGATGAAAACAGTAATGTGTGATTCAGCCATTTGTCTGCTATTTGAAGATTCTATTTCAATCAAATCAAGCAGAACAAAAAAATGACATTGACAAAATAGCATGTTTCATCAAAAGTATGGATAAAAATGTTTGAGACTTCGGGATTTGTGCTTGATAGTGAACAGTTGATTACATGTTGTTTGAATAAGACTTGGGTTGAAAAGAAGCAATCTGCAATTTTGTTTGAAATCAAAAATAAAAATAAATTGCCCCCAAAAAGAATTTTAATTTCTGTTGTATAGCTTACTTCAGAATGTTCATTTTCCATTGTTTACTTTTCAGAAATTTTGTAATAAAATGGGAAATTGTGATGACGAATGTTTGAAATTTATATCCATAGTTTATTTCTTTCTGAAATGACACATATGGCATCCAATAGCTGAAATGCATGGGTTTACTAAAGGTTTGTAAATAAAAAAGACAAAAAAAAATACACATTCATGGTAATTCTTGTAAAAGAGCTGATAAGATAATAAGAAATTGTAAATATGAGTAATTTCAGTCATTTGAAACTGAGTTAATGGAGGGTAATTTTTCTTAAACTATTCTTTTCATAAACTATTACAAAAATTTACTTATAGAACAATGGTGGCTTGGAGGGACATTGCAAATAAAAGACCAAATCGCAAATATTGATGACGAGATTCATGACGTCACCATTTCTGTGTGTGTAGTATAATGCTTTCAAGATTCTAATTCCTGATAATTTAGTACATGACAAATGGGTAAGTAGTCCCTATGACCTATGGTCACAAATTTACTCACCAAATTTCTGATTTGAGATTATTATGATCTTGATGATATCGTTTTTCAATCAGCAATAACTATATTGTTAGTCTAATTTACTTAGACTTTCACCATTCGTGTTTGTCTATTTGAATCTTTCTTTTAAATCCAAAGGTTAAAGTCATCTTTACTGTTAATGAATCCCCCAAAGGGTTTGTTACTATTCCATTTCATTGGTTCTTGATTGTATCATGGACCTATTATTGTATAAATGCATGTGCCCCAAAACAGTTGTGGTGTGAACTACTAGTATGTGAACTAAAAATGTGTTTTATTGCATAAATTTATTGATTTTTTATAGAAAAAACATGTTCCCGAGCATGAAGTGGGCTGAGAATTTCAGGATATAATCTTTGTTAATATACTGCTGAGATGGCTATTTTGAATAAAAATAGATTATTGAGAGAGGGTGCTAGAATTAAATTTAAATCTTAACTGCTGGATAAGTGTCATTAAATTCTAATGGGTAGAAACTGCATTCAGTGATGCCTTTGTTATAATTGTAATGTTCAATGATACTCTAGTATAGTTCACATTACTGATCCATTACCAAAGCTTTAGAAAGGCTTTAAATGGGGCATTCCATCATGATGATTTCAGACCTTGTTTTTTTTTTTTTTTTTTATAAAAGGGGGAAATGTCCCCAGAGGTAGTGATGAGAATTTATATAAAAAAATAATTGAGTAAAGACTTATCAAAGCTTTTTTTGTTGTTGTGATGTTATATCTGAGCAGCTGCAGTAGAAAGTCCATGATTTCTCCTTTTCAGTAGCATGTGATTATTGAAAATTTTCTTCACTGAAGTGTCAAGATTCCTGCTCAGTGCACTGTACTTAGATGCTTCCAAGAATTCTCTGTTGTCTCCCTTCCGAATATCCCAGAGAGAACCGAATATCCCAGAGAGAACTGAATATGCAATCCAAGTATTTGGGTTTTTCAGCAACAGAGGGCAGCATATAGTGACCACTAGTAGAATGCCTCTATCCATGGAGGAACCTACTCAATCTCATCAAGAAAAGGACTGCTCAGAGCCAGTGGAGTGTCGGGCGAAGCACTTAACAAGCATCTGCTAGTGATTAATAGCATTTAAAAATCCCTGATTTGAGGGGGAACTTCTGATATGGGAAATAAAGCATTGGATAGTTCACTGTTCTGTCAATTCTCCATAGATAGAACTGGGAATATGAAATTCAACTGCAATTGCTGATCACATTATGGGACCACAGATTTCCAAATCATCTGTAATACATTTTGATGGGGTGATTTTGTACCCCCTGTAACCCCCTAAAATACACCCAACAGGGTTCCCAGTCCACCAGAGAAATCAGGGAAAATCATTTACCCTTTTCTAGTCAGGGAAATTTGATAAAAAATTACCTCAAATTAGGGAACTTTTATCAGCCAAAAAAGTTGAAAGCATAGTCAATCAAACTCTGTTACATTCTGTTGCAAAACAATGTCCATTGAATGACTGGTTATGGAGGTACTAATTAGTTTTACATTATTTTTATACTGAAAATACATGTAATTCACTGCAACAGCTTAGAAAACGTGCGAAACTGAGAATGGGTTTGAATAATTATCAGGAAATTGTTAAACTTCATCAGGGAACTTTGTTTTCTTGAACAGCTGGGAACCCTGACCCAATAAGGGTGTTTTGAGAATATTCTCACCAACATGTCCGTTGACAAGATGTGTAAATTGGTATTGTCATGAAAACTAATTGACTGGATACTGTGACTACTGGAAAGGTAGCAGAGTAGACTTTCAGCACTTTTGAAAAAGTCTACCATCTTTTCTCTAAAATTGTGGCTAAAATGTACCTACTTGTTGTTCATTTTAAAGTTTTAGCTGCCATTTTCAATTTTTTATATCATAGCAAAAACATATGGACATTTTTTAAATTCTTCATTGCATTGATTGGTTCTTCCGTGGAAGGTCTTCCATTCTCGTGATGTTTACAGCTAAGTAAGTTTTATGCCTATCACACTGTCTACAGCTTATGGGCATTATTTACCTTGGAACAGTATGAATAGAGGAGCTGCATTATGAATACCCAGTCCACCAAGAATCGGCCCCTTCTTGCATATATTATCCCATCCTTTGCTGTATATGTGTGTTCTCTTCACAATATTCACTGAACTGTACTATTCCCAATCCAGCCCCAAACCTGCATTTTAAAGACCAGATTTAATCCAGTTTTTTCCCTTGTTATATTGTGAATTGATGTGTACCATGCAGGGGAGTGTGGCGTCTCCCATAACAAGTGCGCTCAACATGTTAACCACACTTGCATATTCTTAGACACCAACAGACTATACAACTACCAGTATTTCTTATTTTGATGTGCTGATTGGATAGAGTTTGACATTATTACTAGCGGTTGCATATCATCTTGCGCTCTGGAGCTGCACAGTCCTATTCTTTTCTGTCCTTGTTTGATGCCAGAAACATCAACAATTCTGTATTCACTGAGAAAGACAGGGATCTCTGGACTTTGCACCTCTGAAGTTCCTGAGATTCTACAGAATCATCTGCCTGAGACCAAACCCAACCCAGGTCTTTAGTGATCGCAGCTACATTGGTATTAAAAAGCGTAGAAAGATGTTTTATTGTTTGCTCAAATACTTTAGCCTGAGGGAGAGAATTACTGAAGACATTTAATCTTTCACCTGCTAGCTGTACATGTGGATCACAAACCATGTTTAAAGGACTTTATGCTGGAAATCAGTGGCTTCTTCGGTTCTAATAAAGAAGTTGACTCAAAGAATTTATATGTGTTCTTCACTGGGCACCTTACTTTCATCCTTGAAGTTTTCTTCAATTTCTGGATTTCATTGATTTTTTGATAAATTGTTACTCATGGCATGACCTTGCCCATTACTGTCTTGTGCATGTTTGAATCTAAAAAGTTGACAAGTATTTTATGACAATTGCTAATAAGCTTCCTGTGGACTCCTGGCAATATATCTGCTGATCTGTTCCAAACTCGGAGTCATTTTGTGTCAGATTGAGACAGAGCCCACTTTCTCTGAAACATTTCTAGTAGAAGACATATGTGAATTGAAAAGAAAATGACGTGTTTACCGTGCCTGAAATTTTGCCCAGGATTTTCTTCCCTGATAGGATTAGTTCCCAGACCTGCAAGGGAACCTTCTGAAGCCAAAGATCATAATGAAAACATTGATGAAGATGAGGGCCACTACTCAGAGCCCAGTATTGCCCATAGCGCCAATGAATCGGACATTGTATCAATCACTAATAGTAAGGTTGATTTAGAGTCTGCAGTCGGTGAGAATGCCAATGAGCTTGTGTCAAATGAGTCATTGGTTAGTGAAGAAGGTAGGTTTATTTACAATGGGGCAATTCATTTCATTTTCTTTAAATGGCCATGCAACCCTCAAAATTCATATTTCCTGTTTATTCCTGCTTATGCTCGATAGAAAATATGATTTAGATGTTATTTCAGTATCCAAAAATCTATTGAATGTTTTCATGTGAAACTGATTAAATTTCAAGCCTTTGATTTCAAAATCATTATTGCAAGGTCACTTTCCAGTCGACCACATTTCTTTATAACAGCACAAATAGGGAAAATTAAAAGCAGTACCAAACACTTTCAATACAGTGGGCATTCGGGCTATTCAACAGGACATCCACAACCTTGCTCATTTGTGCCCTTGGGTTGTTCAAAGGGTAAATGAATGTAAAAAATCAAACATTGCTGCTCTATTCAATGGCATATAATGTTGATGAGACTGTCAGTTGCATTGCAAATGTATAAATGGTTGAGCTTAGCAAGTTAAAAGTATTCTTTCGAAACATATTAAAAAGTCTATGAAACATATTTGGATTCATTATGAGTGGTAATTAGCATTGTGCATACAGAGACAAATCCATGTGCTGACATTGAAAGGATTGTTTCCCTTGACTGATGATTGTCTGAGGTACTCTTTGTGTCACATTTATTGTCATGTGCAAGCTTCATGTAAACCATGCCTGGGGCATTGGGATTTTGATGTTTGTTGGTAAGTACCTTTATACCCTTTTTACACAGGCTAAAATTTCCTTAACCCCGTACTATAGGTGGGGCTAAATTGCCATTTAGCCCCACCTATAGTACGGGTTAAGCTTAGCCCACTTTCTTTTTACACAGCATTCTTGTAAAGTGGGCTAACCCCACCTATAATACGGGATTATTTGGCCCTGCAAAAAAGCAGGGTTATCCCACCAATTACGGTGCTAAGAGTGATAGTATGGGGTTAAGATCACTAGTGTAAAACGAAAGTGGGCTAAGCTTAACCCCATACTATAGGTGGGGCTAAATGGCAATTTGGCCCTACCTATAGTACGGGGTTAAGGAAATTGTAGCGTGTGTAAAAAGTGTACGAGTGAAGTACTTGTACTACGAATGATCGACAAAAACCACTAGTCCGGGGTTAGCGAGTTTCGTGTGTGAAAAGCAAGCATTCCTTATCCGGGGTTAGCAATAACAATTTGGCATGTGTGAAAAGGAAAAAAAATAGTACGGGGTTAAGGATAGTACGGGGTTAGCGATAGTCCGGGGTTAAGAAAATCCTGTATAAAAAGGGTATTACTGTGAAAAGCTCACCTTGTTAATATAAACAATAAACCCCAGCTTAGTAGGGTCCATGATATATTCAACTTATGGGTCTCTATCACAAAATATGGCCGACCTTTTTGGATACTTTTTCAAGGTTGAATTTACAAAAGAAATGTGGAAGTTATTTCAAAGTTGAACATGTTATTTTTTATGTTAATTATATTAGTAGAACTACCCAAAACGCAGGATTCAAATGTAATTAAAGACCTAGTCTTCATTGTGTCTTTAAATTTCAATAGTTAAGGAAACGGGCATGCATTTTGAGTGAGGGGACTTACTGTTTTCACTCTGTTTGAGTTCAGAATAAGATTACTTTGGAATAGCTATGTGCCATATTGCGCTCGATTATAATACATGAATTTAATTTTGTATCTAAAACAACAATAATTTCTAAATACGGTGCATGTTTGGCAACTGGCAAGTCATTCGTTTGGTACATTATCTATACATGGATGTGTTATTAGCTGTTGCCCTTTCTTAATTATAAAAAAAATAAATATAATAGAGTACAAGTTTGACAAATTGATAAATTTTCCATCTATTGATGTGTTAAAGCTGTTGTCCTTTTTGAATTATTTGCAAAAAATATTGTATAAATTTGGTACAAGTTGATACAAGGCAGGTCATGAATAATTTCTTATTAGCGATGTGTTTGGGCTATTTTTTTTTAAAGTAGTGTCAAAGAGATAATTATTACAATGCACTTGGACATAATTCTCTTGTACCATGCTTGGTATGTATAGTGACCCAGTTTATAATCATTAGGCGGTGCTGCACCATCCCGAGTTTGCTCAATCTCGAGATTTTAGCCTGATCGGCCATCTTCGCGATTAATCTTGAGATTCAAGAAACCCCGTCTCCACCATCGCAAGAAGAGCGATTCCTGCTCGAGCGAGGCATCGATGCATTAATGGTCTGACGCCGTGATAAATAATCCCGAGTGCGTCTGCACCTACGAAGTAGCGCGATAATTCGTAAAATAGCGTGCTATTTTGCAAATAATCCTAAGTTGACTAGGGATTGCAATCTCGAGATTAATCCTACGAACTAGCGCGATAATTGTGTCTCCATTGCAAACAATCTCGAGATTGTTCAGATCGGGATAATTTGCCGGATCAGAAATAGCGCGCTAATTTGAAAACTCGGGATGGTGCAGACGGCCCTATTGTGGACAAGACAGGCAGTTGGATGTTTCTGCTGCTGGTGAAAATATTGAAAATGATTGTCAAAATGCTTTATACCCTTTCCCTGTCCAATGTCTTTGAAAACTTTCAAGATTATCCAGTTTGACAAAATTGCACCAAAAAAATGTATACATGTATCTTGTGCTGTAAATTGTCCTGCCTTCATGCTTATAGCAGGGAACTACTTATATCTTCATGCCTCCTGTAGGCTGATCACCTCACAAATAACAGGTGGTTTCAAACCGCCTCAATCATAAGAATCCCAGTTAAATTACGAGAACTTTTTTAGGCTAAAAAATACCCATTAATTATTCCTGCATTCACACTGCCCCAAAACATACCCTTCGGTATAAGTTCCTGAAGTTACGAGCATGCGCAGTATGGTTTGATAAGCAGGCAAGGCGCGAGATTCAAAATCACTAGCTCAGCAGCCGCCCACAGCACCCGCGCCCAACTGCACACTGGGCTTAAAGTTCCGTAAATTTGCTTTCACGTTGCCAAAATACCTGCGACCTTGGAAAAATCCCCGCGAAAGTTCTCGTAATTTTGACAAGTATCTACTACAGGGTTAGGGTATTTTCTTTCGGGGAGATTACGTGTAATTTGCTTTCTCATTGCCAATATTACCTGGTATTATCTGATCGGGGTAAATTTCCCGATCAGAAAATACCTGGAACTGACGAACTTCGAGGTCTGAAACCACCTATTAAATGGTGAGTTCTTCTTGAAATCCATCCATAGATGGCCAGGTTGTAAAATTTTATTCAGACTTTCCTTTATTCTTGGATTCAGTTGGGTTACTTGATCTGCTCAACCATCTCCCATCATTCATTGTGTTGCATACCTTACTATTCTAAGCACCCTCTTAAATTGCCCGATCACAAGGGGCTTCATACAAAATGATAGAAAAGATGAAACGGCCTTACATTCCATTAAAGATAAATTTACAATGGCTCCGTCTGTTGATTTGAAACCAACTAGTACTGACCGCACAGAAACTTTGTTAGCGCTAACAGTGCACTAACAGAGGGCCTGTTACAACTGGTAATGTGGCAGCCATGCCTAATGTTACAACAATGCATTACTTGCACATTGAAAGAAATGTGACTTCACAATCCGAGAGATGTGACTGGTCTTGCTTTGAGCACTGTTGGGCTAACAATGTTTCTGTGACACTGGCACAGGTCATTCAGATATAGATGATTTGTCCTCAAAAGTTGGGCCCAAAACTGTATCCAAATGCAGTAGAAAAGTACTAAGATCATCACAAATTCAATCAATCTAGGCCCTACAAAGTCTGGTTCTGTCTCATATCATGAATATAAATATAAAAATGACTCGGGTCGTTCATCCCATTTTTTACCTCATCCGGCCCAAAGGGCCAGATGAGCAATATGCCGTGGCGTCCGTCATCTGCTGTCCGTCCACAATTTCAAAATGCTTCTTTATTTTTTCAAGTCCGATTTTAAATTCTGTTTGCTTTATATGATAGCACGAGGTAGGGGATTCAAAACTTCTGCGCAGAATTTTGGAACTCATAAAATATGCCAATTTATGGGCAATTGTCAAAATTCACAAAAAATGCTTTATTGACCGATTTTGATTTGAGGTTCACCAAATATTTTTAGGTGAATTAGCTCCAATTGTTGAAATGAAGAAAAATTATATATTTATTGAAAGTGACACTTTAGCTTAACATTATTCCTGTAGAATTAGGAATTATTTTTTACTGCTTTTCTTGACTAATATTGTTTTTTAAATGATGTTTGTAATGAAAAGAGTATTGTAATTGAAAAAAAAGAAATCTCTGTCAAGACACGTCAGCATATGGTGCAAGCATATTTGAAGTTAAAGGTCAAGTCCACCTCAGAAAAATGTTGATTTGAATCAATAGAGAAAAATCAGACGAGCAGAATGGTGAAAATTTCATCAAAATCATATGTAAAATAAGAAAGTTATGACATTTCAAAGTTTTGCTTATTTTCAACAAAAATTTCATCAAAATCGGATGTAAAATAAGAAAGTTATGGCATTTTAAAATTTCGCTTATTTTCAACAAAATAGTTATATGAACGAGCCAGTTACATCCAAATGAGAGAGTCGATGATGTCACTCACTCACTAAATCTTTTGTTTTTTATTGTTTGAATTATACAATATTTCAATTTTTACGAATTTGACGATTAGGACCTCCTTGCCTGAAGCAAAAAATGATAAAATAATGGAATTCCACGTGTTCAGGGAGGAATGAAACTTCATTTCACATGACAATGATGAGAAGATAAAAATATTTCATATTTCCAATAATAAAATACAAAAGAAATAGTGAGTGAGTGATGTCATCAACTCTCTCATTTGGATGTAACTGGCTCGTTCATATAACTATTTTGTTGAAAATAAGCGAAATTTTAAAATGCCATAACTTTCTTATTTTAAGGCGCTGTCACACCTTGGCGTTTTAGACAGCGTATGCCCGACGTATGAGGAATTTGGCGAATACGCTGGCGTACGTCGAATACGTTACGGGTGAGTTTTGCATACGTTAAGAGTACGCTAAAACACGCTGGTATACGTCGTCATACGGCGAGGTCGTCTAAAAATTTTGTGCAAGCACAAAATTTTTCGACGTATGCCAGCGTATGGCTCATACGTCCCGCATACGCGGGCCATAAGTTGTAGGCAAGTTACGCGATCGTTGATACACGTTGACACACGTTACTCGTAAGTTACTCATAAGTCGATGTACGTCGAGATAATGTCCAGCGTACCCTAAAACTTACTTCTAACCTATGAGTAACGTGCTTTGAACGTATGTGTAACTTAACTCCAACGTATATTGACGTATGAAGACGTGCTCCGGACGACCACAAAACTTACTGAACGTGTTTATAACTTACAGCTACCGTATAATGGCGTATTGACAATGTTTATAGGAATTGGTATATAAAGGTGGGGTTCACAGGAGTTTTCTTCGGCATGGCGGTGGTGTTGATAGGTGATGTATCGTGCGGTTATGATTTGAATAGTCGAGCGGCAGCCTTTTTATAGGCTACGACACGTGTTCGTCAGCAATACGCTGCCGCGCGCTATGCGTAAGTTAGGCTATCGTAGGGCATAAGTTGTGTACGCCAGCAATACGCTAATCATTCGTTGGAATACGTTACTTATAAGTTAACGAAGCCTTCGATATAAGTTACTAATGCGTTATGTATATGCCAACTCGTTATGAATACGCTAAGTATACGCCCAGAGTTGAAAAAAAAATCAAAGTTCAGCGTATGCCGACGTTTTAGAGAAATTTTGATACGTCGGGCATACGCTGTCTAAAACGCCAAGGTGTGACACCACCTTTACATCGGATTTTGATGAAATTTTCAGTGTAATGCTTGTTGAATTTTCCTCTTTTTATTCAAATCAAGTTTTTGTTGGGGTGGACTTGTCCTTTAATAAATTGAAGCAAGCTCACTCTTTTTGCTTCATCTCCAAGTAGAATGGATTTTCATAGGATGAATGAGATGAGGGAGCAATAAAACAGTGTTTCTCATTGGATATTGCTTCAAAATTAGGTGTCTTACAGAGATAAAATGAGGTTTTCTGAATACCGATACAAAGAGATTTTAAGGGTATTTTATCTCACTGATTTTAACAGAGATAAAATATTTTATTTCAACTGAGATAAAATAGATCTCAGAATACCACCCCAGATAATGCTCAACTGTCCAGTAATCTGTATGTCTCCTTTTTAGAACAGCTAGTGGTCTGATTAGATGATCATGAGGGTCAAATATATTTAAGGATGATATATTGCAAAGTTTGAATATTTTGTTTGATTTACATGTAAATGACATATGCACATTACCAAGGAAGAAGAATATTCAAAGCATTTTAGTAATACTTCTATCTTGCTGTTAGTCTGGCTGACTTGCATGAAATTGATTTGAATTATCATCTCAATAGGAGACCAAGGACTATCAACCAAGGCAATTATACATGTATTCATGAGGGTTTGCCATACTGAAGAATTCCCATTGTATAGCAACACAAAAATACTTTTATCATTCATTTCAAAAGGTACATAGACATGTATAAACTCTCAAGGTGAGCTTTTGTTCAATTCTGCTCCAAACATATTGTATATCCCAACCTATGCCAAAAACTGACAAAATAATGAAGGTTCTAACAGCGAGGTTCAATAGAGTTTTAGGTCATCTACCAGTATATAATCCTCACATCTTTTCAATTCTGAAAGGTATGAAGGTAATACCTTGTGAACTGGTGAAAAGGGGAATGCATTTCTTCATTCTCTTGCTATCCACATTTCTTTTTTTTCTTCATATCTATGAAGTAAGAATGAACACCTTTCATGCCCTAGGCTTAATATTAGTATTCATATTGCCCTAGTATTCATATTGAAGTTCATAAAAGCAAAATGCCAAGGTACCATGTACATGTAGGTAGTTTGTGTCTGTAGCAATTATAATTCTAAAGAGCATGGAAGTATTAGTATCCCATTCATGATTTGAATTGATATGTTAACCTATATCTGTTGGGAATCCTTATTTTACCTGTACTACCTATTGGTACTGGGTGGTCCCTGTACAATGTTTTGGATTATGGTGTATCCCATTGAAAAAGAATCTCAACTTCCATGATTGTGAGATTATAATTAATAATGATACTTTTATTTCTTGAAAATATGACTTATTATTATTACAAAGATTCCTGAAGTTCTGAAATATATAGGTCAGGGGTTGTCAAACTTTTTCTTTGAAGGGCCAGACGAGACTCAAGTAAACCTTAAAGGGCCAGGGTGAAGTGGATACTTAGACAAAATAATGTGCGCAAAGCGCAAAGACCCTTGCGGTCGGGGTCCTAGATGCTTTCTTGTGCATTCTGGCCCTTATTTTGGGAGCATTTACTCCAACAAATTTATAACAGTTTCATATGGAATGTGTGCAAAATTAGATTTCAAAATACAGCGAGAGTCAATATTAATGATAACAAAATTGTAGTTTTTTAAAAGGAATCTAGATGGTACCTATATATACCTGGTATTGGGGAGACAGATAATGTCTTGAAGTATCAATATTTTTTGTAGCCAAAGTAGAATGAATGGAGCATGTCTGTTGTAGACTCTTCACAAGGATGTCAGTCTCCTAGTCACTTTCAGCAACAAGTCTGTCAGCAACAAGTTGCTTGAACCTTGGCACAAAAGATGTAATTGCCAGACGAAGGCATTGGTGCAAATGTGAACTGGTCAAGCAGGGGCCGCGAAAGCGGAGGGGGGGGGGCCAGCCCCCCCCCCCACTTTGAAAACCGTTCTGCGGCCCCTGTCAAGGTACTTCGGTATGAGTTAGTTTTTTACAATGTTCATTGTGGAAAATGCACTTTCGCACCTGTATGTAGATCCAAACATGGTGAGAACAGCGCTGGTCATCTAATAAGAAAGTAGATCGAACAGACAGAAAGACTCCACTAAACTTTGTTTTAACATCAAATTTATTTGACTGCCATTACCTATAATTATGGTTAGGTCTACATGGATGCACAATGTAATCATATAGAGCTATGTTTCATATTGTGACTTAAAAGTGAAAAAAAAAAACCAGCAGAGTCTCGCAGGCTGTAGTTTGAGAACCCCTGATATAGGTGCTAGGACCATGCATCAGTGAACACCATTTTTAAGTGCAAAATATTGTTCACCTATGCGATAGATTAAAAATTATGAATTGGTCATTCAATGTTGTGCACAAGGCTGAAAACCCTTGGCCAAGGCCAGGCTGTCTGAGACCAAGGCCAATGATGAGGCAAGGCCTGGTTGCCCAAAGCCAAGGGGCCAAGGCAAAATTTATGCTTGAGGTCAGCTTTAACGCCATCACTAAGCTGTAGGATAACACTCTCTACAAATTATTTTTCAATATTTCCTGGCCTTACCTTCCCTAGTCTGAGGACCTATCCCACAGCCAAGGCCAAATAATTTTCCTTGAGGCCAACATTGGCAACACTTACTTTTCTATGTTTGATTTAAAATTCATTCAGTAGCATGTATTTGTAATTGCAAGAGGACAGATTCTTCAACACTAGTAAATCTATTGAAAATGCCTGTCAAATCACAATGAACAGCGTAAAGGTCTTCGTTGGAAATCTTAAACCGGGACAGCTGATTGTCCCAAGATCAGAAAAATTGCAAATATGTTGTTTGTCCAGAGTCAATGACAATACTGCTGTTATGATTCACTAAGTTTTGACAAAGGCTGTTTTTTTTCATGAAAGGCTATTGGCAATAGATTTTCAGCGTAACAGATAGCGTCTGGGTAGTGTTTCCAAAACTCCCTATTATTTTTAAGCAGAAGATCGATGAATTAAAAACAAAAACAAAAAAATTAATGTTATGATTTTGTTTTACTGTTCTATTCCTGTCAATTTCCATTATTCATTGTGTCCAGCTTCTCAACTCTTTATTCAAATGAGTTGTCCTTCCATTTTCCAATAATATTTTTAATGTCCCCATTTGTTTCTGATTCTTTGTCTGTACCAGGTGTGAGAGCAGAGGATGCAGAACAAGGTGACATATCGATAGGTCAAGAAGGCCATGATGATCCTGTGCAATCAGAGATGGTGGATGATCTGCCTCTGGTTGGATCAGAAGATGACGATGATATAGTTGTAGAGGTATGATGCCTTTCTATCATTCAATCTATCCATCTCTCCATCTAACTTTTCATCTACTATAGATCTATGTGTTCTTATCTATATATGCATCAATATTAAATACCCATCAAAGTTGTATAATCATAGTCATAAGTTGATATTAGTAGTAGTGGAATATTTATGACAGGCCTTGAGCTGATGGGATGTGGTTTAAATCAATTTGGAAATAGCTTCTATGTTGCTGCTTTTCACCAAGGTGAAAATAATTGTTGATACCCCCTGAATGATTATTTCTATTTGCTTTTTTTTTCAAATTTCAGATAATAATTCAACAAAACCTTTTTTCTTCATCCATTTAGAATGTCCAGCCAGCTGATGCGGGTCCCTCCATTGGTGAACTTGAAATTGCTTTCCAGTACAACGGTGAAGCAAGGCGTATGAATGTCACCATCATCAAGTGCCATAACCTACCAACCAAGGACGAAGGTGGAGCTTCCAGCTTCAGGCTACGCCTTCTGCTGCTTCCAAGCAAACGCCAAAGGGCTAAGACCCACATCAGAGAGACTCAGGAGCCTCTCTTTAAAGAGTTGTTCAGGTTCTCTCGGATCTTCCCTCATGAGGTTGTGAGCACTGCTCTGAGGTGCAGACTGTATGGCTGTGAGAGGATGAGGAAGGAGAAGCTAATTGGAGAGAGCATCATCAAGTTCTCATCGCTAAACATTGGGACCAAGCAAATCATCAAAGTCAGAATCGACCCTCGCAGTGATGTGGTGAGTAAAGAGTTCATATTTATGGTCCTAATATAATTATGCATAACTTTTGTGAATGTCTTGAAGTATTTTATCAGAGTTGCTAAAGTTGAAGTATGATATTCATATTTGTATTTTCAAAACATGAATGTGATGTTTATCAAAATTTGATTTAGACCAACTTCTGGGAGAGTTAATTTCCAATTGGAATGTATATCTTTACTTTTGTTACCATTATTTGGCAATACAGTTACATTTTTTGCGCAACTTTATTGTCAAGCTCTCATCCTCAACCCTATGGACTTTCTCAAGCCAAGTTGTTTCTTCCAAATCTTCTGTGTCTTGCTTTTAAATTGTTGAACTGAATAGACCATTTCCTATTCATAGAAGGGTTAATCCTTGGTCCTGATAGACTTTTCATTGTTCTTGACCAAGAGTTTGCTGCATTGTCAATACTGTGGATAAGCTCTATTGGATATTATGCTGTATTGTGTCCCTTTGGGGTACTGCTTACATCAATATCATTATAAGGGATTAAACGAAGTTTCTTTAGCAGTAGTCTTTCTTTAATGAACTATTCCTCCCATTGATTTGGAGGAGGTTCTGAAATCTATCATTTATTAGGGAGTATGTTTGTATAAAATCGGACAATAAAATGTCACATTGATATTGATTTTTTAGTTTAGAATGGGGGGGGGGGCAAAGTTAGGGATAAAGTTCAAGAAATAATGATCATTATATATTACTTTCTTATAAGCATCTGTGCAGAATCTGGTGATTCCCATTAATTTAGTTTATAGTATAACCAATACTTTTTTAAAATGAACTACCTACTCTTATCTTCAAAGTAGTTCAATAATCTTTTTTTAAAATGCATGCCAGTAGAGAAGATAAAGAACAAACACTCAATCATAGATAGAGAAATGGTTTATTAATAAAAATCATGATATCATCGCGGCTAAGGCCGAATTGCGATGTATTTACAAGGTAATAATGACTCAAAAAAATGTTCAAACAATAACACAGGTAATTACAACATAGGTTATAGTGATAAAGTATAGTATTGAAACTATTGCATTGTGAAATTCTAGAGAAAAATATTAACTGAAAAGTAAATTGTGCATCTGGGAAATGTCTAGTGTGTATGCCATTGTAGTACTCAACTTTATAATAATAAAGTCATAAATACTCAACAAATTAACGGAAACATTAAACAAATTGGCAAAAGGTATTTCAAATGACGAAAACATAAAATAATGAAAGATAAAAAACTATGATTCAAGAATATGGGTAGCATATGTGTTAATAATTTGTCTAGTATACTGCCAGTTTGTTTAAATTTTACGTGTATTAATTTCGAATAATTAACTATATTATCTATTAAACACAAACATAACATAATGAACTAATCCTTATATCGGTGAAAAAATATGAAGGTTATAGTCAGAAGCATTTCCTGGTGTACAGTGAGATTTGAAAAATAGAGATATACTGGCGGTACATAAGTAAAACATCATTGAAATTAATCTGAAATTAACCATTTTGTGTAAGGACTACAAATATTACATGAAATAAGAATTAACAAATATTTCGAATTAAAACTGATTGAATCATGTCATTGTATATGTACAGTTAGATAATAATTGATTATGATAATTCAAGTCTATTTAGGCCGACTAAACAAACACAGTCCATTCGTATTGAGTAGTCGGACGAGAAATTCTTTTTGAATTCTTTTGGGAAGACATTGATCTACATTTGCCACACTCTTCAGGTGAGGTTAATAAGATCAGTACGAATTCTTTGAAATGGAAGAGCACTGTAAATCATGCATGAAATGGCAGTTAGTTCATGCCTCTCTGTTTGGCCCATCACCTTCACCAACAGTCTTTTTTTTTGCTAAGCTGCAAACCTTGTTTCAATGTCTTCACATTTTGACCCATCTTACAGAGCAAGGATGGCTCCTCTCCATACTCCAGTACCTCAGATCTGTCCGACTCCAACAGTTCATCTTCTCTGCAGTCAATGAGTCAGGGTAGTGTACCCGAGATCTTGATAGGTCTAGCTTACAATGCCACCACTGGGCGGCTGGATGTAGAGGTTATCAAGGGAAGCCACTTCAAGCAGAAAGCTGCTGGTAGAGCACCAGGTAATAAGATAATAGCTTTGAAAAAATAGAAGTGTCCTGTTTATTGATTTTTAGTAAGCCATGGTCCACAGGTCAATGAAAATGTTTTTTTGATGTGACATTACACTATGTTTTTGTTCAAATTATGTGTTCCAATCTGATGTCACCATCAAATGTAAATGGTTCCATATTCAAGGTGCTAAACTATTCATAGTTATATAACATAATTAATACTCACAGTATGTTAGCATAATTTAGGACTACATTTGCATAAAACATCTCCATATTGCCCCCCATAAGGCAAATGATGCTGACATGATGCCCTTGTCATTTGAATTAACAAACACTGTCACATTATTTTAGACACCCTTAATTTTGCTGGTGTGGATGTATATCCCACTGCTGCCACCATGCCATTATGAATAGACTCCAGTCACCACAATGTTATGAATTCATATCCCACTGCTGCCACCATGCTATTATGAACAGACTCCAGTCCCAGTAATGTTATGAATTCATATCCCAATGCTGCCACCATGCCATTATGAACAGACTCCAGTCACAGTAATGTTATGAATTCATATCCCAATGCTGCCACCATGCCATTATGAACAGACTCCAGTTACCACAATGTTATGAATTCATATCCCACTGCTGCTACTGTGCTACTATGAGCAGACTCCTGTCACAATAATATAATTGATCATATCCCACCGCTGCCACCACATCAATAGATTAACCGATACCATTCAAAAGGAAATATTTTACACCCCTCTTGTTAATGATGTGAGTTATTCCAATGGTGCCTTCACACCACTGAATACACCATCACAATAATTTAGACTCCCTTTATTTTAACAGTATGAGCTCCTATTTGATTGCTGCCACCACACACACAAAAAAGAGGTTACATCACTCAGCATCATTTGCATCCCAGTACTATAATTGCTATATAGACACACCAAATGGGGTATTAGGAAAGCTGTTATGAAATCCCATATGCATGGTAAAATCATGGACATAACTTTTATTAGGTATATAAATAACCAGACAAGATTCACAATGATATCAGGATTAACTCGACTATTTATTGGCTCTTTACTCTAAGGTTGAGTAACAGAAACCCTTCACACATTTGTCACATATTCTGACAGATTGTGTTATGAGTATAAAGCATTTATAACTTGAGAAAATTATTACTGACGGGCTTTATCATACTGTTGACACGTTTTTTATTGAATACAATATTAGCCAACACTTACATATTGTCTAATTGTTGTATGTTTGTCACAGATTCCTTTGTGAAGGTTGCTCTAATGTCATCCAGTGGCTTTGAGATCTCCAAGAGTAAGACTTCTGTCAGGAGAAGCCAGTCTAGTCCAACATTTAAGGAGACATTCTTTTTCCAGGTAAACATAACTTTAATTGTTCTGTCTTCATTTGTTTTTTTTTTAAACCAAATAAAATAGTTACCAAAATTACAATTGACACAATAGCTTGAAAGTGAATTCAAAGGTGCTAACTAATGGGTAGTTTTTGTGCTACACTATTATCCACTTGCATATGTGTCACTTTTTCAAACGTGACATATTTCATGTTCTGCAGTTTTACTCATGTTTTGATATTAAACCGGTTGATCCAAAATCCATAATTTATTGTTCGAAATAGACATGAAATGAAATACTCTGAAAATTTGCTTTGCCCAATTGATCGTGGGCCCGGCAGCCACCGTGCAGCGCCAGATCGACGAGGCTCTATCCCTTTAATTGTTGAATGCCAAACAGGGTAGCAGCAACTCCCATCTTTTAACGTCTTTTGGTCTGACGCGGCCGGGGTTTGAACCCCGACCTCCCGGTTGTGAGACGGACGCTCTACCAACTGAGCCAACACACCGATGTACGATGATTGTGTTGGTATAAACGTAATTTCAAATTTAAAAAAAGAATTGTTTTTTCTCTCATCAGGTTGCACAGTTTCAGCTTCCTGAGATGACCCTACTCTTCACGGCGTTCAACAAGAAAGGAGTGAAGCGAAAGGAAACCATTGGTTGGTTCTCAATGGGTCTGAGTAACAGCAGCGAAGAAGAGATCGGCCATTGGAATGAGATGAGAGAATCAAAGGGTCACCAGGTCTGTCGATGGCATGCATTATTGGAATCATAAAGGATTAAACCATAGAGTACTTCCTTAGACAAATACCCTTTATCTCTCCTTCCGATCTTGTACCTGATTAACACCAGCACAAGGGTTTGCTGATGAGATTATCAAACATGTACTCCCTTCTACTATCAAGATTGTACAGCTGTGCAGAATCAGTGTCGGTAACGGCGTGTTTCGACAAGGAAGCAAAATCAGTATGCTACCCGGTCACACAAAGCTTCGTGACTGATCGTAAGAATGATATAAATGATTGCTTGCATTAGTCATATGTTATCAGTCGTACATATCGATGGTATGATCAATTGCTAAGCTTTGTGTCAAAGGGCTTAGGAGTTTAAAAAATGCCCCTGAGAAAAAGCAAATCTAGTGAATAGTGCAGGGGAGGGTTGTTTCTGCTCAACTTTTATTGGCTCCAGGCTACTCTGCATGCACAGACTAATATTTGACAAACTGTAACCAATTATACATGTCTAGAATAAAGACTAGATGCCAAACACAGAGGCAGCAATATTAGATAGTGAGTCTAGTCTCATTACATCAGACTGTGCATTATGCACTAAGTGAATAGTGAAAACCAAAGGTCTGTGCTTGCAGACTAGTACCAGGCATGGTTGGTCTATCTATCCTTTGAACAATATTTGTGGATGGCGTAGGTATGTCCTCAAGTATTACATCATTTTGATCTTTTTCGTGAGCTGTGTTGCATTTATGCTTTCAATGAGAAACATTTGAAGCACACATTCATTTACAGTGTTATAGATCAAATATTGTATGGAAATGAAAAGGATGCAACTTTGCTTTGAACGATTAAACTGCATTTTAAAATGTCAATTCTGCCCCTACAAAAGTTGAGCATGAATGAATGAATGAAACCCAAGGTTTGACTAGTGCCCACAAGTATCATATCTAGATTATTTTTGAATTATTGGAATAACCACATGATACTGGGTTTATTAAGTTTATTTAATGTTATCATTTGTTTACTTATAGAGCTTTGATATTCACAAATAAGATTGTTGTCTGTTGGATGACATATATGCCAGTGGTTTTAAATGATTTTTACCTCCATTAATTGAACATTAGCCTCCAGGCTAATGTTCAATTAATGTTGCTGTTCAGATTGTGAATCAAGTGCTCTCAAATTCTATTAGATGAATTTAATGTTTCTTAATCATGAAAACTAACGTGATTTCACATAATTTTTTTTATTTGATAATGGTACACTAACCATTAAAAAATTGATAGAGCTAAAAGGAACTTAGCATATTTTGCAATATTTATGTTTGCTTAATTTTTACTGCTTAAAAGGGTGTTTTTGCAATACATTTACAGAAATATGGTATGTAAGACATGGTGTAAGGTATCGGTACATCTAAAAAGTAAGCATGGCTTGTGATTTTTATTTAATTGAACATGCACAAAGACACACGCATGACCCACACATATTGGCAAGGTAGTTTCAACAACCTTTACTTAGAAATTGTCAGTGTTATGACCATCCTCATTTATGATATGATTATGTAATACTTGTATATATATAATAATAGAAAATGGATCTAGTGCTGGTATGTTAACATAACAATTTTCTTTATTGAGGTCTGTCGCACAAGCAATCTGAGAAACCATTAAATTATTATTGCCTGATGAAAAAGGTTGAGAGAGCAAGTTATGTTTATATTGTGTGTGCCAAGATAGATTTGTTATTTGATTTTTAGGTTTCCTCAACAGGTTGTCCATTATTGATAAGTTTGTTTTTATGTTATGGTCATGTTGGAAGCTATGATAACCAGGATTTTAGTTTATTTGATTTTTTTTCTTAATTGAGCGTCTACTGTATAAATAACAAATGAATTTGTTTATATTTAACTGGTAGGTTTCTTTTGAAGTTCTGACATTTAATGTTTCTTAATTTTCCTGATAATAACAAGGACAACATCAGAACATCTTTATTATATTGGAACGAGATGTGTATTATTTAACTAGGGAGGGATGGGTGGTACATGTAGATAAGGGGGAGGTTGGTAGGGATTTGAAAAAAAGTTCCATGGACTTAGCATAGGAATATCACAATTGCACATGAATGAGAAAAATGAACATTGAGGATTTAGTGAGGATGTCATATGCACATGGTTTAGATATACCTGTTTGTGTTCCCTACGGGCAAAGATGTCCTTGGGGTGGGGTCAAATTCTGTAATTTTTGTTTATTCAATGACTGGATGTCTTCATGTATTCAGGCATAGTTTAGTGATGCCATTACCTTGAATGTAATCTGGCTCCTGTCTTACAAAGAGTTATGATTGATCCAATCAATCATGACTCTATGGAAATCCATCAGTGTCATAATTTCTTCTACAGGAAATTTGTAAAATGTCCTATGTAAACAAAGAACACACCAAATTGTCAAATCAATGAATTTAAGGATATACATTCATATCTAGAAAGTTTTTTGAACAAGCATTTTGTATGTTGATGTTGCTGGCTGTCCATTGTTTTGATTGATGGGATCAATTGCAACTCTGTGTATGACGGGGCCCTGTACTAGAATTTTGGTAGCAGTGATTGCTAGTCCAAAGGCTGAACTTTAATAGGCCTCCATGCTTGTGAAAGAGTATTTATTTAATATTAGATAATGCCATTGTAGCAGGCTGACATATTTATCAAAAAATAAGTTTTTCGTATGTGATAATTGTAATGAAATAAACTGACATTTTCATGTGTATTTAACAGTATTTCAGTATTTTTTATGCAAGCACCACTTGTAGGGTCTAGCCTTGTATAGTGTCTCAATATTCATTACATTTAATTTGTTGGTATGAATTACACAAATGACTTGACATGAAATGGAATCTAATGTGCTAGTTTGATGAGTTATATCCAGACAGGCAACAGGTAGGAATTTTTATTTATTTAATCATGACCTGGTAATTAATTATCGGTATTAAAAGTTGTCTTGGGGGAAAAAGAGTTGTAATTTGTTAAAAGTATTTGTGTATTGTTTAGAGTTTCCAAATATGTCATGACCAAAATGAGCTTCCAATCTTGCAAATTCGAAAATTACGTATCTTCCACAAAATGTCTTCCAGTAACTGAGATTTCACATATCTAATAACACTAAACAGTTTTTTAATTATGATTCTCATATCCTTTTTATAGAAATGGTCTGGGTTTTATATGATGTACTTATTCCAGTGCATGCATTTATACAGTGTACCTAAATATTATATCAGTGGGATTCCTTGTAAAATAATCTTGCTTTTGTCGTATTGTACTTACTAGGGAATACATTTGTATACTAAGTCGTCTAAATGATTATTATACTTGCTAATATATTGTATAACAATTTCTTTATCGGAAGTCTAAAATAGATTGATCTTGTTTTTTTAGTTTGTCGTCATTACTTTTGTTCTGCAAATGGGATTATCCACAGAAATGGGAAATGTTCTCAGAAATTATTTTGTTATGACATGTATGACTCCTTTAAAAAACAAAACAACTATGGATTTATGATGAATATATGGGGGATTGTGAAGAAGTTCAGGGGTCCGTTGCAGAAAGAGTTGCAATCAATCGCAACTCTAAAAATCACGTGCAACTTGATATTCAACCAATCAACATCGCGCATTTGGGACTTGCAATTGATTTTTTGACTTGCAATAGATTTTTTGACTTGCATTTAAACGCAACTCTTTCTGCAACGGGCCCCTGAGCCTTGATTCATAAAGATGATATTGGAAGCTGAAAGAACTATACATCAGTGGAAATGCGAGAAACATCAGAATATACAGCAAAGTATCACAAATTGTATTACCCACTGACAATTTTTCTCTCAAAATACTCATCTTTGCATTCATCCAATGTGGATATTCTTGCATCATATAACTGCCTGGAATCTTAATGAATTGTTATTTCATGTGTTTTTATTATAAAAAAAAGAACAACTTTAATTTATTTTTTATATGTCACATTAAAAGCTTTTAAAGTATTGTACATCAAAAATTGAAAGTATTTCCTACTCAAATTGATGAAACCTACAGCTAAAAGGGTAATTGTTTTCAATGATTAATTTGCTGCCTATTTTGCACTGCTTTCACCCATGAATTGTGTGACATATCAGCTATTGTAGTTAATAGGCATACAGTATATATGACTGAAAGCTGTAGGTTTCTGATATTTTCTGTGCAAATAAAGTAAAACTTAAAATTTGTAAACCAGAAAATAATTGAATAATTCTCTATACAAATGCATGTAATCATGACTTAGTTGACATTTTGATAACATCATGAAAGTCCAGCCAGTGAATAGTACAATAAATATCAATTTCAAAGGCTTGCAGATTTGAGTGTTTCTAAAAGGAAATACTCATCTATGTGAATACATAGAACTTGCATAATTGTACTTTGTACCTTATTATTCATTGCTGCAGAGCTACCAAGTCTCACGCATTATGTGTGAGACTCAAGCATTTTGGACTCTTGTTCATCCCCTCAAATCTCTGTCTCACGCAACTATCACAGCCTATCCCCATATACAATGTAACAAAGTCTGATCTCACTCAGATTCACTGAAAATCTCACGCATAGCTGGTATTTGAACTTGGCATCTCTGTTGCTGTATAATTTGATAATTTGTCTTATTAACCAAGTTAATTGTACATCATTAGTTCATTATTTTGAATATTCTTTTATGATAAGTATTTGAACAGCAAGTAAGAACTTTTCTCGATATTCTTATAGTTGCACAATTAATGCATTAAGAAGAAGCAAAGCTTCAGTAGATCTCTGAGAATTATGTAGTGATACAGATATTTTGCTCAAAAAGTTATTGATAGATTTCATCTTATAATTTATTAAGGGTAGTATGCTGAAGACTGATTTTCAGTGGACCAAAAACTGGGTAATGCTTGCATCATGTTAGTTTATATATCACAGTACTTGTCATGTAAATATCACATTTATTATTTGTAGCTATTGATGGGGTATGATAATGGAATATATGGTATGAACAGATATCTTGTTCAAATATTTATGGAAAAAGCAATAAAAGTTTGATTGTTACCAATTACGTGAATTGTCTTTTTCTGTCTCATATTAATCCAAATGAGTTGTGTATAAATTGAAGAGACAACAGAAGTAGTATATCCACGATTTGTCCTGAAAGCAATTGGACACCATCTGTACAAAGTGTATCCTGGATAGTATGAATATGTTCTAGGGGAAAGTGGGAGGGTCCTGACATGATGTCTCTGCCTACCAATGACGGTTGCTGGAAGCGGCTGTCTTTGGGTGGTCAGTCCCATTTCCATTCTCAAGATAACTATAGAACCATGTCAAAGATCAAATTCAGATTTAATTTTTAAGTGTGCATTTATAAGTGAGGATCTCATCAGATTTGGAGGATCAAAGGTCAAATGTTGCAGAGGTCATTTTATATTCGAATACATTTAGTTGCAATAACCAAAGAAACTTTTGTGATTTTGACTTCTTGGCTTGTGAGTGATGATGATCGCCATAGATTTTGGATTCATGAGTTCAAAGGCCGGAGAGGTCATACATACATTATGATTGAAATATATTTTTGTGCAGGAACATTTTGGAATCAACTTCAAACTTTGTCTATGTGTGCATATTGAAGGGGCAGTTGTCTGATTAGATGCAGGGGTCACAGGGGCAAACATAAGGTAATGGGTAATACCCGAAATATATCTTTAGGTATCCAAAGAACTAGAAATTGAGGATTCAGATTCAACTTTTATAAATTTGGGAGTGACATCAGACAATTATCTGATTAGAATTTGAGATGAGATACATGTAAAAGGTTGTGGAGGTAACTTTTGCAAAATTTTAGAAGTTGTGTTTAAAAAGCATAAAAAGTTAAAATTCCATATGGTTTCTGAGATGAAAGAAAAAAAAGGGGGAGAAGTTTGTTGAATTTTTAAATAACTTTGAAATGATGATGGTGAAAATGGTTGTGATGATGATAAAGCTTATAATGATGGAAGTGATCGATACGGTGATGATCATGGTAATGTTAGGGATGAAGGTGATTAAGACAGGGGGGGTACTTAGATTTGGTTTGGACGGGGTTGTGCGGCTGAAGGTTCAAAACCCATACCCATATTTACAGGTCATTTTGGCTAAAAAGGTAATTATTAAAAATTTATTAAAATTTGACGAGCAAAAGAAAAAAGGGTTATCAACCAAAATTGGAGGAGAATATGGACCCATGTTTAAGGCCAGTATCTAAAAAGTGGGGTCATGGACCCATGTTTAAGGCCAGTATCTAAAAAGTGGGGCCATGGACCCATGTCTAAGGCCAGTATCTAAAAAGTGGGGCCATGGACCCATGTTTAAGGCCAGTATCTAAAAAGTGGGGCCATGGACCCATGTCTAAGGCCAGTATCTAAAAAGTGGGGCCATGGACCCATGTTTAAGGCCAGTATCTAAAAAGTGGGGACATGGACCCATGTCTAAGGCCAGTATCTAAAAATTGGGGTCATGGACCCATGTCTAAGGCCAGTATCTAAAAAGTGGGGCCATGGACCCATGCCAAGGCCAGTATCTAAAAAGTGGGGCCATGGACCCATGTCTAAGGCCAGTATCTAAAAAGTGGGGCCATGGACCCATGTTTAAGGCCAGTATCTAAAAAGTGGGGCCATGGACCCATGTCTAAGGCCAGTATCTAAAAAGTGGGGTCATGGACCCATGTTTAAGGCCAGTATCTAAAAAGTGGGGCCATGGACCCATGTTTAAGGCCAGTATCTAAAAAAGTGGGGCCATGTTTAGGGATTTTTTAACATAAAAACCATACCCCATGTTCAGAAATTTCTTACGAAAAAGCAACCCTTTCCAGGGGCACATTTCCGTATGCCATATTAAGATCATGGTTGATGATAATGATCCTGATGACTGAAAATGCTCATCTTTAAATACAATGATGGTGTCGGTGATGGTGATTATGGCACATGATGATGATTTAGGCATTTGTGCTTTCTTAGCAGTCTGGTTAAAAACCTCGGTATGATGATGATCATGATGATGAAGATGATGATAAATCGATGATGAAAGTCGAATTGAAATAGGAATTGAAATAAAGCAAGCCTTGAAGCAAGTTAAATACCGCCACCTATTGATCAGAACTTAACAGCCGGAATTAGAGATTGGAGTCTGTTAATTTTTATTCAACTTTTGAACGCTTAGAGATGGGAAATTCTATCAAACCTCATATTCAAAATGCAGAAAAAACTGGAGTCTGTCAGCTGTGTAATATGGGCCTGACAGAGGTAAGAGAACTTCGATTTTAATTAGTATAGAGCTAGCCTAATTTGGTATTCTTGATTTGGTTTCATATTTAGATGTCCCACGCCTTGAAATCTGTGTAAGTCGTCCATCATCAGTAGAGGCGCACGGCCAATGGCGCTAATGCAGTTTCGCACCGGCCGATTACCAGCACACCTAATCACCAATACTTGTTAACAAATGTCATGACAAGTCTCTCAGTCACATTTCGATGTCAATATATCCACCACTTTTCAAAATATTGTGATCGGGAATGGCTGTATTTCGGCTTCGATCTCAACGTCGTTGATCGACATCGCTTCGATCGCGGATCGCTTGGATTCACCGTGCACCGTAATGTTGATATGAACTGAAGTTAGCATCCAAATCATGCAAACATAGATTCGCATGCGGCATGCTGGCAGTTTGTTCACCACATTTTCGCATGATTTGGTTGCTAACTTCAGTTCATATCAACATTACGGTGCACGGTGAAAGTGTCGCGAACGACGTTGAGATCGAAGCCGAAATACAGCCATTCCCGATCACGATATTTTGAAAAGTGGTGGATATATTGACATCGAAATGTGACTGAGAGACTTGTCATGACATTTGGGAACAAATATTGATGATGAGGTATGCTGGTAACCGGCCGGTGCGAAACTGCATTAGCGCCCAGCCAATAATAAAAAAATATGGGAGACTCTCCAATATGGAACTTGGAAGATAATCTCCCATATTAAAGATTTGCTTTGCAAAAGAAACAACACCAACAAAAGCATAATTATTTCCACCCCAAATTTTATCTCACTGAGGCAGGTCACTCATTCAATGAACAAGGTTATGATTAGACAGCTGGCAGCCGTCTGTTTCGAGGAGTTTTTTAACATTTTTTTTTATTTCTCCTCGTACACAGATGGCTCGCTATCGTGCAGCCACCATTAGGGGACTTGCAATGCAAAATCCCCCCGTCGGGGCTCTTCAATTTTTGTCTCACCTGCGAAGCAAAGTGAGACTATAGGCGCCGCTTTTCCGACGGCGGCGTCAACATCAAATCTTAACCTGAGGTTAAGTTTTTGAAATGATGTCATAACTTAGAAAGTATATGGACCTAGTTAATAAAACTTGGCCATAAGGTTAATCAAGTATTACTGAACATCCTATTAGAGTTTCATGTCACATGACCAAGGTCAAAGGTCATTTAGGGTCAATGAACTTAGACCATGTTGGAGGAATCAACATCGAAATCTTAACCCGAGGTTAAGTTTTTGAAATGTCATCATAACTTAGAAAATATATGGACCTAGTTCATGAAACTTGGATATAAGGTTAATCAAGTATCACTGAACATCCTGCATGAGTTTCACGTCACATGACCAAGGTCAAAGGTCATTTAGGGTCAATGAACTTTGGCCGAATTGGGGATATCTGTTGAATTCCCATCATAACTTTGAAAGTTTATGGATCTGATTCATGAAACTTGGACATAATAGTAATCAAGCATCACTGAACATTTTGTGCAAGTTTCAGGTCTCATGATTAAGGTCAAAGGTCATTAAGGGTCAATGAACTTTGGCCGAATCGGGGGTATCTGTTGAATTACCATCATAACTTTGAAAGTTTATTGGTCTAGTTCATTAAACTTGGACATTAGAGTAATCAAGTATCACTGAACATCCTGTGCGCGTTTCAGGTCACATACCAAGGTCAAAGGTCAATGAACTTTGGCCGAATTGGGTGTATCTGTTGAATTACCATCCTAACTTTGAAAGTTTATGGATCTGATTCATGAAACTTGTACATAAGAGTAATCAAGTATCACTGAACATCCTGTTCGAGTTTCAGGTCACATGATCAAGGTCAAAAGTCATGTAAGGTCAATGAACTTTGGCCATGTTGGGGTTTTTTGTTGAATAACCATCATATCTCTGTAAGTTTATTGGTCTAGTTCATAAAAAGTGGACATAAGAGTAACCATGTATCACTGAACATCTTGTGCGAGTTAGAGTAGTATTCAAAGTCAGCACTGCTGCTATATTGAACCGCGTGATGCAAGTGAGATGGCCAGAGGCATTCCACTTGTTGTCTTTAATGAATAAAATTTTTTAAAATGAACGCGACCAAAATGCAAAGTAATATTCCCTCTTGGCATTAATTGCCAAAAAAACAGAGAAAAATGAAGTTAAAAGGAACAAAAACAGTGACTTACCTCGGCTGTTGCGCAAATTCACTTCCCCGTTTTATCTGATCTTAAGTACACAAACATATGGCCATTGAGTCCCCTGTACAGATCGCGCTAGAACTTCGGTCTCTGTATTTGGTGAGTGAAGCCAACAGAGTTCAGCTGAACAACATAACAGAGACCGAAGCTTTTGGTCTAGTTCTCGGTTAGATCTCCATGCATGTCATGTGTGGCAAAATAAGGGTGGCAATGTTTGGCTTATTTTCTCTTTTTCTTTGGGGCAAATGCTTGATTTTTTTTACACTGACAGTTTCCATTACACCTATTATTCATACAACTTGGCTCTTATTTAAATTTGATTCTTTAAATCATTTTTTTTCTTAATTTAAAATAGAGATAAAAAACTGAAAATTTTCTTGCCGTATTATTTTCCACCAATAGAGGGAGTACACAAATATGCCAAAAATTCAAGTTTTTGAGCGCTCTGGTGAATACAATAATTATTCCCAAGTTACTAATGAAAAATAAATTGCAACTGTATGGAAATAAGTAATTTTGGTCACAAAAGTGATATTTTAATGATTTTTTAAAGTGTGTGCTCTGTACAACATTGGCATACCATAATCCTACCTGTAGATTCCCACAGGCAGGGCAGTAGCACTAATTCAATGAACAAGGACCTTGTTCTCAGTTATAATCTCCATGTGTGGCAAAATAAGGGTGGCAATGTTTGGCTTTTTTTCTCTTTTTCTTTGGGGCAAATGCTTGATTTTTTTACACTGACAGTTTTCATTACACCTATTATTCATACTACTTGGCTCTTATTTCAATTTGATTATTTAAATCATTTTTTTCTTAATTAAAAATAGAGATAAAAAAATGACAATTTTCTTGCCATATTACTTTCCACCAATAGAGGGCGTACACAAAAATATGCCCAAAATTCAAGTTTTTGAGCGCTCTGGTGAATACAAAAATTATTCCCAAGTTACTAATGTCAAATAAATTGCAACTGTATGAAAATTAGTAATTTTGGTCACAAAAGTGATATTTTAATGATTTTTAGAAGTGTGTGCTCTGTACAACATTGGCATACCATAGTCCTACCTGTAGATTCCCCACAGGCAGGGCGGTAGCACTGAACAAGTGACCGAGGTCAGAAGCCTATTTGTTTTGTGTGTGGATGGATGACAACAAAAGCCCTTGACCTGGCTTGTCATAACAAAACAAAAAGATGACAGGTACATGTACTTACTCTTCTTAATTCTCCTCTTCCAAGTTCCCCTGTACTTCTCTCCATAATCATTATCATAATCAATGCCATTATAATCACTTTCTGGCAATATGGCAAATTTGTGACCATTAATGCCAGTTCAAAAAAAAATCTGAACTTCTCAACAAACAACAGGAAATCAATGTTTTGCCAGCAGAAATCATAAAAAATGTGAGTAAAATGTGGTACTAGCAGACAAATTCTATAACATTTTTCAGTTTTATATGATTATTTCACCTACTGAGCTTGACTTTTTGTTTAAATCTCCACAAAACTTTTATCTGCTAAGTTGGATCAAACTTTTTGGAATAGTATTGAGATTGCGATACAGGCAAAACCCCTTGCCCTACTTTTCATCAATAGTTTTTAGCTCATATTCTTGCTGTCAATTTGGTAGCTATTACTTGAATTTGTTTTTATAAAATGTAAATATTTTGTGATTGAATTAGCCTTATGAATATTCTTTATATGTCTGAAGTTTGGACACCCTGTCATACAGACAATGCTAGATACATGATACATGTGCTGTCAGCTGTATAAGGGGTATGACGTCACTCCTACATTGTATAGTAGCAAGACGGAGGACCTATCATGGCAGAAATACATGTATGGACTGAAAATATATCATGTTTAGGGCTGATTCCTGCAAGCCTCATTCAATTTTTGAAAAGGAAAGTTATTTATCTGATGAGTAATAGTTTACAATGATTCAAAAAAATAATCATTATTAAATACTATTGAATCTTGGTGTGTCTACTTTAAAACATTCTGTCAGTACTATGATAAAATTATTTTCTTTCAATATTTGTTTCATAAGTTTTACTAGTAGAGCTTGCAACTTGCTTAGTATCTTCTGTACGTGTAGCTCTGTTCAAATCTTCCTAACAAGTTTAAAGGAGAATGAAACTTTTGGAACAAGATAGCTTGTGTGAAAACAGAAAAATCAAAGAAACAGATCAATGAAAGTTTGATAATAATTGGACAAATAATGAGAAAGTTATGAACATTTGAATTTTGCAATCACTATTGCTATGGACATCCTCAAATTGGCAATGCAACAAAGATGTGTGATGTCACTTGTGAACAACTCTCCCTATTACTTTAGCATGTATTTCACTTAAATTGCCTCTTTTATCACATCTATCAGTAGATCTTATGCTCTTTCTATAGGAGGGCATGTAATACAGATCGAATATACCATGGATAAAGAGTTTTTATCACCATAAGAAAAAGCAAAAAGTGACATATTGAGGGTTTTTATAGTCCATCAAAGGGAAAGTTGTTCACATGTGACATCACACATCCTTGTTGCATTGCCAATGTGAGGATCTCCATAGCATTAGTGATCGCAATATTCAAATGCTCATAACTTTCTCATTATTTGTCAATTTTTTCTCAAAGTTTCTTTGTTCTTATTCTTTGATTTTTATGTTTTGACACAAGTCTAATTGTTCCAAAGGTTTCATTCCCATTTAAATGTACGTATTTCTACAGGGCCCCCATGTAAAACAGTATGTCAATTACTGATGGGGCTAACCTGCTGAAATAAAATTAAACAAATTGATTGAATGAATGAATGAATGAATGAATGAATAAGTTCATGAATTAATAGATAAATGAATTAATGAATGAATGATGCAATCCATCCGTCCTGTCCGTATGTCCATCCATCCATTCATCCATGTCGAATACCATTTGGTGAGATCCTATTTCAGAAGTGAAATACTGCCCTCTGTTGGCTGAGTGTAGATCCATTATTTTAAGTTTGTCACTGAGAGGTACTGAACAGTTCAGTTACATGTCAAATACATGTGTAGCTTAACATTTTGCATATAAACAAAAAGTATTGTGCCTGGGACAGATCCAGCATTTGTATTTCCATGTTACTTTGAAAGCACATCTAAATGTAGAAAATATACATCGTCTATAAAAATATACTAGCTTTTACAGTTTTGGTAAATCCTACCAAAATTGCATATCACTATTCCATTTCATAATTACTAGATCAAGATTTTGTGTATGCATATGCCCTAAAATGGATGTGATGTTAAAAAGGATATAAACCAAAAATGTGTATTATTCAATAAATTTACTGATTTTACATCAGATTTTAATTTGATTTGGTACATGTAAATCATATCTGCATATTTTTGTCTTGTTTATATAAAACATTTTCTCGAGCGTGGAATGGGCTGAAAATTTCACAATACCAGTAATCTTTTTCAGTAGCTTTGTAATATTCAGTTACACTGTACTGAATATGTAAAGTATGTGCTTGAAATGGCTATTTTCAATAAAAATACATGACCAAGAGAGGGAGCTAGACTTAGATTTAAACCCCAACAGCCAAAAAAAGAAATGCTTTATTAGTTCATTTAAATTTCAATGGATAAAAAATGCATTCAATGGCTACTACGCTTTTGCAATATATTATTGTACAATGCCTACGTACTTACCTTGTACGGGAGCAAATGGGAGACTGAATGTCAAACATTCGTACCGTTGCACACACGACGTACCATCCAAAATGTACCGTTGCACGGCTTTAAGAGGTGACGTCACAATACGATTTAATTCATTGCGCTCGGTCAAAATAAAGATGCACTACGCGCAGGAAGCCTGCTGGCTAAATGCGCAATGCTGCCCAAGGTCATGTACGTGTTTGGGATTTTGCTTTCAATGTTTTTGCTCCCTTTTCATAGATTACTATAAAAGGGAAAAACTCTTGTTTTTTCATATTTTTTGCTAAATTCCAAGGCGTTGTACAACACAAATAGCGAATTGATTATACTTATTCTTATTCGTGCAATGGTACGAGATTTCGCACTCATGCCTATTTGCTATTTGTATACTGTTTGATGATAGTTGAGTATAACTGTAGTTCACATTACCGACCCTTTACCAAAGCTAAAGACAGGCTTTAGAACTAGGTCTGCATATTTCAATAATGCTGGTGTATAATAAAGGATGCATTTAATCTTGTAGTCCACAATACAGATTATACACAATATATGAACTTTTATTTGCCCAGGGTAGCCCTGTTTTCTTAATATATTATTATCACCATTATACCGCCAAAGTCGAGAGCCTGACAAGAAGACAGAAGGTCCAGGTGGAAAATAAAGTGATATGAACAGATATGATGGTAATATCAGAAAAACAAAACACTGAAAATGTCATTAAAATTGAACAAGGAATAACAAAGTTATTTAAAGGTTTGCACTAAAGTGAAACAGTTCTACATGTTTTTACGTGTACATGTATCTTCATTCTTCATGAATATGCAGTGGGCAAGCTCAATGATATAATTTTATTCTTTAGTATTTTACTCAAATTTTGTCCTCCAAGAATGAAAAAAGTTTGAAACCTATTGCATAATCATGAGGGGGTGCATATAAACTGTTTTTATAAAATATTACTAAACTTAAAGATTCAATAACTTTGTTATCAGATTTTCGATGATTTTTTTAGCATTTTTCTCTGTGAATTTCGCTCAATTGATTTAGATATAATAATTATCAGGCTGGAAACTCTGGATTAGCCCTTTGGTATGACTCGTCTAGGGATCAAATCCCATGACCTCCTGTTCATTAGGCGGGTGCTATACCACTGAGCTACCATGTCTGATATGCTGAAGTGTGGTAGAAGAGAGTAGAGACATGTTAAACCATCTCTACTGTACACATTGTTCCAACTGATCAGTGGCCTATTAGGTTTGCTGATTGGAATACTTTCCAACGGAATATTTATGGTATATGCAATAAACTATTAAAAATTTAGTAAAATAAAAGAAAATACTAATAGTGTACATGTAGATACAATGTCATTTTTTTTAATTGTGGGAGAACTTGGGGAAAAGTGTGAAATTGTTACTAAATGTCACTAAAATAAAACTTTAGATTTCATGATTGGACTTCTCCATCTTTGCACATACCGTACATGTATATTTGTACGATTAAAGGGAAATCTAACATTGATGATAATTGATTTGTGTAAAAAGAAGTAAAAATTCATTATGAAATCAGATCTATATGAATAGAGAAAAAAGAATTGTGAAAGTTTGAAAGTAATTTGAAAATGAATAAGGAAGATGAAATATATTTTTATCTTCCTTATTCTTATTATGTTTGAATGAATGAGACTATCAAGACTGTAAATCCCAAATTTGGTACATGTAAATTTGACAAGTGTCCGGAAACTTCCATTTGTCATATGCTTTATTATTTGTGTTCCACCCTTTAAAGTCAATTCCACCAAGAAAAAGCTGATCAGAAACAAGCATAACTGAAAATTTCTAATGAGAAAAATTTTATATATTTTTTATGGAACACTTTATGATAATTTCTGTGCAAATGGAAGAGACACTGATGTCACTCACAAATTTGAATGATGCATTTTTATCTTTTTTTAAATTTCTTTTGTACAGATTTGACAATGAGAGTGAACCATAAGTGTTACAACAATTGTAATTGAACATGTTCAGGAATGAATAAAACTTTGTTTCATTTTACAATGGGGAGAAAATGAAAATATTTCATATAATAAAATACAAAAGAAATAGTGAGTTGATGATGTCAGTGGTCCCTTTATTTGAACATCGACCAGGATGTCATACATGTACATGTGCATAACTGTAAAGAAATTTAAAGGAAAATTTTAAATGACTTAATTGAATTTCTTATTTTACATCCAATTTTTATAAAAATTGCAGTGAATCCAGTGATATGCTTGTTTGATTTTTTTTCTCTTTATTGAAATCAATTTTTTGTTGTGGTGGACTTAACCTTTTAAGTAAATTATTTCTTTTTCGTATGGGTGGTAATGATACATGTATATACTGTATGTACTAACATGCATATTGAAACGTGCATTTAGATGTACATTTATTACAACTTTTACAATTTTGTGTCTTTCTTATTTCTTGTCTGAATTTGTTCAAAATTTATCTTTATGCTTCTCAGATTTTCTAAAATTCCCCTTGATTATTAAACTTGAACATTTTTTTGTCAAATAAAAAAATAATTTTTTGTTTAAATGTATCGGCTCATTAAGTTATACCCCATTAGCAATTTAGTTGGGCTCTTATTTCACTAATCAAAGCTATTGTTTTTGTTCATCATTCAAAGAAAAAATGTGGAATATCCATTGTCTCCTTTTTTACTAATATGTATTACAGTTGCAAATGCCAGTACAAATAAAGAACTTGTATTGCATGTTAAGTTTAGTTGTCTTGCCTCTTAAAAAGAAATTGGTATTGTAGGTCAATGAGATAAAAGAAATACTAAAGTAATACCTAGACTGTCATAGTACAAGTAGAATTTTTCATTTGTTATAAATAAATGCTGTCTCTAACAAAGTGGTGTGAAGTTCCTTTACTTTTACATTACTAAATATGGTTACTCATTTACTTTCTTTTGTGTACAATGTGCTGCTATGTTTAGTAAGTACCCTATAATAAGTACTATGAGAAGGATCTTTCTTGTCACTAATGTCTAGAGAATGAATAACCAGGATGGATTTGTGGTTGAAACAGCCCTTTTCATGCATCAACACATGCAGGAAATTTGAAGGGATTTTCAAACAGGCCTTGTGAAAAGTTTTTTAGTTGGCATCCGTTTCTGTTTGAAGCTTACTGCCTCATTGGCATCTACTAATTGCAGTTTTTAAATTGGCAGTGAAGCCCTTTTGGCTGAATGAGTAAACCGCCGGGTCATAAGTTCATGATTTTTGTGAATATCAAATAGTTCAAGTCTTCATGGGCTTAAAGCGTGTACAGTGTATCAATTTCTTAAATAAAACTTTGTCCAAGTATCATTCGTTTTCAAAGTTTGAATTCATTGTCAGATTAAACAAATCAGAATGATCTAAAATCTGATTTTTATTGGAAAATTTTACAATTGAATTGTAATTTCGCTTAGGCCTAAATGTACATGTATGATATATAGTGCTTATCCATTTCTCATGCAGGGAAAGGGATGGAAATGTCAGGATATAATCCTAATATTTGAAAACTACCATTACTTTTCAAATTCTAAATATCTGAATTTATTGAAATGAAGTGTTTTCAAGGAGTATCTAATAAGAGACATAAAACTATTACTAACAGAGGCCACTAAATCTGATAAACAGTTGAATTCCAATTTTCATGAAGAATATTTTTTTAATCAATAATTCAGAAATGATTTACATGTAGCAGTCAAAATACTTTTTCAAGTGATGGTAATTTCTTTTTTCAATATAATATGTTTACAGACTACAGTACATGTACCCTCGATTTATTGAAATAAATGAGAGAAAAAAAAGTTTTTACACTGATAGGAACTGATGTTTGTACATAGTGTTTGATTGTTCATAGGGTTGATGTGATTACTATACATTGATCATTTATGGTACAAATCAAATGTATGGTAAATCACTATTTAAAGCTTTGTGATACAATCTCAGGTTGCATATTTTAGCAAACAGAGGTGGACTGTATTTTTAACTTGTTGGTCTGTTAGAGACTAGTTAATTATGCAATAACGTCATGCATTTTCAACAGACCCCATGCATGCTCAGTCTGCAATGTGTTAAGAACTGTCAGTTATTATTTTGTCAGTTGCTTGTTCAAGGATCTGACTAAAAAAAACCTGTCTATGATTTCCTTATAAACAGACAATATGCCAAATTAAGCCCTGAATGATTTTGAATACCTCAGTTATAACCCAGAAAATGAAATCTTATTAGTTGATGTGTGTGCATATTTAAAGAAAGATGCACTGTTGCTCTTCCTGAAACTGTGCCAAATTTGTTGATAGAGGTATAATTGAGATAGCGTGCAAGTTCTATTAATCTTGTCCTTCTTTTTGATCTTTCTAGTTCCCCGGGGACCTACTGAGATTAGTGTCGAATCTACGAACATTGGACCTCTCAGACAACAAATTGCCCTCTCTTCCTCCAGCCATCGGGAAATTTCAGCACTTAAAAAGCTTCACGGCTAATTCAAATAGACTCGGTGAGCGCAAATTTGCACATATTTCATCTCGTTATGCAGACATGCGTGTTTACAGAGTCTGCATATTTTCAAAACAAATATTTTCCCTCCCCACCGAAGACAATCGGGAAAAGTTTTTAAGAAGAGGATTGTGATGAGCATTGACATGAGTAGTGCCTGTTTGGATGGGAGGTGCGAATAACTCAATTAGCGTGCACCTGGTTGACATGTTCACAGCAAGAATAGTATTGGGCAAACCATAGCCTCTATCATGCCATACATTGATTGTTGAAAACAAATCACAGCACATAGCCATAAAACATCTTGGTTTAATGGATCTAAAGTTTGTTTTACAAACATAGGATCATGGTTTTGAATCCCAGCAAATGAATTTGGGACTTGTGAGTGATTTTATTGTCCATCTCTTTCTGCAGTCGGCCCCAAGACCCAGACCACAGCTAAGTCATAGCAAAGATATCAAGTTGCCCTTATTATAGCCAAGCGCTCTGCATAGAATGGATAAGGAGGTAATCAATAATGACATGCTAGGATAAAAGTAAATAAAATGGTTAAACTTCGTTATAAAAATTAGTATTCTTATTTATTTTATTTGTCTGCATAGTATGCTTTCAAAAATAAATATGTGGAGCTATTAAAGTGTGACCCATCTACAACCTCTGTACGTGCAAGCTATAAGAATCTGAAAGAGTGAGTTTTAAGCCAAGAACTTGTGAGGTTTGAGACTTCAATCTAAACTTCCTCTCATGTTTCTGAAATGACACGGAGAATGAGCTGGCTGGGTGTCTGAAACTTCCCAAACTTTTTACGCTTTTTGTTTATGGAGAGATTAAGAATCTCGTATGTTACGGTTAAGCCAGGCAATGTGCGAAGACATCTTGTCTTACTGCATGTATGAGAGGTGATAACCAGAACAGATGTACGCAGACTCAACCCTGCACAGCATGGCCACATGGCACGCAAGCGAGCCAGCTAACTAGATCTAATTGTGAGAGATGGTTAGGTGTGGGATACTTAGGGAATCCTGGCTCCTTCATGGTTTACCCTCTAAAGACTTAATGCCAAGGTATTTCAATCTCATCACTTGGGACATTCCTTGAAGAAAACCCCTAAGAATAGAACCTCGGCTTCTCTCAATGAAATGAAAGAACTTGCCTCATTGGCATGAGCCTATTTAAGGGCACAATAATTTGCTTCAAATCTAAATGCACATTGAAGGGTATTTATAGGAAGCACATTCACATAAACATGTCGGTCAGGCAATGAGCAGAATTAGTTTGAATAAAATTCTATTTACTAGATTTAACAGGAGAGTTCAATACCTTCATGGCAAGTAAACTCCTCCTGATTATTTGCCTTTAAAGTTCAGAAACCTCTTTGAGCTTATGGTCAAATTTGTACTCTGAACATTCAAGGATCAGTAAATTCAGACCCATTTTATGAACAACAGAAATAAACAAGATTTATAAAAATAGGTTAAATACCACTATGGTCAAAGGTAAAAAATGTCAATGGACTTTGTTGATAAATGCTTTTCATATACATACATTTTCTGTAGATTAACCATCATTAAAAAACATTGTTCATGATATTGATGATAATATCACCTTGGATTACATTGTGATAACAATATAATACCAGGGGGCATTTTTCACAAATAGGTAAGTGGGACTTAGAGTTGCACATAAATTTAAAGTTGTGTGCAGTATTAAACACATCACCCCGTACTGTACATGTAGGGGAAGGCGGGGTAAGTTGTGACTCTTTTTGCATTTTGCATGTTAGAACTGAAATGACTAATAATATTGAAGTATTAAAGTACCTTGCCTTTAAGTTTGATTCTTGGGAAATATTTTTCACCTATATAGGCCTAGGCCTACATGTATACATTGTATGTCAAATGGCTCAACTTGCCCCATCTGTGGGGTAAGTTGTGCCACAAAAACTATGTACAAAATGTATGCGGGAAAAACCGGAATGTCAATTTCTTATTTAAAGTCTTTTTCACTTGCTAATTCTCTATAAATACTAACTTCCCGTATAAAAGTAAAAGAACTGTCATGTGAATTTGCTCCGTTCTGCCTGCGTATCAATGGCTTTTTAAGGTTTGTTTTTTATTATACATTACCAAAAGAATTATCATGGCTCAACTTGCCCCATGTTGGCTGGCACAAATTACCCCAGTCCAAACTTAATGCGATATTTTCACATCCACACATTTCTTATGCATCCATCATGTAAAAGACTATGACAAGAATGAGAATCCATACCTGGATTAACAATATTGTTATTTCTTTATTATATTTTGTGTGGGTAAAAAGCACTGATCTATTTCACACCCTTTTACTTTTTTGGCCGAAATTTGTATTTTTCGCTCTAAAAAGGTACTTTATGTTTCGAAGTTGAAAACAATGTGGTGGGGTCAAGGGTTATGTAATGGGTCATCAATGCATGACACCACCACAATGTCTGACTCATTCATTATTGGCCTGGGGCTGGTGGCTCAACTTGCCCCTATGCTCAACTTACCGGTACCCCGCCTTCCCCTACTATTAAATTAGATTGCGCGTTACATATACATGTACATGTATCATGTGCGCGTGCATCAGCATGAAAGTGTGACTCTACAATAAAGTCACAACTGAACTCTTCATGAAAAACCCCTAGAAGCAATGATAAAGTATGATGTGTTATAAGTTTTAAAGGTGGTTCGAACCGGGGGGGGGGAGCACTCAAAATTATATTTTTAAGGGGTTGTGCCTCACAAAACCCTCTAATGGGGTATAAGGGACTGACTACAAGGGTAAAATATGGTGTCTTGGGAACTAAATACATACCAGGCAGAGTGAAAAACAGTCTACAGAACGGGATGGCGGTACTTTAGGTACGGTGCATGCTGGCGCTATGCATGTAGGCCTCTATGTGGACTCTAGCGTCTACTTAGTACGGAGGGAGTTGTAAAGCCGTGTATGCAGCTAGCTTCGCAGTGCTCTCGCTGCACAATTTTGGCAGGGCTTGGGAACTGAGATGGTTTGTAACGGGGGTCTTGTGAACTGGATGGGGAGGCTACTGAACAGAAACTTTGTCTTCAGAGTATCTTGAGAACTGAAAATTTGGTCTGAAAAAGGGGGTCATCAAAGCGGCATGTCCCCGTACCACCTATGTATAGTGCCCACCTCCTGGTCACCAGGATTCACATTTTTCACTCTGTGTTGTGTACAGTAGTATTCTCCTTGTCTCCAGTGCATTCTTTTTCTTGTTATATACCATATGGCAGAAAAGTAAGGATTGGAAAGAGTACCAAAGTAATACAATCTATGTGCATGTACATGTAGGCCTATTAGGTTATTGGAATGCAAATACACTTAATACATTGGTGGTCAGTGAGATTTGAGTTGAGCACGTTAATTCAGTATCCTATGCGCGAAGGTGTGATTTTGCCCCATTTTCATCCCAAATATCTCCTATGTACACATAATGTAAATATCCTCAAAACCTCGGTCTTGACACTTTTTTCCCCAAAACTTTGTCCAAAATTTTTCAAAAGAATTATTTACATTTTTATCCTACATGTACAGCCCTTTGGAATCTGTGATTAATTCAACCCTAGATTATTCATTACTTGGGCTGCAAGTACTGTACGTGTATCTCTTGAACTAACTAAAGAACTTGCAAAGTACAACTACCCAAGATTCTGCCAAGTGATGGGTATACAAAACTTGATGTAAAGATGACAATTTAAGATGATGGATGTTGCAATAAAACTCTATATCCTTGAACTCTGGGTTGAAAGAATGATGAATTATATCCCATCCACCTATCATGTTTTGAGTAGGGGTGTTAGAAATTCGATATTTAGAAAGAAAATATCACTGTAAAGTCATAATAGAACATTGGGTTGAAAGAATGATGAATTATATCCCATCCACCTATTACGTTTCGTTTAGGCAGAGGTGTTAGAAATTCAAGATTTAGAAAGAACATTCCACTGTAAAGTCAAAATATATGACTAATGTCTGCTTTGCCAGCAATATACTGTGAACAATCTTCTTCATTTGTTGATTAGATTAGATTGGATATCAGATATTTGTACTAAATTGTCGACATTGTCTAATATCTAACGTCTTTTTATATTATTGACACAATTGTCTGTAATATCATTTTTGTTATTTTTCTTGCATCCATTCAAAGTGAAAAAAAGAATTTATTATAATTGTTCAGTACTTGAAATAATTGAATAATTGTACGGTACTTGTGTCATGATATAATACGTGTACTCGTCGTATCCTTATGTTCATGGTTTTCTAAATATGAATTTTCCTTTTTAATTAAAACTGACCATGAGTAAGGACCTTTTCAAAAAATGACAAAAGTACGTAGAACTTGTAAAGTCAGAATGCTAACAAACAAAAATTTATCAACTTTGATGCCATGTTACAAAGAGAATTAATTCCAGCAATTTATGAAGGAATGTGCTACTTGCACTGGCATAATAATGTACCTTTAAATTTGCTTTGCTTTGACTCCTTGTGTATCAAACAGTCTTGGCCAAAGCGCATATATGGTGCCAGTCTCCAAAGTAATTTGACATCTAACTAAATTCAAGTGTTGAAATAGAGACAGATACATAGATAAGAGAACCATGAGTACAATTTAGTATTTGATTTTTATCCACAATTGTTTTGATTTTGTGAACTCTGACCCTGTTTTGAGTGTTTGATTGACAGGTTTAGCAATTTGAGCCATGACCTTCCTACTCATATTAGGTCATGGGTCAAAGGTCAAGATCACTCCTAAGAAATGTTTGATAATTTGATCTGTGCAAAGTGGGAGGGAAATATCATAGTAAGTCAGTACCTTATGATAACCCTCATATCAGACAAGTTTTGGCTCAGAAAAGGTGTCCCTGGAGGCTTGATTACTGAAGGCCTATGTAGAGATTTCTGGAAAGACACACATGATAGACTTAACATTTTCATGGATCAGATCAAAAGAAATATTAAACATGTAATCAATAAACAAGTAAAAATTTATGCCTGTTGTCTATTGAACAAATATACTTTTGCTGCTTTATAAAGTTATCCAAGAAAAAAATATGAATTATTTTTTAGATCATGATTACAAGCTTGATTTTGAATTTTCCTTAACAAGCTTGAACTTTTTTTTAATTTGATAATATGAGCTAATATTCATTTCAATTATGGATAAATATTTTAGACATCAGATATTTTATGGTTGTGTTTCCTTCAATATGAAGGAGCAAAAAAAAAACTTAATTTAGATGCGCATTTGATACCTTGAATACATGAAAATGAACTTTGTTCAACCTCGAAGATGTAATGTGTGAGTGATGAGTATCTAAGTTTTATTATGTTACTTATAAAGCAACTACTGTATATGGATCATATATAAACATACTGTATATCGCAGTGTAATATTTAAGCACAAGTCCACTCCAACAAAAAAAAATGATTTGAATAAAAAGAGAAAAATTCAACATACAACAATCCAAATTGGTGAAAATTTCATAAAAATCTGATGTAAAATAAGAATATTAAATTTTGCTTAATTTCACATAACAGTTAATGCACATCTTTGTTTGTATGCAAATGGGGGACTGATGATGTCACCCATATTTCTTTGGTTTTTTATTATATGAAATACAGTATTCTAATTTTCCCCTCATCGTCATGTGATGAAAAGTTTTATTCCTCCCTGAATATCTGAAGTTACCATTGTTTTAATAACATTTTATGGTTCAGTCAAGTTGGTCCTTGTCATATTTGTAAAAATTGAAATATTGTATAATTCAAACTATTAAAAAAATATTAATAGTGAGTGAGGGAAATCATCGACTCTCATTTGCATGTCACTGATTTCTGCATACTATTTTGTGAAAAATAATCATAACTTTCTAATTTTACAACCGATTTTGAGGAAATTTTCAGTGTTATGTCTGATGGAGTTTTCTATATTGATTCAAATCCACATTATTCTGGGTGGACTTGTCCTTTAAATTATGAACTCTTTTAGACCGTAAATTCACATATTATTTTTAACATATGTGAAAATTTGTATTTTGTCTTCTTTATTTTTTCCATCAAACTGTAGATGGATTTGTTTTCATAAAATGTAATGTACAAAATTGAGTTAATCTGTATTAATAATCATATTTGGTAAGTTAAAAGGCATGGCTTGAATCTTATAATAATTATCACATCAGTCAACTCTTCATTAGAGTGTGTGTTGATCTCATTTGCAGCTTGATTTCTCTCCTCTACCTGGGCAAGGTCAGTCATGAATTCAACAACACGATTGCTTGTTGACTAAAGTTATTTGAAAAACTTAAGTCTATACTTCCTACATGTAGTCATTTGGAAATGAATGTCATTTTTTTAAAAAGCATGACTTCTTCCTACAAAAATGAAGTGTATCAGGGAAATGCCAATCTCTTGAAGTATCCAAATATTTTGTTGATTTTTATGAAATGATATTCACCAAATTGAATTAAAAATCAGTATGTTAAATTCATTTCTGTAATGGTTTTAACTTTTAATCACCAGTTCAATGAAATATGATTGTTGTGCTCTTTGTCTTTCTCAACTCCAGTTATCTTACCAGAAGATTTCTTCTCGCTGAAGAAGCTTGATACACTCTGTTTATCTGGTAACCGTTTGACGAGCATCCCATCATCCATTACTAGACTGTCGTCTCTGAAATCTCTTCACCTATCTGGCAATCAGATCAAGAACTTCCCTACAGACATAGGGGCCCTAAGACATCTCGATGTACTGGATCTATCAAAGAACCTGATAACTCAGATACCCGATGGCTGCCAGACCATCCAAGCCATAGAAATCAATCTTAACCAAAATCAGGTAATTAACCAAATCTTTCATGTTAATTTCAGTGATCCTATAAAACATTTTGATGGCAGCATCAGTTGTCCTAAACCCCAAATCAGAGCATAAAGTAATTTATCAGGTATCATGATATCTATGCATTAAAAATGAGAAGTGATAAGTTTCATAAGTCTAAGCTCTTCTATCCAATGCTTATATAGCCCAGGGGCGGATCCAGGATTTTGAAATAGGGGGGGCGCCAGCGGCGAGGGTGTGGGAGGGGGGATACCCCCCTCCCACGGCAAGGACTTTTTAAAAAAATCATGTCCAAAAGTCGTATTTTGAGAGCACCTTTAGAAGAAAAATGCACACTTAAATCACTGTAACTTCATGACTAAAAGACACATACTGACTCATTTAGGAGCTGGTTTCCAGTCACACACCGTATAAGCGGTCATTCAAAACATACATTTGGCAAAGGCTCTTCACTTGCTTGCACGAAAGTATTTTTATTCTCCCCCCCACCCCCCCCCCCCGTCACATAAAATCTTCGCTCCTTACGCTGACATATAGCTGCCTATACACAGCAAACGCGGAGTGGGGTCGACTGGTGATTGAGAATATACAATTTTGCTCCTTGATAATTCGTTGGAATGATTGCTTCGGCGAAACTTAGTTGGGGGCAGGGGCGGATCCAGCCTTCGCCAATAGGGGGGCCCGGAATTTTTTTTCAGCCATATTTTCCCCGATCGGCCACTCGAATATGATATTTGCCGGGATTTTTGGTATCTTTAAAGGGGTAGTCATATTAGTCACTTCTTAGCTTTATTCTTATGAATAAACATAAATATATAATACCATAATCATTATTTATATAATGCGAGCGCGAAGCGCGAGCTATTTTTTTTGGGGGAATCGTATTTACTTTTTTCTAAAAGTTTTGAACATTTTCGGCAATCCTGAAAAAAGATGTGTATGCAAGTGAATAATTATTACGAAAGTGAAGCGCGAGCAAAAATGAACTGATGGAAAAGGTACTGTTAAGGACTTGCTTGCAGTTAGCCATGAAGACGTTACATATATTTTTAAAAATCAAATAATGCGAGCGCGAAGCGCGAGCTGAAATTTTTTGACATTTTTACCTAAGGAATGGAAATTCTAAGCACTTTTTGTAACTTAACAGAATAGGTATATAACTAAACGATTAGTGCGAGCGCGAAGCGTGAGCAAAAAATTTCGTGATTTAGACCTACTGAACGAGACACTCTATTCAAGTTTTGTAAATCATGAAAAGGATGAGGAAGTGGGGATCTTCCTTACATTAATAATGCGAGCGCAGAGCGCGAGCGGAAAATTTTTATATACGTTTTGAGCTGATCGAAAACGTATTTGTTATGGACTGCTTGAACTTAGCCATGAAGACGTTACATATTTCAACATTCAAATATTGCGAGCGCGAAGCGCGAGCTGAAATTTTTGACATTTCTACCTGAATAATAGAAATTTCAAGCACTTTTTGTAATCGTGGAAAGGATGAGACAAAAACTGAACATTATTGATGCGAGCGCAAAGCGCGAGCGGAAAAATTCTGGACACTCTATTCATGTTTTGTAAATCATGAAAAGGTTAAGCTATTGGAAATTTTCATACATTAATAATGCGAGCACAAAGCGCGAGCAGACAATTTTTTATATTGTTATCTGAAACTGGATAATTATTTAAATGGAGAACAAGGTGCGTATCTGAATAAACGTGTGTTTGAGATATCGACCTAGAATTTGGGTATTCTAAATACCTTTTTTTTACCATGAAAATCAATAAAGCGAGCTCAAAGCGCGAGCTAAAAATATATAATATTCAGATCTGAAAAGGGGTCACTTTAAGCTCTGTATTGCAAGCACTTTGTGGAAAAATTGTGAGGTGAAGAAGGATCACAGTTAAAACAGAGCTAATATTTTCAATTATTGTTACTTTGAGTTTTGACATAGGACCGGGATGTTCTATAAGGACATTATGTCATCATAAGAAAATGATGACTATCTTCCTATTTCTCTTCCTAAGCATGAGAGCGCAAAATCTATTAATATTATGGCCTGAAAATTGGACATTTAAGCACTTTTGTAATTATGCATAAGATGCACGAGTTTAAAATCTATCAATGCGAGCGCAAATCGCGAGCAGAAATTTATGATTAATTGTCATTAAATTGTGATTTTAAGTAGTTTGTTTTAGAATTAATATTGAGATATACATAACTCACTAATCAAAATGCAAGCGTGCAGCGCTAGCTGATACGTTTTGACAATCTGACCTAAATAGGGATACTTTGAGAACTTCATGGAATACAGGAAAATAATAGGTACCTGACAAATCAAATTTTGCGAGCGCGCAGCGCAAGCAGAAATTGTTAATATTCAGACCATAAAACAGAATTTTTTACACTTTTAAAAAATCAATTTGTGAATAAAACAAAATAATGAAAGTTCAATTTCCCAGCTGAAATATGTTTTGTATATTGACTTCAGAATTTGATATTTTAAGGTCCATATTGAGCAAGATATCACCTAAAAGGCAATGCGAGCGCAAAGCGCGAGCGAAAATTTTATATCCCGACATGAAAGATTAAAAAAAATAATAATTTCCAAGTCTTAATTCCCCTTATCTTATTTTATTCACTCATCTTCCTCCTCTTATGCTTGCCTTCCTTCTTTTCTCCCCTCTTTTCCTTTTTTCATTTTTCCTTCCTTTTCCCCTTTTTTTTTCTTTTTTTTTGCTCCGCCAATAGGGGGGGCCCGGGCCCCTCGGGCCCCCCCCTGGATCCGCCTATGGTTGGGGCGCCCTGGATAATATGCCTCTGAATCTACCAGAAAGTGTAAAAGTTAGTTTACATTAAATACAAATATGTCTGACCTATACATTTCAGTGAAAACGTACATGACCAAGGCAGAATGATAATGCTGCGCACGTGGCGCCCGATACAGGGCTTCATCTTTGAGTGAAGAATAATCTCGGGGATAGACATCATTCGCATCGTTGACACTTTCTCTCGCGATCTGTTACTTACAATTTACATGTATTTGCCATAAAGACGGACAAACGCATGTTACAAAAAACACAAAATTTCGGGAAAAAATGATATCCAATCCAACATCTTCACACTGGTCACTGCACTGCAACTCCCGATTACAAGTGGTGCAACTTTCCAACCAATCGACTTGCGCGCCCTGGAATTCCGGAATTTACATATTGCAATACAGTATGACAGAGGTGCATTTGTGCGAACACAAAGGCCATGAGCGTAAGTTAAAATATAGTTTTGACTAGATCTAGCCCTTGAAATTGACTACATTGTACCAATCCAGTAAATATAACCATCAAAAAAAAAAAAAAAAAAAAAATCCGGCGAAAATAGGGGGGCGCGCGCCCGGGGCGCCCCCCTCTGGATCCGCCACTGTAGCCCATGCTTACTGTAGCAAATCTTTAGTAATTAGAATAATCTTTAGGTTAATTTTGCATTGCATAGAATAGGAGTAAGTTCTATAACAGGCTGAGCTACAAGCCAAGACCTGCTCAGCATTAAAACATGCATAACTTGTACATCAGTTGACCTCGAAGGATGGGTGCTTTCCACCTTTAACAATTTTCATCTACCTGTACCTGATGGTCTGTCCAATGGGTCTACAGCCAAAGTTCAGAACAGAGTCCAGCTCACTCCATCATCATGGAACGGAAATGGATAAGACACAGACACGCTTTGTGTGTAAATTCAATCAAACTTGTTATAGTCATCAGAGTCTATAATAGTAACCAGGATTCCTCATCAACCTATCTGTTATTGGCATTTGCAATTTCGAGAATTACCAGAATGACAACCAAAGTTGACATCATAATTTCTACTGGGTTTGAGTCATCTTTCTTGGCCAAGGGGTAAACACTTTCAATGTACATGTACGCATTACATCAGTTGGATGATGGATTTGGTGGACATTAATGATAAGTGAACTGTTATTACAAGCTGGCTTCTCTGGCTTCATTCTCACTCATGCAACTTGTCAAAAGTCTCTGTTGTCACCTCTTTTAGCAGGAATCCTACCATAAGGATACTCTGCATCTTTCATTGAGGCTTTCCTGCGATGTCTTGTTACATGTCTATGGTTAAATACTCTAAAAAGCTGCTTGCAGTATTTCTGCTGGCAAGACATTGCTAGAACCTTTGACAAGGTGCCATAGACCTACTAGACCATTAGCTTTAGGTGGCAATAGCTCTTAATATGAAAGAACTGTGTATATATCATTGATTTTTATTTTTCATTTCATTTCTATAATGTCATTTCTATAATGAGTACCCCTCCCAGGGGAGGGGTACTCAATTATAAAATGATATCTTTGTGCCGCACACACAAAAAATGAAAAGAGGGGCTCTTGAAATAAATTTTGATGTTAAAATGGGGGTCTCTAGAAGTCCTGAACTGCTTTAGGATCAACGATTGCTAAATATGCAAACTCTTTAATGCAAGTTATTTTAATGGGTTGAGGAATTAGACCCTTTGTTTGAATAAGATGAAACAGAATGTAATGAATAAATGTAGAAAGTTATGTAGCTGAATTAATGCTTTAATCTTTTTACAGCTATGCAATCAATAAGTTTATAATAATCCCATAGGCCATTGAACTATCCCTCTATCCATTCTCCATCGTGTCTATTTCAATGATTGTCCATATGATATTGGTATGATTGAAATAAATCAATCTATCAATAAATGTAGGTTTTAGAGCTCACAATCCACCTGCATTAGGTTTTTTGTTTATTATTACGTAACTGATTCTATGCCAATCAATTAGTTTACATAATTACATGATGCACATAGACAATTGAACTCTCCACTCACTCTCTCTCGCCAATCTGTCTATATTATACCCCTTTCATAAACCCAATTATGCAGCTAATACTAAAATAGCAGCATAATTTGGTCGTAAAATTGGAGGAGGAAGAGTGTTATCCGCATTATTTTGATGCTGCTATTATCCGCATAATAGCAGCATCGGGACAAGATTTTGAGTTTATAAACGCATTTCCAAATAATGCGGATAATTGCCATGTTGCGGTCACAAGATCACCCTTTTCCAACACAACCGCATCGGAGGGGGCGTGTCCAGTTGTCATGACGATTATCCGCCTTTTTCAGGACGGGCGCTCGTAAAAATAATGCGGCTTATTTTCGGAGTTTGTGAACGCAATTTTTATTGAATTATCCGCATTACTCTTAGGCGGCTAATTGGAGGATGGGTTTATGAAAAGGGTATTATTGTCCAATCGACTGACACTCTTTTTGATTTTTAACCATGTTTTCCCCAAAACCCGGGGGGTCAAAGAAACAATTACCATTTTGTGAATCAGATGGTCAACTTTCATCTTTACATAAAAATGAAAAGGGACACAGTCTTCTCTTACTTTTTTATTATTCATTTGACATTCAAATCATTAAAGACAAGTGAATGCATACAGTCATATTAAAAGAAGACCCATGACAGATCTGAATAAACAGAACAAGCAGGGCATACATAAAGAACATAGCATATAATAACAGTAGAGCTTTAAAATTCATCACTAGAATGACATGGAATAAAATATTCTACAAGTATATAATTGTAATGAAGAGCTACTGTAAGAAAGAAACAAAAAGAACTCCTTGAAAACAAGGAGAAAAGTGAATAAAGGTGGATTTGGTATATACAAAATTGAGATAAACATACTTCATAATACCATGGACCTACATAATAATACAAACCCTATGTTTGCCCCGAAAGTTTGATAGCAGTACACACCATTGGCACAACTTCAAAACATAGCTAGTGGTATAACGCCCATCAGGTAAAAGAGACATCAGCACTGATTGGGTTGTTGTCATCCACAAAAAGTTCATTTTCCCAGCTGGATCAAACTTGGCTATACACAGCAAAGTTCTTCTTATGCTTGTTCTCACTGCCAAGGTCAAAATAATCTCAAACTTCTCATACCATCTGTGCTTCTTCATCTCATAACAGAGCATATATCTCTGAATATTTGTCTTCATCAGGCCTAATTAATATTTCATCCTGTGACCTCGATAAAGAGTACAGCCCGTAAGTGTGTAGAAGTTACTTTGAGAGCAAGAGAAAGTGCAAGTTTTTGTAGACCTCCTCGTAATAATTCCTCTTTTAAGTTGTATCAAGGAGTCTTTTCTGGGGAGCATTTCGTGGAGTAAATATATTTTCACTATTTGTTATAAGCTACTGAAATCCTTCCAACCTGATTGGCTCAGAGCAAAATTTGTCAGGGAATATCACCATCAAGATGGTCCATGAAACATTCCCGGGACTGAAGCTGTTACACTTTTTCTTTTAACCAAAGCTCATCCCATAATCGCTCCTCATCTTCACCTTGGCGCTATCACAGACATCACTGCTTTCACCATTTTGCACATCAATTACAACAGAAGTCATTATTTTGTGTGCTCATTTTGGTGAATGAATTCCGTTTTTTAAGACTAAAAAATGAAACGAACCCTAGAAAAAGTAAAGAGAGTGAGGCTCAGACAAAGAGGATGAATGTGAAGAAAATGATATGTGTAGAAAGAGAAAATATTGGGAAGGGATTATTTGCTCTGTTTTCATTTTCATCTCAAATCCTTTATTTTTATTGATGTAATTCTGTTCATTGCTGGTATTATCTAACACTGACAAATCAGAGTTGTCATGCAAAAGAAAGACGAGTCATGATTAATCTTACAGATACATGTACCTAATTACTCACGATTTGACAATTGACATTGATTTGTTTTGAATGTAAATTATAAACTAAACAGAGAAATACAAAAAAAATATGGAAATCATTAGGATGGAAACTACCTATTAGATTCCATTTTTAGAATTACATGCAGATGGCTGGATGAGATAGAATAAATTTTTAGGTCAAGGGTGTTATGATTGCATGGTGAGCTCAGTTCAACCTCCGGTCTGCTAATGCCCTCTGCAGTATGAAAGAGGGTATTAATGTAATCATATCTGGCAAAATTTATTATTGACTTAAAACATAGAATATGTCCTTGCGCTGAAAGGAAGTTGCATGAATCGAGAGTAGCCACAGGGCGGGATGAGATGGGGATCCAAATATCTCTTTTTATAAGATAATAATTACTGCATTTGACCCTTCAGTGATGAACTTTTGCAAGGCCAGTACAAAATAACTAGATCCTGCCCCTGTCTTGTCACTTTTACAATTTTGAGTAGCCTGTACTTGCTTTTAACCTGCATTTATATTGTCTCCATGTAGAGGATAACTTTCTGTGCCCAAAATAATCTTTTTTTATAATTATCTTATTTTTTAATCTTAACCGTCACTAAAGGGCCGTCTGCACCAGCCTGGGTTTTTAAAACGAGCGTGCTGTTTCTGATACAGCATATTATCGCGATCTGAACAGTCTCGAGATTATTTGTAATGGAGACGAAATTATCGTGCTAGTTCGCAAGATTAATCTCGAGATTGCAATCCCAAGTCAACTTGGGATACAAATTATCCCGCTAATTCGCAGGTGCAGACGCACTCTAGATTGTTTTATTCATGGCGTCAGACCATAATGCATCGATGCTTCGCTCGAGCAGGAATCGCTCTTCTTGCGATGGTGGAGACGGGGTTTCTTGAATCTCGAGATATATCGCGAAGAGGGTCGATCAGGCTAAAATATCGAGATTGAGACAAATTCAGGCTGGTGCAGCACCGTCTTAACTCTCTTTTTTACTCCCCTTTCAGTGGAAGGATTGAGGGACAGAATTTGGAGGGGAGAGCGACTTTTGATGAGAAATTGAAGAGCCACACATGTTTTCACCAAAAATGAATTGTTGTGCTATTCACAGCCTTGTGCCGTGACGGTGTACACATACTTTGAATGTTCTCTCCAAGGCTTGGAGTTTGTTTCCGAGATGTGGACACAGATGTAAAGTAAACCGTTAGTGGTAAAAAATATATAAAGTAGTATTTATGACTTTCCCTGTTCTTAGGATACTGAATGGTGAATTTAGAGTTGACCAATTATTATTGGTATCTAAACAGGAAAGAGAAACTTGGCTGAGGTTCAATGGCCAATCAGGCCACTGTACTGTCCAGGTTTCCATTTCTTAAATTGGTCAATATCCATTTATTTTTATGTCAGTCCATTAAATGCCATGATTTCAGGGGTTTTTTAATAACAATATTAGTTAATTTGAACTGCTTGCTTAAAATCAAAGGAAAAAAGACATTGGCTTTTGGAATCAATTGAGCCCCTGTATTAATTCCTTTTGAAATGAAGGATTTCGCAGGCATCCAGTTGAAAGCAGGTGTGCCTAGGCATTCAAGATGCTGATGTACGACATACTGCCATCTTCGTTATGACAATTGACAATAAACTTGCTTGCAGCTAGCTGATCTGTGATTTTAGCATGCATCCTTTTTTCACATGGCTGTTTGTATCATGTACCAAATATTATGCTTTCAATTCTTTTTATTTAAATGTACCTGTGTCAGCAAATTGGGGGGGGTATCATATCACTTGATTATTTGAAAATTGTGAACAGGGCATCGTGTATGTGAACTGCCATACGACCGACCGGAAACTTGTTAACCTCCTTTATTACACCATACCAAAACAAAGTTTATCTAACAATAGATTCCCATGCCATTTCAATTAAAATCATGTGAGTGTATTGAACCAATCTCAATAACAATTGATTAGCCTGAAACTGGTAGTAATGCGTGTACTGAGTCACTAAAATTAGAATACTAAAACAATAGTTTCACTTGTTGATCTGAAAAGCAGGACTTTTGGTGGAAATGCCAGTATCTGCATTGCTTGTACTTTCATTACCTGGGGTGGATTCTTGAGAAAGGAAAGGGAAAAGGAAATTATTTTGTTTGTTCAGATGTTTTCCTATGAGATGTTGCTCATCAGATGATGTTAGTATTCAATCTTGTAATATGCTCTGATTTTTTTTCCTTCTATTTTTGAAAGAATAGTTTATTTTACACCTCATCCTGTCCTTGATACAATGTATTTTGACAGATTGAGGAAATTGAGGTTTTATGTAAAAAAAAAGAAAAGAAAATTACATGTAGATACTCTTTAATTAGTGTTATAACTCATGATCATCTATCTTTGCTCTTCATTGCATAATTACTTTTACTTTCAAATTAGTCACTTCTTGTCCTTAATATCCTCCACCCCCTCCTTCTCTTATCCCCCCATCCACCCTTCTGGATCCCATGCCAACAGTGCTAGGATGTGTTCAATGTCGGTTTCCAAATTTAAACGGCAACATGGATCACATTTGAAAACGTGATTATAAAACGCAGATATGATGAGAAACAAAGAGTGTGTTCAACGTCCACTATTCCTGGTCGTCTTTCAAAATCACTTCGAAGGAAAATTGAAATGTCGAAAGAGATGTGTTTGTAAACGTGATCAGCTCAAATTTACGACCTTGATAATCACGAATGCGAACACAATTGGATTTCGAAACGTCTTTGAATTTGCTCTCGCAGTGGAAGCCTACACAAACGGGTGCCAGGACTGACCTTTCTTGTGATGGGTCAAACTGCGCACTAAAGCTGAGCTAACGAAAGCGGGAAATTTAACGATCAACCTAGAAACAGCTTTATATTTTAGACACTGAATGGTGCACCGCTGATCGTGTTTGTGTTCAATGTTTTGGAATTGAGTTTTCAGTTAAGATTCATGTTGCTGTTTAAATTTGAAAATGGACATTGAACACAACCAACATAATATCTCTTGTCCTGTTGGCAGTTCTTTTTGGTTCTAATTCACTTCCTCTCTATCTTCTTCCGTCTCTCTCTCTCTTGTTCCATCTGTCTGTCTTTTTCTCGTCTGTGCCTCTATTTGTGTCTCTCGATCTCCCCCTTTTCCATCTTTCTGTCTTTCCATCTGTTTGTTTCCATGATCCCTCTATTTTTCTCACCATATCACTCACACCTCTCTCCATTTCCTCCCCTTCCATCTTCTCCTTTGCGCTCTCTCTTTCTATTCCTGTTTTTGTTCTATTCACTCTCTCTTACTATTTCTTACCATTTCTTTCTTTCCTCCTTGCACTATTCATCTCTCCCTCTTACTTACATGTCCCTCTTTCCTCCTATACATGTAGCAAAATTCCTTCTATTCTATCCCCCTGTTCTCCTTTCCCTTTTCTCATTCTTGCCTTTTTTCTGATCACTCCCCATCCTTCACCCTCTCTTCCTTTCCCTTCGTTTAATTTTCGTTGAGTTTTGTTGATCATTTCGATGATTGGTGCTCCCACCCGTGCTTTAACATCGTGGTCAATCTAGTTCTGTCCTGCCTACTTCCTGATTCTGGTTGTGTATGTCACGAGTAATCGGAAGTTTGCCTGAAATGTGTTGCCTCTCAATGTACCTTGAACTTGACTAGTATATTCCTTGGTCTACAGAGGATGTCTGCCTTCTCTTGGGACTGCTATTGCTATCCTGTATGACCCATATACTACCTCTTACACCCTCTATAGGGCCGTCTGCACCATCCCGAGTTTTCAAATTAGCGCGCTATTTCTGATCCGGCAAATTATCCCGATCTGAATAATCTCGAGATTATTTGCAATGGAGACGCAATTATTGCGCTAGTTCGTAGGATTAATCTCGAGATTGCAATCCCAAGTCAACATGGGATTATTTACAAAATAGCGGGCTATTTTACAAATTATTTTACGCACTCGGGATTATTTATTCACGGCGTCAGACCATAATGCATCGACACCTCGCTTGAGCAGGAATTGCTCTTCTTGCGATGGTGGAGACGGGGTTTCTTGAATCTTGAGACTAATCGCGAAGAGGGCCGATCGGGTTAAAATCTCGAGATTGAGCAAACTCGGGATGGTGCAGCACTGCCTTATTGGGCATCCTAGGTGGATGCTTAACCCCCCCCTCCCCTTCCATTATACTGTACCCTGATACCATTTCTTATAATTACTGTAAGAAAGCTCAGAGGTCGATCCATCTAGCTGACCCCATCCCCACCCCATGTCCATCACTGTTTATGCTCTGAAAGGACTAAAACATTTCTTTAGATTAGATCAGAAGAGTATACACAAATTTATAGAACTTAAAGGACAAGTCCACCCAAACAAAAAGTTGATTTGAATAAAAAGAGAAAAATCCAACAATCATAACACTGAAAATTTCATCTGAATCGGATGTAAAATAAGAAAGTTATAACATTTTAAAGTTTTGCTTAATTTCACAAAACAATTATGCACATCCTGGTCGGTATGCAAAAGAGGAGACTGATGACGTCATCCACTCACTATTTCTTTTGTATGTTATTATATGAAATATTCTAATATTCTCATTGTCAAGTGAAACAACAATTCCTCCCTGAACACGTGGAATAAGCATTGTTTAACATTATATGGTTCAGTCAAGTTGGTTCGTATTGTCAAATTTGTAAAAAAAATGAAGTATCGTATCATTCAAACAATAAAAAACAAAAGAAATAGCTCGAGTGATGGACATCATCGAATGACTCATTTGCATGATACTGAGTTGTGCATATCACTGTTTTGTGAAAAATAAGCGAAACTTTAAATTGCCATAACTTTCTTATTGTACATCCGATTTTGATAAAATTTTCAGCGTTATGCTAGTTTGATTTTTCTCTAATTATTCAAATCAACATGAAGAAGTTTAAAATGGTGTCATTTTTAATAGGATATATATTCATTTTGAGTTTTAACAAAAATCTTTTATTTTTCTAATGTAAATTCTATTATTAATTGTCCCTCTGACAAAGTATCTCAATTCAGATTTGAGTTGTTTACACATTTCCCATGTTATATTATGAATGTACAACTTACAACTGTAATAACAGTCACAGCTAGTGCACCATCCCTTTCCATTGTGTACATCACCTAGTATGTGCATTTTTACATTTACTTTTTTTTACAATTCTTTATCTTGAGTATCATTTACCCATTCATTTTAATAGGGTTCTCCACTTTTTTAAAGTCATAATTGTATTTCACTGAGTCTGGTTTACATAATTATTCATACAAGCTGTAAAACCATAACCCAAATCGGTATGCCATTTCAGATAAAAATATTAGTTTCTCACTGGTGCCAGAAAAGGTAATAACATCATACTACAAAAAACAATTTGAAACTGAATTCTTCATTTTGATCTTTTTCTTTTATTTAGTTTTACAATGAAGAAGTGAAGCTTTGTATAAAAAAGGAACATTGATCTAATGAACAAAAGTTTGTTTTCTACACAGTATTTCTGTTCAGGTACAGTGATGATATTTGGAATGTAGTACCCTTATTGTGACCCCTGCTAATCTTAATTGTGTTTGCTATCTAAGTACCTTACTTTGCCAAATTTATATGATATTTTTATGATTTCTGTGCTGTATTTGTAACAAGAAATGTGATCTCTATCCATAAAATGTAAGCTGATATGTATATGATTGGGAGGTCTATCCTCTCCTTGGTTTGGGCTGGAAACATTCATTTTTCTCCTGAGAAAAGCGAGGAAGAAAAGGATTTGCAAAGTGCGTGATGCGATCACGGAAATTGGAATATGAAGAGCAACAATCAGATTGAAGCTGTGACAAAAGACCATAACAAACCTCATCTCATTTCACCTTCCTCTAAATCAAACATCATATGCCATAGTTGATCACCCCTTCTGAAACAGATCTAAACGTACCGTGGTAAACCCCCAGATATAAGTGTATAAGATCAATTCCTACAAATCCTGTACCCCTTGACATTGCCAAATTAATATGTCTTTTGACATTGATTGATGTGGCTTGAGAATAATAACCTTGAACATCTCAGTTTGTAAAGACCACATAATATTATCTTGTTGCTTGATCACATAAAATTTGTGTTTTTTGTGGTCTTTAGTTTGGTTATAGGTGATTATGAGTGATTATGTCAACACAAAAACACTCTGGCGAATAGATTAGAATTGCTGGACTAGTCAGTTGGTTTATCCAGGGATGAATGCATTATTTTTTAGAACAAAAGCAAAAGTGAAATAGACAACAACAATACAAACATTATGTTTACTTGTACATTTAAGACAACGTTCTAACGTCCTAAAACTAGTTTACTAGAAACTAGTTTAACATGTAATGAGAACGGTTGAAGCGATCTCCAAGCCTGTTCAGAAAACCACCTTGTGATGTAGTTTTGAAGATCGCTCTCCCTGTTAAACTGGTTTTAGTGTAAGTGATGACATAATCGTTCTTCGGGAAGTGGTCTTCGCACATTTCACACGCACTACTCCACACAGTGTATTTGGAATGCCTATGCTGCGGTTTCAAATTTTGTGCGAAAAAAACATGTCACCCCACTAGTGTTCACATAACAAGACCGCTTTACGTGAAGTGGTTTTTGAAAACCTTTTTTAGCAAAGCGATCTTCCAAACTGGTTTCCTTAACCGGTTTCCAGTAAACCAGTTTTTGAAGTTACATAGGTTTGATAGTATGAAGATACATGTACTATGGGGTATGTGTCTGTTCAAAGAGACTAAATCTCCTTGATCTGTTTATGTTGATACTGATGAAACTGGTGTAAGAATTTCTAGGGATTTTAATGAAAAATCATGAAAGTACACTTTGATAAATAAGGAGTGAATCAGATCTTTTAACAGGTGCCTGTCTTGAAGAGATAAACAAGATCCAATCATATTTTCTGAATGTGGTTTTTCTTTTCATTCTCAAATTTGTTTTTATCACTTATCTCTTAAGGCACCCATGGTTATGGAGATTTTATAGATGTTGTGTCAAGTGATGCTTGATAATGTTGATACTTTTGCTGTCTGCAGATCTCAACGATATCTGACTGCGTATCCCAGTGCCCGAGACTGAAGGTGTTGAGATTAGAAGAGAACTGTCTTCATATCAACGCTCTACCAGCCAAGCTGCTCACTGAATCTCATGTCTCGTTACTAGCCCTTGATGGAAATCTCTTTGAGATGAAAAAGTTCCAGGAGGTCCACGGATATGAAAAGGTGAGAGTATTCCTGCTCGTGGAACAGAGGAAACCTATCTACACCTGATGTGGCAATGATTTCCTTGTCTCGCATACTGACTAAGCTCTTTTAATCAAATCTCCATCATCATAGGCCTTGAAGAATCAAAACTCTGATGGAAAAATCAAAAATGAAATAGAAGAAACATTGCCATTATTTGTTCAAGATTTGTTATGTGCAGCCCATGTCACCCATGGAACCTAGCTTTAACAAAACTTGGAGAATAAAAACCCAGCCTATATAATCTATTCAGCCTAGCAATCACAGCTCGTGAAGAATAAAAAAAAAAGCTCAGATCGAAAAATCATAAATGAAAAAAAATTGCTGTGATTTGTTCAAGTATATCAGTGTGCAACGGTGCAACCTTTATCATTCACGTAGCCTAGCCATTGAAACCAATTGAAGTCCTTAATGGTATCTTTATTCATCATGAAAAAAGAATGAAAGCTGACTTCGATCGCATTGTCAAATAGGCTACCTTTGCCAACTCTTGTATATTTGACAAACTTGTTACATTTTCAGGAAAATGAAAATAAAATTACTCTTGAAAATTTACACCAATATATCACCTTAGATTTAATTCTGATTTATGTCTGGTAGAATTAGACTACAATTCAATTTCATACCTTTATTTTTAAATTTTGTATTTTTTGAAATGTATTTATGTGCAAAGGTTGATACCATTAGAGAAAATGAGTGATGGATGAATATTGGAGAATATCAGATGTCTTCATTTTTATATTGAGCAAATTTTCCAAGTTTCCTACATGATCTGACCAAAGTAAAACCTCCATTTTCAATCATCAGAGCTATTAAGTCCTGGCTAAGACAATTTGAGCACATTTCTGGTAACTAGTAGTAAAGTGTGTAAACATGTGCGATTGCCATCTCTTTGCTTGCCCCATAATTTGCACATCGGTCTTTAATGTCAGAGATAATTTAGCATCAGATTTGTCAATTGAAGTTGACTGGTAATTGATTGAGATTTGAGATTTCCTCCTGGAGTTTGCTTCATATACATGTAGCCCTACCATTACAGTTCTGAAGGCCATCTTAAAGTTACCAGTCATCTACATGTACATCAGTTCTGTCATTTTGCCATCCAGCATATCAAGTCATGGAAATGATACTTAAACTTTCCTTGCTAATTATGATGGAATGATCTTTTTTGTTTGTTGAATTTGCTGAATGCAAAATGAGATAGAAATGGAAATATAAAGACTGATATTTGCTCTGTTATTATTTTTTAATGATATTTAGAAATATATAGACTTCATTATGGACATGTTGGATAGCCTTTGTGCACCTTTTGGGGAATAAAAAACTACAAATTCTTAAAGAACCCTTTAAATCCATGTTTGAAAAGGGGACTAATTTTGTTTGCTTTGCACTTCCTATGGGTATATTTCTACATTTTCAATATCCTCCTTCAATTGAGGTGGCTGAATGAATTCCATGTGGAACAGACAATCCATATGTGTTTGATTACACTCAATCCTACGCATTAAGAGCTCTTCACATCATATGTGACCTCTTAGCTTCTCTATCTAATCCTCATCCAACTTGCTGAGAAGTGACTTCATATTAGCTGCGTTTGCGTTATACAATATCCTCTACAAGGCTAGGATGAGAACTGTGGACAATCTCACCATCATGTGCGCTGGGTTTTCGTTTCAAAGGAAATAACCAACAGACGGTTGTCGACCTTGAAAAATTATTAACTTGAGAAACAATCCAAACTACATAGGTCAAGAGTAGACACAAAAGCAATTCATCTTTTTACAGTATAATCCATGGTGTTACAAGACATGCACATTACATTTTCGATCAAAAACGTATATTAATCATGTGTTTTAATTTCGGTCTATATGATTTTTCTTTTGCAGTACATGGAGCGATACACAGCAGCTAAGAAGAAGATGTTTTGATGTGGAGCTAGTTGATGCTTTGTGAGGCTATCTCCAGGGTCCTGCTGCACAGAAATGAAGTTGTAGCTGTGCAGATTTCATATATGGTGCTAACATGTTTGACTGGTGTAATGCGAGTTTTGTTAAAAATCAGGCATTATAACCAGTATCAAACTCTTCATTCGGGTACCGGTTAGAAACTTAGGCCAAGGAGTCATACAACAGGTTCTAGGACATCTACCCTTCAAGGACAACTCCCCTGTGCCTGGCAAGTTGTCTTCAAATTAGTTATCGTTCGTCTGGATATTGTTTGGTTGACCTAATTGCTGGCTATCCACAATGAATCATTTTTACATGTAATTACATTTCATATGCTGGAATCACATTAATTTTAACAAATCATTTCGTACAAACTGGTAATTGTAATGAATTAATCACCATTCTCTAACAATTCTACAGAGCCATTTTTCGTTTTCTGTCATCAAAAAGTCTCCTACTCGCGCACCTACTGTCAGTTGCCATTTTGAACCATGGTAATAATGTATGTGGATCTGAGCTGCTATATGAAGAACAAGACGAACAAGCGCCACAAATGTTTTAGTGGGTGAAATTGTGCCATCTGATGTCCAGAGTCCTAATTTCGATATTCAGTTGCTATTTGCAGTAGGGTTATGAACAGCGCAGTTCTGACACTTCAATAGTGACAATAGAAATTACATGTATTAAGGTCCACACATAATGTACATTCCTCACACATACATGTGTCTAATTTAACATAGGTGGTTAAGGAGTCCTTTGGGAGACTTCATCTGCAAGATCTCCTCCATGAGATATTTTTCTAAGAGTGTATGTAAGATCATGTGTGAATGGTATCTGGGGAAGTTGTCTGTCTATAGGATCTGTTCTTGAGGAGTTGTCCTGTCATACATACAACTGAAGGTAGCTTCCTATATCCCGAAGCAGGTTTGATTGTTAGAAACTGCACTTTTGTACTTGTTTCATGTGAAGACATGAGACATGTAGATTGTTTATTGACTGTGATATGTCATTCGTTAATAACAAACTGTGATGCAGAGATTGATTGTTGGCATAATTTCTTAGATCTCTCTGAGATGTTTGAACATCCTGTATCCTGAAGATCAAGGAAGTAAATAGCCGTGTTGAAACCTGGCAAGGTTACGCATTGATTGGAATGGTGATTTTTAGAAAGATAGTTGGTTTGACAAAAGGTTTTATTGTAATAATCAATGTGAGGCATGGGGACAATATACACCTACACGTTTCATAAGTTATTCAGATATGGTATGCTATTATTCAATTATTACGTAATTAACCTTTTCTTTTAATTCAATTTTCATGAATGATGGCCAGTGATGGAATTGACATTCTAGTGGAATGTGATTTGAGAGATGCTTCTACTGTTCTTTCATACCCTCAGTTTTTAAGTAACCTCAGTAAACAACTTTAAATGATACTTTTCCTTTTTTTATCCTGTTATAGGAATGTTCTTTGTTTTTCTATTGAAATTTAAAAGAATTTCTTGAATTTGTATGTTTCATAGTGATGATATCTTATCCAAGTATGCACTTGTGAATGAACTTTGCTATCAAAATAATTCAACCTTGATTACAATAATTGGTTGAATTGAAGTAATGTTAGACTTTTTATTCCTTAAGTTTATTCTCATATGGATTGGGATGAATTGTGTTGGTATAATGAAGGAATTATGATTAGTAATAGTGAAATAAATATCATTCAATTAGGGTGTATTTTTTCCATCTCCTTTGCCTCTGAGATGAAAAGATAGCATGGTCATTTCAATTGCTGTGCAACACTTTCTTATATAAGCGAATGTGTCATACAGTTGGTCCACTACACTAGAAGTTACTTCTCTGATGATACAACACCAACCAAAAATTGTATGATAGCTCAACGATCAATCAATAATCAATTTTGTTGAAAAAAAATTGTTTTTATCAAATGCTGAATTATTTCAATATTTATCACTCAAATATCAGATAGTTCAGTATGAAAACTGATGTGATATTAATTTCTTTTAGGGTTGCTTTCAGCTTAAATTGGTAGAATATATTCTTTTTGAGGAATTTAAAAGTGTGCCTATTGCTGACTAACACCATTAAGTAATTTGCCTACAGTTTTCAACTTATTCAACTAATACCTTCAGTTTCACGTCAGGATATTTAAAGGAGGAGTGAACTGTGTGTAGTCTCATTGACTGTGTGTTATAAATACATAGTCTTGAAATATATGTTTTCAGATCTCTACTCATACTACAGAGAATAAATTGACCTATAATTGTATTTGTATAGAGAAAACTAAAATGTTTTGAGAGGAAAAGTAATTGCTTTGCTACTTGGTAACATAAATATTGCGGTATAAATGTATAGAGTAGTTACTTAGCATGTTATCATTCAAGTGGGTTTCTATTACCAGACTACATTAGCATTATTGGTCAGGAAACTGTAGTTGAGGACTCGAGATGGCGCTATTGGTTCGTATCTGCTTTAACACAACCTCTGTCTTTGATATAATGGGAGGAGCACGTTTTATAATGATTGATTCAAAACCACTGTACAATTAAAATACAAATACACTCCTAGTTCACTCTTTATTCACACTTTTATATTGGATTTGTTAAGCCATTGCATTTTTTTTATTATAAACTTTAATATTGGTACTGATATCAGGGCTCGACATTGGCAGTGGCTGGGGGCAACCAACAATGAGAGTCGGCCCACCAAAATTTTGTAAAAGCCCACACTTTGTGGCCCAAATGGGCTACCAAAGTTTTGATGAATTATTATGTTTTCTATCAATTGTTTGAGGGCCACCAAAAAATTTAAGTGATGATTTTGATGGACTGTAAGTGTGAAGTCTTGCTTATATGCTGATTAGAGTAAGTGATAGAACAGGAAAATAACCTTATTAACTTTTTAATGCTGTTTAAACCAACATTCCAATTTGAAAAATGGGTGTTGGACAATCAAACAAGATTTACTATTTTATGGAATTTCCTCGGTTCATAATTATGGCCTTGTCAAAGTCCTCACACATGATACTCATTGGGTTATCAGTTAAATGGTATCGATTCATCCAAAGAGTAATTCCATCAAAAAAAATTCAGATTAACATTTTGATTACAGTTTTGTTTGCCATGATGTACATGTTTTGTCTGAACAATTTTTTTCTGGAATAGTTAAAGGAATTCTGTTTTATTTCAACAGTCTGTTCTGTGGTCCAAACCATTTGCTTTATGTAGGGGACCTTTCAGATAGCTAATTACCAATTTCAAAATTTTGAATAAAGGAAGGATGTTCATCTGATTAGAAATGAAGACTGTGCCCTCTATGCAAATGGCTCATTCTTGCCAAATGTGCAACACAAACATAAAATGGTTTGCAGTTATGCCTAAAATATGTTGACGGGCATTTGGCATTCTCTTGAGAACTAAATCCAGTTATAGATGTTGGCAGTGATATACAAACATCCCTTGCGGAGGATTAGCAGTGTTCTTTCATCAAATTTATTGAAATTCTACAGGATTAGCCTCTTTGGTCGACATCAGTCTCGTCTTTCCAACCTCAAAGTCAGACCCTATTCTGATATTTTAGTATCATTTCTAACCACATGAAGCATTAGTTAACTGTGCTGTTAAAGCATATGATGCTAGTAAAACTGTGTGGAGATCAGCAGGCTGTAAAACAAACTGTTCTCAATCTATTCATGAATAGTGACCATTTCTTGAGCTAAATGATATGGTACTCCAAATTTCTATATTTGAACATGAAGAGTGTGTATTCCCTTTAACACTAATTAAAGTTTGGAGAAATATTTATATAATATTGACTGGCCTTGAGGGGAACATCAAATATATTGCCAGCAACAGAATCATACTGGTTCTATATGGCTCTTTTAAAGGCAATATATTTGATGTTCCCCCGAACAGAGGAGCCATTCAGTATTATTATAACATACAGCTGTATAATTTTTTATTCAAGCTAATATTTGGAACAATTTCTATGACTATTTGCTTGTCACAACTTCTGATTTGAGGTTTTTTGCTAAGTAATTGTGACATAAATTGTTACTGCACAGTCACGCGCCATACATGGCGCACACATACTATTTGCTCTTTATGAGTAAATATCTTGGGCATGAGTTTGATCCAATAGCGCATTGTGTATATATTGCGTTGCTTTACAAACTGGTTCAAACCAGATTTCGCAAATACTGAAATTAGCTATAAAAAATGGCTCCTACTGCAGCGCACTGACAGAAATATGGCAAATGTTTCGCTCTATTTTTGTACAGTACCTATAAGCAAGGGAGAGGGCAACATGTCAAATTTTCAGCATGTTGGTCTCGGATTGAAGGTAGCAAGCGAAATATTTTTTTTATTTAGCTGCTAAAATGCCTTGTATAGGTAATAATGAATAATGATTCAGAAACAAAATATTTCAATTAAAAAAAAAGATCGAAATTCAGCTTAGCCAATGATGGGAATCCAATTGATAAGAAATTTAATATGGCACCCAAGAAGGGGTGATCAGTCATGTGTATTGAGGATAACTTTATGAAACACCACCTACATAAAAAAAACGTGGGGGTAGAGTTTCTAAAATAGCCCTCATGATAATAAAGAAAAGACCCTGCATATTTTCTGCTGCATGGGCTCCTTATAAGACTTGTAAATTGATACAAACAGAAGTAGGAAATTAGTCCCTGATCAGAAAACATCACACTTTTTTCTTGTAGAGATCCTCCCTGTATGAACAAGTTTTTGGTACTCTCTGATATTCTATCTTGCTCCAACATATATCTCTATACCTAATGCTTGTGATCAGATATCAAATAGAGTTGATGTTGTGAAGACCAGCATTTGTATTGCAAATGTTTTAATTTATCTTGTATTGTTTATATTGTCTTCCTTGTTTTTCATCTGCCTGTTCTTGATTCTCTTGGTCTTTTCCTTCAACCTTCTTTAGGGGCAGTGATAGTGGTGTTTTTTGTGTGTGGAGGGGCAGGGGGCGGGGGGCATGGTGAGCTGAAGGTTACTTCATTTTTTTCTACATACAAGAAAATGAGGTATTACATAGCTATACAACTCAAAATACTCTATTCAATATTTCTCCTTTTTTATTTATTATTTTTGGTCCCTTTTTTATCCCTTTCAATTTTCAGTCATTTGAAAATCATAGTGGTAGTCCCCAGATGCTCTCCCATGTAAATATCCATCCGTCTCTATTTTTTCCTCCTTTGTTAATTTCTTCTTACTTTCTGTCTCTCTTTATTTCACTCCCTGTCATTTTTTTTCTCTCTCTCTCTCACACCTCACACACACTATGAGCTGTATTTGTATTCCAATGATTTTTCATGGTAAAGATTAAACAACTTTCTACCCCCTTTTCTCTCTTCTCTACATCTGTCTTCTTCTCATTTACCTTTATTACCATGTTTTTATACTCTTTTGATCATAATTTTACAGATATTTTCCTCTCATCTTAGTTATAATCATTATTAGATCTATATTCAGTGAAATTCTATTTTTGTACCTCTTGACCAATATATTCTTGCTATACACTGTATTTGTAATGTTTGTGATGTATATAATTATTATGCAGTCTGCTTTATTTCTATAAAAGGGGGAAACTACACAACACTTATTTCCATTTCATTTCACTGTTACATTTCACTGAACATAAACAAGCAAAGAATGTCAAATGCAAATTTAGTTTATGCCAGGGGTCGATCTAAATCTCAGAACTCATACTCAATACCCTCTCACAACAACAACAACAACAACACACAACAAAATATGGAATCCCCATGTTTCTTATTCACATACAGTTATCTGTATAATCTGAATGATTCATTTTCTCTGTGCAATAACTTCGCTTTTGTCTTAAAATGTATAAAATGTCTTGTATAAAATATATAATTCTCTGTTAAACATATTAATGTGTTGAGTATTGAGATGTATGTGTATAAAAACAATGGTCATATCATTAAAATACCAATTTAGAACTTATAAGATGTCATCTAACTGTATGTATTTTGTCAAAGTATAATAAAAAGTCATAACAGCCAGTGATTGAAAGATATTAAAGGGGAAATTCACCCTTAAGAAAAGTTTGTAGCAAAAAATAGCAGAAAAAATAATAAGAAAATATTAGTGAAGGTTTGAGGAAAATCCATTCAAGATTAAGAAATTTATTAGAATTTTAAGTTTTGGATTCGTGACGTCATGAACGAGCAGCTGTCCCATTATGTTATGTAATATAAACACAATTTTCCCCTTTTCAATGGTTCGTGATGACTTGTTTTTGCTTTCTTTTTCGGAGCGGGTGTAAAATGATTTGACTGTTGATATACTAAAGGTACAGTAGAAAAAAAAATATTTTTTTAAAGAAAATTACATTTCTTTGATTTTGGACTATACGATAATTATGTAAGAAAGCTGCCCACATAAAACGTCACAAATCAAATAATTAGAATTCTGATAACTTTTTTATTCTTCGATGGATTTTCTCAAACCTTCGGCAGTATTTTTTATTATTTTTTCTCCTATTCTTATATCAAACTTTTGTCAGGGTAAACTTCCCTTTTAACGAAAATTGGTACTACATAAATTATCTCTCTTTTCACTACTTAAATCATTGGGAGCTGACCTCCCCCCCCCCCCTTTGTAGCAACGCCCCTGCCCCCAAATCATCCTTCCAATATATACATTAATAGAATGTACGTTCTGAAATGCGGAGATTCAAGTTTATTATCCAAACAAAAATTTTGAACGTTATCAGACCGTTTACCCATAGTTATTTCTCCACTCGTTTTTTTATTGGTTCATCCAGTGTTGCGTTTGCGCTTACATTGGCCAAAATGCTTTATTTGTTATGAAATGACTCTTGATGACCAAATAGGGTGAACAGGAGTGAAAGATATATGACAATCATTTGATTAATTCTATCTTTATGGTTTTATTCGTTGTGGTTAATGCTTCAAATGAATTATCGCCTCGAATGAAACCTCCATGAACATTGATGGAAAGTGTGTTGACATATAACTTCCCAAAATCAATTTTCATAAATTCAGCCCCCTAATTCTTGAAATACGCACTCCGACCAAGGAGATATATCTCCTTCCTCCAACCAACTTTCTCATATTGCTGCTAATGCTATCTTCCTATCATCCGATGGCCATATGATTTTGATAAGTGATTGACCCAGCAGTCTCATCACGTGTCTGCCCCCATATCTAGTTCTTTACGTCAAAGGGAAATAAAAACATCGTCCGATTTGGATGATTATTGTATGATAACATAGTTTCGATGTGAGGTGTGAGCTATTACGTACCATTTACCTATCTGCCACGATCGCGTGTGTATTATTGAACTCTAGTTTCGTTTGACTTGAGATGGCCCAATTATGTGCAAAATAATTCCTGTTGGGAAACGATGCAAGCGCACACAGTGTCATGTAGGAATACAAGTGAAATTTTAGGACCAAGAGCATGGATCCTACTAGTATGATCCATGCTTCAAGTTAATGTTGAAAATACAGTACTATGGGTTCTTAATTTCTAAAAGCATAGATCCTACCAGAACTAGATCCATGCTGAAAGCCTGATGACCTCTCCCGGATGGGTATTCGGCTTTTCAGCACTTTTCCTGTGCCCGTCAGTCTGGAGGGAGGAGGGGGGGGGGGGGAGATGAAGCGTATTTTCTCACCTTCCCCCATTTACCGTATCTACACTCATATGGCAGAGGGGATGGGGCAAACATTGCTGAATGATGATAATAATATATGTGCGCCAAAACCACTCGGCAGAGCGTCCAAGGCGCAGTGAAAGAAAGAAAGAACTTAAGAGAAAAGTACAAATATAATAGTAATAGAGTTAGGAACAAAGGTAGGAAGCATTGAATAGACGAGTCTTAAGGTAATGAATGCCGGCCGATGGTTAGGAAACCCAAACTTTCTTTATGAAATGAATTATAGCAATTTATATATCCATCAGTAATTTTACTCACTTTACTTTACTCTGGATTCTTTGTAACATTTTTAATTCCGAATGCTTTTTCTGCATATGAATTTTTGTTATTCCCATTACCATGAATTTCTCCATCTCATGTAAAATCAACCAAACGAGGGTAATTTTATTAGCTATTCATTGGGTTCTGATCAGCGGCTTTCAGAAAGACTAATCCAATATTGAGGCAGGGGCTGATCCAGTTCTCGCCAATAGGTGGTGGGGGATATTTTCACCCGCATTCTCCCCTCCCCTATTTTCAACTGATTTTTTTTTCTCCCTTTTTTTTTGGGGGGGGGGTGAATATAGACTGAATTTTTAACTACATCTTTGCTTTATTTTTACAAACAAGATAGGTATCTCAGAAGTGCGAATTCATTTTTTAAATATATTTAATGCATTTAGAGATCTAAAAATTGAACATTCTGAGCAACTTATGTAATCAAGGACAAGATGCGTATTTAAATGATTAATGAGAGCGCGAAGCATAGACATCTCATACATCAAATAATGCGAGCGTCCAACACATGCTGAAAATTTTTGATATTCCGACCTGAGAACTGAACATTGTAAGCACAGGATAGCTATTTAACTAAAGAATTATTGAGAGTGCGAAGCCCGAGCTGATTTTTTTTTTTATATATTCCGACGTGAGAATTAAGACAATTTAAGGATGTGTTAATAACTATCTCATAAAATCAGTGGCGGCACCAGAATTTTTAAACGGGGGGGGGGGCAAATGTGGACACGAAATCGAGCGCAAGCTGAAATTTTAAATTTTTATCACTTTTTTTGTAATTAGGCCTATGACCTTGCAGGAAGCGTGTCTCGGTTAACAAAATAATGTAAACTCTAGTCACGAGAAGAATGACTTCTACATATTGACGTGAATACTGGATTTTTTAAGCTACGCGTTATCATATTGAACACTATGATCATTTATTTATCTCAACCAACAGCCACTGGAGCGCGAAGCGCGAGCGAAACTTTGATTGTTTTAAATTAGTTATACAATGACTTAGAGGATTTGTGCTAACGCTGACTGGATGAAAAAAAATGTTACAAATTTGAAGAGTGAAATGCTGAGAAGGATTCTTATGACAGCATTTACTATACATTTTTCAAACAGTTTTCACAATTTCGGGGGGGGGGCTGCAAATCGTGGCTTTGTGGGGCCCCTCGATGCCACCACTGCATACAATTATTGAGCGATTGATTGTATTTTTTGTTTTGGTTGATATCGGGCTCAGAAAGGTGAAACGAACTTTGATGTTAAATAGTGTATTATTTTGATGGTTAAAGAGTGAACTTGTGAAGAGCAGTTATCTGTTGGGGAAGTGTGTTGGTAACCATGGTATCGAGATGTTTCCGTGGTTAAAGTAGGCGGAAGAGCGTCCAAGAAGGCAGCGAAAAGCCTAGGGATATTTAGCAGAGATGGGACGGGGACCACCAAGGCGGAAAAAGATGCAAGAATTCGGTAAAATTGGATGGCAAGCTTCTTGAAAATATTTTACTGACAGAACGGACTCTGAGTCAGTTTTATAATCGTTTTGGCCTTTTGTCAAAGATCTTCTCATCCTAGTAATTATGTTGTAGCCCGGATGTTGTAGGTATACATCATTAGAAGAGTCAGCTTAATCAGAGTAAACCTATGCGTTTTCGTGTTGTTACAAATGGCGATGTCGTAAAACGTTAACATTTCAACTTTGTACCCCAAAATGGTAAAAATTGTCAATTCACATTTAATTTCAATTAAAAGTTCGACAATGATGACGGTAAAGATCGTTTTATTGAAACTTATTTTATTCGTACTATTGTCGGAATTATTTTTTCCACATATGACCTTAACTTAACATATATTTTTTTTTAGATTTCAACAAACACTGTTTATCAACTATATTTTTGTTTTAATTCTTATGATTTATGTTAAACCCTCTATTTGTATACTAATTTATTATCTCGGCTTTCAAGGGCTATCCTTTCGAGAAATTTAAAACAGTACTGTCAACTTTTCTTCTTTGTATTTCCTGTGCTACACTTGACGAATATATCAATCAATAAATCTTCCCAATCATATTGCGAGCGAGTCTCACAAATATGATGTGAATTTAAGGAGTAAAGATTGTCTTCTATACTTTCTTTATAGCCCCCCACTTTTTTTTTGCTCTTTAGAAAAAAATATTGATTGCGTGTTTGTAGCTCAAACGATACCGTAAATGATAGAAGATTATCTGTAGTTGAACATGATGTGCAGTAGATGTATCTGAGGGTGAGCATCTGTCATCATCAGTAATATTTGGAATTTTAGATTGTCACTCTACTAATATTGATACTAATCCCTCAGCCACATATTGACAGGTTCCGTCGACGAGCTGAAAGATTGGTGTCATTGGATTCGGGGTTGGAAAAGGAGTGGTATTTAAAGGACAAGTCCACCCCACCAACAAGTTGATGTGAATAAATAGAGGCAGTCGAGTAAGCACAATACTGAGATATTAATACAAAATCGGGAAAATCAGAGATATGTGGCGTTTGTAAGTTCAACAGTTCCATAAGACAGGGAATCGATGGGGTCACAAACTAGCCAATTGCGCTACCGAAATGGTATTGTTTTACCTGTTCTGAGTAAAAGAGTAATAAAAGAGTAAAACCACTTCAATCATTACTGAAGGAAAATTAGAATATTTGAATTTCACAATAAGAAAGAAATTGTGACATTATGGACCATTCACACGACTGGGTAGGCATATATTTCTATGCGAAATTAGATCAAAATTCGAAATACCGTAGAACTTATTTCAATTTCATATTTGATATTGATAGAATGTTTCAATGTTATGCTTTTTTATTGTGTTTTCTCTTCGAATCATATTTCTAGTCGATATAAACTTGGCATTAAATCTGTGAAGGAGGGACCGGGGAGGGGCGTTAACATGAACTCAAATTATTGAGTAAAAGTGCTCCATGAGGGTAATTATTTTGTCCAACCAACATTTCTTTTGGGCATTTTTATCTATCCAGTGTGATGACAATTTTGCCCATTCTAAAGTAATTGCTGCTTATTTTTTAACCTTGATACTGGACAATATGAATCCTGCATTAGGTAAAATACTGTCCCAAATAATTACTCTCGTGGTGGTAAATTTGTTACCAAATATTTTTTACAGTGTGGATTGACGGGACTGGTGGTTGGGTTTAGCATTTATGGTAAATGTGAAAATTGGTGTCTGATTAAGGATAACAGACGACTTTGAAGGGTAAGTTGGGAAAGGGGTCATGTTTATTTCAGTGGTAGAAGAAATGGTGATGTGTATGGGGGTGCTTGTGGTTTGTATATGGGAGTGGTTATTTGGCCGGCGTAAATAGGGAGAAGGGTTTGGTACTGCCATGACTTGAGGGAAATCTGGCAACTTAATAATGTCTTGAAATCAGATCATGATATCTTAAAAAGCAGAGGTGTGGTTAAAACAAGCTAACATTTTAGTTAAATCGGTTGCTTTTTGCATCAACCAACCCGACTGTCAGCTCTACCTTATTTCTAAATGGCTCCTTCGAGTTCATTTGACGCTGGGTCGGTTTTTTTTTGACAAGCTCCGCAATTCCTGCATGTCCGAAATTTTAAGATAGTCTCTATCTTCAACGGACTTAGTCAAAAGTGCCTTACTGTTAGGTTTTATTGGGGCTCAGAATACCCCATGTTTTTCCCCAGATCTGTTTTTGGTGGGGGGGGGGATTAATGCTATTTTTCAACTCTCCAACGATTCAATCTCCATGATTTTAAAAATATCCTGCTAAGTTTACATCTGTACACGCCAAATCTATGCCACATTTATTTATTCATCTTTAATTGACACTGGCATTTCCGCTCAAACTACTTATTATATTATTGCATTTATAATAAAGATACTAACGATTATGATCTCATTAAGGAAAAAAAGTACAGGTTGACATCAAGTTGGTTTCTTATAAAGTATAACATCGAGAAAATGGGAAAAAAATATAAAGAAATAACAGCGTTATGATTTTTAAAAGTTTTTTGGCACATGATCGAACAATGAATCCAGATGACACGAGGTTTTAAATGTTCCACACGCGACATCCCCACGACCAATTCTGCTCTATACAATATCTGAATGGAATGAATGATAAATGGGAGTGTATGATTGATATGAAATGAACAGAATATTATCTGTCACATGATATGTCAAATGATTGGATTAACCAATCACTCTCATGGACAGGAGTGTGGATTCCGGAGTACATTCGGGATTGTTGCCAATTTCATGATAATATTCACTCCCACCACCCCCTCCCTCTGTGATGGAGATGGCTTTATTGATGACCAGGGTCCCGTATCACAAAGGTTAGCGATTAATCGCACGCTTGATTTTCATTATTGATTGTGTATTGTAGTCAATGGAATCAATCGTAGAAAAATGTTGTACTATTATTGCTAAGATTTGTGTTACGGGCCCCTGCATGGTTGATTTTTTTGTAGAGTAATTCATTATTTTCCTTTTTTATATGCAAAATAAGTTAAACGTATTTTAATACTTTTATTTTACAACTGATGTGAAACTGCAAGGTTGCAAAGAAATAGAAGAAGAAGAAGAAAGAAAGAAAGAAAGAAAGGAGACAGAGGAGGAAGAAAAGTAGACATGATGAGAATAAAAAAATATGGCGGTGAAGTAAAAAGGCGAAGGCAAATTTGAGACACATAAAGAACATTAGAAACGGAAAAGACACAAATGAAGAAAAATATGATAGAAAATAGACTAATATGAAATAATTGATTTTCATTTTTATATCAATAATAAAAAAAAACTCGAATATAAAACAAATAAATAACAGAAAAATGCTCTAAACATGCATGATTCCATAATTCAAATCTAACAAAACTGAAGTATCATTGCTTACCTCGCACCACAGCTCTATCAATTCATAATTTTCTTAGAAAATGACTAATGGAACTGTTGGATGTGAGATGAAAGTGTGTCTAAATTATCTTTAGCAGAGGGGAGGTTGATATGATGCATCTCCTTGTGTGGAGTTATTCTTGACGAACCCCCTGCAGTGCAGCAGAGACGAGTTGTGAAAGTCAGTCCCATTTTATCACGATCACACGTCTTGTTAAAATGTTAGCTTGGATCAGTTTACCGGGCTACTGCCGGGCCAGAGTACCTTGACACATCCATTGGGTGATTTCAAGTTCGGTGTTGAGTGTTGAGCTGATTTTAACACCAGTAACAACACCGAACATGAACGAAAAGCTTCTGATGCTATAGGTGTTGGCGCTAGGTTGCGCAGCCAAAATTCACTCTCCCATTACTAACACTGTTCCATCATCAAATATTTTTTCCAAGTCAAACTGCAAATAACATGTAAGTCAACAATTCTTGTAACTACCGTCGCGACGTTTCATTTGGGAAATGATATCTTGAAGGTTTGTATTTGACGCAATAAATTAATCCACATTAAAATAGACTAAATCATATACTTACCGTGGTGCGTAATTGCTGATGATCACAAGAATTTCCAGATTTAAACTTGTGAAAGTGGTTAACGTTAATGAGCAATCAGTATTAACGCCTATCATGATGATGATGCTGATAGTGATCATGATGACGGTAATGATCAAAGATATTTATTAGGATGCTACTGCTGATGCTATTGATGATAATGAAAATAATGATAATAGCGATGGCGATGATGATGATAATTATCAACACCAAACGGAAGGGGAAATTCCTTTATATTTCCCCCACTCCTTAAAGTTCCCCAAAACATATAGTGGTGCTCAATAGTTAATGAACCGTAATTAACCCCACTAGAAAACGAACATTTATTTAAAGTGTTCGAGTTCTGCCATGTTTTAGATATTTAATTGTTAAGTCAGATGAAAACATATTGCATTCAATAAAGTTTCTTTCGCTGGGCTCACCGAAAATTGTAGTGTTGTCTACATTCAACACTCTGCATGAAATAGTACATTTTGTGTGTGGGTGGGGGAGGGTAATAACTTTTGAGCACAAAGTAGATTCAATTTTCCATTGTCGAAAACATAATCTGTTGTACCTTGGTTCTCCCTAACGTCTATTCCACCTATCATAGCTTTTAAGCAAATAATAATAACAATAATAATGATGATGATGAGGAGGAGGATGATGATGACGACGATGATGAGGAGGATGATGATGAGGATGATGATGATGATCATAATATTAATAATTTAATGTATATTGATAATCAAGGAAATAGAGTTTTCAAATGCTGATTATAGTTCTCGTTTTCTCAGAGCTCTAGCAAAATTCTTGATTTTAGAGTCATCCATCTGGATCTGTATTTAATATTTGTAATGCTTTCCTTATATTTGCAAATTAAACAGGGCCTTGGTCAGTTCATTAAGATTTAGTTAATTACACATGTATAACATATTGACTGACATGCTCTCGTTCTCTCTCTCTCCCTCCCATTTTCTCTCTTACTCTTTCCCCTTCCCCTCTCTTTTCTCTCCCTCTCTCTCTTGCCTGAGGCAATCGGAAGCAAGGGTGTCTAAATCACCACGTCTCAGAGTCAGGTTCAAGTTCAGAAACACCGCCAATCTGGTCCGAATTTTACGTCTAATGGGAATTTCGCCCAATAACGCTTCATCTTCGCGGCGTGTTAACTTGCCATTTCCATCTTGCAACAAGTTGAAATATTTGCTACACGTGCATTGTATTTTGCTAGGTTGAAGACCCGAGGCTTAGCTTCCAGAAATGGGAGGATTGTTGTTACTTCCACACGTTCCTCAAGACTTGAAATAACATGGAAATCGTCATCTCCTAACTCTAACTTTGGCTTCATTCTCGGCGGGTTTTTTGTCGTTGATTTTCTCCGGGTCATATTTTGTTCTGTTTTTACTCTAAATATATCAAGGTATGCATCTTGTGATATGTACATTGTTGAACTGATGCGAAAGTATGCCATAATATTTCATTCTTAATACAAAATACCTAATGAAAAATATTAGGTTCATGGACAAGTGATGAAGCCCTTTGCTTGTTATATACTGCCAATGCATGAAATAATTTGATTTTAACGAAATTCATAATAAGCCAGTTCGTAGTTCCTTTCTGCGCATGATCAAAAGATTCTACGCATGATGTGAAGAAGGTCACTTGTACTAAAGTGACATGGCGTTTTAAAATCTAATGAGATAAGCACCAACTTTGATGTCTTGATTATTCATATATTCTTTTGAATTGTCGTTTTCATTTACATCCACAAAAAACGACAATACTTCATGAACGACTGGTATTTCACAGTTTGCAAAGTACATTGTGCAACATGCTAAGATATGCATTCAAAGAAGTTATGCAACAAATGCCTTCATTAAGTGTTCATTTGTGTGCTATTCTAGTCACCTGGTCTATTCAATTTCTTCATCCTGCTATGTAAGGCAAGCTTACGTAATATCTTGCTTTGAAATCTGCCTATCATAATGAAAGAAATGAAAGGTCATTTGACCAAAATTGTCCATGAAGTAATTACGAACTGGTCTATTAAATACGTAATTACATACGTAAAAATATTGAATGTCTTATAGTCAAAGATATGTTTACAATTTATGCCAGAGATAATGAAATAAGTTCCCTTTTCGGATATCTGGCTTCATGTCTTTTAAAATGAATTTGGTTAAGAAGCACATAAGATCAACGGAATGACCTCAGGCAATAGTCTGGACAAATGAAAAGAAAAGAAACCAACTAGCACAAGAATAAGTGAAGAATGAGGTATCTCTTTCGATTTAATACTACATCATGACAATGAATCATCATAATTTATATGCAACGTCTCTTATTAAAAAAGAAAATATGATATAAATTCATAGCGAAGCATTACACAAGTTATTGAAAAAAAAACATTGTTAGGTATATATAGAACGAGTATAAATGGATGGTCATAAAAACTAAATCTTTTCTCAAGATCATGAACTCTATGGATAGGCTGTAAGTGTTGTGCCCTTGAAGTTATGGAGGCATAAGGACGACAACCTGCATGGTTGTATGCACGACCATAGACACAAGTACCTTTTCGTCCTCACTAGAGCATGCTCGTTAGCTGTTTCGATTGGTTTTATAATGATCTTGAGCCATTATTTGTATTCGTGACGTGGGTGGACATATTCAACAGCAACACATATAGAGAATAGCTACAAACCACTAGCTAAAATCCTAAAATTAGATCAAAAGTATAGTTTTATTATGCAAAATTTTGAAACCGTGCCAGCTGAATATTCTCCCATATTAAACATGTTAAATGGGCTGACAAGCCAATTTATGCACTCATCATACTTTGATTAAATTATTCCAGTAATTATAAGTTGGAAGAAGGGATGTGTTATGTACCACGAACCCGCATTCGACATCTCTTTTCATCTATGTTTATACAATATAACATAATCTATCATCTATTCTGTAAAATGACAGTTCCAATACTGCTCTTGTTTTGTTTAATTATGACAACAAACTATGTACAATTATAGGCACCTGGTTGAAATGACTATTGCTTATCATTCTTAAGCTGAGTACAGAGGCACTATGTAGAGTAAAGGCCCAATTGATTTCCAATTCCACCACCCTTGATCCCACAACATCAACATCACCAAACGCCGTCGCGGCGGTGCTGCAACACTGCATGTTTTAGCCACCTCAGAACCTCAACCATTCGTAAAGAAAACTCGTGTGTAAGTGCATCATTATATATCATTATATATATCTTTAAACTGAAAAAAAATCATCCATAAATAATCACATGTTCAATAAATTAAACACCATTATATAAATAATATAGCATAAATAGTAGTAGTCATGATAACGGTACATGAAGTGAAGGATTGAACATCAGACGATTGCATTTGAGAGGATAGAAAAATACAACAAAAGTGTTGCTAAGCAACGCTGGACCTGAGTAGAAGAATGACACCATCAAATCACTTATCTCTCTTTCTCTCATCATTTGAACAAATACCAATATTCAATATTAATGTCAGAACAGTCGTTATATTTTTAAAAGAATTATAAAAAAAACAGGATAAAATAAATGCTTCATTCTTCAGTATGTGACTCAAAGCCTTAATGATTAGACTGAATCGTTATTGAGTGTTCGTCTGAACTACGAACGTGACAATATTTTCAAACTGTACAACATCACTTATATGCATTTGCTTTAGATTACAAAATATTACACAGGAATCATAATGTTACGTATAGAAGATATGTTCTTTCTAAACAAACTATCAGCTGCTCAATTCCATCTATGAAATTTATTAACATCTATAGATATATATTTTTTCGTATCGTTTGAAAGAGATTGTCATCGGCATATGAGGCAAAGAAGCCCATCTTCGTCAGTTGCAAACCAAAAGAGCTGCATTGAAAATAGATCACCATGCTACGTTCACTGAATACGTCGTCACATATTTGTGGAAATTACATCGAACTTAGAAGTGCCCCACTGAAGTAACATCTTGAAACCGTCACATCTTCAAAATCGCACGATGGATCCTGCACGATTTTGTTTTCTTCAGAGCGGATAGGATTTCATCAGATTCACCACTGATCAGAGTCAGTCAAGCTCATCCTCAGTCATCAGGATAAAGTTGTAATGTCAATCTTTTCCTTCTCTCAAATCAAAAGTGAACCTCGTCTTTTATCCAACACTCAAATCGCCTACTGGTCATTGACACAGTCATACTCCGTTGTGTGTTCAGGACATAACCTGATGTTGCTGAAAACCTTTGAGATTCACAGCTTATACACAATCAAGATGTGAAGCAGGTCTCTGACAGGATTGGATGTTACCGAAAACCTTTGGAAGCAAAGGCTCCACATCATCGATCCTCAAGATCTACAGTAACAGGTTCTGGACCAGATCGGATCAGTTTCAATTATTATTGTTCACTGGCGTGGTATTACACAGATCTTGTATGGTTTGGGGTTTAAGCTGATGCCATAGTTCTTGTAGATACTCGGGTTTGGGTTCTCGGGTGCGGGGATGAGCGTGAAGTATCTAAGCATCGATGAGAAGAATAAAAATAGTTCCATCCTTGCAAGTTTCTCACCTGGACATGCTCGTCGACCTAAAGAAGGAATATAGCATATGAGTAAGATGATGATGATAATTTACTTCATATTTGTGGGGTAAATGTTCATATACATACTGTATATTTACAGTATACTGAAGCATAGTAAGTACATAAATGACTACCCTTTCCCCTCGGCTGGTAGTGGACATTCGAGTAAAACAAGCAAGTCTTAATTATAAAGGGGATTGCTTTCATGAATTAGCTCATATTTGCAGACCATTAAAAAAATGATACGTTACTTACTTACAACAGCTGTTCTTTAAAATTGCCTACAAGCCAGCAATGGGCTTCATGAACAATTCCTAGAGATATGGACCAAATTTTCATGTTCCTGGTGGTTGTCCGATTACAAGAAAATAAAGAAAATTATTGAAATTGTTAAACAATTTGGCCAAAAGGATCAAATTATCTTTGAATGTCATAAGTCGACGGCTGCAAAAGGTATATTTTTCCAAAAAAGCTACGCACCTGCAGAGAAGGGCATGAGAGCCGGGTTGTGGATGACAGTTCCATCTTCATTCAGAAACCTTTCTGGCATGAACTTATCAGGTTCTTTCCAGAGGGTTGGGTCTACATGGACTGAATACAGATTGATGAAGACATGCGTATCCTTGGGAATACTGTAGCCTGCTAGGTCTGTATCTTCTGTAGTCTTGTGTGGGAAGGTTAGGGCAGTGATGTTGGCCATCCTTTGGATCTCCATTAGTGTAGCTTCGGTGTAAGGCGTACGGTTCCTGTCCCTCCATGACGGGAGTTCCCCGGATGCAATAACCGCATCAAGCTCGTCTTGGACCTTCCTCTGTACTTCTGGCTACATTTCAAAATCGTTCAAAAAAAAAGGTAATAATTGATGTACAGTATTGTAATTGATATGATTCAAGCTAATGATTGCCTAAACGGAAGCCCGGATAGATCAGCTGGAACATGACTGGTCACGCAACCCAGCTTCAAGGTTCAAATCACATTCAAAGCATGCAATATTCTCACATTTATTCTTCTATGAATAGTTGGCTTGAAAAAAATATCATATTCATTGTCTAAGAATGAGCAGCTATTGGACTCGAAACAGGTCACGGCTATTTATAGTGTTGTTTAATCAACATCCCACGCGTCACGATTGCAAGGAATTTGTGATTACTCTTGTTAAACATGTACATTACGAAAAGGTATTATATGTTCTGAATTGAATATTTATACATGTTATGAACTCTGATTTTTTAATCGAATCTTTCAATTTGTAAAAGACTCTCCATGCACTTTCATAATTTATCGTGTTTATAAATATCTTCTTCTCTGATTAAAAAATGCTGAGATATGTTTGCTGTGATCGAAGTTACTCCAGGGCTTTTTGCAGTGTCTGAAGATATTCAACGCCATCTAAAACTGATCTACATATAGAAGAATCAAATCAATCACATAATGTGAACTAGCTACATAAATTCACCACAATTTTTAAAATACATTTCATACGAAACAAATATCCTATCAGTTTTCTATTTACTTGGAAACACTGCATTAATTTGAAGCAACGTTTATAGTATGAATTTAAGTCATATTGTGAAAACATATTCGACAGAAGTTTATGAATGTTTGGATGTTAACCTACCTGAACTATCATATAAAGAATAGCCCATCTAATGGTTGAACTCATCGTCTCTGTTCCAGCAAAGATGAGATCATTTAAGATGTGAAATAGATATGTCTCCGTGAAGGATGCATCCACCTCGCTTATTTTCTCCCCATTCTTCATTGCCTGAAAATTAAGAATGACGTCAAGAAGTCGTCATGGATTAGGACAATTACGTCAATCTTTAAAATAGGATTCAAAACAAATCCAAACTACAGTCGTATTCAGATCATGGCTATAACATCTGTGGTGTAATAGGTGTTACGATGTTATTCCTAATCTAATTGTTGAATAACGCTTATTAAGATTGGGAAGATCGTGTGCTTGACACTGACTGTGTTCCATAACGATAAGCTTCTCTGGATTGCAACGGACTAATAAATCTATTTTGAAAAGGTGATGTATTGATGGGGAAATATGAAAGACAGGGGGGTATCAAATCCTGGTAATTACCGACGAGTTACACGCATGCTTAGCGATCTTTTTGATATAACATTAAGACACAGAAGGAAAAGATTTACCTCTTGTCTGCGTTTGATCTCGAGGAGATAAGCATCGATGAAATCTCTCTGTCGTGTCTCATCAAATGTCTCCTTATGATCTTCAATCATACGCTCCAGGAAGCTACGAACCACCTTATCGATCTCAAACACTTCTCGGATTTCAGGAATAGGAAGATGCTTCAGAAAAGGAAAGAAGTTGACTGCTGCGGCGTTCGTTCCTATCTCGGCGAATCTAAATAGGAATGCAGAAATATAGAAGGGATCCAAATAATCAATACGAACTTGAGGACAAAAATGCACATTAATTTATATCCAGCATGAACATCAAGTCTAATGTCAATCAACAGGATGATAATTAGGTTACAGAATTAAGCGTTGATCGGTTTCTTAGAAATATTGGTGATTGGAGCTGATCGTTCTCAATTTTATTTAGCTTGACTTGAAGAAGATTTTGAAATGTGTGATTCATGTACGCCAAGGCATTTCGTGGGAGGGGGGGGGGTGACCTAAGTAGTTTCATATATCTTAATTGAAAGGTGGAGTCACCGTATTGCTGTTGGATATGTACTACTTGTGTTTTCATACCTCATTTTTCACCCAGTGTTTAAAAGGGGGTTTGGAGGCGAAATTTCACTCTTCATTAGGTTTTTAGAAGAGGATTTGGCATAAATTTAACTTTTATCAAGAGTGATATCATGACGTGATTGGCATTAAATTATCAATACAATTATGTCTGATACTGAATAGACAAGCGCATCGATTAAAAATATAATAATTGGTTGATTTATTAATTAGTTAATTAACTAATACATTATTGATAAAACTTCACAATAGGTTGTCTTTCCTACCTATAGATGCTATCTACAAGAAGCTGGAATTTAGGGTCTTGATACTCGAACCTTCGTCCGAAGTTGAAGTTACAGACGACATTTGATACGGCGATCTCTACGATATGATCAGAATTAAACGACGATCCTTCCTTTTCTTTGAAAGCTGCCAACATGTAACGAATTTCCTCCTGAATCTCGCCTTCAAAATTCTCTTTTCCAAAACCAAAGTTACGAAGTGACGTCAGGGTGAACCTTCTCTGTTCTCTCCACACTGGCCCCCAGTCAGCCACAACGATACCTATACATGGAAACAAAAATGAAGACAATTATTTAAACATATTATTGGAAGGAAGTTCATTAAACTGGGATTGTTTTGGGGACTAGATATGGGTCGTGTTGCACAAGGAATTACTGATAACTGTAAATTGAAATTCAACTTGATCATATGTGCCCACTTGGGGATTTGATTTTCCTCGGTCTTTTGAACCATGGACCTCTAGAGTAGTAGGTCCATGTTTGAAAGCATCTCTTGCAAAGCGACCCGACTTATAAATTGCTGTGTATCGTTTTTTTTTTCCTGTTCGTGCAATTGAAGGGGCATTTCTACCATACTACCCTGCAGGATATAGGCCATGTACGTTTCATTGGACAATCACAATCAAAATTTACTTTAATCTCTATACAAAGAATCTCTAGCAAAACATTATAACAAATAACAATTACTTATTTTAGTTAGGTTTATTGGAAAACACAACGACGGCAATTGAAAGTTTGCAACACACATGTATCATCTTGTAATCGGCCTACAGAAAACAAAAATCACCATTGTCACTTTGAAAGAGAATGCATGAAAAAAAATATTTCAAAACCTTTATCAATATTTTTTTACGGAGCAGACGAAGAAGTACATGTTATTCGGGTAACACTACGCCAAGCATGTTGTAATGCTTTGTTCATGACGGATTTATCATATAAAGGTCATTTAACATAAAACTTGTGCAATCAATCCAGAATTCGATAAACAGCTCATGAACTATTAACAAATAGAAGGCTTTGCCATCGATTTCCATGATAAGTGAATGTCACTTTTATGGTAATACATGATACAGTCGCCGAAAACAAGGACACCAACTAATTAAGTCACCGGGGGGCAAATATATCACAAAGCTTAGTAATTGATCTTACTGTTGATTTGTATACGATTGATTGCAATTGGTGGTCAGTTGTCAATGCAATCAATTGTAAAAAATCTTCCCTAAGAGCAATAGCTAAGCTGACGGGTTTCATTCGCGTTACATAATGCCCTTTATACATGTAAGATTTATAATGATCTATCTTATTGCGCAAATATATCTGTGAAACAAGCCTGTTTGGTTTCAAAGTGCATTGACTTAAATTCAAGTAGTATATAAGTACTATTGCGTCATAGTTTGGATAAATGTCTGCCATAAATCGTTCATGTTTCCTTAACCATGTAATTAATTTCTCTAAATTCTTCCATTCGATTCGGACAGTTTAAGAAAGTGGTCATCAAAGTTCACAATCGCTGATTTTCAGTAGTCAAGACTCAAGACTGTCTTCTAGTAATTTTGGTTGACGTGATTTCGACGACACACACAAACACAAAAAAAGAGACCATATACTTGTATGCAGGGCTGCACCAGTGTATTTTGCACCGGTGTATTTTTGTTGGGGGATAACAGTAAAAGTTACAAGACCAGGACCTCTCTTCTACACTTTCTTCTCTTTCCTTACCATTTCTTTTCCGTTTTTACTTCTTAAAAAAAGAAAATCATTGTGTGCAGTCGCCCCTCTCCCACCGTAAAGCACCGCCCACTTTAGGAACAGTAGACACGTGAAATCAAAGACTTAAAAATAATTAAAAACACCCTTTAACTTGAATGTTCCAGAAAGTGATGTTATTTGAAATTTAGTGCGATTGTAATTAAATTGTCGATTTCTTTTACCAACGCTAGTGGTTAAATCATTGCAATCGCAGATTTTCAAAGTTTTGACAAGTCCGATAATAAACCCAATAACAATCTTCCGTTCCATAGTTTTCATGACAACTTTGTCATCAACTCAGAATATGTGTCAAAGTTCACGATTCCACGGATAAATGTTTGTTATTCCAATGATAGACTTCGACCACAACCGTTCGAAAATGATCAACAAGTTAACAATATCAGCAAGTTTATTCATCATATGGCACGTACGTTAATGCAAAAGATGACGAGAAAAAAATTAAGAATCGGCACGAAATACCTGTAAGCCATTTTTTTCCCTCAAAAAACCCCTGCTTCTCGGTCAGGATTTTAACAACAAACACCACCACGACTTCCTGAGATCAACATAACTTTTAGGATGCCACCAATATAAGGTCAAGACTTCCTTCACGTGTGACACAAATATTATTAGATGTCTTATTCCAGACATGCAGGTCAATGTGATCTGAAAAGACCACATATCCGTAAGGAAAAATATCCGAATGCTGACAAATAAAAATAACCGCACCATCTTCTTAAAGTATGTAATAAGTAATAAGCCTTGATAAATCTAAATGTTATTCATTTTCAAAACTTGAATATAACGTCTATGTTAGAAAGAAAAGGCATTATGAAAGAACACATGTCTTGTGAAGGCGTGGTGTAACTCTTCTTTTAATAAGACAGGATCATATTTTCTTTTATAATTCTCAAGCATTGAATACGAAGAAATGTGTAAAGGTACAATCTTCGTACATAAAATGATAACTAAAAATGTAAGAAAAAAGAGTTGAAGGCAAGCACTCAGTGCGTTCGCACTTTGAAACAAAATCGTCTATGCTGAAATATTTCTATTCATCAAAAGACAGAGAAATTAGAAAAAGATGAAATGAAAATATGATAGGTTCAATAGGTATACGCCAGTCATTGGGAAAAAGGGTGAGGAAATGGGAAACACAACAGGAAGACAACTTCGATAGGAAGGAAGGGAAGTAAAGTTTATACGGATACAGTTTAAGTGAACACGTAAGAAATAATCATATCTGACTACTTCTAAAAGATTGTTTATCATAATTTCCAATACCACAATAAGAGTCATATATCAGTCATAAGTTGCTTTTATTGAACAAAATGAAATACCGGGTGGAATTGAACTTAGTTAAATATAAATTCTCGATACCTCTCACAAACGACGAAAAGGGAAATTGAATTGAAATAAAGTTTCAAGATGAGGTAAGATTTATGAATTGGAAAAAACTCTTTCAAGCATGTACTTATTAGCGAGATTTTAATTTTTTCAAATTATATTTTAATCATCCCTATCATCCAACATTAACATCTTTTAAAGGAAAGAAGAGATAAAGAGGAAGGCTCATCTTTATATCTGTTTCAAACGTTTTTCGGGGGTATCACGTCAGGGCAAAATGGTGAACGCGACACGTATCTATGCATCATATTACATCTACATGTACTTCTTAACTTCGATCTATAAAAACCGGTGTTTATTATAAAGGTTTACAGACCACCGACTGAAAATCAATTTGTCTGTTGATTACAATCGATAAACTGACAAAGGACGAGTGATTCTCACTTCAATATTTCGTTAGCACGCTGTGTCAATTTTCTTTATCGTACAGTCTGTTTATCATTGTTGTTGAGGGATGTTTAATTTAGTAATGCAATGTTGGTAAATGTTACAAACATGTAGAGTTGATCAATAGTCGTAACAAAATCAAGAGACTTAATTGCAAAAGCTACCATCAAAAGCCGCGATGTGTGTTGGGAGTGAAATCATTATATTTTTCAGCATCATGATTTTAACGAAATTTCCTTTAATAATAGCCTTATTTAACTTTTGAACATTCCAAATTTATCACGAAATCAATCTAATTCAAAATCACTATATTTGAATTGTGATTGATTTATTTAATTCTATCATATTTCATTTAGAATCATCTTATTTATTTAATTTACTTTTCAATTTGGATTTCATTTATCAAATTCTATTACATTTCATTTTAAAAATCAACTCATTCACTTAATCTATTATAATCATCTTCGTAATCTATTTGTATATCATTTATTTTCATGAGGGAGAGGGGAGGGGGGCTCCCTCCCAAATAATGCAAAATCTTTCCCCTATTTTTGCATCGATACGCCGTTAAGGACGGTTTCTTTGACAGAAACCCCAAAGAAACATCAGATGAAGATATCGAAACCTTTTTCTGATCTTAGTTCGGTAATAAGAAGCTATCATGTCTGTCAAAAGAGGCTCAAGTCTCGGCGGATACCGGTCCAATGGATCATGATTTAGCGTTTTCTTTCAAGAAAGGTGCCTGTCTATCTTGGGCCATTTAAGTGCTCCAGTCCACATCCATGGCAGGATATCAAGAGAGTTGTATAATTGGTCCTCATTTTGAGACTTCTTTGTCGCCATCAAGCCCAAAACAAACTGTGTCGAATGCAATCACAAGTTCTTCCCAACAAAAAATTTCGTTCCGAAAGTTCATATTGTAATATGTGAGGGGATTATTTTTAAAAAGAGAAATAATCTCAACCAATTTTGTAAAACGATATCAGTCTTTTAATCAAATGATTCTGGAAACAGCGGTGTAGATTCTTCAAATTATAATCATCTAAAAATATCATGAACATAATATAGTTTAGCATTGGTTTAAAATCTAAACCTTATAGATTTGTGGCAATACATTTAGTTCTCAACAATTGTAATTTAAAGTAGGCTTTCCTAAAATCTAAAGAGATGACATAATGGGGTTAAGGGTTCCAACAGAAATTGTCAATTATTTTGTAGCAATAAAAAAAAATAAACCAGGTATATCTACGCAGAATAAACACACAGTTTGTGATATCTCAGCTGATATCCCCATCCCACTACTCGGTTAGGGATCTACATCATATTGCATAAATTTACATGTAAACTTGTAAATCCATCATGTGGCCTAAAGATGGAAACCTGAATCAGAGACTAGCTTAAGCTTGTCAGTATATGACACCAATCACTCTTTCGATATGTTTCCATAAAAAGTCAGAAAATGAGTAAAGAAAATATGAATATTATTGATGTCCGCTTCATCTCTCTGTTAAAAGGTAACTTCCGACCCACAATGTAAACAAAGGCGTGTGTGAAGAAAATGCGCGCGGAACATTGTATGTCTTTGATGCTTTTATTCGTGTCTTACACGGCACCAGAAGGCAAATCTAGAATTGGACCTTGCTAGATCCTTAATCCAATTTCAGAGCCTTCACATGATAAATTCGTGCAAATTGATTGCATGAAGTGGGAATTGAGAAAATTGAATATCGATGTTAGCATCTTTAGCAGTGAGCGGGTCTATCCGGCTTGTCTAATGAGTTAATGGCCAAGAGCTTCTTCGGCATGGTTAGGACGACCAATGCGTGTTTGTCACCCTGAGGCTATACCCTCTTTACCAGGACATATACGTGAACTGTACTTTCTATGAGGTCATATCAACTTAATTCTTTGCGGTTCACCGATTCTTTAATCCTTATTATACATATTTATACTGCGTTGCACCATCCCATATCATAGACTTTAAAAAATGATTCATTGTTTGGTTGCGCGAAACTGTGATATCTCGTGCGTATAATATTCAATCTTTTCATGTTTTTTTTTCGACCACCCTATTATGTCTTTACGACTGAGTTCGTTGGGAGATCAGTGGTCTCCCCCTCTCTGCATATAAAAGTAATACGGCAATATTTTTGTTTGATATAGGGGGAGGTCCATTTTGTGCATTTTCCCTTTTATCCACTATGCGAAATTATGAAAGACAATCTGAATGTCTTCCCCCTGGCATAGTTTCACCCTCAGTTCGTGTGGACAACCAAAAAGATAAGCTGGAAGAGCGTGATACTGATACCATGGTCTGTGATGCTGCGATATAGTATCAGCACAAGATGCTTGAAGGGCGGCGCAGCGGGCATGGTGTGAGGTACAGTTGGTGGAGACGAGGTAGGCTTACAGAGCGACACAGCATGCATGGGGTGAGTGGTGACGAGATAGGCGTCGAACCGACGACCCTGAGTCACTAACTATGCCTTGGAAGAGAATTTTCCACTTTAAACATTACATCTTTTACTCCCCCACCAACAAAAGACAAGATCGTATCATGGACTTGATCATATCAAATGGATTCCCCTATCAACATGATCAATGCCAACTTGGTTGTTTATTCGTGTTAGCGTTTAGTCACAGGGTGCAAACTCCAATTTAGGAGGTACCTCTTTCACGCCATTGTTCAGTTGAACATGTTTAGGCCCATGCTTAGCGTAAGCATGGACCTACTAGGTCCATGGTGCGTTCAATAAAAACGATGCTGAAAAAAAGTGTCTTACCAAATGGAATTCGACTGATGTAACAGTCAAGTTCATAAATCAGGAAAGCACATTTCGTAGAATCAGTAAGAGAATTCGCTAATCATGTGATTTTAGGTTATGAAACCAGTGTTCAGTCATCAAAGTGGGAATGTTTAACTTGATATCATTGTGTTTACCAAGGTTCAACTAATAAACATCTCCACGGTGGGTGTGATATTCGATAATATCGGCAACTTCTATACTAAATGTTTGCAGGATTGTGTTTGTGACGGGAGAATTCTTCAAATAAACAATTACATGTAATTCAAACGCCCCTCGATCATGATCATAGCTATCTTCTACCTCGATGTGTGGTCAATCTGAAGTGTTCTTAACATGCAGGCACCGACCAAAATCATTTTTAGAGGGTCGATGCAGTTTGCCGTAGACAAATATTATCACCTGACACATTAGGCCTTTACATGTATTATGATTCCCACAACAGCCTTTTTATACAAATATATACATTTTCAATATAAGGTTTACTCAATATTGTGAAAGGTTTTTCGGATAACAGCAAACAATGAGTAGAAATTACGCATGGTGTGTTCAAACTCACCCATTAAACTTTCATCAAAGTATAATTAACAACCGAATATGCATGTTCCATTTTCTACAGAATTGTGTCAAGTTTCTACTCGATCTTCTTGGAAATGTAGTTTCGTCACCACATTTACAATGTCTACATGCAATCACAACATCGTTTTGGAAAGGCATTCACATCTCATATATGTACATGAAACTGAATATCAATAATATAAAGGTCGGATTTATGACGGTATAACAACAAACTACAAAGATCCAGTTGGAATCCGATGGTTTGGATAGTTGAACAGTGGGCTTAAATTCTCTTCTAAGATTGATCTCAAAACCAATAACTTTTATTCTCATGAAAAAATTATAATCTTTATTTTAAATTGTAGAATAGTCCTTGAAAAGAAGAGGGTATAATTCTGCACTTTGCTAATCTTGCAGGGTATATGGGCATAAATTTGTAATTGCTTGGATTTCAACCTTCATCCCCGAACCGATTCATGCTTTTGCCTTTAATAGAGCGTCAAGTACAAGGCGTCGCGGCGCCACATTTGTAATTTATTTATAACCAAGAACAAAAGACGTTAATCATTTAGATTATGTTGCGTCAGTGAAATGGTACTTTTGGTTTCATATGAGAGTACAATGTCAACAAGTATTTGATATTCCTCGCTCCGTTTCCTCAATAGATTGAACTTGCTTTGATGTTGGTGGTGAATAATGCAGAAGGCGGTCTTAGTTTGCAGTAGTAAAACAGGTAACGTGGCGTGTAACAAGATAAACTGGAAGGTGCTTATTCTCTGTTCGACAAAATGTAATGATGCGGTGAAACGGCTCATTTAACACACACAATCCCACAAAACCATTCTATGAAATTAACTCGAATGGCTATTAGATATGAAAAAAATATAGGGATAACAAAATCACAGCAAACAGACGCTTTCCTTTCAACTGAAGGAAATAAAGGATTTCGCTCCTGCGTGAATCTGTATCATGCATCATGGTCCAAATTCGTATCAAAAGGTTTTCATCTCTTTGAGAATTCGATTGTATGCCTCTCGCAAAATCTCATTAGGAAAGAAGAAAAATGGGTTGGAAAAAGAAGGGTTCGTTTGTGGAATGGGCATACCTGCATTAATAACAAAACTCATATCGCCATTCAAGATCTAGATTGTATTCATAAAGTGATAAAGCTCCCCCTTTTCACGTCGTACTTTGACTAACTAAGCATCTTCGTTTCAAACGATCCGCATATAATCAGACAATATGAATATTATAGCCCAAGGATATATATAATTCAACGTATACGGATGAACATGTTTAAGTTGCTGTGTTAAATCACAATCATGACAAAAATGAAAATTGTGATGAAAATCAAAATCTTTTGGTGGTTTTATATCTATAGAAAGCTTGTAGAGATCTGTTCCCACCATGTTCAAGAAAGGTTCCCGAATCAAGATAATTCAACCATGACATTTCAAGTTCAACAATAAAACACTATCTATTTGCAGTAAAAATAATATGAAATCAATGTTATCCTAAATATGCATGTTTCTGCAGTCTTCTATATCATTGAGCACTGTTGAGTGTAAATGCATATATTGTATTGAGAAGTTATGACTCGTTCTCACAACTATTTATTTGGATCATTGCAGACACCGATAATATTGGTTCCATACTGGAATCAATAAAAGTAAAATTAGAATAAGGGGAAAATCAGTGCAATTAATAAAGAACGAAAAATACTTCATTTACTCATATCGAATTGAATATTTGAACTTTTGCATTGACCCATATTTCATTTGATTGCGCTCCAATCATTGTGCTTTCAATGTTTGTATCATTTGACTGTCACTGCATGTCTTGTATCAATATGTTACATAATTTTATCGTTTCTGTATTGCACATAGATTATTAGTGTTTTTGAATTGTATATGTTCGGATGATTCCATGGCATATTACAAATGATTATTCATGTTATAAGGCCTACTTAAATCTTTGTAGTCTTTTTTTATGGAATAAAAGAAGAATTAGTGAAAGCTTGAAAAAATGTCTGTCTGTGCATATTTTGTTGCAATATCTCAGCTCTGTCTTGCAATAACCCCTATTTTCATGGTCATCAATTTTGATTAACACCTAAAGGCCTATGGTTCATTCCCTTTGCCGTTTTCTTTGCCTTTTTATCTCCTAACTCCCTCTTGAGAATGGTCTGTTGTGAAAACCAATCAATATTGATTAGGGCCTTTATCTTTTGAAATACAAACCTCTACAACAATTCTTGTATAGGCAGCGATATTACAAAGATGTGTAAACTCTAAATGGTATCAGTTTATAGAGTTATGACCAGTTCGTAACTTGTCGAACATTGTACAGAAGTACAACAATTTTGCGCACTTGAAATATAACACCGGTAGCTCCCATTGGGGTGGAATTTTGACCGTAATAAGGAGTTTTTTGCACCATATAAGGGTGTAGTTACCAGTAATGGGGGTTTCTTTTTACATTTATAATGAATCAGAATCCATAGCAGCTGTAGGAGAGATCTCTAGCAATATTATTGGTGCACAATGACACTTGTTTGTCGGAGCACCATTAATCATTCAGTTGCAATCTTTGAAGAGAAAGTGTAAATTTGCACCTTTTGAACGCGGGAACTCTGGGCTCAAATATAGGGGGGAAAGGTGCATTTTTTGCAACTTTGTGCACCCCAAAGGTGCTGTCATTGTTGCATAGTGTGCAAACTTGAACCTCTTTTAGCGGAGGCATATACGTAGCTTTGGCCTGCACATAATTCAGAAACAACATCCTGAGTTAATAGGATAAAGTAATCACGAACTTCGTTGCACTCTTTTATGGAGGCTATTAGTTAATCTGTGTCGAGTGACACCTGAAATTATTACTTCCACTCCAAATAGCGTTCGTCTTCCACATTTTTAGTCAAATATTGAGTTTGGCATTTTCTGTGTGAGGTTTTGCAAACCAACCATGGGGTATATCTACATGCAGAGGAATAGAACTAGTCATCATGGGGGGCTAAGTTATTGATTTTGTTCTTGAAGTACAATCCGATTGAACGTGTGAGAAGCTTTCAGGAGATAATATTTCTTTTGTTGTAACAACCCCAGTTCAAAGTCTCAATCCCTGTGTCTTGTTTTTTTTTTATGAGTATGATCCAAACATTTCCACTCTTATATACCGAACGGCCATACAATAGTCAATTTTGCGCATAAAGGGAGCGGTTAAATAGGTCCCCATTTTATGACGTAATCTCTCCTTTATTGCTTACAATCTAATTATCTCCATAACAAAGGCTATTACTTGGTTAGGACCTGGGCACCCTATCAGACTGGTGTGTAACAAACAACAAACAAATAGCCACCACTTCAACGTCTTTAAAGCTCAACTGAAAATAACGCAGACATGTAAATCATGTTGACTTATAACCTCGTCGAAACACATTGTAGACTTGGAACTACATTAACACTTTAAAATACGATTATTTACCCAGCATCGTGTACATTGAAACGTTTACTGAAAAATATCAGTTTAAAAGAGTATTTTATGGGTAAATTTTCAGGAACAGCGCGTAAACAAGTTTTTTTTTAAACCAAAAAGACATGCACGTTTCCTTGATTTGTTGATATCAATATTGAGTAATTTTTTTAGAACGTGTAATTCCATCATGTTTATACCCAATTGTATGTTACACTCTGACTCTATAAATGCCTCGATTTATCTATGTACATCACAATGTACTTGCCTTTATTTTCTACTTCTCACTGTTGCATTATTTTGTTTAACAAATGCAGTTTTCGGGATGCCAATATGAAAAGTCGCCTAATCAGCCACTCACATACATTTGGCGGGAATTAGGTTTTGTTCTTCTTCCTATGTGCTATTTTGATAGGTTGCTTTTAAATGCACACTGGATGCAGGCGCTGATTTAAATTCATACCAAAATTGTGTGAGATGATAAATTGATAGATATGGTACCAACACATGTCTAATTTATAATGTTCAAGGTAGAGCCATAAATCACAACCAGTTTGTCATAATCAACGAATTTTCTGTTACCTACACGAACATGCCGATGTAGTTGTTTTAGCTATTTGTGACTCACTCAATATTATCGATTAACATGACACTTTTAAATACTAACGAAAGTACTACCAGTGGGTACGTCTATCCTGCGGTTCGTTGTACAGTAGGCTATGGGATGGAACTATGTTCGGTAACAAGCCGCCTTATCGATTTATTAAGAGCACCGGACAAAAATCGAAAAGCTAGAGGTGAATAACCAGTTTGGACAACACGTATCCAATTAGTGGACATTTAGAACGCATAGTTTCTCAATTTCTCGACATTGTTGCATATTTTCATTTTGCCTTTATCCCCCCCCCCATCCGCCACATTTATAAAGACATCACGGATAAATCGGTCTAAAATGAGATAGAATTTATTTTTCACCTCCGCATACTCTATACTGTAAAAAATATTTGGTTAGATTTTTACCACCACGAGGGTAATTATGCGTCCAACCAATTTGGGGCAGTATTTTACCAAATGCGCAAAGCATCTTGTCCAGTAAGGTTAAAAAAATAAGCAGCAAATTCTTTAGAATGGGCAAATTTTTCATAACACTGGATAAATAAAAAATGCCCCCCAAAATGCCCAATATTGGTTGGACACACAATCACCCTCATGGAGCACTTTTACCAAATATTTTTTAGAGTGTACTCAATAATAAATACTCAATCACTTCAAATCAAATAGCAAATATTACTGGGCTAATATCCACCATTCACATTCGGTTGAATTATTGAATACATGCCAAAGTCCATCTTCATGTGATCAAAACGATATAAATTGTACTGAAACGTGCCGAAAGTGCAAGATAAATATTATCACCACCTTGTCCATGCCGACTATCTATTCATCAAAATACAGACTTGATGAAACGGCTGCAAATCTGTGTACAAACATCTTTTTCCTTTTCTAGTGATTATAGAACATACCAACAAAACGGTTTATCTCCCAGTTAGGTATTATTAATCCCTATATATTTCTTCCAACAATACAGCCGAGGACAGATTACAGAGAAGTTTAGAGAACTTCAGAAAATATTCTGATTTTGGTATGACTCAAAACTAGCAAATTGGCTAGGAGTTGGGTAGAGTAAATATTTCATTTTTTCTCAGTCAATAATTGTCTCTACAAAGTCAAGAATGTTAATAATTCGTTTGCAAGTAAATGAGTACTGTACCATCTATACATTTTTTCACAGGTAGTTTTCTCCTTTTTTCGGGGGAGGGGGAGGGGCGTTTCATTGCGTGCTTTTATACCTGTTATCGTGAACTAGCGACGTTGACGATAGTAATCTTCAGTTTTTTATTTCTTTAAAAGATGACAGAGAGTAGCATACCCTTGAGCAGAGTCCACACAGATAAGAGATAACCTGGTTTACGAAGTTACATGATTCGATGTCGGACAAAAATATTTATAAATTGGCCTACGTGATGACTTTTAATGAAAAAAAATGTGACGGAACAAAAAAAATGATATTGAAATGAATGTGAGATGACTATCTTACCCTGTCCTTTGGTAAGTTCTTGAGTTAGTGCCAGATGTGGACGACCAGCGAATACTCCAGCTTTCTTGACCAACGCCTCCCGGACAGATTCATAACCATTGAGGACGACAACCAGCTGGCCAGCTAGGTTGAGGGTAAAGACATTCCCGTACTTCTTGGCCATATCCATCAGGGTTAGATGAGGCTGTTTACCCAAGCTGAATATGCTGCCGATCAGCGGGAGGCCCCACGGACCTGGCGGAAGCTTCCCGGGTAAACCAGACCTCTGACGGTACCACCGCACTGCCAGCATCGTCACGAGAGTCGTCAGCACAAAGAGGAGAATCGTTTGTAATCCAAGAACCATCATGGTGAAAACTTTGACTGGTCACCATAAAAATAAAAAGAAGAAATGAATTAAATCTAGTGCTTTCTCTGTTATTAATATTTCTCCAGAAGCATCGGATTCATATCACCAACTTAATGCAGCTCTGGAGTGAAATAAACTCAACGAAAGAGAAATGCTATCTGGAGAATCCACTTCGGTATCAGTATCTGGTTGCTCTATTCCTAAAGATGAAGTTCAGCATCATAGCTCAAAGCTAGGAGTTTGACTGGTTATCACTGCCAAAATTTGTTCCTATTTGTTGTTTATATATGTAAATAACTATCAAGAAACCGCCAACACAAACATCGCGGTCCGTGTCATCCGTGTTTATGTGCCACTGGTCTATGGAAGCTTACTATTGAAACCCACTGCGCGTGTCACCAATTATAACCAGAGAACCTCGTAAAGTTTGCTCTTCACTTATTGCCCGCCCTCTTCTTCCATATTTGGGGAAAATAATGTGGGTGCGTGCTTCGGTAAGAGTTGATAAGTGGGTTTTGATTGGTTGTTAAGACATGGAATTTCTCTTTCACACGCAATAGAACTTTCCCTTTCACAGAACTCCGTTGCCAAGGTTTTCTCACCCTGGAAACATACAGCTTTATCAGAACAGGAAATTGGTATATCCATGGAATGATCAGACACATACATTGACTTTATGTCGTTGTTGGAGGATCTAAGTTTAATCAAAATTATTGACCGTTTAATAAGTTACATACCTGTATTAAGCTTTTAGTTTTCAGCGTTATGGTTTGGCTTTAAAAACAACACTTATTCTTACCCCTCCCACTCCCTCTGTCTTTCAGTATATCTGTCCATGTTTGTGATAGGTCCACGGTCTGTCTGACTGTTTATTAGTTCTTATGCCTCCGTCTCTCTTCTACCTCACATTCGTCAGTATTATGCTGCTATTTCTTGAGATTTCATGTCACAGAAAGGTGGGAAAGGGAACGAGATCGACCCTCTCTCTTCCTCCTTGATTATCCATCCACTCCATCATGTCTCACCCTCAATATTTATGGCAATTCGAAAGTAAGTTTTTTTTAATGAATAATGAACAATATTGTAGAATTGGTTTGAAAATTACTATATATTTGATGGAAATGTAAATAACCTAGGGTTGTGGTTTCACATAAAAACTGTTATAAAAATATTTTGGAACCCAGCCCCCCCCCCCTCTAATTCAATGAGCCATTACTTAAAAATACACGGATTGTGATTTTTAATCTCGCCTGACATGTCTAATATCATAAATTATTATTTGCTAAATGTCAAGAAAAAATGGGCTCATACAATCGAAATAAAAATAAATGTGCATGCATTGATCCGTACTGCTTGCCTCACCATTTATCAAACTTTACTTTTCACACAAATATTCTTGCTGACATGAAAGCTCGTTCGTGGATTTCCGACATAGCGACAACACTGATGAACAGTAAGTGAATTAGATTCCAAATATCGCAGTTCCATTTTCAATAACATTTTTATACGTCACCATCAGCAAACTTAGTAATAAAACAGTTCTTTTTTTTATGTATACCAATTCTTATATAAAAAGGCATCTTTTTAATATAGAGTACATTTAATCACAGAGAAGTAAGTGAGTACGATTCTAGATTTAAAAGGAAAAAGAAAAGATCAGTGGAATTCAAGTGATTTTTGACTAAATTGTGTTTACTCTTGTCTGAAAACTTCTGGTATCCCCGATGTTGATGAATTTGTTTACCTTCTGCTTTACTTCTCGAAGTTTTTGTATACTGCACCTGGCGGTCTCCTTGAAGATATTTGATGATTGTTAATTATTTGATTTCATATAATACTCAGTATGATTTCTAAAATTGTTTGTGCTTTTCAAAGTACAGATCATTTTTCTTATTGAAAGTTTATATAGTGTACGAGCTCATTATAATCATGACCATAAAACATGCACAAGCCACATAATTTTAGATTATGCAGATACAAATCTGTTTCCAATGTCAATCTTTTTCTAAATTAAATTTATCTGATAACAATCTCATCTCTTCGTTTTGTTAAATACTCAAAACCAAATTAATCTAACCCTTATTTTGCACATTCATTGTTCATTAATGATCATGACAATACAGATCGCCTGTAACACTGAGGTCGTTATTAATAAATTTGTCTGTTTCGGATTTGTTTGTTGTCATGCAATTACCGATAATTTTGTATTTAAAAACAAAATCATTATTCATCACACCCAGAATTCACTTTAAATGGTAATTTAGTTTTGCTTATTATGATTACTTGGTCTATTTTTATATCATTATTGAATTTTAATTGTCTTAACTCTGGCAACATATTTTTCTGGTAACCACAATGGCCAAAAGCTTTATCACCTAATGACGATGGAATGTAGACCAATTGTGTTTCACACCAGAATGAATTTACAAGTCTCATACGTCTGTATAGTTGTGAAACCGACCTTGGAAAACCAGAAATCCGCCATCGAAACATTTTGTCTTTATTTAACCTTTTGTCAATCAAACCATGTCAGACAGGATTCAGACAACTTCGTCATAAATAAGTAAAATAAGTAAAATCATCCATATTTCGCCGACGAGCACCTTTTGCCCAAATTGATAAAATGACAAAATTGTGAATGAAGTGACTGCTACCCTTATCAAAAGGATTTCCAATACTAACCTAAATATACCGAGTGAGTAAAAAAATAAATGAATAAAAATTGACACCTCACAAAGCCCAAATTTAAGGGAAAAATGCGTCATGATCAGGATGTATTCTTTGCATTTTGATTTGCGCCAAAATAAGGCATGATTGCAATGGATGAATTCAGATGTCAATGATGTCACAATCCTACCATGATCATACAAGGGTTTCATTATTTTTTTTTTCAAAACACCTTTTCAGTAATTTATTATTGTCTAATAACTCTTTTAAGCATCAATTCTAAATTCAATTTTCATTGAAAATGGGTTTGCTAATAGGTTTACTAACTCATGTTGGATTATGACATCGTGATTCATTCATTGCAGGCATGCCTTACTTTGGCGCAAATCAAGATTTACTTCACTGCCAAGAATACTTACTGATTATTCAAGCGTTAAGACATACCATATACATATGGTATTAAATTATTTGGGAGAAGATGCTCTTTTCAGCCATATATAATGATTATGCGTTCATTTTTTTTTTATTTGGGATTTTTGTGGTATCAATTTTTTTTACCCACACGGTATATGTAGATTAACATAGAATTAGAGCAGATTTTTAACACCTTTGTGTAAGCATTTATAGCTGAAAAAAGAAGAAAAACGCCCGTTTGCTCGTTAAAATGACGTCACAATGAAAATGAAGGAAAGAAAATTACCTTGCTATATTTTGCAATGATTTTAAACTAATTTCGTATGAAATTGTATTAGGATTGTATTGTCTTCAATCAAAATAGCAATAACAGTTGTTCTTTAGAAGAATACCTATTGAAATAATCGAAAAACACCATCCTTTTCTATTTGAAGTTTGATAAACCAAATCATACGCAGACGCGGGGGTGCTTAGTCTGTTTTCCAATTTACGTTGCATGCTTGTTGTCTTAGTCGTCATCGTTGTCGTCTCCATCGTTATTTATTTTTGTTTAACTTCAAAGGCCTATTCACCTTCCTCTTCCCCTTCCTTCCAGTCGAAATGAAGATCACACCCTCGACATCCGTTTCGTCTATTTTTTTATTAAACATTTCTATGTAGCCTCAGTCTGACCTAGGGACGGATCCAGGATTTTCCTATTTTGGGGGAAGGGTAGGAGGGCACACATGATGATCGCATTGGCTTGGCTTGGTGGTAGGTTCATTATTCGACTACACATGTACACTGTAAGAACTGTGGTGTTAAAACTGACACCGATTGGTGTTGATAGAGGACCACACCCTGAGGTGTTAAAATAACACCCTAGAGATTGAACATAACACCAAGGAGTGTAAATGTAACAACCATAGGTGCTGTAATAGCACCTATAGGTGTAAAACTAACACCACCAATTGAACACCGGTGTAAAATAACTGGTGTGGTCCTCTATGTACACCGGTTAACACCACAGTTTTTGCTGTGTTCTTGTTTACAGATATATAATTTATTTTTAATTTTGACATTAAATTCTATAATGACGGGGAATACCTTCAGATAGACGTTTATGTTTACGTCAAATCACATTAACGTAGACCACTTTTGGCTATGTTAAAAGAAGCGGGTCACCAATTTTGCAATTTTCATCAGGAAACCATTGTCAGTTGTTCAAGCGTTGATATAGGATACCAGACAGGAAAGCCCTCTATCTAATCGCTTTATCGTTTGCATTCTCTCCTACATGTACATGCACACGTAACGAGATCGCACCGATTTCAATGAAAATGATTCATACCAACAGTGCATGACACTTTAATGAATCAGATTGATGAGAATTTCAAGGTACGAAGAACAAGGTATATTCATCAAAGACAATAACTTCTAATCATGGTAATTAGTACAGTGACATTTCGGGTACCTGTGTATCATTCACCGCTCAGATAGCAGTAGATGAGGGCGCTGTTCAAGAATCCTTGGAGAGATTGTGGGCGCGGCCGTCTTCTGGATACCTAGGTAGCCTATAATATTGGCCGAACTCCTTTTTCGATTATTCAATCAAACTTTACGGTAGCATACAACGCACAGTGTTGGTTATTGTGTCATCAGTAGAACCATGAAGAAATAAATGAAAAATATGTACATTTTTACCTGGCCGTCATCAATATCTAGCCTAATCGTTCACGGTGGAGGTCTCCTGCATTACCTAATAATTGTCATTTTATTTAATGAGATTTTGTTGACATTATTAATTCAATGCCTATGCTGCGACTAAATTATACATTAAGATTTGTATCTATTACCTTGCAGATATCTGGCGTATGTGAATGCAGAAATACAGACAATCAATCAATCAATCAAAGAGCCAAACTAAAACAAGCAACAGCTACAAACCAATATTTATTTTCTTGCCCTCATACCGATAGGCCTAACTATAAAAAAGGAACTAGTAATATCATAATCAAGAGCTAGCCAAAGTAATAAAACTCCTTCGAATCCATTTTTTCTCTCAGTTTACCTCTCCATTCCAACCGACCATAAATAGATACCAACTTTCACCATCAATATACCAGTGTTCGTTTGGTCTTATCTCCATTACTAAAATCCCACAGGTAAATTAATATGATTGGTTGAGATATCAAAGATTACTTAACCTTTCAAGTTATCATTCTTATGTTCTTCATAAGAATTGATGACCAACCTATTAAGTTAGTAACCTAAACTAATGGCTGAAATGACATTTGTTTTACACGCAATTTAGTTTAAACTAGTACACTCTTTATGTTACCAGTGTAGTATCATTCTTAGAGTTTGTTTTCAATAAAAAAATGTTCCATATAGTGGAATTTCTGTTAATAAAAGATTAAGATCATATGGAAACACCTACACTCGAAAATATCATTATCTAATCCGATGGATCCCCCTTTTTTTCAAATTTTCTCGCTTTATTATTTTAAAAGCCCAAACTAGAAAATAATTCAAAACTTCTGCTGTGATGCCCCGTTGACGTTCATAGTGAGAGAAATACTCGAGGAAATCCGTTATAGCCTACAATCAGGAAACAATCATATCATGTGTCTACAATAAAAGCTCAAAGTAGATTTTTGGTCTGCAGTCAAAACAGGATGGGTCTAACTGACCGCACTATAAAGCACCAATCACCACATAAACCAGAAAGTCGAACACAGAAGATTTTCTTACATTCTCACAACCCTTTAAACAATAAAAATATTTGAATATTTTTAGTGTAAACATAATTATATATCCACTTGGAGATGAATAATAACTAGACTTTTGGCGTTAATAAGGATAACAATTTGTGAAGCTCTGTCGCTTTGTTTCCTTGCATGATTCCTTTCATGATTCCCATGCCTCCTATCTTCTGTACCACTTTTTTAATTGGCGTAATCAGGGTACTGAGTTTGCAAAAAACATTAACCCTCTGAGGGCAGTATTTCGGGCGCAGGAAATACGAAGGAGCAACAGAAAAGGGGAAATACAGAAAAAAAAACAATCATTATTATACACAAGGTAAATGCTCTATAAATTAATTTTCTGTATGGGATCAAAATAGGTCAAAAATTTTCCTACAAAAAATTTGTTCCCCCCACCCTTTAGAAAATCCTGGATCCGCCCCTGAGCTTTTGTAAAGTCTAAACAAATTTGTTGGCTAATTAAAAAAAAAGATCTCGTTTAGTTATGAAGGAATTCGTTAATTTTACTCCAAATCTATCAAACTAGAAACAAAGCTTACTGTTTATTAACGTCATTGTTTTACAATCTTCACCGTTTAACATACCTGTATATTTTCATTTTATTTCGTCCGAAAATGGGCAAGAAATTGTGTTTTACGAATCAAAATTTGAATAAAATTTGTACGCTTCGTCGCTTTCCCCTATATTCTATACCATAAAAAGATAAGTTATTGCAGTCGGGAAGGGGATGGTTAGCTTATAAATGCCGATTTATTTTAAAAATGATCCTGTCGAGGGAATTTTTTCTGGTCAGATATGGATTGTCAGATATACATATCACATCCACTGGTAGTAAATATTTGACCCCCGAATTTCGTCTTAATTTTTAGTGATTTTAGTGCCATTTTAACACAAGAGTCTAATGGAAATGTTTAGGCCCGTGGTATGTGAGCTTTACTAGATTAGCGCCCTCTTTATTCATAAAATATATAGTTCAATCATATTCAACTACTATTACTTTTGTTTGTTTTTTAAAAATTTATTTTGCCCAAAGCCCAATTTATACCATGTTGAATTACTAACTTTCATCCCTGTCATAGGGCCTACTATCTAACATGTATCTCTCCACTCAAACAATGCCAACTTCCTCTTATTAAATTACCCTTTTAAATGTGCCTTTAAAAATATTATGCCCCAATTACCATGATAAAATAGGAGAAAAGAATAGAATTCAAATACTATAAGATGAAAGAAGACTTTAGCACATTTTTTCTCTCTATCGATATCTCTCTGCCCCCCCCCCCCCCTCTAGTCATCCCTACTTCATTTCTCCTCGTCTGTCTATCTTCCCCTACTTCCCTCTCCATTTCAAGGTCTGATTTCCCTTTTTTATCTCAATCACCACCCCTCCCTCCATAACCCCTTTCCTCTAGCGTCTCTTTCTCAATTTCTCGATCTATCATTCCTTTTTTTCCTTCCAACGCAAACGCCTTCACCACAACCTCACCCCTCCCTACACCAACCCATCCCCTCTTCTACCTTTTCCACTCCAGTCTTCTCAACCATCTCTCTCGTCGTTGCTAAACCATCTAACACCTCTGTTTACAAGCTTTATCACTCTCCACCTCTTATTGTAGCTCACCTCTGCTTGTTTTCACAAACAATAATTATAAACATTAGATCCAAATGACCATCACAATAGATTCGAATTTTATTCCAATTATGCATGATTAATGTTTATCTGGCGATTGTTCTGCGTATGAAAACGATCGTTATTACCTTCGAACTGCTACCTAGTTCTCACTGTCACTATTCGCGCTCTGATTGAAACCGGGGTCTAAAATCGTGGAGTAATCGTAGTGATTGTGGCAGATCTTATCAGATCTTGAAGTCAGTCATGGCAAACTTTGTTGTTGGAGAGAAAAGATTTGGGCTACGAAAGCCAATACAAACGGATGCACGACAGTGGGGACAAGGTGTTTAACAAAGTTTTATTTCGTCAAGACGTTTGCGAGAACGCAGAAGCAGAGGACCATGATCATACTCAGCGTGCTGAGAGATGGCGCACTTGCAGTTGTGTATTCTGTTGGAGGGGTCGTAGGTACTTCTTTGATGAACCCATTGTCGGCGATGATCTTGGAGTAGACAGAGACAGATCTCTTTGGCGTTCGAGGTCGCTCTGGATCATCGAAGTCGACGTAGTGCATCCCAAACCTTTCACTGTACCCAGATGCCCATTCAAAGTTGTCTAAAAGTGACCACGCAGTGTAGCCTCTTACGTCAACGCCATCCAATTTGATTGCTAGAATGAAAAAAAAACATAATTAAGATGATAAGACTATTAATAATTGTTTACCAAAAGAAAACGATTAACCATGGGTGGCGATCGGGGGGGGGAGCTAGAATTTCGAACAGTACACTCTTAAAACAAATCAGTGAAATTGACTAGACCAGTAGTCAGCTGGGAGCAACTGATATGGCAATCACTGATATAGTCACATTTCTGACATTCTAGTTAGAAATAACTCTGTTCTAGTAAAATATGACTAGAAAAATAGTCAAATATGACTAGAATAACAGTTGCACCCAGCTGACCCTCTTAACTAGTCATTTTTGACTGATTTGTTTTTAAAGTGTAGCCTATGAGAGATGGTCGCCTCGCCCTCCTAAAAATGACTATAGAAATCTCAAGGAATTGCCTTATATAGCCCCATCACCATAGGCAATGTTTCAGTCTAACCACGATCTGGAGGCATGCGTCCTACACCACTGGAATATAAGACAGGGTCAAATGATCTACAAAAGGACGTTGTTGGGGGCACAGACAACTTAACTATAGTTTGTTGATAAAGAGGCTGCACATGTCATTGCTCTGTTACAATTAATTTCAACACTATCAAACATTAAGATGACATAAAAGAAAATAAAGCTAGGGGGAAAAGAAAAGAATGAATGAAAAACAGACAGGCGGGAAGAAAGAAGCGCAGAAAGAATGTATAATATATTGGTTTACAGAATGTGAATACGATAAATTATTTTGTAGGAGTGAAAGCCAGTGCAATCCTAAAAAAGTATTCGTTATACCTTTAAGGACCTCATTGATGTATGCCCTGTAGTATTTCTGTCTGATGACGTCATCAAGTTCAAACACATCGTGCGTGGATACACCATTTTCTGTGACGTAGATGGGCACCTGGTACTGCGAATCGATCCATTTGAGAATGTTTCGAATGCCCCATGGAACAATCTTTAACCATGATGACCCCGCAGTCTCCCAGCCATCATCCACGAAGGTCAGAACATTACGATCCTTAAGGTAACCAGGTGGGTTGGTGTCATCTTCTGGTGTGTTGTTCGCATAAAGGGTTGTGTACTGGTTCAGACCAAAGAAATCAGCCGTACCTTGGACAGAGCAGAGCAGAGTAATAGGGACAATGTATTTCACACTTTTAGAAAGCATAGAATGGATGACATCCAAGTCCAATGATCTTGGATGCCATCATAGTCGAGTGCCCCTGTTTACTAAAGATTTAAATAGAAATGGTGGGGGATCTTTAGATCGTACTCAACGTAAACGACTATGGCGTGAAAATAAGTTTACGTCATCTTAGATTTAGGAGTGGACGAGGATGATGACTTGACGCATGATTATTGATTCTATTGAAGTTTAGGTTGTAGACGTCATCAAAATCCTATTGGACCCGGCCCCGACAATTGTGGCCACTACTGGATCTTTATACTTCCCCGCCAAAGCAAGGGCGATTTCTCTCACCTCTGTTATATTCCTTTTCTTCTTCGGTGAACTCAGGGAGTCTGGACGTGGCGAAACCCTGAGCAGCACTCTTTCTCGCAATAGATGTCTTCATAATATCTGGGTAATCACCATTCTTAAAGATTGGATTGGCCCACCAACCAAAGTGAAACTGTAAACATCGATCAGCAGCGTCGACATGGTCTTGATTGTTTGGATCATAAGGTTCTATATGATCCGAGTTCAATGTGATGCCGACTTGACCATTCTATAATGCAACCGGAAATTTAAAAGGTAGACGAAATAAGTGTACAAATATTTTGCCTCTCTTGACATCAATTAATGTAATACGCAATTATCCTATTATTAGCCTAGGCTCGCTATTATCTTGAGTAATGGTAATTTACATGTGTCAGTGTATACCTCAAATATATTATTACGACATTGCGAGAGCTCAAGAAAATTATCAAAACATTCTTAGGATCATTAAAGATTTTGAAAGTATTCTAATAGAATTTCAAGCCAGAAAAACAAAATTAATACTGTTAAAACCATTTGAAACCGCTGCATGGAACCTTTGCTGGACCATGCTGATCCGAAATCTCCAAGATTCCAGAAGATGGCTCACCTGTAGTTGCCTGTAGGTATCATTGTATGTATGCCACGCCCTTGCGTGTGACCTGATGATGTTATGAGCCACCACGTAGATGGTGGTACCATCTTCTGTTACTCCTGGGGCAAAGTACCCGATGGCATGGCCCAGGAGAGTGACTATCCACGGCTCATTGAATGTAATCCAGAAAGGGACACGGCTACCAAATCTTTGATAGCATAGTTCTGCGTAGTCATTGAAGTGATCGATGATGGTGTCGTTGGCCCAGCCACCGACGTCCTGCAATGCCTGCGGTAGATCCCAGTGGTAGAGAGTGACCATGGGTGTGATGTCGTTCTCCCGGAGCTCGTCGATCAGGTTGTTGTAGTAAGCGATGCCAGCTTCATTGACGCTGTTGAGAGTACCATCAGGAAGAACTCGAGGCCAAGAGATTGAGAAGCGATAATACTTGAGACCCATCGCTTTCATCAGAGCAACATCCTCCTTGTACCTACGATAGATTTTACAAGGATTTGTAATGTGTCAATGTATTGAATCAACAAACTAGCCTACTGTGTTTTGATTTATTATTTCGTACTCTATGCTCTTCCTGATTCCAAGAGAGCTTAACCAAACTTCTCAATGAATGTTGTACTCTCTTTATTTGGTACACATGAACCTAGACCTTACTGTCTTCCCGGAGTCCCTTATTGTACTGACCTCAGCCCTGCACGATTTCTTTATTGTCTGTTATGACTTCCATCACCCTCCCCCTCTAAAACAATCATGAAAGAGGTTATTTGGGATAGCATACATTGCAAAATATTATGAAAAATCCCGGGACAACAAAATTACCATCACACACACCCTAAAAAACAAGATGAGTAGATGAGTCGACGTATTTTTTTCTATGAGCTTGCGTTCACCATGGTGACGAGAACTTTGTCCATGTATTATCAGAGAGGGTTACGCAACAACGAAATTTGGCGTATACAATGTGGTCAAGGGATATCAAAAGTAGACCTATACATTTAAAAAGATTCAAACAATATTTGTTTAAGAGTAAACATTCATGCATGTTTGCTGCGAAAAGCATCCCCTGATGCTGTGTAAATTTCGCGCAATGTTGGGTGAAAAGTCACACATTACATTTACTTTTTACTTCACATAATGCATTTCCCTTTTTCTTCCATATTGGGAATATTTTTTCTCAACACTTTCAAAACTTTTTTAAAGTACTTACTTATGATAGCTATCACATGCTACATCTCCTGTATCGTTGTTGTATACGTTTCCTCCTACATGAGTGAATCTATCCCAGATACTTTCTCCTTTCCCATCTGTATCCCAAGCTCCTTCGATCTGGTACGAGGACGTCGCTGAACTCCAGATGAAACCTTCGGGGAAAGTGTCGTAAAGGAAAGCATCTCGATCAGGGTCGTTGAAACGATCAGGATAAACGAACTCAGGGTCGTCGTCGAGTCCAATCACTGGAATCAATATACAAGAAAACACTAACGAAATTCGTAGCAGATCCATCTTGAAACACTCCGATTGAGATGCGTCTTGTATTCAATAGCATGATACTCTGGCAAATCGTTGTGTATACTAGAGTATTTGGCTAGGAGGGATAACAGAGTATAAAGTTTAGGCCTATAGGTAAACTTAGACTTACGCAACAAGCATAATTAAAGCTCAAAGATCGCGCAATTTTTTAGGGAGTTCCGTAAAGATTTATTCAACTTTGATCCACATCGATTACTTACAAACAGGCAACAATAAGAGCTTTAACTAAATATCCATTTTGAAAACTACAAATGGACCATAATGAATTGAAAAAAGGGTGGCGTCACGGTTTATTTGACGTAGAGGTAATGCCACAGATTTAATGAAAGCATAACTAATTAAGCTTCATTCAAAATCGTGTAGTTTCATAACAACAAGACAAAGTGAGTTGCTGAATGACGGGGTAAAGGAAATTAAAATTTAATGTAAAAGCATCCTGAAATGTGTAAACCACCATCGATTCGAATTATTGATATTAAATGAAAAAATATCTTTATCATATAAGAATATTGGAATATTTGAGATCGCATCGGATAAAATAAAAACCTTGAAATTCCACGAAGAAACCGTCTCACATCGGTATTCATTATTCTTAAAATTCCTTTTGTTTTCAAATCATTTCGCCTTATAGAGCTTGGTCTATGTGACCTAGATAAAATACATACATACATTCATACGTACATACATGATATATATAGGCATGAATACAGAAGTATGTAACCAATACTATTTCAATTGTCTTTAGAAAATGTACTGAATTGTTGGTATATTTATATATATAAATACACACAACAAAAAAGTAAGTCCCCCTTAAACAAACATGAATAATTTCCGAACCAACGCGATTTTTTTTAATGTATATTTACATGAGCGTGTAGGTAATTTTACAATCTGCCCTCTGAGTAGTAAGTGTTATGGACGTATTTTACGTCATGCTTCAGTGAGCACCGTTAAAAGGCAAAAATGTCACTTTTCAAAAGTCACAAGCCAAATATCATGACTTTGATCCTATTTTATTGGAATTAATTCCACATTCTCATCATGAAAAATAGTCAGAAGGCTTGAAAAAGTACTTCCTAAAAGACGATAGAATTGTTTTGGCTAAATTTCACGGTTGAATAAACACAAGCCAAAATTTGCTATAATTTGATTTTTACCCATTTCTATCAATAAAAATGATAATAATATAATAATAATAATAGGCATCTATATAGCACCATCTATCTAGAAATATTATATTCCGAGGCGCACAAGAAAAGAAAGAATGAGAAAGTTTGGATGAGTGTCAATAACTAATACTGTTAGAAAAGATAAGATTTCAGTTTGGATTTGAAGGTCTTCAGTGATTGAATAATTCTTAAATTTAACGGCAAATTATTCCAGAGAGAAGGTGCTGAGGCAGAGAAAGAATGTGATGACTTTTTTTGGAAGAGTATCGTTAACAGATCGTTTCACGGTTCAATGAACATTTATTGAAAACAAATATCATAGGCAAGTATTGTTTCATTTTGGTAACTGAAAATGATATTTTCTCATTTTTTTTCGTTATGTTCATGACCAATTAACATGCTTCAATGATTCAAAGGTGTTTAATTAAACATTCACGCTTGAATGAACATGTGGAATGTGATTAACTCTTTTTTTCGTTATTGGAAAAAAATGCAATTTGTAACTATGGATAGCTGTCACAAACCTCCTTGCATATAGTTCATTTGATTTTATTTTATGAAATATTCGAAAATTATGCAAATGAGAAGAAAGTTAAAGACCTTGGCCTCACTTTGTGCCGTATTGAATGGTTATTTTGGTGTGCGCGCCTTTTGGATAGTGTTACTCAAAAGCATGCATGTGCAAAGTTTCATGAAATTACTGTTGGTAGAAGTAACAAAAACCGTCCATAAAACAACCCTCTTTTCATATTTGTTAAAATTTTGACTTCCTCTCTCCTATAGACTTGTGTACATTATTGGTGCATATGTTTTAGAATAAGTAACCCCTTAATTCAACATGGTGGAACTTTTTTCAAGGTTGTCTTTAGCAATGTCGTTTGGCAGTAATGCTTATCAACCTATGGGCAGAATTCTATGCAAAAATGAAATCACTTTGTTTATTCATGGATGAGTGAGCACGCATCAAAGTGGGAAAAGGGGCATTTTCAATGTCACAGACTCATTTAAAAGGTAATAAAGTGAATATTGGGGGCAAATCCGGTTTCAAATGTGACTTTAATTGCTGTTGTTTTTGTCATCCATCATTTCTATCCCCACACACTTTCCGAACTTTAAACATTTTCATGGTTGAGCGAGCACACTCGAAAACTTAGGAATGAATACTCTTTATACTGCATAAATGTATTCTTTTCCTAACAATTTCTCATGATCAGTCTAGTTTATGGACAGATCAGTGGTGGATCCAGAATTTTAAAATGGGGGAGGGGCCTATAATCGGGGGAGCCGCAAACATTTTTAAACGTTAATAAATTATGATCTTACAAGTTGTAGAGGATACTACCACAAACTCCTATGATGATACGTCACAATACAGGGGCCGCGGAAGGGTTTTCAAAGTGTGTGTGTGTGGGGGGGGGGGCTGACCATGCAAAAAATCACAATCGTATGGTCATTTTTACATTTTTGTATTTACTTTTGGAAAAAAGTGGGGAGGGGCGCTTCCACAGCCCCTGCAATACATTATGTTCACTCAACCATGAACATACAATAGCAAAATTGTGAGTGGAGTGGCTAAATGGTGGATAGTAAAACAGTATAACACCATTAAATTCACCTAAAAACAACTTTTGCCCAACTTTGTATTTGCACAATCTGAAAAACGACTCTTGTGACTTTCAAAAATTGTCATTTTTAATTCAATCGTTAATTACTCATGCATGACTCAACCGATCAATCTCATTTTCTCCCAGGAGTTGTTTAACGGGTGTAGAAAACCACCTACGAAATATAATTTCTCAAAATAATTCCGTTCAAACGTTACAGCAATTTGATTTAGGGGGGACTTACTTTTTTGTTGTATATATATATTTTATAAGTTGCAGACTTTGTCATTGATCTTTTTTAACTGTGATATAACACCAAGTAGGCGCGGTCAGGATTGGATAAGAACAAGGATTAGCTAATCATCACTGATAAAAAAATTGCGATCTCTTTACCAAATATTTCCTAATCTTCCATTTGTTTGGTACATTCTAACAAAACACATCTCATTCGGTGATATCTCTGCTCGGTCATTACAGATATCATTTTTGTCTGACTGAGTAGTATAGGTTTCTGAAATCACCAGTAGGATATTATACAGGCATCACCACACTGGTTGAGATTTATCCAGTCCCTCAATTTTGAAGGCTCAAATTAAGACTATGAGGACGTTGATATTACTTTGTGTTTTGCAGTTGATGCTTGCTGTTTCCGGACAAGACTCCGAACCGGAGTTTGTTTATCCGGATATCTTCAATGACCCGGAGCGAGATGCCTTCTTGTATGGCACTTTCCGTGATGACTTTCTTTGGAGTACATCTACTGCAGCCTATCAGATTGAAGGAGGATGGGATGCGGACGGAAAGGGACCAAGCATCTGGGACACCTTCACGCACGAGCCCGGGAACATCGCTAACAATGACACGGGAGATGTTACATGCGACAGTTACAACAAGTGAGATTTGATAATAAGTATTAGCAATTGAATAAACATGATTTTTCTTCCAACCGTTCTTGTCTGAATGAAGAATGGCAAGGTGTCTGTCTCAAAGTCTCTGATTTGTCTCATGATCGAAGCGCGATAGCTCAGTCGGTAGAGCGGGGGTTTTGGATTCCGGTGACCCGGGTTCGATCCCCACTTGGTGCGCTAGTGCCCTTTGGTATGGCATTTGTCCTCATTACCAGGTCCCTCGGAGAGGACCTTACGCCGTTGGTCCTCTGGATGATTGCTTGCAAGCATTCATGCTTTCTTTTGCAATCGGGTAAAACAAAATCACCTACATCATGCATGTCATTCTGTTTCTCCATCTACAATTTCCTCTTTCATAGTTACAGAGATCTGCACGCCTTCTTCAACTGTCGTGTAGGCCCTTTGTATATCATTTTGATATCAATCTTCATTGCAGGTATATGGATGACATTGCCATCATGAAAGCCATGGGTCTGAAGTACTACCGCTTCTCCATCTCCTGGTCTCGTATTCTCCCAGATGGCACCTTGAACACCATCAACCAGCCCGGTATCGACTACTACAACAACCTATTGAACGCCATGAGGGATGCGGACATCGCTCCAATGGTCACCCTCTATCACTGGGATCTTCCACAGGCCTTACAGGACCAGGGAGGTTGGCAGAATGAATCCGTCATCCAACATTACAGAGACTATGCTGATCTATGCTTCAGTAACTTCGGTGATCGGGTTAAGCTGTGGATCACCTTCAATGAGCCATGGGTGGTGACCATGTTAGGACATGGTACAGGTGACTTTGCTCCCGGTATAGAAGGGGATGGAACCATTACTTACGTGGTGGCACATACTATCATCAAAGCACATGCCAGTGCATACCATGTCTATGACAGCGTTTACCGAGAATCACAGGTAGGGTCCTTTTAAAAGGTCAGAATGATTAATTTCAAAAATTATTTAGATCTGGATAAAGAAATACGGCACGTTACTTTTAGGAATGTCCATGATAAGAATTGGTTATGATGGTCACCAGTTATTATGTCTGTTAAATGGGCTTACACGTAGGCCTAGCCTATCGCCACCGATTGTGACCACTAATTCATTATCATACCATTCTTTGAAATCCAGATGTAAAAAATTGCGCACTCAGTATTAATTAATAATCATATAACTAATTGTTTTTTTATATCATATTATTTGAACTCAAATGTAGTATATACCCAAACTTCTTACATTTTACATTCAGGGAGGAGAGATTGGAATAACTTTGAATTCAGACCACTATGAGCCCGCTGATCCTACCAATCCAACAAACGTTGATGCTGCTGAGAGAGCGTATCAGTTCTATCTAGGTTGGTTTGGGCATCCTATCTTTCTCAATGGGGACTATCCGGAAATCATGAAGACAAAGGTAGCAGAGAAGAGTCTTAGGCAAGGTTTACGTGAATCTCGTTTACCAGAGTTCACCGAGGAAGAGAAGGCGTTTATCGTGAACACTGCTGATTTCCTTGGAATCAACACCTACACCAGCAGTTTAGTGTACCCTGCTCCGTCTATCGCCCAACCGGTGAGCTATTGGATTGATCAAGACGTGCTTCCTCTCAAGGATCTGGAGTGGCCGTCCACGGATCACGAAGGGTTCAGGATTGTACCTTGGGGTATCCGGAGGCTCTTGGGATGGGCTGACAAGGAATACAACGTGCCTATCTACATCACCGAGAATGGCATGGCAACTAATGACACCGATGACCTGAATGATGACAAGAGGGTGAATTACTTCCGGGCTTACATAAATGAAGTTCTCAAAGGTATCAATATCTGATCAAAGGTTTTAGGGCTACATTATATTTTGTCAATGTGTATATCAGAGATAGGATATTATCAGTAATTTCTACCTTTCCTGTTTTGGTCCTGATATGAATTATTCATCTTAACGGATCTTCGTATGATGGTGACATAATTTTCAATTCGTGCGTCTACAGCATAGTGAGCTTATATACTTATTTTGTATGAAAATGTGAAATAATATGCCTAAAAACATGATCAATGAAGAACAATGTAGGAAGAAGTAACGTCCTATCGCATTTTATATCTACCCTTTATTCTTTCTGTCTTAACCATTTGTTTGCGAGTCATGCAGAAGATGTTGTATTTTCTACTTCCAGATAGAACACTTCATTCAATCTTAAGATGATCTTGATGTGTTCTCACATTCTTATGTATGTATAACTAAAACGTTATGGAATGTATCCTAAACATTTTAAAACAGCCCTAAATAACAAAGAGTATTGAAATACAGATTAAGATAAACAATACTCAATGAAAGTAATTAAATTTTCTTTGAAGCTTATCTTTTGGATGATGTTGATGTTCGAGGTTATGTCGCCTGGACCCTCATGGATAACTTTGAATGGGCTGTTGGTTTTACTGAACGATTTGGTCTTCACTACATCGACTTCAACGACCCGAATAGGACCCGCATCCCTAAAAAGTCTGCTACTGCTTTTGCTGAAATTATCGCTAATAATGGATTTAAGGTAAATAACACAAAGATAACAAAGTTACCTGACACAGAAATACATCCCAATGACCATGATGCCGCGAACGAGATATACTAGTATCCATAATTTAAAAAAAAATTATAGCATTTGCACCACTTTTCAGACGGCGTTTTTGGCTGTGGAGTCAACATCAATTTTTTTTACTTAATTTTCATTGATCTATTTTGAATTGATTAGTAATTTCTATCAGTGTAGTATAGTTCAATGGTTGCAGGATTACATATGGGAATCAGGTACCATTCACAATGCGTAAAGATATTTAGGTCACAAAATTGAGGAATAAAAGTCAGTTTGGTTATTAAACTTGGACTATCGAAATCCGCGAAATTCTTATGTCGCCAAGTGTAAAAAGAATGCATTATGTAAGACATTTTGATATTGAACTATTATGTTAAAACATTCAATTTAATTTTGCTTTTTATCAGTCTTCATTATTTATTTCGGTCCTGTAATCACGTGTTATTATTCTTGACTTTATTTCTAGTTCCAGGATGTTAATGAAATTATCGTAGTTTACAGAATGTGGAAAGCACGGGGTTACTTACTGTACTTTTGTAGTCAGATGAATAACTTCAATAGGCGCAGCGGCTATGTACACTAGATAAGATGAATAAAATCTCAGAGCTAAATAGATAAGAAACAAAGTTCGCTACGGAACAAGTCAAACACTAACTGCATCATGTGACACACCCACACACACCCACACAGACACACACACACATATATATATATATATATAAATATGTAAATGGGATAAATTATACATTTACAACAGCTTTGGCAACTCTTGTATTTAAATATATGAAAGAAATGAATGAAGAGAAGGCGTAGCTTAAATCGAGGTTCCCCAGAGCTACCTGCCCTTTTTTGGGAAAAATTAGTGATGCCGAAATATATATCTATGCAGGACTCTTAACCGCAGCAAAAAGAAAAAAAACTACCTTGTACTGTATTGATGCACACTTCATCAAATGTTGCACATTATTATTAACCAAAAAACACAAAACTTCATAATGTTAACCCTTTTACTTCAACCGATTCTGTGTTGAGTTTGGAAATGAAATATCAGATTATTTGTTCACATGACAATATTACAAAACCGTATCTACAGGTCCCATTGTATGGTTACAAGAGGCATGCGGTATTTGAACTAATTCATATATTTTCATATTTTATTGGGGGGGGGGGGGTGCTTGCGGTTTCGTGGTGTGTCGTATTGGATGACCGCTTGAATTGCTACTGACCCATTTTGAATAACAGCCCAAACATGTTTTAATAGTCAGTAAAGTTCAAAGTGTGATATTTCTCTATAATTATGTAAATATATTAATGATGGACAACCATTATAAAGATTAACGAAAAGCTAAATTCTCAATGAGATTCATAAATCATGTCTGAAGTTACGTGCGAAGGAATCTTGAAGGGTAGAAGAAGTCGCGCATGCGTGCATAATTAAGTAACTCGGTTAGTTAAAAGTAGTGCTTAACACTTTTAACATCAGGGGTGAAGTTCGGCAGTTTTTCGGCAGCATTATTAAGCATCATCATCAAAGTGCGGAAACATGCCTTTCAAATTCTTACAAGGACTTTTGTTCTTATTTCTGAGTTTTTTGTATTCTGCTGCTTCGCAGGAGGTTGAATTTGTGTACCCTGATTACTGGAACGACCCTGATCGAGATGCTTTCCTTTACGGCACCTTCCCCGAAGGTTTCATCTGGAGTTCAGCGACGTCCTCGTACCAGATCGAAGGAGCTTGGGATACAGATGGGAAGGGGGAAAATATCTGGGATAGATTCACTCACGTAGGAGGAAACGTATACAACAACGATACAGGAGATGTAGCATGTGATAGCTATCATAAGTAAGTTCTTTAACCCGTTACGACTGGATGTCTTTCGAGACTTATTTAAATTACAAATAACGCCGTTATGATGCCGTCGATTTCATCAAGGTTTCACAAGCGTAACCCCGGGGTGGGATGTTGATTCATCCATGAAGGAAGAAAGGTATAGCGTGATGGCTATCATAAGTATTTTAAACTGCCTACACACTCTTTGTTTCTGGTGATTGAATATGTTAAATAAAAAGAATAACATAGGATTTAAAAAAAAGGAACAAGTGTAGAAATTTCAAGTCCAAATTAAAGAGTGAATAGTAAAAAAACCAGAATTTCTTAAAAACATCCATTTGATTCGGTTAAGAATTACAAAATACGACAGCATGAAAATTCTTCATCCATCTGATATATATTTTTTTCTCTTTGTTCCTATCTTATATTTGGGGAGGAGGAATGGTCTGTACAAATCATAATTCATGTTTCAAGGAAAAACTATTAGTTTTTCATGTTATAGATGAAATCATTTTTTCCCTTTAAAATACTTATACCTTGGTCACATTTGCTCTACGGCGGCCGTACGGCGAGTCGGAAACAGCCGTTTTATTAATTTTGATTCAAACCACCTATAGGTGGACAAAAAAATGTTAAAACGGCTGTTTTAAACTCGCCGTACGGCCGCCGTAGAACAAATGTGACCATGGTATAAGGATAGTACTCACAGAAAGTACCTCCCATACTTTTAAAGGATTTTCTTCATTTTATACAGGCCTATAAGTTTTATAACAAAACACACTGAAATATCTAAAAAGATGATTAATTTCAAGTTCTAGAATTTTTTTTTCTAGAATCTTAAAGGTTGTATCAGATCTTTTTAACAATCAAGAATTATTCGAAATGTTTCTTTTCATTTCCATGTAGTGTCCTTTTCACGCTTGCAATACCATTTTTGGTACAAATAAATAATTATCCTCTTTAAGGGTGTATTATTTCATGGCCCAGCCCCATTAATCTCGCCCGTTTTAATTTGACTTTAATTAAAAACATCTTTCCATTCATTGCAGAATGATATAATAGTACTTGATAAAAGTATAATGGCACCTTTATTCTTTGTGAGAAGATCCTATCTTTCTTGTTAAAGTACTCACACCCTCTTTTTTTATCTCGCTTTTGATCTGTAATAGAATTAATTTGACTGATATTGGATGTTTCATGTTAGCCTGATAACAGATACATACATGCATGTGCTACTTTTCTTTGTTGAAGTGTCAGTTCTCTTCTTAATAAGTGATCATCTCCCTTTCTTTCGAAATCATACCCCTAATTTTAAACGACTGTTCATAACAAGGCTTGCTCAGAAGGCCCTTTCGCAATTAATATTACGTGAAACATTATTAAGAGACATTTTGAAGCTCTGATTGCCCCTTCAAAAAGATGTTTTGGAACACCTTCGCTCATTCACTTGATGGATAAAATGTTATGCAAAAGGACTAAAATGTTGTAAAACAAGAAGGTGGGTAGTAGATCACTTGAATTTTTTTGTACGTTACCACCTTTAGCATAATAACGCTTGACTTTTTTTGGCCCCGAAATTTTGAAAATTTCATCTTACTCGTACTGCTTGAACCAAATTCATGTTATTGGGTTACTCCCCTCAACGCAAACAGCGTTGTCGGTAAGAACTAAAAAAAAAAAACTTTTTTTTTAGATATTTGGTGCTGCTGTGTTTGCCTTACGAAACAGTAGTTTTTCTTTATTTTTTTATTGCCAGGTCCGACTATTTTATTATTTTGCCAACTAATGGTTAACGCAGCTAACCAATGATTAATAACATGTTAAGTTTGGTAACAAACGAGGAATAAGTAAATATTTGTATCCGCTGTGTCGCCCATTGATCTGTTTGCGAATAAACACTTTAAATGGGGGCGACCGGGCGAACATCGATAAACAAATTTCTTACATTTTCAGAACTTAAAAGAAATCAAAGATAATCTTATAGTCAGTTGAAATTACGCTGGATAAATACAAATATTTAAGAGGCATACGAGTTGATCATTATCAAGTTTAAAATGCATAGGGAGCGAGATAAGAGAGCTACGAATATTTGATAAATCTTGTTTTGTTAGATCTTGAAACTGTTCAGTAATTTTCATAATGTCATTTTTTTTCATTGTTAAAATGATTAATGCTAACACGAAATATTTATTTAGCACTTAAGGAAGAACATACTTTTGCGCCGGCAGAGTTCATGTAAAGAAGTTTACATTACTTTTCTTCTCTCAGGTAATCACTGAATTATACAACTATTCTTTATTATTATTTTTGTAGAAAAAGGGTACATGCTAATTATTGAAAAGGAAACACGAACTTTGCAAGTTCGATCCACCATTGTCCACTATTCAATAACTTTTATATTTGTTTGATCATGATGGTAAAGTGTTCTTTAAAAAATCAATGATGACTTAAAAAAACTTTTAGAACGCCCTCTGATGATCAGTTGTACTGGCAAAATATCAAACTAAGCACTTTTTTTTTCTCTAAGATTATAGAGGATTCTAAATTCGGGTCAATAGTTCCATAAAGTCCTGTAAATTAAGGCGTAAACAACTTTATAATTATGCCTATATACATATTATGTTTCATACACACTTCACACACACATACACCCACACACACGTACTCACTAACAGATTTTCAAAATGACCCCTAAAGCTATTTGTCAGAAATTGCCAATTCATGTACGCTATTCCCACCTTCTTCCTGGTACATTTAATTCCAATGGGAAGTATTAAACAGGTCCCGATTTATCAAAAATAATATCTAGATAGCACAAAAACCAACATTCTGAAAATAATAATAATAAAAATATTTAAAAAATATCTAATTCCCTTAATAATTTGTTGCCCCTTTTCTTTATAAATTTGTACCACGTTTATTCTGGTCGTGCTTTGCTATGTACATCTATATAGTTGAGTGAAAGCTTATTATTCTATAGCTCCCTTTTCCATTAGTAACCAACCTCTCTCTTTGCCCGACATTGCAGCTATAAGGAAGATGTTGCTCTGATGAAGGCCATGGGTTTAGAATACTATCGCTTCTCCATCTCCTGGGCGCGCATCCTTCCTAATGGAACCATAAACAACATCAACGAGCCTGGTATCGCTTTCTACAATAACCTAATCGATGAGATGGCTGCGAATGGTGTTAAGGCTATGGTCACCCTCTACCACTGGGATCTTCCTCAAGCTCTGCAGGACATTGGTGGATGGGATACCCCAGACATCGTACAGCATTTCAAAGACTATGCCGAGCTCTGCTTTCAGAGGTTCGGGGATCGAGTCCCTCTGTGGATCACATTCAATGAACCTTGGATCGTGTCTCTCTTCGGGTATGGTACCGGACAGTTTGCTCCAGGAATCTCAGAGATTGCAGCGGCTCCTTACAGAGCCACCCACAATATCCTTAAATCCCATGCCGAAGCCTACCACGTATACAATGACACCTACAGACTTAGCCAGGTATTTACACAATTCTTTCGTAAAGACAGTCGAAACTTTCACGTTCTTTTGATATGGTGATGACCACAATAATGCCTGAATAATACAACCACATTTCTTTCCCCGTCCCAATCTTATTTTCTGTGATCATTAAGTATTATTTACTTTTTTATGAAGATGACATTTTGTTTTATTCTGTTTGATATTATGATGTTTTGTTCTAAAATACAAGCAATGAAGCTTCAAGCATACCATGCTTTTGACAAACATTCCATGACGACTCTTTGAACAGTATTTATGATCTTTTCTTACAGGGAGGAGAAATTGGAATAACTCTGAACTCTGATTGGTCAGAACCACTGGACAGGACGAACCAGACCAGTTTGGATGCATCTGATAGAGCTCTTCAGTTCAACCTTGGTTGGTTTGCTCATCCAGTCTTCAAAGGTGACTACCCTGAGATCATGAAGACCAAGATCGCCAAGAAGAGCGCTGCCCAAGGATTCAACGAATCTCGACTGCCTGAATTCACAGCAGAAGAGATAGAAAGGATTATAGGAACTAGTGACTTCTTTGGTTTGAATCATTATACTTCTAACTATGCATTCGCTGTCCCAGAATACCTTTCCAACCCTCCCAGCTACTGGACCGATTCAGATGTGGGTTCATACCAGGATCAAAGTTGGCCTGGTTCTGGATCTAGCTGGTTGAAGATCGTTCCATGGGGCCTTCGCAATCTTGTGAATTGGATCTATGAAGAGTATGGAGTACCCATCTACGTGACGGAGAATGGCGTTTCCACATCTGACATCTACGAACTTGATGACGAAATCAGACAAAACTATTACAGAGCTTACATCAACGAACTCCTAAAGGGTAATAAACATAACAATATCTTATAGGCATATTGCATTTCGAATTCAATATAATACAGGGCCTACCCCAAACACACTGAAAATATTGTTCTTGTATATTGAACAAGTCATTATACAGTTTTCCACCGCTCTATCTCCCTCTCCCTTTTCAGCTATCAATATGGACGGCGTTGACGTCAGAGGCTATACAGCATGGTCACTTCTGGATAACTTCGAGTGGGCTTCTGGTTACAGCGAACGTTTCGGACTTCATTACGTCAACTTCTCAGATCCAGCTCGACCTCGAGAAGCCAAACAATCATCTCGCGTTTTTGCAGAGATCATATCCAACAATGGCTTTATCCAAGATGAGCAAGTCGCTACACCTGCCAATGGTAATTTTCTTGGACTTGGTTTTTCTATATTTTGTCAATATAGGTGACTATGGCGTATACTAATTCTTTGTAGACTGTGGATCAAAATTTTGTACTTGAAATATGGAACTTTTACTTCACGTCAATGCATGATCATATTTTAACTTATTCATGTTATTGGGCATGTAATAATCTCTTTTGTAAGCATAAACCGTGGACTTACTATTAATTGTGTTGTCCAAACAACCTGAAATCTATTGAGAACATCCCAGTCCTAAGTAAGTGCATTCCATGATCAATTCCTGCTCCCTACAAACCATCGAGTAGAAAGCCGAATGACATATGCCCCGACAGACATAAATTTACACACATATAACAATTTCATAAATAAATAAATCCTCGCTAATGAATGGCATCAATGCACCAAGTACACCACCGCCATCGCGCGGTGAAAACCAGCGACGTCGTCACCTTGTACTGTGACGAGCTGTATGATGATACAGTGTTATCGGAATAGTTGCCATAATAAAAAAAACAATAGGAAGGCCTCACAAAGAACTATCCCTGACTAACATAGGGAATATACCAATAAATCCACTTTATTCTAGATACTCGCTTAAAAAAAATGGTAGAGTATTTCAAATACTTCCCTTCAAATGCAAAACGTGCTTGGTCATGAGAGCTACTGCCGCACAGTGTGAAGAAAATGTTCGCCTATAGGGCAAACGGTATACATGTAATTGGTCGGGAGTGTGTGATACAACCTATTATACTTTTAAAGGGCAAACTTCCATAGCGTATTTACTTAAAGGTCAAGTCCACCTCAGAAAAATGTTGATTTAAATCAATAGAAAAAAATCAGACAAGCACAATGCTGAAAATTTCATCAAAATCGGATGTAAAATAAGAAAGTTATGACATTTCAAAGTTTCACTTATTTTCAACAAAATAGTTATATGAACGAGCCAGTTACATCCAAATGAGAGAGCCGATGACGTCACTCACTCACTATTTTTTTGTTTTTTATTGTTTGAATTATACAATATTTCAATTTTTACGAATTTGATGATTAGGACCTCTGCCTGAAGCACAAAATGTTAAAATAATGGAATTCCACGTGTGCAGGGAGGAATGAAACTTCATTTCACATGACAATGACGAGAAAATCAAAATATTTCATATTTCATATGATAAAATACAAAAGAAATAGTGAGTGAGTGATGTCATCAACTCTCTCATTTGGATGTAACTGGCTCGTTCATACAACTATTTTGTTGAAAATAAGCGAAACTTTAAATGCCATAACTTTCTTATTTTACATCCGATTTTGATGAAATTTTCAGTGTTATGCTTGTTGAATTTTTCTCTTTTTATTCAAATCAAGTTTTTGTTGGGGTGGACTTGTCCTTTAATACTGTGTAAGGTATCTTGATATTTCAATCTTATTGAAGAACTGTTCATACCACCACCGTTTCAGAGCTTGACACCGAAGGAATCATCCTGACCTGTACGGACACCGAAATGATTGTAGAGATTCCCAAGACTCTTCTAACTGGTGGCATGGTTGGTACCGATGTCCGTTTTGCCTTGGCGCCTGAAGACGATGAGGACTGCTGGGGAGTCGATGAAGTCAATGAATTCAACATGGACATCATTGAACTCACTACCAACCTCACAGGTTGTGGGACATCAGTATCGGTAATCATCATTCTTTTTATTACTTTGTTGTTTTTTGCTTAAGGAATAATGAACATACTAGTCCACCAACCTCTGATTGCCTCGAAGATCCTTATGGTATGAGCCATGACAGGTCCATCAATGCCGAAGAATTCCCGGTTTAGTTAGATTCGGTTCGATCATCGAAGTTATGTTGGTCATTACATTTTGCGGGAACTATTTAAATTAATCAGGTTATCATGCAGTGTGGGGAACATTACTCGGTAGTCTGGCCATGATAGGGAAGGAGAAAAAGATATGCCATCAAAACCTAAAACACCGTGTCCAGGAGTGAAATTAAGTAATCATCAGATAATATGCTCGTAACGAGTCTTGTGCCTTCCTCTGTTTCTATCTAATTTCTATATGTAGACAATAACCACAATTTCTTGGTAACTTTTTTTTCCAGGAATCTGCATCCGAAGAAACTTACACGAATCAAGTGGTCAGCCGTTACGGAGACGGGATCATCAGCCGTCTGTATGCCGTTGATATACCGTTGACGTGTTCGTACAACAGAAGCAAACGCGTGGAATCCGTACGCTACCAGTTGAGCGACTACACCATCGATAAGACTCTCGAGGAGAAAGGAGAATATTCTTTCTCTTTCGAGCTCTACACCGATGATTCTTACAATGAAGTGGTCGAACGATATCCTCTGGTGATTGGACTCAACGAGGACCTCTACTTCGCTGCATCAGTGACGTCACTCGATGGAACTCTTGATCTGAGCATTCGATCATGCCGGGCAACACCCATGTCCCAATACGAGGATGACATTCGTTATGATTTCATCGTAGATGGGTAAGTGACGCGCAATGTTTTAATGATTTTTACGAGATCAAAGAAACGTAGTTGTACAATGTTCAAATTCCATTAAAGAAACTAAACAACGATACATCGCAAGGTGACTGAATTAATTCTTGTCCTGTGTGTAACGGTAGGATTTACATTTCCAATAATTCATATATAGAGAATAAATCTTCTTTTATAGTGGTTATTTTATGTTACCGAATAATAAATTTGTTATTCTTTTGCCCCTTTTCAGTTGTTCAGCGGATGGAATCGATACCAACATCACAAGACTAGATGATGGACATCGGGTCGGAGTTGAAATGAATACCTTCCGGTTCATTGATCAAGGAGATTTTGTAAGTCGCACGGCATCAATCAATCCACCAATTGACATTTTTGTAATGCAAACACGCGTCAATACCTTGACAGGACGATGTCCATGCACCAGGGGCGTCGATCCATTTTTCAGATTGGGGGGGGGCAAAATCATGAAACGCGCACATAGGCCTATCGTACACACACACACACACCCTCACCCCCCCCAACACACACATATATATATATAGATATATATATATAAATATGTCATGAGAAAGAGACACATATCTCACAAACAAATTAATGCGAGCGCGAAGCGCGAGCTGAAATTTTTTAGTATACTGTCGTGAAAACAGGAAAAAGGCACCTCTTTATAGGACTTTTTGTAGTAACTCATGAGGAGGATGCATATCTCACTACACAGATAATGCGAGTACCGAGAGCGAGCATAAATTTCTTTATATTCTGACCTGAAAGCTTGATATTCTAAGCATTTTTGTACCAATAAATAAGACAGGTATCTAGAAGAACAATAGATGCGAGGGCGAAGCGCGAGCTGAAAATTTTTACATTCCAATTGGAAAAGCTGACATTTTGAGCACGACTTTAAATAAAGAACGAGTTGTGTATCTCAATCTCGCTTGCTGATTTCTTTGTAACATTACAATCTCATTTTATTTTTGCACTTATACGGAATTATTGGGGGGGGGCAAAACGATATGTTTGCCCCCCCCCAATATTTTCATTGGTGGGGCGATCGCCCCCCTGCCCCCCCGGATCGACGCCTCTGCCATGCACTATAATTAAGCTCTCAACAATGTATTAGTGTGTATGCAATGTTATCTTTCTACATGGATTTCATTGTACCAATACTACCAACTTTATAAAACTTTATAATAACAGTAGGGTCTGTGACTCGAATTATTTTTTAATTCAAAATGTAAAACATGTGTATTTGCTCATTTCATTTCTTTGATGTGACATCAATCAACAGTTATTTTCCGTCTCACCGTATATTGCATTTCTGTACATTTTTTAGGGGTTCACATTGTTCCATCGATATAGACAGTCTACCAAGTAGTTAAAGGACAAGTCCACCCCCAACAAAAACTTGATTTGAATAAAAAGAGAAAAATTCAACAAGCACAACACTGAAAATTTCATCAAAATCGGATTTAAATAAGAAAGTTATGGCATTTTCAAGTTTCGCTTACTTTCAACAAAACAGTTTTATGAACGAGCCAGTTACATCCAAATGAGAGAGCTGATGACATCACTCACTCACTATTTCTTTTGTATTTTATTATATGAAATATGAAATATTTTGATTTTCTCGTCATTGTCATGTGAAATGAAGTTTCAGTCCTACCTAAACAAGTGGAATTCCATTATTTTAACATTTTGTGCTTCAGGCAAGGAGGTCCTAATTGTCAAATTCGTAAAAATTGAAATATTGTATAATTCAAACAATAAAAAACAAAAGAAATAGTCAGTGAGTGACATCATCGAGTCTCTCATTTGGATGTAACAGGCTCGTTCATACAACTATTTTGTTAAAAATTAGCGAAATTTTGAAATGTCATAACTTTCTTATTTTACATCCGATTTTGATGAAATTTTCAGCATTGTACTTGTCTGATTTTTCTCTATTGATTGAAATCAACATTTTTCTGAGGTGGACTTGACCTTTAAGATTGGGGAGACATTTGCATTACAAAACATTTGCCAAGCCCGAAAAGAGAGATATATGTATAAAAAAGGATAACGGTCGACAATTTCATTATAAAACATTTAGTTCTCTCGGGAGTTTGTATGGCCTTGTATTGATGTTGGGGATAATTTTTTTTGTAAAACCTGTAATTGATCTTTTACTTTTTTAACTGTTCAGGTTTACATTCATTGCAACCTGTTGGTCTGTGACTCGGAGAACACGGATTCTGTCTGTAACGATGACAACTGTGAAAGCGATGCAGCAAGTCGCAGACGTCGTGATGTTAGTATCAACGAACAAAATACAAGACGCTTTACCCGTGGGCCGATTCGCCTCGTTCGTGCGGCTCCGGAGAAGAAAACAATCTCACGTCTGCAGTTCAATGAAAACGGTAATTTTGGGCATATCCATTTGAATGTGTAGCTAGAGCAGGGAAACGATTTACGAAATGACTTGTCGGACGTTTTATCTGACAATGGCTGTTAAGTCACGAACGTGTTTGATGTCATCAAAACAAATGATATTCTAAGTCGAGGCTTGTGGAAACTCATATCTAAAAATTGCTTGTCATAATTTGTGATAAGTTAGCCTCGACTCGGTAATTTGCACAATACAATATTTTTTTAGTACAGCTTACTCGTATGATAATTTCAATTGTACATTTTGTATTCATTATCTTTCTTGTCACATTTTTTTCCCTCTACCATTTCAAAACAGATACACCTGGTCTTGCACCATCTCAGACCACTTTCAACCCCTGGATAATCGCTTCGGCTGCCATGGCAATGGTTGTCATGCTATTGGTTGCTATGATGTTCATGGTAATGCGAAAGTTGAACAAAATGACAGCAGCACCTTCACGACGTGAATGCCTCAAAGAAGAGTCTGCACATCTCTTGTCCGATGACCAAGAATGACGTCATCATTCCATACTGATCAACAGAACAACCCTCAAATTTAGAATTTAATAACATAGTTTTTTCGTATATGTTATGTTAAAACAACAACTGGATACATGGATGGCTAGCGAGTGTTTAAATTCTGAAAATACAACAAATATAATATATATATATGTTCTTTGACCATTCAACTAACATGCCGTTGATTTTTAGCGTTAGTTACAACTGGTTAAAAAAGCCAAAAGAAGAATACATATATTTCATCATCAATTATCTTTATGTAAATGATGAATAATACTAAACGATTACCCATAATAATAAAAAAAGCAACGGAACTGTGTAGTTAACATTTCTTCTTGTAGAATAATGAAAGGTAGGATTGATACATTTTTTGAATAAAAAAAGTAAATAACCAATTTGAAGTCATTAATTATTCATTCTGATAATGAGACAGGGATAGTGGAATAAGAGAGCGGTTGAGAGAGAGAGAGAGAGAGAGAAAGACGAGGGAGGGGCGGAGATAATTACAACCGAATCGATAAGCACATGAGCGTTCAGAATATGTGTGTGTGTTTTAGAAAAAGGGCGAAATTCGCGAAGGAAATTGGTAGGTTCATGGAATATTATCCCGTATTTATAGTAAAAGATTTTGCGCGATTTAAAAATTACTTTTTGAAGAACATATTTTCTTCGGTTGCACTTGTTCAGGGGATAAAATGTGCGTGTATCATCGGACCCCACTGACGTTCGTTAACTTCCCAGATCATGCTCGACCCCGATAAACCAAACGATCAGCCTGTGAAGTCGCACAGATCATATCTAAAACTGGCTTTATCAAAGACGAACAAATCACTACACCTGAAAATTGTTGGTACCTCTTCTTGGAAAGTTCAAACTTGAAGTTGAAACTTATGTACAGAGAGATGGGGACCAAAATATGAGCGAGCACTTGTTTCTTCTTTTTGCTGCATTCACTTGCCTTCAAATGCCTTGTAAGACATATTCCAAAATATCAATGATAGTTTATATTATGTGTGTGTGTGTGGGGGGGGGGGTGACATAACCGGATTACTAATATGAATATCGCATAGGTTTTGTATATTTAAATTCAAAATGTTTTATTTTCTTAGTAAAAGCATACATAAGAAAACATGATGAAAAGTTAAAATGCATGCATTACACATCGATGTATACGCCTGAAATACTCAGGGGGTGATGGCAGCCAAAAAGGAAAATATAATTCTACTAAGGGCGACCGATTTACGAAATATGAACTATAAATATAACAATGCAATAATAACATATACCGTATCGGAGTGTATGATATTACTTTTATATACATCGACATACATATAAATGTCTTGTCCAAAAACGATGAAAGCAATATTTTTCCTATTTCTACATCTACTTTAGATAACTCTTTGACTGAAAAAATGATAAAATAAACGAATTCTTCTCTCCGCTGCTACCAAATCTCATTTGACAATCGAACGCTTGAAAAGGTAATGTGAATATAATAGAATGATTCTCTCTTTCCATCGTCTGAATCAGATACCCAATATCGAGCTACAACCCAGACTGTTTCCACACTATGGGTAATGACTATCATGTCAAGTTTATTGTATTGTGTTTCATATGAAGGACCTATCATACCATGATTAGATTATAGGTTCATCGAGGGTTTATGAGGAGCAGCTCGAAGGTGACGTCATTAGGTCAAGTTAATATAGTATATTTCTTCTCTACTTGAAAATGGCGCCTTTTTAAAGGTATAAATCTTTTGTGATTGTCATTGTGTGTTCCGGCCTATAACTCACTGTACATGCTGTAGCTGAGTGTTCATAAGCATTAATCTGTTTTAGAACGGTCTTTACGTTTAATTTTTACTTGATTCTCGCAAAGAATTGAATTCGAACATACAACTTTAATATTATGCTTTTGTGTGTGCGCATTCTATAAAGTTTGGGATATACATGTAGTCCAAGCCTAGTCACAACACATTTGTTAACATACACAGTAAAAAAACATACAACGCTGTTTACTATAATAAACCTTACAGAAACTGTTTAAACAAGTGTTTAAATCTTAAGCAACAAAGTTTAATTTTCAATATCCAATCTTCAATGAATTAGACATGATTGTTTAAATGGTTAAACAAATACTGTAAGGTTCATATATTAAACAGCGTTGTATAAAATCTTAAACAGCGTTCTTACTGTGTACAGAGAGTGACAGAGTGCAGTGTGTGGGAGAGAAGAGGGGGGGGGGAGAGCTAAATAATAAAGAGATGGTGCTGGATATAGAGAAAGTGAGAAAGGAAGAGACCGAATTGGTTTATAGAAACTTTGACTATTATGAATGCCAAATGATAAAAGTTGAATAACCCTAGGCCATCCAATTCAATAGTCTTACAAGTCGTATAATAGTCATTATCCACCAACTGCCCACCCTTTTACCATAATACCGTTCCGTCTATGATTTTAAATTCCTCTTTATGCAACTAGGACTGTTTGGAAGGAATGGTTATACACAGAGTGGTTATTGGCAAAATTTCGTACAACATGATAATATTATTTAACCATACCTTGGTCACTTGATGAACAGGTCAATTACGAAATACCAGCAGAAGGAATCATGTTAGCATACTAGTAGTTGGTAATATACCAAAAAAATGTCAATTACTTAGTATTCATAGCTAGCTGTGTAAATAATTGATCTTAACCTTGGTAGGAGATGTTGTTTGATTTCAATATAATGTTAATTCTGAAGTATTAGGGGATGAAGCTCAAACGAAATATGAGATATATCGAGCATAATTAGCTTTTCTCAATTATCTACTCCATCAAAAAACTCCTTTACGCCCTGATTACTGTTTACGGTGTTTTCGTAACCAATAACGTAAACTTTGAACCATTCGAATAAAAAAAAACAGATAATGATTTTAGAGTAATCCACAAACATACCGATAACCATTATGTTTGCACCAATTACCAAAAGAAAATCAAAATCACGTGTTTGGAAGCATGAGTTTATTATGAAGGGGAACCTCAAAATAGGCCTGCTATTATTTTGAAAGCTTACACTCTTATAAATGTTGGGCAAAATACTGTCCACCTAATACGTTAAAAATTTGTCAAATTCTGGGTAGTTTTAAACCAGTAATGTGTGCTTTGGGTGAAAACTACACAGTGTTGGTTGAAAACTACCCAGAGTTGGATGAAAACTACCCAGAGTTGGATAAAAAAAATCAACCAATAATTGTTGTGAAAACAGTACACAGCAAAAAAAATTATACAATGCTGTTTACTATATGAACTTTACAGTAATTGTTTAAACAGTTTAAACTGTGTAAATCTTAAGCAACAAAGTTTAATTTTCAATATCTAATCTTCAATAAATTAAACATGATTGTTTAAACGGTTAAACAAATACTGTAAGTTTCATATAATAAACAGCGTTGTATAAAATCTTAAAAAGTGTTTTTACTGTGTATGTTGCCCAACACTTTAAGAGTGTAATGCTGTGCATCTAAACACTTTTAATAGGATAGATCATCGATCAACCCACACGCTGTAATTATGATCTTGCATTTGAAAAAGAAATGAATAACACATCTTACAAAAATAGTCACAATGTAATGACAATTATATAGCATTGTAGAGGAATATACTGTAGAAAGGACTAACAAAAGAAAGAAAAGAAAAACATTTACAAAATGTATCAAGACAGGTAGATATTTTAACCGATATAGAATGAAATAGGTTTCTTGCATTTACCCTTCCACATGAAAAACATACCACCTCCATGGTTATATCTATCACCCCTCAGTCACATATAGGGAAACGCCCCCTTCAGGTAAACACTGTTATCTGAACCAATGCATTGCAGAAGTTTACAGTCCATGTCTATATTGTTTAACCACGCGGGATAATCATCGCTTTGGTGGTGAACCAACCAATCGCTATATCTCATGTTTCAAGATATCAATAGTACAGAAAAAAATACAGAAATTCGTCAACCACTGGAAAGTTATAAAATACAGAGGCTTGCATAACCATAGCCAACCGTGAATATTTATCACAAATATAGCAGAGTAAAAAAAAAATCGTGTGGCCAGTGGCTAAATTCCTTGCTAATCATTCAGGAGCTTATATTTCTTTTAATAAGTACATTGAAGCAATGTACCGTTTTAATATAACAGCGCCCGAGACAATAAAATACATCATAGGTCGTACCACAAGAAAACCCCAAGCCTCATCTGAAATCAGGTTGTCTGGGGATATGCGAAATGAGAAATATGGCTTCCGAATGGTTCTTGGGCTTTCTTTACCTCCGAGAAAGAGCTAGCATCATAAAATACAATACAGTCATGACAGTGACAATCGTAAAAAAAGCCAACACTGGAAGTGCAACAAGTTAGGAGAATATGTTTTGTCCACATTGGCCTTCCAAAGTTTGATCGTAATAATAAATGAGGAGATTTCGCTCCTCAAAGCAAGATGGATTCAAGAACACAGGATATTTATTTTACACCCTTCATGACAAAGAGCAACCAAGAGGACTTTGTCGAAAATTTGTGAATCAAAACAGCAGTTTCGCCCTGGGCTCTGGACAAACGAGACATTTGCAATTTTTCGTAAGCTTCAAAAGTTAGGACAAAACTGTTGTTCCGGTCCACCAATTTTCAACAACGACCTCTCAGCTGTTCATTGTCATTTGACGGGCATTTTCAATACATTTACTGTGTTCTTGAATCCGCCATGCGTCGCAGGGAGAAAGCTTCCTGTTATTACGTATCAAATTAGACTCAATATTTACTAAGAAACGACTAGCGAAAAATCTAACTCATGCATGAATTGGAAGAATTTGATATTAATTAATGATAACAATATGAAAAAAATAAGAAAAGTCAATTTTGTGTATTATGTCGCGTCGACGTGAGCACCGACTTTCGGCAGAATCGTCCACACCAATGGCAGAGACCTGAGGTGAAAGGGATTGGGAAAACCCCAGCCTAATCAAGGTTAAAGCCTATTTGATAATGCTGAAAATGGATCTCAAATGTTTTATTTTTTTTCTCACACTGTAAATATCAACTTCTGTTTATCATTATATTAATGGAAGAAAAACGTTAAGGAATAGTGATACAAAAACGGAACGAAAATAAACAATGTTTCATAACTGTTCTTTTTTGTCACAGTACACTATCAACAAGGTTGTGTTTGTTAGGCCAGTTGATAAGAAGTATATTCAAATAGGCCGATAGTCAATTACACAACCAAACTTAAATGACGTAATAACCCCATCAGAATTTGAGCATCAATACAAGCTGCTTCATCTACGAGAAGACATCTTGTGTCTTTCTTGCCATATGCGGACGTAAAATTAAGTTCTCTCTCGAAATGGCTGTTTTGAAATTACTGGCCATCGTCGCGATGGTCCTCGGTTGCCTGTGTACGACCATGGGAGATGATCCCGAGTTTGTGTACCCTGACGACTGGAATGATCCCAACCGAGATGCCTTCCTCTACGGGACCTTTCCGGATGATTTCATATTCAGTTCGGCAACATCCGCTTACCAAATTGAAGGAGGTTGGAATGCCGATGGAAAGGGGGAAAGCATCTGGGATAACTTTACTCACGAAGGAGGGCATGTTAATCACAATGATAATGGCGATGTTGCTTGTGACAGTTACAACAAGTAAGTGATGGCTACCCCTAATTATTGTTATATTAATATAAGATGCACTCTTCCTGATGACAGAGTCCATGGCCTTCTCATTTAGTATCATATACTAAATATTCCTAAGTGTTATTGAACTTTGAATATTTAATTTAAGAATGAATAATCTCTTTGGCATGATTGTATTTTTAATGTAACATTTTCATCAGTATGCTTTTTTTTGGGGGGGGGTGTAAAAGTTGGACCGCTATTTGATTTGATGTTTAGAATTGGAAATTTCTGGTTTGATGATAACAACTCATACATGTCATATAATAAAACGCGTTTTAGAATAAAAGAAGAAGAGATGAATACAGAAGACCGGTCTTAGCAGTTTCGATAGATTCAAAACAAACTTAAACTGAGATTGATCTTAGATTATCTACTGACTAAATATGAGCTGAAATAAACCTTAATTTAGGTTCAATTTAAATCTATCATATTTTTTTTCAAAGATAGCACCCAGGTTAATACGGTTTTTTTTTCTTCAAGTAAGATCATGCCAGTATTGGTCCAACTTTTTATGTTTCACTCCAGCTACAAGGAAGATGTTGCTTTAATGGCTGCCATGGGTTTGAAATATTACCGGTTTTCAATTGCTTGGTCTCGAATCCTTCCTCAAGGCACCATCAACAACATCAATGAGGCAGGTATAAACTATTATCAGGACCTGATCGACGAGTTGGCTTTGAACGGTATCAAGCCAATGATCACCCTCTACCACTGGGACCTTCCGCAAGCTCTGCAAGACGTCGGTGGTTGGGACAACCCTGATATCGTGCAACACTTCAAGAACTATGCCGAGCTCTGCTTTCAAAGATTCGGGGATCGAGTCCCTCTGTGGATCACATTCAATGAACCTTGGATCGTGTCTCTGTTTGGGTATGGTACCGGAGCATTCGCCCCAGGGCTTTCAGAGATCGCATACACTCCGTACAGAGTCACGCACAACATCATAAAGTCACATGCTGCAGCTTACCATGCCTACAACGACATCTACAAACCTTTTCAGGTATTTACATATTAACAAGTAGTAAATAAACAACTTCATCATTATTCATTTAAACGAGGAAGCACACACATTCTTACACTTTCATCCAATTCTATGGTTAAACGTAGGGACATTTTTTTCTTCATATTTTATAAGCAGATTGGAATTTCCCCTTTCCCTTCGGCCGGGGTTCCTAAACAAGAAAGTACGCGAACTCATGCCCTATCAATTCACCATCCTTACCAAGTACCATGAGGACCAATAGCTGTCTGTCCACTGGTTGCTTACTATTGAGATTCGTTCTTCCCTTGAAAGAAGTTATTGATAATTACAACCACTAATCCGTTTTAATCTGCTGTGTTATGCTGCAAAAGATCAGGCTATGTGTGTTAGATTTCTTAATTAGTATTCAGTATAGGCTATGTGCAGTTTTTACAGCTAAGGAGATAAAGTAAAAATTATTTTGGGTCCAGTGACAAGTATGATCATTAATTGAAACTAAACACATACACTATCCCTCTATCATGTCCTTAACTTTGCAGAATGGACAAGTAGGTATCACGTTGAACTCTGATTGGTCAGAGCCATGGGATAGGAATAACCAGACCAGTCTTGATGCATCCGATCGAGCTCTTCAGTTCAACCTTGGTTGGTTCGCCCATCCAATCTTCAAAGGTGACTACCCTGAGATCATGAAGACCAAGATCGCCAAAAAGAGCGCTGCCCAAGGATTGAATGAATCCCGATTACCTGCATTCACCCAAGAGGAGATTGACTACATCAAAGGCACTGGTGACTTCTTTGGCATCAATACCTACACGACCAACCAAGTAGTGGCCAACGTAGAAGACCTATCTAACCCTCCCAGCTACTGGAAGGATTCTGACATCATCACTTGGCAAGAAGGTTTCTGGCCTGGCTCTGGGTCTAGCTGGTTGAGAATAGTTCCATGGGGCATCCGCAGGCTCATTAAGTGGATTGATGATGAATACAATGTACCCATCTACGTTACAGAAAATGGCGTCTCGACAGGAGACAAGTATGAGCTTAACGACGTCATTAGACAGAAATATTACCGAGCATACATCAATGAGGTTTTAAAAGGTAAGGATCATGGGTTATTCGTCCGAAACTAAGACTGAATTGTATATTTAACACAGTACTGGTAAAATGTAACAATCAAATTATTGAAATACACAAATTATATGAACAAAAAATATAGATTGAATAAATTATGTTCAAAATATGAAAAAATAAAATGAATAATAACAAAAAAGGCGCTCGGTTGTCATTATACATGTTATAGAGGTGGATGGTTGTCATACATTACAAAAAACTGGTAGTATGGAATGCTATTGGACATACATAAAAGCCACATATATTCAGGTCTTTTAGCGCTATGGCAGATCTTGTTAGCGATATGCCTGATTTATAGTTTCCGTATAGGAAATCCAAAGGTTCATTATTTTCACTAGTAACTGACAAAAACTATTGAATAATTGAGACAATTTCATTTGATAAAAGCAAATCTGCATGAGAAGATAGTTGACAATACTCATTTTGACAGTTTCACCAGAAATTAATTCGTGCTATTGAAATTTTCGCACGGGCCTATATTGTAGGTGCTTACCATGCAACAATTCAAATTTAGACTTTGGTCTATTACTAAGTTTATAATGCACTATTTGTCTGTGTTGTTTATAACTTTCGTTACTACTCTCTATTTTTATATTCCCTGATATCTCTCCTTTTTCCCCTATCTCTTTCTCTTCTTGTCCTTTTCTCACAAACGCCCCTTTTATGTTTTACTTTAAAATTTATTTCCTACTTTACTGTCTCCAAACAACTCATAAATTTTTCATTCGTTCCTACACTCAGCTATTGTTCTGGATGGTTCAAATGTCAAAGGGTACACCGCATGGTCATTAATGGATAATTTCGAATGGGCAGCAGGATACAACGAGCGATTTGGTCTCCATTTTGTCGACTTCACCGTCCCCGAGCGAACCCGAATACCAAAAGCATCTGTTGGAGTCATATCAGAAATCATCAAGAACAATGGCTTCGTCAAAAGTAGCGACGACGGGAACAATGCCCATCATGTGACGTCGTACGGTCTTGCCTTCACGTGTCTCATTGTTCTCACGTCCTACATTTTAAGTATTTAATTTCATGTTAAACACTCCTATTTAAATTATGAAGTTTATTGAAAAATATAATATGTTATGCTATGTTTGTTCCCTTTCGGTAGTGGGGGTGTCCACATTATACAAGCAATGCTTTTCAGTGAATAAAACCTCACATAAGTGGAAAAGTCGCGGTGAAATGGTTCTGACTACCGTCTGTCTTGTAATCAAAAGGTTGCGTTCTCGAATCTCATGCCTCGTGTCCTTAGGCAGTTTAGCAAGGAGTCAGTGTTGAATTGGAACCCAACATGATACGATGCCAACGTAGTTTGCCAAGTTTGGAAACTCTTATTTTCATTAAAAACCTATGAGACTTCGTATTTGAATAATGTGTATTCTTTTAGAAACAGATCCCATTCATTAATAATTTATTTCTTGACAACGAGTCTTTCGAGTTTAATCAAACAGAGATTAGTGTATTTATGTAAAAATGACAATGCCCATTCATATTTACATCACTACAAGCGAAGGCTTGTCTCCAGCCCCCCTTACAACCCCTTAGATCTAACTTTACGCCCTCTTACTTTTTCTTTGTATCAATCCACATCGTTTTATCTATGATCCTTACGCTCATATTGAATAAATAAAAGTAAATACGATGTTACATTAATTCGTCCATTAATATGTTTATTACAATCTTACATAAAAATGCAAATATCAATCATACTTATTAAAATACACAACATATTTGTTTGGTTCGTACAGTGAAAGTCCATTTTGTCCGTTCTCATTAAAGATGAAAGAAGTGAATAAAACAAAACCCCAAGAAACGAAACTAGAGTATATGGATATGCTTGCAGTCAGATGGTATTTTTGCAAGATAATGTGAATAATTGTTCTGTCATTGCAAAAAAAAATGATTACTACATAAAGGTATGTTCTGGGAGCGTTTCATTAAAGGACTTGTCGGATGTTTTCCCCGACAAGTTCTGTTTTATCCGACAGTTACCAAAGTAACAATGCATCTCATCCAATCAAAACAAATCCAAGGAAAGCCAGTAGATCTGACAACTTGTCGGATGAAAAATTTCATTTTATTTCATTTATTGGTTTCTGCAAAACTTTTTCATAAACAAATGAACAATGAGAATACAATAATAATATACGTATAACTGACAAGCAAAACAATGAACATAATTGCATTTTCTATTAACATATATCGATTGTTAGAAGGTTGCAGGGGTTACCACTATAAGCTAAGCTTGACTGCGTGGCAGCCCCAGAAAACAATAATTATTATTCATCCAACTTATCTTAACGTAAGGGTGCAGGTGAAATGCTCCTCTGCTCGTAACACTAATTTCTGAAATGGTGGAAATATTCACCTGATAATAAGCGTATGCTGTAAGATTTTGCAATCATCCAAACGATCAGAAATTGATTTTTCTTCTGTTGTGATTCACAGTTTTTTTGAGGATTTTCGTCAACGACAGGGTTGGCGATCCAGGGTGATAGGGGGCGGTCTTCTTTAAATCTTATTTGGGACCGTCCCTCCAGAAATGTGAAAGCTAACGAAAACATGAAATTAATGAAATGCTGTCAATCCATCACATTAAGATCCGCTTATTTTTCAAAACAAGCAATTAAAAATTTGGAAAAATGAAAGGAAAAATAAAACATGTAAACACAATTGGCTTGTAGACATATAAAAAAGAAGACTTTTACAAATGACCAGAAAATGTTTAATTTAATTCTCTTAAAATAAGACAGTTTTATAAATTTGGCCTTTGATTTCTGGTGGGTGTTTTATAAAACTGATCGTAAGTTAAGATCAACCTTAAGAATGACTGGTGAACATCTCTTACGCGCGAAGTAATCACCAATGGACATATCATTAACCACAAGAAAGATCACCAGTCGTTCTCAAAGTCACTCTTAACTTACGAACAGCTTTACGAAACGGCCCTAAGATTTTCTTTTTTTAATTCTAAATGATGAAAGAGAACTAATTGTATACCAACCGATATACTTTCTTCATAGAAGAAAACATGGGGAATTAGTCATTAAAAATATGGGAATATGGAGCTTTGATTTTTCGTCAATGGCGTGGAATTTAATGAGAGAGGAAGATATAGTGGGGGAGTGGCTGTAGACAAGATCGACAACGTTAGCCATATATATATATACAGTCAAGTGGGATAGAGGTGGGGTAGGAGAGTGCAAGCTTGAAATGCGAGGGGGGGGGGCAGGGAGGCAAGATGAAAGAACGTGAAAGGAGAAACGGAGCGAGAATAAAGAGAAAGCGACAGATACAGACAAAAAAGTTGATATCGCTGCATTGACTGGATGGAGAGGGGGGGGGGGGTATGCATGCACAAGTTCAAACGATCTATAAAAATGATAAAGCCTTTTTTAGATCTTGGTAAGTTGAAAAATGTCTGTCACTGTTAAATTAGTGAAAATGTATGTCCTCAAATTGTTATTGTGTGGACGATATGAAATACAAATGAGTGTTTGTGGTTGACCTTTTTTGAGATTTTACATGAAAATTTTCATTGGTGAGGATTCCGACAAAAAAACCCGTATTTTATTATTTTCAATGTAGAATCATTTTTCCCGCGTGGAATGGGCTGGACATTTCATAAATATATATACACAGTATATATATCTTTACAGTTTACTGATGTACAATCACTTAATTGTAAGGAAGGTTCAAAGGACCCTTTAAAAACACAAGTGACGCTAGCTTTTCTTAAAGTAAAGATGAATAGTGAAATTTTCACAAAGAATCGACAGATTAAAAATTTCTAGCTGTCATCAGACATTTGTAAAATTGGAACGTTTATGATACTCAAATCAACAATTCACATTTTTAATTTTTTAGCATTTACCAAACCTTTATCCATTGGCTGGCAAAAAAGCCCCCCCCCAAAAAAAAAAAAAATCGGGGGAGAAGAAACGGAGGGAGAAAGATAGAGAAATGTAATGGGGATGAATATTTTTCATAACTTTATGAAACATAATTTGCTTAATGATTATATGTTTTCATTATCCCTGGTGCTCGCATTGTCTTTTTTATTGAGATAAAATGCTGTTCAATTGGTACAAAAACATCCCGTTTTCAAGTCTAAATGCACCAAATATATTTCCTCGCACTTCGAGCTTTTATTATTCTATGTAGTGACATAATTTATGTTTCTTTTTTATAACCACTTTAAGTCATTACCGCCTATTAAGGTCTGAATACAAAATATTTCCAGTCCGTGATTATGTTCGCATTACTGAATTGGTGACATAATGCTGCTCTTCATACATTTAAAAACAGTCCTTAAAATGTTCCCTTTTCCCCTTATCAAAAGTTTATGCTCGTGCTTCGCGCTCGCATTATTTTGGGTAATGAAATGCGTATGGTCTTATTGAATTTCTACTAACAAGCCTTAGAATGCCCCTCTTCAGGTCTGAATATCAAACTAATTCAGCTCGCGCTTCGCTTGCAATATTTGATTACTGAAATACGTATTACCTTTATGATAACAATGACTTCAAAAGATCTTCATTTGTTTAGGTGTCATTCTAAAAAAAAATCAGCACGAGCTTGGCGCTCGCATTAGATGACATTAGTGAGATATGCTCTTCATGAATTCCTAATACACAGTCCTTAAAATGTCCATAATTGCGGTCAATATATACAAAAATTTCAGCTCAAATTTTACACAAATTTGCTTATAATGACCTTTTTTATGTCTGAGCATCAAAATGTTTCATGACATCTTACTATTGAACGCGCTTTCCGCGCTCACTAGGTGACTCAAAACTTTTGCTGGTGCCCCCCCCCCCTCATGCCGTGACCCACGGTACGCCACTGTGGTTCTGTATATAATATGATTACGGCACTATTAATTTCTTTGGTGTTTTGGTATTCTTTGGAATTATATATTTTAACGTCAATCAAAATTATGTTTTTACAAATCCGTTGTCTTTGACGATTTGAGAATATAAACGAGCTGATTTCTTAGCAGTTCGGGGTCGAGCTGGATCATCGAAGTCGACGTAGTGCAGTCCAAACCTTTCACTGTACCCAGATGCCCATTCAAAGTTGTCTAAAAGTGACCACGCAGTGTAGCCTCTTACGTCAACGCCATCCAATTGGATTGCTATAAGAATATGAAATGGAATATACATAATTAATAAAACAATTATTTCAAATCATTCAATCCAGAATTCATACAAACATTCCAGGCTTCAAAGAGCTGGATTTCTTGGTTTCGGAATTGAGTTTTTTTTTTAAGTAGCTCGACAACCAGCCATTACAAACATTGAAAAATCAACGTTGAATGTTTGTGAAAAAGGAATTGTAATCATCTGTAAATATTCATTATTAGCCATTGACATTGTTTTTTCATTATTGCAATTTATGGCAAAGCACTTACAAAAGAAAACAAAATATCGTTGATCATGATGATCTACCTTTTAATACTTCATTGATGTAAGCTCGATAGAACTTCTGTCTTGGTTGATCATCAAGCTCATATACATCTGAGGTTGAAACTCCGTTCTCAGTGATATAGATGGGTACATGATACTGGTCATGGACCCACTTCAAAAGTCGCCTTAAACCCCATGGAACAACACTCAACCAGATGGATCCAGCCTTGGGCCACTTGTCGTCTTGCCAGGTATTGACACCCGCGTCATTCCAGTAGCTTGGAGGATGCGATGACGCATTTTGTGAGTCCGTGGCGTATTGCGTTGTGTATGCGTTGAGCCCAAAGAAATCACTTGTGCCTTTGACATAGGCCTTCTCAGCTTCACTGAATTCTGGGAGCCTGGATGCTTCTAGACCTTGCGATTTGCTCTTCGATGCGATTTTTGTCTTCATGACCTCTGGATAGTCTCCGTTGACGAATATTGGATGTGCAAACCAACCAAAACAGAATTGGAGGAAGGTTTCAGCAGCATCCACGTGGGCTTTCTTTGAGCGATCGAAAGGTTCAAAGAAGTCGCCATTCAGGGTTATACCCACTTTTCCGCACTGGATTGAATACAATTTAAACAAAAAAGGGTTAGGAAATATTTGTCACTTCCATTAATGAGGTATTTGTAATGTTTTTATTGTGTTAGGTTTTTATATATATCAACGTTTCAAATTGTGTTCATTAGGCCTACCTACATTGAAATTGAATTGAATACAATTTATCAAAAGAGTCTGTTGAAAGGAAATTCATCGATTTTTTTCTATTAGCTTAGTATTCATAATATTGCAATATTGCTATATATTCATTCATAATTTGCAGGTTTTATTCGTCAATCTATACTTCTCGTAACAATTAATATCACTTTCATGGCCCCTGACCACTTTACCGTGTTTGCCGTAAATGAAATCAAGTAGGAGATTTTTGAACTACAACCTAAACAGATTGTTTTCAGTCTTATAATTTGACTCTAAAACCACATCGTGCATATAAGCAAACGGTCCGTCTGTATAAAATGCTAAATTAAAACGTAAATTATCTTTGTCCTAGTTAGATATGTTAAAGGTTAAATGGAATCATATTTCTCGATGGCCTACATACCTGCACCTTTCTGTATTGGTCGTCATAGGTGTGCCAGGCTTTAGCGTGAGCTTTGATGATATTATGGGACACTCTGTACACCTTCGTTCCAATCTCCTTGATCCCAGGAGCGAAATCCCCTAAACCGTATCCTTTAACCGACACGATCCAAGGCTCATTGAAGGTGATCCACAGCGGAACTCGATCACCAAACCTCTGGAAACAGATCTCGGCGTAGTCATTGAAACGGTCAATGATGTCTACGTTGTCCCACCCACCCTGGTCTTCCAAGGTTTGGGGTGTGTCCCAGTGAAAGAGCGTGACCATGGGTGTGATGTCGTTCTCTCGGAGCTCGTCGATCAGGTTGTTGTAGTAAGCGATGCCTGCTTCGTTGACGTTGTTGAGAGTACCATCTGGAAGAACTCGAGGCCAAGAGATTGAGAAGCGATAGCACTTGAGACCCATCGCCTTCATCAGAGCAACATCTTCTTTATACCTAACAAATTTTTTCAAAATAATGAAACGCTTCGGTGCATATTTTATACAAAGACACAAAACATTTTTTAAGAGAGGACAGGAAAAGGTGGTCTGCCATCGTTAGTATCCCCACAGCAGTCCAAAATGTATCTTATTTCAACATTATTAGTTATCCCAGCCATGGCGTAATTTTCTTCGGCAAGAAACTCGTCCACATTGTGCTGCACTAAACCCAGGTGAGGTAATGGGTACCCGGTGGGAAGAAATTCCATGAACATGAATGCTTGAGCGCTTAGTCAGCTCATAAAAGCCGAGTTAATACTAATAGCAGGGCCCACTTGGAGAACAGTTTTCGGGAACTGAAGTGGCTACCCTGGGTAAATATACCGTTTTTTATTATCATTATTATTGCAAGTCAGCATCCAGGTATACCTATGGTTTTTTATTTCTAAAATTGCTATCCCGAATCCCCCCCCCCCACACACTTAATGCAATGACACTAGTTAGTTAAGTGACTCTTATATAGGCCAAACGCTATTCAACCAACACCTATTAAACTTACTTGTGGTAGCTATCACAAGCAACGTCCCCGGTATCACCATTCTTTACATTGCCCTCGGCGTGCGAGAAGACGTCCCAGTTACATAGTCCCTTCCCATCTTCATTCCAAGCTCCTTCAATCTGGTACGAGGCAGTTGCTGAACTCCAGATGAAACCTTCGGGAAAGGTACCGTATAGGAAGGCATCTCTGTCGGGGTCGTTGAAGACGCCAGGAAACACGAATTCGTCTCTTGGTTCGGTGGCAGCCATCGTCCCTTTTCTCAAATAACCAGGGACTCCCTCTCACCATGCTCACGTCCCTGAAATAACTAAGCATTGGGGGAATATACATGTAGTGTTCACCAGGGCTGTAAGTGACTTGAAGTGAGTTCAAAGTTGTATTTACAAATCTTTCTGCTGGATGACTTGATTATTTGAACATTGAGATTGAACAATGAGTTTTGGAATCATGGGTCACTGAGTTTATAGGTAGGCCTATTGAGACGCGCAGAGTGAAAATAGACTGAATAAACAGACCTATTCAGATATCAGATTGATACTACACAATATATTTCTTTAAATGAAACTGTAGTATATACGATAGTGTAGGATAATCATTTAGTGAAATGCACATGATGAATGCACTCACTTTTTAACACATTTTTTCCCCGTCGTGCTTCAATGATAATCGTGAAAAAGACTTCACCCATGTGAAAATAAGCTGTCCACAATCATGTAAATAAGGTTGTCCGTTGTTACAAGGAGGTTTCGTGCAGTTTCATAAATTCATAGACCTACTACAGTAGTAGTAGGTCCATGATGAAATCGGGGGATGAAATCCACTTGAAAAACTTTTACCACATTTGCATGATTTGTAAGGAAAATGCGACGTTTTAAGTACGACGTTATGACAAGTATGTGCTTGCATGCCGCCCTCAGGAACACATTGACATGATTCTCGTCAAAAATATAAAATGTTCTTCACTCTTCTGTATGTATGTGTGTATTTTAGTTTTGTCAGACGTGTATCAATCAGATATGATTATTTACGTCTGGGACCGACCTTTAACGTCACCATCCGAAAGACGTGACCAGGGTTCGAACCTCGAACCTTTGCATCGATTTGTAGCTTCCCCACGTAGCTTGGATTACAGGCGCACGCCACAACGCCCAGTTCATTCTTCGTTTATCATGACATTTAGAAATAACCACTCTATGACCCAACATTTTATGGTTAGTTTATGATAGTAAAAAAATGTTCGATTTACGTTTTTTTTTGTGTGTGAATATTCACCCAGATTCGATAGATTATTACGGGTCCCTTTTAAGTGGTGTTAAGAGTATATTTTCATAATTTTTTTTTAAATCAGACTTTTTTTTACCAAAATGACAAAAGATTGGGTTCATGATAAATATCAATTTTTCCTTTACTATTTTGTTTTAAACATCTTCAATGCCCAGCAGGTTATTACGATCCATTTCAGTTTAAAAGGGGAACTGGGCATTTGTATTACATTTTCGAAACCTTGCTTTTTGTCCAAAATAACAAAGGGTTAGTTCATGAATTCATAAAACATAAATATTCATGACTTGATTGATGCTCTGTTATTATAAAAAGAATGCTCCCTAAGCCCGTAGATTTATTATGATACCTTTACGTGTTTTACAAAGGGGTTGATGTAACTTCATTAGATTTTCAAAAATCATTACCTTTTTACCCCCCCAAAAAGGGGGGGGGGATAGTTCATGATTATCGTTTCAAATATGTTTCCAATTTCTTTTCAACTTTAACTTTAGATTTGTTTTTGTTTTGGGTAGTTTTCCATAATTTTGAAAAAATAGGGGTTAATTCATAATTTTCGTAAAAATATTAATCATTCTTCATTCTTAAGTTCTGAATGCTCCATCAGCCTAAACAAAAAAATAAAATAATTAGGAGCCCAGTTTTTCTTGAATATAAAAAAAAATCCGTTATGAATGCTCCGTTAGTCTAATAGATTATATTAGATAATAAACTTGGGCAGATTTCTTGAAAAAAAAAATCTTTTTCAAAACAAAAATAACAAGGAGTTCGTTCATGATTTCCGTCAAAAATATTAGTTATAAATGTTTGCCGAGCATAGAGGTTTGGATATAACCCATTTTTGTGTTGTTAGAATATAGGCTTTTAGGAAGTTTTCATAAATTAATAAAAAAAAAATCACAATTTTACCCAAAGGAATAAGGGGGGGTTCATGCTTTTCGTAATAATACATATTTTCTTTATCCCACATGTTCTAAATGTAATTCTAAGAAGGTCAATTACAACCTATACTTGTTCATTTTAAGATATGCTTTGGGGCAGTTTTATTTAATTTCTTTTTTTAACCAAAAATAGATTTTAATTATGATTTTTTTTGTCTGAATGCTCACTAAATCCAGCATGTTGATTACAACCATTTTTTTTTTAAATGATGGTTAGTGGTTTTCATGAGAAATACCAAATCGCCCTTTTTTACACAGTGCACTCCTAATTTCTCTTCTCACCTTTACTCCGTCTCACCTTTCTAGTCTCCCCCCCCCCCTCTCTCTCTCCTTCTCTTTCCCTCTATACAGTATGTCTTTCTCTACAAGTCCTTTACTTTCATTTGAACAAGCGCAATATCTTTATATAGTTAGGGGAAGGGGGCGTTTTGGGAAAAAGTTATTTTTTGGAGGGGGGGGAGAGATGATAACTTCTTTCAATTAATCAATTTATAAGAAGGAAAGTATACTAGAGACAAAAATTTGGGGCAAAATGAACCCCTTTGAAAAAGGGTTATAGAAAAAAAAATCTTTCGCCCTTGCATGATGAGAGATTTTCTTCAACTCGTAGAAATAAAGCTACATGATACAAACATTAACTTAAAACTTACCGAGGTAAATATTTATTTATCTTTCAACATTTTCAACATCGCTTTTGCCATCAAATTTTTCATATCGATAGAAACAAGTGATTTTGGTCTCCCATATAATCATGTCGCTTCTCCATTTAGTGTTCACAAAGTTTTATCATTCATCAGCATAACTGTTTGATTTGTAAACCATGTTTTTATAGTATCTCTGAATATTTTCCAATATCGACTTTTATCTGTTGCATTTATCATGTTCATAATCATTTCTATCTCTTCTTTGCTTCCTAATCATTTGAGATCGAGAAAACATTTTTCAAAACCTCTGTGTTGTCTTTTCACTCTATAAACGTATATGATATTCTTCTCAAAATATTATGTCAGAAATTTTCCAGTAAGATGTTTGGCAAGAAAACATAATCATAATGGTGAAAACATAAGGAAAGAATGTTTTGTTGACTTATAATTATCGATGCCTTTAATGGATCCGTGTTGTCAAAATGCACTTTCATTTGAAGAAATGTTTAACATTCACCCATTTGTGAGCTTGAAACCCACACTTTTAAAAACCTTACTTCATTAAATCACATCTAACTATTTTACTTCATAGATGTCATGTAAGAACGAGGACCCAATGAAAAAGTTATTCATTGAAATCATATAATAGATATTCAGTAACACAATATTTTTTTTTCGTATGTACAATAAGTAGCATATTGGTGATAAATTGTTTTACTTACACAATATAGAAACTGTAAAATGACCTCAAGTTAATAGTTTAATGATAAATATTTACATAAATTTGAATTTTGACATTATCAAAATCGTATTATATGACAGCGTTGATGATATCATATGATATGGTATTAATCTCAAAAAAGTTCTCAACCTTTAAATATTCATAAATTTTAGATTTTAAATTGGGGCAGCTTTTAAATATCAAAGTTTAATATTATAGAAACATCATGATTTATAATTTCACCGATTACTGACCCTTTTTTCAGTGAGAACGTTGTGCATATGGTAAAACCACATCATTGTGGTGATATAAATGTAACTAGAGTTGCAGAGAATTCACATTTTGACAATGGTCAGGGTTTAGAAATATTCAATCATTCATTATTTTAAGAAAAAGTACCGAAAAGTGGAATGAACGATTAATCTATTCGTTCATAATTTTAGAAAAGAGTACAAATAAGCATATTACTATACAGACTAAAAGCACAACGCATGCGCATTCCACCATCAACATCACAGAGACACAGTCACAACTTTGGCACACACATACGAAATACACATACACATCATTGCATAAATTCAGTTGCCTTGCTTTATGTTACTTTTAGTCTTACATACACCATAAATAGTCAAACAAATAGAATCACAACAATCAATATTATCCTCGTTGACTTGGAAGCCACAGTAGAGTTTATTTTCTAACTATATTAATTTTTGATTATGCAAACAATTTTGTTTCTGAAAACGGCGTGTCACATGACCACTGGGTCGGTCATACTGCTGACGTTACAGACTTACAGATAAGCGAAGTATTCACTAAGGCCATGCATAATCATTCTGTACATAAGTTAAAATACACCATTAGTATTTGAATAATAATAAATCCAAGTGACACTCTATCGATAACATAACGTCGGTCACGTGATGATGACCCGAGTGAGAAATGAAGAGGCATACACAATGCTGTAAAGTAATAATTAATAAATGAAATAAGTCGCGTTTTCCATTCGGTCAGGATTTCATTTTGTCATAATTCATGATATTTTCCACGGCTTTATTACGAACACATTCTTTACTTCAACACATCTTTTATAGTAGACGCCTCCTACATGTCCTATAGCTTCTCCTTCAAACTCATAAGATGTGCTTTAATACACTGCTTCTTGAACGATTTCACCACATCGGGACATCTCTGTTTATATCTCTTTCATCCTAAAGTGTGTTTCTCCATCAAAATCGCTCACCAAGTCTCCCTATTTCAAAGAAATCTTCCCTGAATATGCAGCTCTGTCGGTGACTCCTCCCACACTGTTAGCACACACCAGTAAATGTTCTCCTTCATTTCAATAATCGTCTTCTAGCGATTAAACTCCGATGATGAATACATTTTCATTGTAAAGGAAGGGACAAGTTCGTTTTACGTACACTTCTTGTACACAAGAAGTATAAATTCCAATTTGTTGTAGAAGACAAGCTTCAATGTATCGCTCCATTCTTAGTAATCTGAAAGAGAAAGATATCAATTTAAATTCATTTATCACTTTGACAAATGTTAATGGGTTCTATAAGACTGCATACGTGCATCGTAGGTCTATTAGATGCATGAAGTAACATATTCAGTATAAAAAATATTAAAACTGTTCCATTGAATATAAATACTAACACTTAATTACGCTACATTTCATCACTGAAAAGGCTTTTTAAATTACACTTAAAATTGATAAGTTTCATTTTATCTTTAAAGATATACTATAAAATTTTGTTTACTAAATATTGGGTAACATGGAGCATGCATGCATGTCTGGTAATGACTTTAATGTTGCATGTAGTGTACTCTTTCCACATTTCCACCTTAAACCATTTACAATGAGTAATGTCTGGCAAAAAAATAAAATAAAGACAGGCGTGCTTACTTTTAATCCGGATTTTTTTTTACTTTGTCCCTCACCGATATAACAGTGTAGATTTTGGACATTCTATTGATATTGATATTCATCTTCAAGATAGGCTGCAGAGCCCTTTGAAGATTACAACACATGATGATAATGAACTAAATCATTGAAAAACGTAATTAACGACTACTATTTAATATGGTCCTCTGATCGCATTATGCTTTTAAAATCTAACACGAACTATGCCTGCAAGGGACATAGTATAAAATGTTAATTTCTAATTGAAAACAATATTTGGCAAGCTCATTACCTGATAGACATCTATATTCCATGTCAGAGAAGAAGACCATTTCCTGAGAGAAGCAGTAGAGTCCCAATCGTCCTCCTCTTAACGTTGAGTCGTAGAGGGGGCCAGAATCTGCCAAAACATTACTTCCTTCCCACGCTGTAACCCTACAACAAACAAGAAAAACATAAGATCGCTTGATAAAAAAAGTAAACAAAACAAAGTAAAATAATGAATCGTCTTCATTAAAACTATTTTCTAATCAGACAATGACGATTCTTTTTAAGATGAATTCTACAACAAAAGAAATTGTAAATGGAACTGGCAACAACTGTATTTCACCAAAACACATAGGCACCCGAGAAGGTGACACGTACATTAGTTGAATGCTGTAGCAGGCGAAAATATGAAGGATCAAAAGCAAAACTTTCAACGACACGATTTTTTATCATTTTTTTTTTACAAGTTCACACCAAGTTACCAATAATGCATATAGCATTTCCATTTATTTGAAAGCAGGATAAAAGAGCACTGTAGATTAAATGCCTCGCTCACGGGCATAGCTGCCGCGGCCGGTGATCGAACCCCGGACTTTTTCATGTGTAGCCTGGCGCCTTAGACCACTCGGCCACGGCACCTCAATGTCGTTTCACAGAGAAGAAGTGCGCCATCTGTCGACATGCTTCTCATCCCAATGGACATAAAAACGGCCCTAACCTACGGGATGTGAAAATAATGTTTAAAGGAAAAGTAATACCCGCTTTTATTTCGTTTCACAATCTCTCCTTTTTAGAAAAAGGTATATTTTTACATTGGACTAATACTGAGAAATAATGATAAAAATTGTAGGACTGTAACTTGATTTCTCTCTTTTATGAATTATGGCTTTTCAGACGACACAAGAACAAACCTCCTCCAATATCTATAATTCTATGCAGAAATATCGAGAGGACATTGGCCTTCATTGTCATTAGTGAATGGACGTCGCCTGCCCTAAAGCAATAACGAATTATGGCACCGGAAATAAAGTTATTTTAGACTACTTGTCGCCATTCATCTTAAACTTGTGTTTCATACAAAGTCCGTAAGAATTTTCACGTCACGGCAATCCAGGCGTTGGAGCGTTACGCTAAGCCATGTCTCCATGTCTTTTCATCCCCAGTCGCTTTGGGCTTTTCCTGTCCCACATAGAGCTATTGTCTGAAGCAAACAACATCCCTCAGACATGGATGACAGGAAGAGGGAGAGGAAGGAGGTGAAGACGGGGGTTGTTCCGCTCGGTGACAACCAGTGACAATTGACGAGGACTTTGGCGACGGTTTATACTACCATCACACCCATCACTATCAAACATGAATGAATGTGCCATACTTCTCACCAAACGCAGTGTCTAATAATACATCCACTCCCCTTGGCTTTCGCGCTCAATTTAAGATGTGTTATGGGATACCCTTCCTTTTGCTATTCTAAATCGAATCACGTCTCCGTTGTTCTTGTCATATGGTATCCTTTCGACATTTATTCGAGCCACTTTACCGATGAGACATTATGAGGGACCGATTTAGAATATTTATCACATGAGCTCCTGTCACAGACAGCGAGTGAGTGGGAAAGATATTGAAGGATGCCTGCGTTATGGCATAAATCTTAATATTTAAATAAAATGAAAGTGGCTCAACGGGCGAGGCCGAGAATACAATATCTGAATTAACCACAGAATTACTTACTGCATAAAACCATCAATGGGTCTATGTGTGACAGTCCACCTGTAAGCTGTGAAATCTTTCCATCCAATTTTATTTGGATCACTCCAAATCAACTTCACCTGTAGAAAGCGAGAAACATGAGATTTGTTAATACTTTAAAAGGGAAATCCATACAAGTTTATATTAACCAAGACGTCATTAATAAAAAAAAAGTTTACTGATATCCTAATAAAATACGGAGAAAATAGGCAGAAATAGCCTATCATTGTATGTTTGAAAAAAATTAGCTGGATAACATTAATGTTAAATGACATGTTTTTCAGATCTCCTAATATCATTAAAAACCAATCTTCCTTCCGCTTGCTGCGTGGTTGTCTTCTGAATTGATCCGATCGGAAAGCTTTGGAGAAATCCCATGGAGATATGGAAATCTTCAACACCCTCTAAATCCTGCATGGGATCACATTGGACACCCTATAAATCCCCTATGAATTGGCAGGGACCCCTTCTTGGCACCCCTTCTCCCATCCTAGTTACCCCCGACAGGCACCAACAAACCAACCTGTTGGTTTCCAAGGGGGCTATCCCTGCCCCCTCCTCCATGTCCTCCACTCCCCATGTAATCTTATAGGTCACTCTAAACCAAGGAAGTTCCTCATTTAATACGCCTAGTTTGTCCTAGTTTCTTTCTCATTCAATATTCATTTCACTCTACTGTTCGATTCATTACTCTACTGATACCTACTTTTCTTTACTGAATTGTATAAATACCAAAAAAATGCAAGATGTAAGAAAGATGCAAGATTACTATTATTATCAAGTCGTGTTTTTTTCATCAGATTGCAGCCTGGCTGAAATATATACACTCATTTCATTCATTTTTCATTAAAACATAATTGTTAAAAGCATTCTATAAAGATTGTAATAACAAAAATCTTATTTCGTTTACTGCTAAGAATCGATGGTAGATAAACTATCCTTCTTGTAAACATTACGTTAGCAGATGAATATTTATTTTTGATAAGGTCCAGAAAAGGAAGATGTATTCTATTTTTTTTCTTTTCGTGGAAGAAATGCAAAAAGTTTCATCAGTATTTCTATTACCGATTCTGAGCCTTACTTTTTCGTTTAAACAGGATCAGCAAGATACAATGACATAACAATATTTCAAGCCTTTGGCAGATCTTAATATCTTAAAAGAAAAATTGAGTTTATGAACTTGAAATTTGCCCTAAAGTTAAAAAAGAATTCCCAAGGTAGCATTATTTTCTTTTTTGAGATCACTACGGAAATTAAGTTAGGATAAAGTTTCAAGATCGCTCGCAAATGTTTCGATTTCCGATCTGATTTCTTGGATGGAAGGCAAAAAAGGTTTGGAGGATGGGGGAGGGGATCAACAAATCTTGGAGGGTGACACGACGAATCTTGGACAAAATGACTCAGCCTCTTGAGAATTTTATTTTGACTTCCGGTTTGGCTTCAAAAAGAAAAGGAAGGAATATTGACCTTGGAAAACTGCCACCTTCGAACACACCTCAAAGATGAACAATTAAATTGTAGAATTTTCTTAAAAAAGACATTGTTCTTTGGAATGAAAAAATAGCATTCTAATTGCATAAAAATTGTGATGAACAATGATATTTAAAGCAAAAATCATCAAACCAATAGCCGGATAAGTTGATTTTAATCCGAAAAAATCGTACAAGCATGAGAATGAGAATTTCATGAAAATCGGATGTGAAATCTCAGTTCTGTTTAATTTGACATTTGTTCGACCGTGAAATCACCATTTAACACTGTAACTTATGATTCAACAAGAGCTTTTCAGAATCTGTCGTTGTGCATAATGTCATATATAATTGCATCATTTTACATCCGATTTTGATTGAATCGATGCTATACTAGTTAACTGTTAATATTCAGATCAACTCATTGTACAGTTGGACTTGATGTTTATAAGAATGTTTGAATCGTAGTAACCTCACCTGATTTTCTGTATCTCCAGTGTGCCACATAGCATTTCTCAAGTATTCTCCAGGTCCAGTGGTTGAGTTGATCAGCTGAAAATAAAATCGAAGGAAATTGATTACCGAAATTTGTATTTCTGCGTCAATTTATTCATCACACCTTCAAAAGTTCCACATCATTAATAAGAAAATGTTTGTGCTTCGTTTGAATTCTTACAACAGTTCCAAATAATGATGACCTATGATTCCAAAAGTATTGTGAAGCGAATTACCAAAGAACTGTTCGGAGGAATTCTTTATACAGTTCTTCCTTCCATTAAGAACGAGCATGCTACTTTGTGTTTCATTTGAAATTTTGAATCATTTCAAGAGGGCATGCGTTTGGGAATTCCTCAAGCATCACGAGGCCACTAACATGGCTGAAGAACAAAGTTCCTTCTGAAATGGCAAAGGTTACCTTGAGTTGTAGACCAGCGGTTGCTTCAGCAGGGCTTGGGTCAGGTTGCCAGTACTTCTGGGTGACCTGTTTCCACATGACAGCATAGAACCGATGGTTGGATTGATAACCAAAGATGAACCCTGCATAATCGTCATCCTTTGCTGTGTTCACGTAAAAGGTACCACTAAACTCTACGCTCTCGAATTCGTCGTAACCTGCAGTGAAGATTTAAAAAAGAAATAAATATTGGAATGAATATTTTGACAGTGTATTCTGGGTTTAACTGACAAGAACTTAAATTTGAATTATTTGGTCAAATTTATGAAAGGCATCAGTAAATACAACAAGAAAGAAGCAATTGACAGGGCAGTGTCTCCAAACGCACTATTTCAATTATAGCATTTTGTTTCAAGTTCATTGACTCTTTTTTCATCAATATTTAGCTAGATGTTCCGTGAGTTATTTCAGGTGTTCGGCCATCTGGAATTGTGTCTGACTGTAAATCCTGTTTTTAATTTTAACTACAGGAAACCACAAAAAGGTCTGAGCAAACCATATGATGGGTGGTGTTTACATGGTCAATTTGTGACAAAGATCGTAATCATATCCTGATTATGATGTCAACTTTTTTCCATCATTATTTTGGATATATATTTGTTGTATTTCTGCCAAAATTGTAATCTGGGCGCGTTTCCTTCTCTCCATGTTGCTTGCATTATGAGAGACTGGATGACATGCCGTACAGCAAGATATCTAGAAAGCTGGTTCATATCTATGTACAACAATCTTGGATGCACATCATACGTAACAGCCAATAAATCAAAGACTTATGAATTCTCTCTTCCAAATAATTATAAAGAATATTAAAATCTTTCGACAAGACGAAGATGTTAGGGGGACATCGAAAAATGAGAATGTGATGGAAAATATAGGAAGATATGGAAGAAACAAGTGGCTGGTAAAGAAGAAGTAGAGGAGGAGGGGTAGTCGATGTGAGAAAGAAGAGTAGAGATAGAACATCGGAGAAGGAGAAGGGAGAGGAATAGGAAACTAACCGACTGCTAATCCAGGATCGCTGTTGATAGTTTGGACAAGCTCAAGACCATGATTCCTGACCATCCAGTTCGGTTCCAGTTGGGATGCACCGGAAGGATCCATGGGGACCATCTGGAATGCTGAGAGATCGGTTCGTTGGATCATAGCATTCTCTGGACACGCATCCATGATGTCAGCCACGCCATCACCATCGAAGTCAGATTCGCAGGCATCGCCACGCCCATTTTCTACAAGGTAAAACCAGAAGAGAACCGTTCAAGATTTCAACGTAAAAAATAAGAGTGACTCCTTCCCGATTGTTTCGTGTCTTATGGAAGTTTTTAAAGATTAATATAGTTTTATTTGAAATCGATTAAAACATCAGCTGCAAATCAGCAATTAAATAATTTAAACTATAGCATTCAAATCTACACACTTTCAAGTTGTGATATTTTTCACTTTATATACGAAAAACCCATGCTTATCAATATAAATTTCTAAGGTAGCGCTATTGGAATTTATATACAATTAAGAGATCACAAAACTATGTTAATGTTTCTAAATTTAAGATTCCGAGAAGGGTAACCTGGGTACTTTCATTACTTTACGATTTTTTTCCCAAAATTTATTTTTAAAAGTCTAAAAATATCTCTCATTACCTTCCAGGATAATAAAATTCTACCAAAGGGATTATCGGAAATCAGTAGCTCAAAATAGAACTAGTCTGGGCAGAACACCCACGTCTAAATTGTCTGGTTTAAATTTCATTTGAGAAAAAAAAACACTGAAAGAATGATAAGCCATTAAAAAGATATATAAAACCATTGAAACATTTCTATTCACTACGTCTAATGTATTTGTTCACGTGTAAGTTATGTGAATTTTTATTGATAAAAATGGATTAATAATATTGACTGATTAAAATTGATTGAATACAAAGGAATGACATGTACTATATTATTTGTGATCAACTCACCGTCGGTGTCATTCTGACTAGGATTAAAGATCAGACGGCAGTTATCATCAGCGTCATTTACACCATCGTTATCATCATCCGGGTCACAAGCATCACCTAATGAGAAGATGATATGATAATTTACTTTTGATGACGTTAATAGAATATTTGTTCAAAACTCATCAGCAGCAATAAAATTAGTGAAGGTCAGAGGTGTCAGTAGGAAAACTTCAGGTAGCTAAATCCACTTGGACATCTCCGTTGTCCTTTTACATGTTTTAGGTCCGGTTTTGATTCCCGGCGGAGACATCTTCCAAACTCTTAAAAATATGTTTTAAAGGGTGAGCTTCGCAACTATCATTCTTTCAATTCACATCGCATATACTATATGTATACTATATGTACATATACACAAAATGTTAATTATTTTCCACTTTCTAATTAAAATTTCAAAAAGAAGAAAACTAGGAGGATTAGAATTTGAATGCATGGATCATGGATTGCCAATATGAGAGTGGGTTGCGATCATTAACCTCATGCAACTTATTGCACATGTCACGCTTTATAAACGTCAAACAAGGGGAAATTGAAATCGGTATGTTTAAAGAACATTTTTATACGACTCTATAAGCTATATTCTGAAGGAAGAAGATAATGGTAATAAGTTTCCCTTGACGACATGGAACTTTCCCAAATTTTGGACTTAACTGCAGATCGCGAACTCGCCATATAAGAGATGAGATTGATCTGGAATCAAGCCAAAGTGTTTTCCTCTTTTTTAAACATCGGAAAACAGTTGAAATTGCCCAAATTTCCTCCCAAGTTTCGACAAGATAGCCCCCAAGATAAGGTCAATATCTCAACCCGATTGAGCGATGTGATGTAATGGAATCTTCGAGGAAATGGGTAAAGAAAATTCTCCTGCAGATCCACATTCTGAACAAGACGGTCCAGAGGGCCATTTAGATGTGATTATTGAATGAATAACAGGAAAGCATGAATTGTAGAATGAGACCGATCTCTATCATTCATTATCTAAAAAATGTTCAAAGGAAATAACATGTTTGGACGCAGTTTGAACATAATGATACACAGCTCACTCTCACAGCGGTATCTATTCTAATAACCTAATTTTTATGGCACTACGAATAAATCCTAGTGAAAAATCATCACCTCTTTAATTTTCATTATTAATCGAATACATCGATTTCTATCATTCATCTATGAAACTGTTTAATGAATAAAGATACTATACTACTCAATGTTATTGCTGCAAATCGTTGTCCTAAATCACGTACTTACTCATACTATGGGGACTAGAGGCTTAACAAACATAGATTAATTCGTTATAGAGCATTGCTAGCATGACAAATGGTCATGTTCTGAATCACATCCCACAGTCAAATGTCATTAATAACGTCAAGAACTATGTTTGATTGGGTAATTGTCACAGAACGTATGTATCATCAAAGAGACTCGTATCATCTAAGCACCATCCTTTAAGGTAAAGCCCTGATGCCAAAGATTTTTAGATAGGCCTATACAAAATATTTTAGCGCAAAAAAATGAGAGAAACTGATTAGAAGGAAGCAAGTTGGAATTGTAGGATTGAGTTTGACTAGTTACCACCAGTGAGTCCTTGATAACCACCATTTGAAAATAAAGTTATTTCTTTTTCACTTGCTACACATTATCATAATAATAATTGTCATCGTCATCATCACCATAAACATTATCATCATCATCATCTCCATCATCATTATAATAATCATCACCATTAACATCATCGTCATCATCATCCTCATCGTCATCATCATCGCCATCATCATCATCATCATCATCATCATCATCATCATCACCATCACCATCGTCATCATCCTCATAATCTTACCGATGCCATCGTTGTCATGATCCTTCTGACTGGCATTTGGGATGTCGGGGCAGTTATCCAGATTATCTTGATGTCCGTCTCCATCCACGTCTTCATCCGTATCACACTCGTCACCAACGTTATCATCATCGGTATCGATCTAATGTCGGAGAGTTGGTGGTCAGTTCAGATGATTTATGTTTGAAATAAGTGTACTGATAATGGACGTTGAAATGCAGAAAGGGTTTTTAAGCAAAAGTATGTACACCTATATAACTAATTTCATTTAATTCTGTAATCTTGAGTTGATTGGAGAGTTCCATTAGAAATCTGGTCGATGGCTCTAAATTGGCAGAAATTTGATTCACGGGAAAAATATTCCAAGCTGTAAAATACATTTATTCAATATTAATTAGAGTTAACATGCATGTTGTTGAGCAAAGTAACATCAAATGTTGTTTAATGTTTACACATTATTCCATAAAGAACACTTATAAAACTTATTTTTTAATAACTGTATCACTTGCACTACTGTACAAATAAAAGTACATGCTCAATTTTTACTCCTTTACTAAACGTTGTTTATAGTGTTTAAACTTGTTAACTGTACATACCTGAAGAGGATTGAAGTCAAATGGACAGTTATCGCAGAGATCACCAAGACCATCATGATCGCTGTCATCTTGGTTAGCATTGGCATGTTTCGGACAATTATCCATGAAGTTGTCATGTCCTGCAAAAAACAATTGATAAAAATGGAGGTCGTTGATCAGCACAGCCATAGAGCCAAGCAATTTTTTTTAATCATTACAATAGTAGACCGTTTTTCCACATCGAGACTGATAACAAATCAGGCTTGGATGAATGAAAATTAAGATCCATAAATCATTCTTGAAGACTTTACATGAGACTTCCTCGGTACTGACAGATGCTTTGCTGACAATGCTTTGGGGAAGGAGAGAGGGGTTCAACCTGTCGAAAATAATTAAGTGTACACTGGCAATTATAATCCATTATTATCATGAATGTTTCAGATTTTGTCGTAGGCGGTTATAACTAGTAAAGTTCAAGATGATATATTGAGCTTAATTAACTGCCAATCAAGGATCACATTTTCAACTATTTAAGGCATAGCTAAAGTTGTGCCATTAAGGAACTACTATGAAAATTAAAATGCTTTACCGTCATTATCGATGTCATCGTCGCATTCGTCACCGAACTCGTCACCATCGACGTTCTCTTGTCTTGGATTGGAGTGAGTAGGACAGTTATCGCATTCATCACCGACATTATCACGATCTCGATCTCCTTGCCATCGGTTAGGAGTATACTGACAGTTATCCTACAAAGAAATATGAATATTATCGCATAGACGTTTATCACTCTTCTTGCCGTGATATGCTTTACTGTGTCATTTCTTGACATGCGAATCATAAACATAATATGGGAGCTCAGTGTGGGACTTTTTCAGATTTAGTAGGATGATGTAGATATGCCATTGATGACTGTTTTTTATACGTTTATTTCTAACAAATAATTCAAATATTATCTAAACAATCATTCAATCAATATGATTCTTTTTATCTCTTGTTAAACAGGTTAAAAAGATAATAAACGTAATACATGACTGACTGTGATAATGTTGGACATATCAAATTCTATCAATCAACTAAAATCGCTTACAACAAAAAAAAACACATCATATTTTGCTATCATAAAACTCTGGACTGGAAAAAAGAAATGGAATGGAAGAGGAAAAATGTAAGATATCGAAGTTCAATTTACCCTGGCATCCCTGATACCGTCATCATCGTCGTCATCGTCGCAAGCATCTCCCTCGGCATCGCCATCGCTGTCTTCTTGCCCACTGTTTGGTATGTGAATACAATTATCCTGTTAAGAAAGAAAACAAATTATACGGTTGTCATCGTTCTAAGAGAGTGTTTTTGTGTGTTTTTTTTATTTAATTTATTGGTGGAAAATTTTATGGACATAGTAATTTACTTAATCATTTTCGTAAGTGATGACAATGCATGTAAAATTCTCAACTTAAAAAAAATATATATATTATTGAACGAGAAAAATGATTGCTAACATCCCAATGTTGATCCCTATGAGTTTCCTTCGGGACAACTCAGGTAGGGCGCAGTTTACGGGATTTCCAGAAGGAATGAGAAAGGTATGGTTGAACCAGGTAAACTATGCGTCACTTTCCCAAAATAGGATGATAGGTGAATGCATTTAATTGCATTTTAAAATATCTACATCATTCTTGATGATAAATGCAAAAATAATCAATCCATATGGAAGTTGTCATTCTTTTAGAGGGAATATTTCAGGGGTGCCCTGTATATCTGGAAAAATAAAATTATTTGATAAAACAATAGCACTCTACAAAAGTTTCTTAAGTCATGGAGCTATTACAGTTTAGTATATAGCTCCATGGTTAAATATTGGGTGAAGAGCGAACAGTTGTTTGATGTGTACAACATCAACAAATATTCATATTTGTACACTTCATACATGAAACAACATGTTCCTTTTCAGTTTCATCAAATATTGGTATAGTGTTCCCTTTTTCCATTTTTTTTTCACATTACAGTGATACGTCTTACATCCAATATCAATGAAAATTAAGATATCGCCTTTATACTGTACATGAGTGATGAGAAAAGGGAGCTAAACACATAAAAATACTTTATTGCCCGATTCCTTAAGTCAGTAGTTTGATGAAATAATATATATTTTGTTTATCCTGTATCTATTCCTACATTTATTATTCTGATTCGACTACCCTTTGGGAAAGAGAGAGAGAGACAGACAAGATAAAGAGACCAAGAGAAAGATAAGAATAAAGTAAAAAAAAATATAATTGTTATGGGTATAATTAATTTTACCTTTTGACAATGCATGTAATCACCAAGCCCTTGGCAGTCAAGGTCGACGTCAGGTCGGCCATCGAGATCAGAGTCTAGACCGCAAGCATACCCATCACCAGCGTATCCTGTCCGACACTACATAAAAATAGGAAAAATTAGAACAATAATTTTTTGTGCAGGTTATACAAATAAAAAAATATATCGTTCCGTGGTCCAGAAGCACGATTGTGTTCTTACTTTTGGTTCCTATAGTGACACACGCTCATTATCTTGCACTACTCTTTTTTGTTATTATTTTTTTTTACATATTCGCAAAATTAGAAATACATGTATGAACTAAATCATCTAAAGAGAAAAACTAGAAGAGAACATAGTTCCCTCTTGTCGCAAAACATATACAATCATTAAATTGTGGTTAGAAGTCATTGTGAGGTATTGCCATGTACGAGGACAGGTGTCTTTTTAGTTTGTTGAAACATGGACCTACTATGGTTGAAATAAAACCAAACATTTCATCCAGTAATCGGATGACTAAGGGATTACGACATAATACAGTCAAGTGGCATTGAATACTGATAAATGCTTCCTGATTTTAGTCATTTTTGTTCACATTGTCTACCTAGCCTATGTGGTAACTTCTTGTAAAATACATTACATCACACGTGTCCAAGACGTAATTTAATTTTAACAAACGTCAACTTTTTGCTGAATGCGTCAATGCGAATGGATAGTTTGACGTTCTGAAGAAGTGATCGCTAATTGCGACCGGACTCAAGTAATGCTTGCTTATGTGCTGAATCCATTATAGGCCAATCTATGCAGGCCTATAGGTCTATAACTGCATCTTCATGCAATCGAGGGGGTAGAAGTTGAATTGACCTCTCTTGATTGATAATATATCTTTGTTTGATCGTGCTGGGATAGAAGCAGGTGGACAACAAAGATGTCAACAAGAAAGAGGGACAGAAATACCTAGAGGGTCTCGGGAAAGAAATAAGGAAGATCAAGAAAAGGAGATATAAGAAAAGTGTCATCTTTGATTGATTCAAAAAAAGTTTAAATTCATAAAATCGAATTATTTTGGTAAAAGGCACGAACGAGTGGAATGTTGAGAACGAGAAATGGATACAGGAATACCAAGAGGGCTGAAGGAATTGAACGAAACTTCAAAGGGGGGAAGATTTCTGAAATTTTTAAGCAAAGTAATAAACTGGAAAGAAGAAAGGACACTGCATCGTCACCATGGTCACTGATTAAGATGAACAATTTATTCTGGTTAAACACCAACATGGAAATTAAATGACATATTTCAAATCATATTTCATGAAATCGTTGTTTAACTTTTGGCAGAAATGTTCCTCTCGTAATTGTATGATTTATGGCAAAGAAAACATATTTCCACGCAATCATAAGATCCATGATGACAATCTCTCTTGGCAAAAAAGCCTTTCGTTTGAGGTGACGTCACAACCTTTGTGCGCACAATACACAATGGAGATAGATTGCGCAAGATAATGTTGAGTAGATCTTCCTCAGGTTGTAGTGAGCGAAATGAAAAGTTCATGACAGAATCATCTGATGGGCGGGATTCCGTTGAGAATAAATACGTGGATAAAGGGATTTACCCGAAAAGATTTCCATCAGTTATTATCAACGATCTAGAACTCACTTTAGAAGGAGCAATGTTTGAAGTACCCTCCCCCTTTAAAAATCAACACCTCTGGCTAACAACAATGCTGATACATTTATTCTTTATCAAATACGGATCGAGACATCATTAACAATCAAAAAGCTTTCTTTTTAATTACACACCTTTGTCATGTTTGTAGGCATAATATCATCAGGATTTACTGTTTCTATAGATTGAGGTGAATGCCAAATATCTCTTTAATACTTCAGGAATGACAAGCAGAAATCGTTATCAGAGTTGTTGATAACACCTATTTCTGGAAGATGAAACTATAAGATCAAAACCCGAATACCTAACTTTGATTTAAAGGGGGTTCACTACCCCTGGAACCTGTAAGTGTAACTCAATACACGTTGATAAACTTACGAAATGCAACATACGAATTCCTATCAGTAGTAACAACTATGAGATAGTGCTAATATTTCATATTTCAAATTGATTTATCCGTGACCCTTGACGTCAGTGTTGTATCCCTGTGGTGAGACATGGGTCCATGGAGGGTGAATCTTCACCGAGTGGGTTGGGAGTATGCCAGCAAGCCGACAGTCTCGGCTATAGAACCTCCTACAGAGATCACCAGCTAAGTGCTCCTCTATTCGCACTCGTTGCTCTAGACCTGTTCCCACCACCAAGACACAAATCATCTTTTTTTTCTTTTAAAAAATATAAACCGATTGTTATCATTTCATTTCGATACTCTTCATTTTGGGAGAGAGGAACCGTCAAATTGAATTAGGCGAGATATGCGATGGCTGCCAAAAGGGTCGGTGGTATCACGCTAAATACGGATCTCTTCCAAGGTATTCGCATTCATGGAAAGTTTTTGAATGACCCATTTTGATTATTTTATTAAGTTTTATTTTGTATTTCTTGTCATTCAGAATATAAATACATGTACTCATCTTAGGAAGAGCGTGTGCATATCGCTGATATACAGAAGAACAGTTCTATATTAGCAACTAACGTGATGATGCGAGCACTCGTCAAAATGTCTTTTCTCGAAAATGATAACATGACACCTTGCAAACCGATCATGACATTGCATTAATCATGTTGATTTCATGAGAATGAAATATATCAAATATTCTGCCTCGGGATCAAATCAACAATATTTTGACGAAGTGCCTTGACATCACCGCCCATGGAGCTTATGGAATGCCATATATTGTTGACATATTTAGATATCTTAGCTGTGAGGGTGTTTGAATCTGTTAACGTTCGATGACAGCTTTCTAATGGGCAGTGTGGTTACCATGGCAATACTGGATGAAATCGCGTGAACTTTGACATGTTTCACATCCCATCCTGAGTTTCCGGATTCAATAATACTTCATCCAACAATTTATCAATCAAATAAAAAAATAAACCCTCTGAACATAATTGTACATGACACGATCCCCTCCCTATATTGCTATGATTACATGACTTGCGGGCAAAATTCTATGTGGTATCTGTTGACGCTTCGTGGAAATCTCAGCAGATCTATTTTACTCCATAACCCAAATGACATAATTCATTGTATAATTTGATTGATTTGAAAAATAAACACGACTCAACTATGGTAACATTGACTGTCGTAAAAGATGATGAAGAATTATAAAGATTCAGATAGAATTTAGAGCGATTGAATGAATTCATACACTACAAATCATTTTCCCCCGTTTTGACCAGAAGTACCTTGACAGTAATATATACATTCATTATTATGTTATAGTTTGTCACATAATCGCAATAATGAAAAAAAAACTGTTGGTCATTCCTCACCACTGTTTTCGACGGAATTTAACAGAATAGCATAAAAATTATGATAAGGCTAAATAACTGTAATAAAAATTCACTCCCATTTATTGTAGACATTTAATGTCTTGGGATTTCATTTTTATTTTGATGTATAAGGTGCTTGGGTGATTTTCCAATATTCATCATTCATAGACGTTTCTCAAAAGTCTTGTGTGATAGTATTCATATTCACAAAACCAACCATCTTTCAAAGGAACATCCCCCTAAGGCCCCGATACAAATTAGTTGCTGAAGCACCATCATAAAAATGACTTTGAAACCACTCATGGGATCTGCAAATTATCAAAATGATAATTTTGATAATAATAAAAGTGAAATGAAAAACAAACAAACACGCAAAGGTAAGTTTAAAAGGTCCTGATCAAGAAATAAGATGACAGAGTGAATTTGGATGAAAATAATTTCAAACTTACCCGACAACCGTATTGAGGTTGACTATACGGTCCGAAGAATGTACACTTAGCGTCAGCAGCACAATCGTGGGTGCCTTCAGTACATGGGTTGATCGGGATACATTGCTGTGGGGTGACAAAATTAATGAGTGAAAATAAATGACAAGTCCGATGAAAATGAATACAAATAACAAGTTATTACACGTTAATGTAAAAGTAAAGAGCAACACATGTCGTTATTTATCATCATTTTGGTTAAGTCCATCACTTTTTGTATATCTAGAGAAGGAAGAACCCCGTAAGTTCACATACAGGCTACCATTCCCCCACTATCTCACCACCATCGCCCAACATGGTCTTTCAATACTTAACAATTGTCTTGACCGATCAGTAAAAGCGAAACCTGAAAATTTTATTAATAATTTCTCATATGGCAAATTTATCGACCACTTGGTTTAAAGACGAAATGATAAATAATGTATAAACATCGTTGCGTCCTTTTTGATAGATTAGGGTCTTTTGTGAAGAAAGTTTATCGGGGGTGACATACATCTGCTTGATGTCTGGTATTGCGTTCACCTCACAACCCAACTAGGCCAAACAATTCAAATTTTCGTTATCCTATTTTCTCGAGAAATGTTATTGTCAAACATCTGACGCCTCTCGACTCATCAAAATCCATTCATCGTGTTATTGTCTCTTTACTTTCGATACGATTTGAAATTATTGGTGATGTCGGGAAAATCCATCATGGGTTATTTCGTGGTCTCAACTGACCATGACAATGACATTACAAGAGTGAACTATGTGGCCTTTGAAGATTGACTCTGAAGGACAGAGGATACCAACGTCTTCTCCAGGACTTTCAAGATTCTTTTGGTCACGGGGTTTAAGCTAACAGAGATGGGAAGGTTATCAGTTCGTTCATCACACACTAAACTGATGATTCGTTGAATATTGGCTTACAACTTGGTAGTCTTGCCCAACCATAATACCAAAGTAAATCCATAAATGTGTGTAAGTACCCAATATATTTTTTTTGCCAGATGAACAGATTTTACTCAATAGTTGTATACGTTTACTCTAGTGCTTACGGTGTCGGTATTATTGAGGTTGGGGGAGGGGTGCTCTAATATTTTGAAAGTACAGTGCTGCAAGGTCAAAATCAAATAAACAGTATCTCCAACGATCTTGGTTGTGTTCATTTGCAATGACCCATGTTCTTTCCTGTCTGTTGTATTAACGTCTCAGTTTTCTAAACTTTCTATCATTGAGACTACTCTTGATACGTGACTCTATTATCTATTCTCACGCCTCCCCTCTCTATCCCCTTCTTCCCCCCCCCCTCTCTCTCTCTTTCATACATTCACTCTATTTCAGGTTCCATTGGTCACCCTCCACGAACTTGGAATGGAACACTTCCTTCTTCAATCTTAGCGGTGCCCGAACCAGACAAGCAAGGTCCTAGTTTCGGGTGGGAGGGAAATGGGGTTCAAATAAGAGCTACATATTCCATCCAACCATCCATCGTATCAAATCTTTCCCCATAACACATGTCACCGATATCCCATTGGATAAAAACAACCTGGAAAACACGTTCGGATCAATAAACATTTTTGGAGGCATTTCCAAAATGAAAATATGGTTTGAGGACACGATGGCCTTGAATTTCTAAGCTTGCAGATTGAGTGTACGGGTTTAAGTTGGGACGAGGCGACGTGTCAGGAGAGAAGTCAAACATGAACATGGCATAATAGGAAGTATTGAAAGGGAGGTTGGCGTCTAGGGATTGGATATGTTTCCGATTAGACTCGAACGATTCTCCTTCAAGAACTACTTTACACAATTATTTTACGGATATAGCCGTTTCACCTCATTTATCGAGATATTTTGCCGTTAGTGGAAAGGATATATAGGGTAAAATAAAGGAGCAAAAATATCACGTCAGGTAGTAGAAAAATTTGGTTTTCCGGGCAAAACCACGGTCTATCCGCAAAATGACATTTACCTATTTCATCAGTTATGTCTATGGATTTGTTGTTTTGTGGTGTAGACCGCCGACATGTTTAGAAGCATTACGCTGACAGGGAATTTATGAACTTGATGGAATATCGAAAGTTAATGTGTTACGTGTAGCTAGTACTATATAAACACATCTGTGCAAAAATACATTGTCTATAATTATTTCAGAATGTTTGGAGGTGAGTAGCGTCTGAAAAGAATAATGTGGGATGAATGCCAAAATAATAAGGAGAGGGTAGGATGGAAGCAAGTCGGTTGAAAGCATATCATGAGGTTCTTTACAGGGCGTTTAGCATGTCTAACATTGAATGTCTATAGGGTACAAGAGCTTCCTCTTGGATGGGAGGATAAGGTCATCAGTAAAGCTGTCTTGTCATCAAACATGTCAAATTAGGGTGTACCCACCCAAATAACCCCCCCCCCCTGTGAATTTCACCCCGTGGTGCTGGTAAACCTCGGTCATTTTTAAAGATAAAATACAGCATTTTCAGACTCCAAACCATTGACTACATAAATTATTATGCTGTCAGTGGATATGGAATAAACTATTCTCAAACAATTACCTTGGGTAATTGACTCTATGTCGTATTGGTGAAATACATGCAAACAGACCACATTTCATTAATTTCTTCTTAAAATCTATATATATTAAGAAATAACACATTGCCATTATACTCGTTGGCAAATAGGTTGGAGAAAGAAGGCATGTCATTACTTTTGGGGGAATCTTACATCTAACAATTTTCTCTTTTAAAATACGAAAACGGATATTGCTGACAGAGACGGAATTGACAAGACAGTGAGTTTACTAGGTTAACGGAAACCCCCTGTTCATTGTTAGTAAGCTGAAAAGGAAAACCCCCACCTGAACAAAGGTAAAGGGATGTTTCATTCGAACCTTTATTCATGCTTGAGTTTATTGGTAAGTTATAGCTTACTATTCTACAGCTGCCATAATGACTCAAACTTGTAGATGCATGGACACGTTTTCATATTTTGTTTCAAGGATTTAATATTCCAGAAATTAAAGATTTCCTTTCTGTTATGTATACACTTACTCAATATGTTCATTTCTTTTATTTTAGATATAGAATAAAGTGATGATAGCCACAAAAGCCACAAACACTATACCATATTGATAAAGAAATACAGGGCGACCTTTCAATATTGCTCTTATCAGACAAACAAATTTCATGACTATAATGAAACACATGATGAATATCAAACTACCATATTCGATATTCAAGATGGTAGCCACGGCGCCAGACATATTGAGTCGCTCAATACGATCGAAATTCTTACACCAAAGAAATGATCTGCCCTTGTAAACCAGGCCATTTCGTAATACAATCATTGATCCACACGTCGTCAAATGATGACTTATTAAGACAAAGCAATAAACTTAAGAATGAAATGAACATAGAATGAAATAGTGACACACCAAGAATGTCTTACCTGTCTATATCTACTTGCGTGGAAGATACCGACACCGTTGGGTTGGTTGCCACGGTAACCAGTCGGACATTCTTGACAGGAGTATCCAGGAACCTTATTGATGCACCGATGCTGGCTGTGGTGATGAAAACACGCGTTCACAACCTCCATGCACTGCAAGAACAGTATTAATATATATACTCAATTATCAAAAGTAAGTTCAAGTTGAGTTTACATGTTCATTTACAAAATGTTACCGGTTAACAGAAACTTACGACAATCAAGGAGTTAAAAGTAAAATTCATGACAAAAAATATATATATATGATGTCTTAATCATCCAAGTGTTGGGAGGTTTAATATGGATGAATAGTTTGACCAAAGGCTTTATAAATAAAGAACTGGTCAATTTAACTAATAAAAAAAATCATAAAGATTCCATGGGTTTGAAATCAGTAGCCTCAGGGGCAAACTTTAAAGACGAAAAAAAAATGGAGGGGCAGGCTATTGTGCCAACATTGACTTGCCCCCAACAATCTTTTGCCTGATCAATAGTCTTTCGGCGCCAGGATAGTGTCTGCTACTGAATGAATTCGTACCTCATTGACGTCTGTACACGTTTGGCCATCACCTCGGTAACCAACTGGACAAGGTCCACATTGGAAGACACCATCATCAGAACTACGGCAATCAACACCCTCAAAGCATGGACTTGAAAGACATCCATCTGCCAAGAAGAAATGGGTTAATTGATCATGTAAGAAAAATCTAAACTTGACCATTCTACATGGATCTATGTGTAAATGTTTTTTTTTGTAAACGTTAAAAAGATTTAGTTCTGCATGCATCATTTCTGATTCTGACAAATATATTTCAGTGTAAATATCATGCCCATCAGAAGTACACGTGTCTCCTTTTTGTATAAAGTGGATATTTTTGAAAGGAAATAACGAGGTATAATAACTGAGATAACAAAATGTGAATATCTGACGAATGACATGCATATCCTCATCACAATACTTTAGATTCTAATCGTAGAAGTCGGATACTTTCATAGTGAACGATTAAAGACAAAAGTCTTCAGTGATTTTCTTACAGCACTCCCTCTAAATGACCTCAGAATCCAGGGGACCAAATATTGTTACAAAGAAAACTACAGAGTGACATCGTGAAGACATCACAAATGTAACATCAGTTCAAATAAAGATGTCTACTTAATCGAAAAACGTTAAACGACATTTTAATAATGAGCCTGGGAGCATGTCAAGTATAAACATATGTGAAAGGAGGAAGGAGATCCGCTTTCACAGACTAATATCAGTTTGTTTGTCCTCTTTCAAGTTCAGCGCCAATGACTTACAGATGTGAGACCAACATTAACTGTCTCTGCGGAAACATTATGTTCATTATCGTGACCTATTAAACATGGAAGGTAGCAATGCACATCCATGTCTCATCAAGTACTTCTATTGGACATGTTGGAAGAGTGATATATGTCCTTTTTCTTTGCATGATATACCCTTTCTACCTTTTATTGAGCGTTGTGGCATGCATTTATACACGTGGACATTATTAGTTGATTCCGAGGTTAGAGGTTCGAAGCTCGGGTCCCCAGACATAAATAACATCTTGATGAAACAATCCAAAAGAGACACTGTCTTGTGCCCACTCCTTCGTCCCCCCTCTCTCTTTCTATTTTCTCTGTCTCCTCTCTTCACTCCCTCTCTCTCTTTCTTGTCTCCTATTTCTATCTTCTTTCTCTTCACATTTCTTGATCTCTAAAAATTAAAACAGGAACATGTTTGCTTACCGATCGGGCATGGTCTCTGGTTGCACATCTGTTCCTGTTTGGTAATACCTGAGCAATTCCTTCCACCGTGTGCAGGGGCGGGGCTGTCGCAGAATCGATACCTTTCCTGGCTTCCACCATCGCAAGAATGGGTACATGCCGTCCACAGCGACCACTCACCCCACGCACCATCAACTATTCAAAGAAATAGGGCAAAATCGCTTGATGGATTTGAAAGATTCAGAATAGAAATGCCTGAATTTCAAGCAATTTTAAATCACATGATTTCATTAAAATAATTCGTGCCAGTTTCCAACCCACCCCGCATTATTCCTGACACTGTAAAACGATACCTTGCGCTGACAACTCCGTGCTTGTAGGAACATACTAGGCAATAATCAAATTTATGTAAAGAATATGTCCGAAAGAATACTTGTCTGATATGTTCAAAGAATTGTTGCCATTCATCTGTCATCACAAACTGATACAGGAAATAGAATGATAATTGTTAGCCTCACAGACACAGTCTACATTAATGATTGACAACAATTCCGACTTGAAATGCAATAACCACCTATCATGATACAATAATAGAATAATAACAATTTAGAGGACTTTTTTTATTTTAGAAAAGAAAATGTTTCAGTCGACTATTTTTAAGTCGATTCTTGGCATTCACTCTTCAATCAATTGTACTGAAAAGTTCTAATTCAATCTAAGAGATTTCAACCAATTATTGATGGACCCGGTAATTCAATCAATCAAAATTGTGTTGATGGATTGGTGAAAACTCAAATCGTGGAAGTATCAAATACAGAATGATTATTCTTGAGAGATAGAGGATATCCTTCTGGGGTACTTTCTCCAGACTAGGACATCCGACAAGATAACATCAGCGGAAACATAATCTTCATAGTTATTTTATATCATAACGCAGGTACAAAGGAGCTCAGAATTATTCGGAATATTTTGGCTGCACGACATCTCTAGAACAGATATACTTCAGAGAATGTAAAATTGTATTTTAATATGAACATCCATGATTAATTACAGTGATTTATTTTCGTTACCCTCCAAGAAATTAGTTTGCTTAAAATAATTAAATGTTCCATTGTTATTATCACAATTTGTCACTGATATTTCATGAATTATTCTTTCTGTGCGTCAAGTACACTTCATTGAAAGTAACTTGCTTTTGAAATTAAGTGGTAATATACAAGTTTGAAAATATGCAGTTAAAATATCAAACAATTTGGAAACAGACAATAACAAGTATTGATAAACAGAGTAAAGTGAGAAATACACTGATGAATTGAAACAGACATTGTCAAATTTACGAAAGATATTTACAGACCATTTTGAGAACACTTACATCACGATTTTCTTGAGTTAAATAGAAAGACGAGGGTGGGCTCAGAGTCAAGAGTGTATATTGAACATGAATGGACCCAAGGTTGAATGAAGTCAATGAACTAAATAAATAACAAGATTAGTCTAATTGAATAAACACTGTTTTTATTTTGTGAGCCATAGTAGTCAAGCAAAGAATCTGTTTTTTCTGCTATCTCTCGAACCATCTCACATCTCATCTCCCACTCAATATCATCACGTCTGAACCTCTATACGATGACATCTTACATTCTTTCTGAAGTCTTTCCCGAGCCCTCCCATCTTTCTATCCTTTCTTTTCATCAGAACATGTGACTACATTACCATCGGTGTGAACAAATAAACAGATCAGAAACAAAGTGAGATTCAAAAAAGAATTGTTTATGAGAAATAAGTGAGATTTCCCTTACCAGGACACGGGTCGCGTTGACACAGCCTTTCCTCACGTCCGGCTCCGAAGGCTTCACCGAGACACCTTGCTCCGCCGTTCTGCGGGGGTGGTGAGTTGCAGGACCGGACTCGAGTCTCGGTTCCGACACCACAGGTGATACCGCAAGCCCATGGAGTCCAGTTACTCCAACCGCCATCAACAACCGCTGAACAACGAAACAGACACAGCAATAATTAGATTGGACTTCATCGAATCATTTAATGTCATATTGAATGACATCACCTTGATTCACCCACAGTCCTTCTCTCTGATTTTACAAGATGTTTTTTTTTTTAATATGTTTCAATTTCATCGTGCATGGCACTGGATGAGATCCCGGGAGTTGTGTTTCGTGGGTAATAGAGTCAGACGAGAAGAAGTAAACATATTCCAACTAATCGAACGTTACAGTCAAACTTTATATATTTCTTTTAGAAACTTGGTTTGACCATGTCTTCGTGGTTTAACCTCTTGTCTACATTCATTGCACAATACTGGTCTATCAAAACTTTTTTTGAAGTTCAGGGTGGCTACTAATAACTCTGAGCATCGTTAAGATATGCATCAAATAGAATAAAGACAATTAATATATTTTCCCAAAATTATAGATTTATAATTTTCCTTTTTTAAAGATTCATTGAGCTTTATCCTAAAACACCTTGATAAACATTGCTTCGTTTCATTATTTGTATAAAAAGACTTTAATATTGATAGTATAGTCAATTATCATTTCTTCAAGATCTAACTGAGATTTTCACAACGGTTTGCGAGGAATGGTTAACGTTTTCATTCCAGACTATCTGCAAAACTAGTAAAGATTACAAAACAAGGATAAAACTCCATAGAAATGAATTCTAGTTTATCATTACCCATGGTGTAAAAGGGAGAACATATCTCCTCCCCTCGAAAACATGAGAAGGTGAAAAGTTACAGTTTACGTCATCAATGCATTATTTTTTTTATGTTTTTATCTCATGCTTATAAATCCCATCACGTAGTAGGATGATCTAGCATCGTATCCGAGTCAGAACACCCGTTTTCCCCCCTAGTCACGCAAGGTATGCTATGCACAATTTCACTTTTATCCTGCTCTTCGCGTGCGGAACATTTTAGACATGTTCCTGATCATCGCTCTATGACATCTGGCAAGAAGTGTCGAAATAAGTTAGATGAACACAGACACTGTCTCGTTACATCATCAGTAGGTTGGTGTCTCGTCGTTCTATATTCCCACATTTCGAATTTACCCATTGAATAAAGTTATTCTGTCTTGAAAGCATACATTGCATTATCTTTGCCTTACTGTGCCATTGTTTTATCCATCTTTTTGTATGTATTTATACGTATTCTCGTGTTGACGGATCAGTAATGTATGACCGTTCGTTCAGTTGAGGAACAGAAACATATGTAGAGACCCTTGCCATGGCATCAAGAACTTAAAAGTCAAGTCCACCCCAGAAAATGGTGATTTGAATAAATAGAAAAAATTAAACTGTATACCATAACGCTGACAATATCATCAAAATCGGATGTAAAATAAGAAAGTTATGACATTTTAAAGATTCGCTGATTTCTCGCAAAACAGTGATATGCACTATTCCATTGTATTCGATGATATGCAAATTAGACAATCGATGATGTCCTTCACTCACTATTCCTTTTGTTTTGTTATTCATTTGATTATGCAGTATTTCATTTTTATTACATATTTGACTATAAGGACCAACTTGACTGAACCAGATATTATTAAACAAAGCTAATTCCACAGGTTCAGGGAGGAATTAATCGTTGTTTCACTTGACAATGAGGAGAAAATTAGAATATTTCACACAATAAAATACAAAAGAAATAGAGTGGATGACGTCATCAATCCCCTCATTTGCATACCGACCGGGATGTACATGTAACTGTTTTGTGAAATTAAGCAAAACTTTTAAATGTCATAACTTTTTTATTTTACAACCGATTTTGATGAAATTTTCAGTGTTATACTTGTTGGACTTTTTTTCGAATCAACTTTTTGTTGGGGTGGACTTGTCCTTTAAATATGAGGATAAATTGTTTTTATTTTGACTAATCAAGGTTTGTGTGTGAGTAACCATTAGGGTAAAGTGAAGTTCCTTAATTTACTCCCTGATCTAAAAATATTTTCCATTTTGAAAAAAGCGAAATTTACAGAAATATTATATGTTCAAAATCCATTGGATTAGATGTCCCGTTCGCTCCTGCAGAGATGTTTATCCCTTATGAACCCATTATTATTTACCAAGGCCAAATAACAATGAAAGCAATTTCTATTTTCCTCGACCAAAATTAAAGCAGTTTTACCTTGTAGTCTATTGTCATGATTGGGTTTTGTGAAATTTAGAATGAAACATTTATATACTGCCAATCCATCTCCTCTCAGTCATTCCTTATTTCCCTGAAACCATTATTTCAATTCCCCTGCCATATTAAAATGTCTTTGCTGACAGAAGTGTTCTTTTTACCTATTTTTTCTCATTGATAATGCTTAATGCGTTTTGTAATTTCTTGTGGGATATTAAAGACAGACTTTGGGAGAAGAGAACACATTACAACGTGTCCTCCAGATCTAACCCGGTGAATGGTATGAAAAGGTATTTCCGTTGATATTTTCTATATAACTATGTCTGACTTCTGGTTTCATTCGTCTGTTGCGCGAACTGACGAGAGAATGAATAAGTTGACTGATCCGTTGCTGGAAAAAAGTGGAAATCAATGAGGAAAATACTTTATTTCTTGAAGAATAATTCCTCGAGGCTCCCGAGACTTCTCTTCAGACTAAAGTTTACACACCTTAGAGAATCAAAGCAGTCGTTAAGGTCAGCTAACCATTTTCAAAGATTGTTTTTTGTTCATTGCATTTCATATCGCGCCATTTTCAATTTTGAATTACCACACAATAGACAGAGCTACTCATTGCCCCTCCCCCTTTTTTTTTACCTCGCTCTCTTTTTTTATCTCTTTCCCCATTTCTCTCCCTCTCTCTCTACTCTCCACGCCTCCCGGCTTTCTCTTTCATTCTCCATCTCTTTTCTCGATCTCATCAGACTAAAATCACCAATATCTGCTTACAGTCATGAATACCAAATATAAAGAAAATGAGAGACTTACAGACACATGGGTCACGGATGCAGTTCCTGGTCTCGACGCTCCTTCCGTTGCACGGGTACCGCATTCTATCACAAGAGCGCCCTCTTTGCATGGTTCCAGACCCACAGGTCACAGAACATGATGTCCACTCAGTCCAATCACTCCACCCTTGCTCTTGATCTTTGGAAATATAAAAATACATTATTAACTATACTAATAATCTATATCCCTCGACAACATCTAATTAGGATCGAAACCAACATCAAAATCGAAAATCTCTTCTGATATAGACCAGAGGCCGGGGGTCAGAAAGCATTGGTCTTTATTTAAATAGTCACGATCTTTTCAGAATAATTGATAAATGAAGACATTTGAATGTACACAAATAACCCCGGCGCACATGCATAACCATACATTCCAAGCAGGCATCACCAAATATCAATCAACTATCAAATATAGCTTGCAATCAAGTAAGGCGTGAATGCATTCTGCGTTTACCTGGGCATTGAGGACAGCATTCTCCTGGTTTGATGATGGGATTCTGGCATGTGATTGGCTGGCATTCGATCAAACGACATGTAACAGCAGGGGCCTGGATAAAAAGAAAGACAGTATAACATGAACATGATGAATGTATCTCGTTCCATTCACCAAAGTCAAACTCCGAAGGATAATGTTCCTTTTCTGATGATGTTTCAAATAACAATGAAAAAGGAAGAAGAAATGTGACTTACATTACATTCACAGGTAGTACAAGCATCGTCCTTCCACTGCTCGTAGTTTTGTTTGATTTCATCTTTATAGAAACATCCATCTAACCATGGAGGGGGCAAGCTTGGTATTCTGTTATCCTGAAATGAGAAAAGTAAATGTGTTTCACATCATATAGGAATATCATTTTTTAGATCAGTTTTTGTCAGTTCTTTGCCAACATTTATTAGACAATGAGTACTATTTGCAAGTGGGACATATTCATCAACCTTTGGGTATATTTTTTTCATAGTTACACCGGACGTAGTCCCAGCTTTGAAAGAGTTGTTAACAGGACAAATACTGACTCAGGTTGGGTAAAGAATAATGGCGCAGAATCAAACCCACCCCTGTTCTGGGACAAGTTGTACAAAGTCACAGGACAAGTTGTACAAAGTTGTACAAGTCACACACAAATAAAATTAAAAAACGCGGCTTAATTGCCATCAATCAGACATTCGGACTGAGGAATTTCAAATGATTTTTGGGGGATGCTTGATAATAATTGAGACTTCTTACCATATCAGTCATCCTAGTGAGAATGTTGTCCTGTCCCTGCGAGAGAACATCGACCATATTTTGTAACTGAGAGACCTGATCACAAGTTATGGCACATTGACCATTTGTGATAACGTCATTCATGTTCGGTAAAGGTCTCGCACCGTTCGTTGGCTCTGCGTAGTTTCCGATGTTCGATCCGGGGCTGTTGGGAAGAAACAGCGATGGGCGATTGTAATTGATCGGTGATCCGTCGTTGAGCGGTCCCTCGATGACCCCGGGCTCGATGGCCGAATGGGGAAGATTGGACTCGGTATGGACTTCGGGAGTCTTCGGGGGCACGGGTGCGATTGTTTCGTGTTCGGGGGTTTCGACCTGAGGGACTGAAGGTGGAATATTGGGTTGACTAACCACAGGGCCAACTCCAACTCCAACTCCAACTCCGACGGCTCCGACTCCGACACCTACTCCTACTCCAACATTAGGTATGCTTTCTCCATCTGTCCCGTCTCCTTTATAAAAAAAAAAATGTAATAATGATTATGAACCTGGCACAATTGGGATTTGGGTGAAAACAGTCAAATGGTGGCAGCCCCTCCATGTGCCCTCAATGGGAGCGTCGAAATATTTAAGAGTTGATAATATCAAATTCATCATGTTTTGTCTGTATCACTTTTGCGCATGCCTTCATCTTCTGTTCCGAATCATAGGGTACTTAGAACTATTCTTGACATGAAATCTTCTGATTTGAGTAAAAACAGCCTAAATCTGAAAAATACGATAACGAAGATGATGACGTTGATTACGGTGCTTACACTATCACCCAGTATGTCCCCGAGCAATTATATCATTGGTCAATGTTTGAAAAGTTTCCTTAAAGTGCATGAACCAGTATAGCTGATCTATTTCAGATGCATGTATATTGGTAACATTTTATTGTGAAAATAATATTTTGTTATCATCATATTTTGTATTTAAAGTAGTTTCATTTGTGGGATGGGCCACCTTCGTGGTCTGCCCGCTGGGCACTCCAACTATATGGCGAGAAATTTGGTCTTAAAAAAAAAGTTCAGGGTGTGTTGATGGTAAACTAGGAAGAGATTATTCTTTCAGATTTTTTTTGTTATTTCTCTTTCTTTTGGCAACGTGAATTCCTCTTTTAAAATTCCATACAATTGCAATTTCTTCGTCGGAACTAACTTGAACAACACGCTATTATCGGACCCTACAAAGTGTATAACGCCTACGCGAATCAGGGCGGTAGAATGGAATAGTTGCAAGTATCACCCAAGAAGCAGTTGAGAATGTTCGGTCCTCATTGGAAGTGGATCCCATTGAAATACTTCCATGAATTGACAGAGATAGGTGTGATTCGGCTGCTCTTGCTTCACAATAGCTTTTACAACAAACATTTCTTCATCGAAAACAGTCTTTAAAATATAAAGACCACCCATAAGTCAGCTTTAGGAGGAAAGAGCACTGGACTGAGACAAATAAAGAAGAAATTTTCACATCAGCAAACAAAGCATATCGCCATAAAGAGCAATTAAGTAGACAATGCTATTGCTACTATCAATGCGCATGGATGCTCATTGTAATATAAATAGAAAGTGTTTACACCTCAAATAGAACATGGAGAAAATACACAGATTCGTTGAAATTGGTAAGAAATACCAATGAATGAGATTACTATTTTTTTTTGGGGGGGTGAGGGTATACAAATTTTCGATATTGGGTACAGGACAATTGGTCTAACGATGCAACAATCTAATCTGCTAATGGCTACATATGCTTTTCCAAGAATGCAACTGTTGTAGAGATCCAAGGAAAATGGAACTTTGATATTTCAGGAATTTTATCAAGATTTTGCCTTGCCATTGTTACTCGGAAAAAAAGACAAAATGATGGAATGAGCATCACTAGAACTCGACAAGCGAAGCAAGCCTAGTGTGAAGAGACTGATGACATCACTCGAGTTCCAGATCACAGGTCATCGCTGACAGATATCCATCTGTCGAAACTAAACGAAATGAGATATAATTTATTCTCGAAATAACTACATGAATAATAAAATGATGTCATGTTCGGGTGATCGCATTCGTTTGATTTCTATTCAGAAGAAGTGCAAGAAAATGTAGTGGTAGTGAGCGAAAAATATCAGACTCAGCACAGAAATGGTAGCATTGACTCTATTCAGCTGTTAGTTGGCTCTGGCTGGTAATCATTGCTACATTATCCACTAAGCTCGATTGTAATGGGCATTAGGTATTTCTTACAGTATCTGTTGTTATACAAAGTATATAGCTAATGATAACACATAATAACCTGTTCATTATTTAAAAGATATTCATTTATTATAGTTCGAAAAGCAATTATTTCGATCCTGAAATTCGGAAAATTTGAACGAATGTGTCCCACGGAATGGAATCCTAAAAGGCGTGTTCTTTGCTTTGATCAGGAAATGAACAATTCCCTGCTTTGATTATGGATAAGAAACTTTTATACCAGGGATTCCCTGGTTGTTCAATGTAACACTCATGGGGAAAAAGAGTGAAGAGAAAATGATATGCGACATGTTTGACATGTTTGTATTGTGTAACCGAACTTTTAAAAAAGGCTAAGTTGTCGGCAGGTAGGATCCCTCTTGCATGTCTTGGGGTTTAGAGCAGCAAGGGGCAACTTTTAGTTACACTCGTCATTGCACTGTCTTCAGATATCATTATTGGAAAAATTACCGACTTGGTCAGCATCTTTGGCACATCTAAGCCAATAAACTGAAGATGACAAGTATTATAAGAAACATCCGAAAGATGAGCACGGAAACAAACTTGTTCCGTTCTTTTCTTTACTTTACTGACCGGGTCAGACTGACTGTAGTTTGGTGATGCTTCCCCATTAATGTATTGTTGCATATTCCCAAACGCAATTACTGATTCTACACAAGGTTACCCATCACCATCTCCTGGCAGCGCTTGGGGTTCTCCTATTTACAAAAATGTTAAGCCTTCTTTCTTTGAAGATAACCTATCACCGCCTCAGATCGAAATAAATGACCACAATTATTCACAAGAAAGGGGAAAAGGAAGCAACTCGATTCACATGCAATGACGTGAGACTGAAATAGACCCAATTACTTTCAATGGATGCACAGCATTGAAGGCAATGACGAATGGTGTGGGTATGTGTTATGTGACAAACATTCATTATAATGGTGATTGTTGCATCTTCATCTGTTTGCTCAGTGGACTTTTTTCCCTTGGGTGGTTCTTCGCGCACTAGAAACATTCAGATCATCGCACCTCCAGCAGACAACACATAAAGTGGATTGCCGCCTCCACCATGTCAACATTTTAAATTGATCCCAGAACACCCAACATTACTTTTTTTTATTTTGAATGCTCATGTGTGAATACCTGGCATTAAATAGTGACCCTAATTGCATTTCCCCGGTCAGACATTATTTAGATACAATCTCTTGAGAGCATATAAGCTTCTTACTCTAAGTCATTATGTTGTTGTATGTTTGAGAAAGGGAACTAGAGTGGCACGATCGCGATCATTATGAATGAGGAGCTTTCGACAGCTGATATCAAATCACACATTATCTAAACTTTTCTTTTTCTAACATATGCTCAATCTTTATATATATATATATATATATATATATATATTCTATATCAAAATTCTATTCTTGTTTTATCAAAAGGTGTCTGTGTATATAAGACGAAGCACATGAGTCTATGGACCTCCAAATAAAGAAGATCCGATCTAAATGTATTTTGATCGGATTCCAACGTCCAGTTGCAGCTCGGTGCTTCATGTGATCTATCAAAATTATCTCAAAAAGGACTTTTCCCTTCAAGCTGGATTATACCACACAGAGTTTTTAAAGCAAAAACAGTTTAAAGGATTAGTATGATTAAGAACAGAGTTTGTTATTTGTAGCATGGACATTACTTTTAAAAGCAAACCCTCGTTAACATGGTTAAGGAGCTGGGAGAATTTTATTCATGAAGGGAACAATTCAGCGATTAAAGCCTGAACTGTTTCGACTTCCTCCTCATCCCTTCCCTTTCTTCTTCTTCTCTCTCTTCTTCTTCTACTACTACTTCTTCTTCTTTACCCTTTTCTTCTTCCTCTCCTTCTTCTTCTACTTTTTCTTCTTCACCCTTTTCTTCTTCCTCTCCTTCTTCTTCTTCTTTTCTTTTTCTTTCCTCCTCCTTCTTCTCCATCTGTTTCTTCTTCCTCTCCTTCTTCTTCTTCTTTCTTTATTTCTCCTCCTCCTTTCTTCTTCCTACCTTCTCTTATAATATGCTTCTCCGTCTTTCCTTTTCATTCTGTTTTTCTTCTCTCTATTTTTGCCTATATTAAATAATTCTTGAAATAACATATCATCCACTCTTTAGAACCGTTCTGTACATTAGCAAATTTCATGATCAATGAGGGAACCTTATGTTACGTTTCATTTAGCCATTTCTGAAAACTTTATACTTACTAATTTATACTGTAACCATAGTGATAACATTTGACATCATCCAAATCTAAGAAGGAGCTCGGACTAAATTTCTCTTAGTCAGCATGTTTATGAAGATAAAGAATGATATGGAATGTTATACAGACACCACCTGTTTTCATCCGTATTTGATACTCAAGTTCAAGGAATAAAATGATGTGGTGAAATGGAATGTACTTTGTTTCACCAAGTAACCTCGTCTCCGTAAAACTATATAGTTTCTTTACCATTATTTTATCACAACCTGAAACGTCCAAAAATATATTTTTTAATAGATTTAAAGTAAAAGTTTGATGAATAACTAGGCGAGGAGTAAATACTAATTGAAAATTATCAAAATCCCAAACTTCAGATAAAGCTCAACAACTTGCTCAGCATTATGACATAATTATTTTAAAATAAATTTTACAGATTCTGATACAAACATATCTATATCTTAACTAAATAGATTTGATTCGGCGAAAGTCATCTTAAAATAAACATTGTCAAATATATGTATTTGATTTTTTAAAATAATGTATGAAAAAAGCAGTTGAAAAATGAAAGCCCATTCAATTACACAGCGGTATTTTAATTTCAGATCTCAATTAACAACGTTTAAGCGATTTTCGAGTCAAATATTCGTAAAAATAAATTAGAAAGATGATAGTGAGTTTCTTTCTCTTGAATTGAACATAAGAGTACATGCGTATTTTCAAGCTAATTTAAAAGAATATCGTGTTTTTTATAAGCATTTTTAAAAATAAATATAACATCTGCAGACAGTACATCAGAATTGTATAAATCAAGAAATCATGTACGTTCATTAACTTCTTGTGGGTCTTGAAATCCCATTATTTACGACAAACACACTACACTCTCAATACATTCATGAAACCGTTTTTTTTAGAGAGTATGTTTAAATGTATATCATTGGTTCAGTTCACAATAGCTTTACATTCAAGCAATGAGTTTGTACGTGTTTTGGAGTTTACTATTCAATTATCATGATTATGTAACAAGAATTGAATGATGCATTATGCTTCGATTATGTAACAAAACATGAAGGGGTTCCTGTCTTGTAAAATAGTAACAGTATTTTTAGTCGAAGAAGCTAATACATTCGAAGGTTTTTGTGACTATACGAAACCTATCTACGCTAAACTAATTGGGAATCAGGAATACATTTCTGATGGCGTCAGCATCACAAAAAATTTACAGTCGAGTAGAAATGAAATCCTATATATAAAAACATTTGAATTATCAATGATATTGCTGGCAAAATGAAGTTAAATGAGAAATTCTAACTTAATATGAATGTACCAATTATTTTGAAAGGAATCTCTATTTCTTTGGATTGTTTTTCACGAAAATGCCCCTTGTGCTTGCGCTCAAAGTCATAACAAAGGTATCAAAAGAAGTGACGATGTGACCATGGTCAGTTAGCATTGACCTATACCAGACTGGTCATTTGAAACATCGTCATCCTGATGATTGATGGTCAGAATATATCGTTCAACAATTTATAATGGTCATCTGGGTCACATTTACAATCAAATCAAACGAAATTCACATATTTCAGTAATGAAGGTCATTCTATTTACTGTAATTTAATATTCATTTCTCCGACTCACGTCTTCTATTTTTACGATGCATAATGCAATGAAGTTTAAACCACGGCCTTTTATATGTATGGAATACTTTGGAGTCGATCATTTCATTTGAAACTACGTAAAACGAAAATTGATGGCCTCTTGCTACCAATGTGCAATATAAAAACAAGATCCGTTTATCATCTTGATAATCCCGATTTAATAATTATTTGAGGGTAATAAATAGCCTATATGAGATTCGCGCAGCATGTTGTATATTTTAATCCACCTAAGTAAATGTAGCGCACACTTTTAAGTTTTTATCCAAAACCCAATTATAACTTATTTTACGATACGAATATAGCCCAGATAGTAGATTGTGGGCACACTCCTTGAAATTATCAGTCTTGAAAGCAGGTTAATTTTTGTTCAATTGAAGTGATTAAATTTCACTTGATTTTTTTAAATTAAATTAGATTAATTTTTGATTCATGCACATTTCCATGAAACAAAACACTTATGATTTGACAGACCGTGTAGAACAATGCATCATTATAACGTAGTTGCGACATTTTGTTTCGAAAAAAGGTAATGTAAAACCACATTAAAAGGCAAAATTAAAAGGAAAATTTTAAAACAAATTTGAATACAGTACGTATCATTAAATAATACAGAAAATAATTACTTATCTATATTAATTGAAAACTATGAGATTAATTTCATATGTCATTGTATGGTTAGCATTATAACCTCGTGGATCTCAACAAGTTCATGGGATGGAATGCAATATCACATCAATTTAGATATCTTGAATGAACTGATGGTCGTGAACTTTGACCAGTAAACGTGATCGAAATTGACTTGTCAAACTTGTCTGATTATATTTGATTTGTTTACATACGTCAGAGTCTAGTTGGCGGGCAAATCAATACTAACATTCCTTGACAACTCGTGTCGTCTGCGCGTATATACGTCTCAGCAGTGAAGAGGGATATAATTCGCCATCGTAACGTTTTATTTATTTTATTCTATTGGTTGTTTTTATCGATCGAAAATTAAACTGGCATTGGGACTGGCATGGCTGGCGAGTAAATAATTTCCTTTTCGAATATTGGTAAAACATAGTTATAATATATTCTGAAATAATCAGAACATATTCACAGTTGACAAACGAGAATTTCTGAATGGCATAAGTCATGAAAATAATTAAGGACGTGCATCAATATTTTCATTTTCTTTCACTTTCTTTTTGTACATTACTTCGTTTTCAGATTGGCTACAAGACCACCAGCATATATGGTTTTTCTTTTCTCACCTGCTCACGAGCGAATATCATAAACAGGATAAACGACTGCTCCAAATTGGATATTCGATTTGGATAATGGGGAGCTTTCCATATAATGATGATGTTTTCATTCCATCATCGATAATAAATATCATCAAACCAATAAATAGCGAATTGAGATGAAGTTTTGCCATGTTTCTGAATATCATGCGCAATAAGCCCACAAGACGTATCATGAAATGTGCATCAGACTTCCATGGATTTAGAATAAGTCCACACCGATTGTGCATGGAGAGTGACCAGTCGAACTCTGGAATTTTATTATTATCTTTAAGATTTATAAGTTTATTTATGAATATGAATTACCGAATTTAAGATGTCCAAGAGTTTCATGATTGAAATCCTTTAAAAAAATGGGTAAGCCAAGTTTAACGATAATATACTTTGCATACATTGTTCATTGTTGAAAGAAAAGAAATTAATGTAATACCTTATTTAAAGCTAGCATATCAGCCATCTTATCAAATGTTTGATATGAGCCCATCATCGGGGTCTAACTATTACACGTCATGGGCATTTGTTTTTCATGTAAGAGATAACATCTCAGGAAATAAGATAAGTGGCCATTGAAGCATAAAATGGAGTATCACGCATGTCACAATGAAAATATAGAGGAAAACGAAGGAATTGCATCAATCATAGCTATGATATATTAAACTATTTCTGATTTCCCAAAACTCCAAGTCTGCCACCATCCCGCCCGCATGCATTGAATGGGTAGATGGATTCGGGGACTTATTTCAGTAACTAATAAGCCAATTGGACTATTTCTGTTTGCGATACGCCCTAAGGGAGCACAGCTTCCATATTTGATGACCTTTCATATGAAAAAAATAGACAAGTTCTTCAATCTCTATCTGTCTGCGGCTGCGCTGTATGTGAATCCAGTTAAAATAGGCTGAGTGAGCGAAAAGAGTCCTGTCTACTCCTGATCCTGCCCCTCCAACATCTGCGTTTTCAGGGCCGTGTAAGAAACGCATGTCAAAGGTGAATCCGATCGCTGATGAGGCTCTTATAGGAAACCCAGCAAGTGCATTCACTTCAAAATATATCCCCCTCAAATATGAAACAACACAACGAGATGACAAAAGTTCACTACCAAACAACAATAACAATAGGAAGAGGAGGAGGCTGCGAGATATACGCTCCTGGAAGACGCCCCAGCTGGCTAAAATTTAACAGTAAGGTTTGCTGCAAAATACATTACAGACTTGGAGCGTCCACAGTATGATCCAATTATGTCTGGCTATCCACCTGGTCCTACACGTTACTGTTCAGCATAACAAAACCATTTGAGCGGGAAATAGACACGAAATATTGCATTGTATTCAGACAGAATGCAACATTTGGTAATTTGTACACGAATATCAATTGCTCCATATATTTTTCTTTCAATCATAATGCCTGACACATGCCTGATAAAACAATTTCTAAGATTTGACAAAGAGACAATGATAAAAGTAAAATGAGAATTAAATCATGAAGCATTGTAGTATAGGACAAATTCATGTTACTGATTAGATGCATTGCTCAATCCAAAATGAGAAAGACAATGCTTTTCTTGATAAATGGCTGTATTATTTATTTTGATCGTAATATTTTCATAAAACGTGATATTTTTCAGTTGTTAGGAACGTAAACGTGATATTGAATCGATCGATCATCTCGCCCCCCCCCCCCCCGTCATTGATAATGGTCGTGGAAGAGAGAAAGAGTGCGTAATAGTCTGACCAAGGAACAAAATATTACTAGTTTGTAATATTTCCCTTTAATGGACCATATGCTATTAATAGGTTGCAAGCGCACCAGCATCATAATTAATGTATGCGAATCATTGAGGTTTGGCCACATTACAAGGTGATTTGGATGTTCAATGTTGCATAGGAGAAACATCCTTTCATAAATATTTCCGCGATTATGTCAGACTACTTTCATTTTAATCGCTGCAGTTCCCATCAAACCGTTAAGGAGGATGGCAAACAGTCGAAGTTATTCGGAAACAATTCTTGATCATGTACCTGATGTAGTAATATCAAAGCAATAGCAGAGGCAGAATCAAGTATATTCCGTATACTACTGGGAAAATTTTCATACGCTGGTTATGATAACCTTAAAGATGGGCTGGACCTATCGGTGGGAATAGTGCGGCTAATAAAAGGCAAGGTGTGGTGAAAATACAATCCTGACCTTGACTTGAGTATACCTCCAAACAAATCACGAACACACACACGGCTACTAAAGCGTTGAACTTGAGACTATAAATCGAGATTTAAATCAACATTCGCCTACAAACATTGGGTTTTCTCTTCTATTTTCTTTCCTCGAGTAAAGAGAGATGAGAGTTTTTGAAAAGTTCTTCAGTGATGTCATCAAAACAAGATTGACGTTGACTGATGTCTACAAGTGGTAGCAGTCATCAATGTTTAATTCACAGGGTATTTTTATTGTGGGTAAAGGACCAATCAAAGTCTACTGCATACCAACCAAACTTGATTAAAACGAATAAAAAGAAATCTCAATCAAGTGTGACTGTCGTTCTTCCGCTGTCATTGAAATTAAAAGAAATTAGGAATTATCGGGTAAAAGTGTACATACAATGTTTGTCGGGTAATATAATTATCAAAGCATATTTTTATGGGTAAAACTTACCACAACATTGCCTAAAATTTCATTGGTACATGAATTTGGGCGATATTTTACTTTTCAAACCTGCGTTGTCCATCTTCACCAAACACCTCAGTGAATATTCATTGGTGATTGATATTTCTGTAAGCTTAACTTTTTTGTGTGGAAATGGTCACGATGTTGTAAGTCAACGATAAATGAACATTTTATGAATAAAAAATTAACTCAGAATGTAAAATATATATACATTTTTTTAATTTAATGGGATATATCTTTTTATTCATCCTTTAACATCAACTCTGTTTGATACACACATCATAACTAATGAAAATATTTTAAACGAATGAATGAATATGACTGAATATGAATGCATGAATGACTGAATGAATGATTGAAAGAATGAATGAATGAATATGAATGGACATGAATGGATGGATATGAATGAATAATGGATGAATGAATGAATTAAATAATGAATGAATGAGTGAATGTAGATCGTTTAGATTGCTTTGCTGTATAGGAATTAAGCCGGGTATAAAGCAATGGGGAAAAGGGAAGATGGGGGAGGGGAAAGATGAGGATGAGAATGAGGAGGGGGAGAAGGGGGGGGGGGGGTGGTGAAGAGAAGTCGAGTGTACAGATGGATGGGAAGAGGGGAACTAATATGATTTGTATTTTTAAAGACACTGTACTCACCAAATGGAGAGAGTTGACTGTTCTGGCTTGGCTCAACGAAAGCTGGTGACACGTCCGAGCTCGACGATGATTGGCTTGAACTTTCCTCTATATTATCACATCCAAGAAGACGAAGAACACGCATGCGCCTCATACCAAATATAAACTTCACATCTGCGATGATACCCTACAAATGAAACAACAAATGAATAAATTAATCACCGAAGATAAATAGATAATGATACTATTTGGCTTTTACATAGCGCTTGATACATACGATTCTACCTCCATAATACGATCAACTTGCATGGCCTGCCCGCAAACATGTACCTTTCCAATTCCCTAGGGAGCATTCCAACAAGATTTTGCGCTAATATTGTGAATGGTTTACATTTTTATTGAAATTCAAGGAGAATCATACTGGGTGTATCAACAATTGATATCTTCAAAAAATTCCTGCAATATTCCATTTCCCATACAAATCCAAGAGAACAGCATTAGCCTATGGTATGCAAAGTGTAGCAAAATACCAAGAAATATCTGATTGGGGAGTAATGGCGATGATGAGGGGTTGAATCGCTGCTGATTAGCCACTACATAAGTTTTTAACCCCCTTTACAGAGTTTTCAAACGGTTCATGCGATATTTCCTTTAAAAAATCCATGTTTCTTGGTGTTTGCTACACTTCGCATTCCATAGGCTACATGTCCAAATAAAGCACATTGGATGGAAAGTCTTCAAGGTAACCATGGCAGCAGGATACCATCGGATCACAAAAAAACATCAGTATTCGGACATCATTTATATTTGACCTTGGCATTCGTGAATAATTATAATGATCACGATGATTACTTTTGAATAGAATCTTTAATTGTGAGTCATATATATAGCGGCAACAAAGCCCGACAACAGAGTTTGGTACATATTACCAGGATTTAGAAGGCACTTTAGCTACGCACTTATAGGTTGCAACATTATACACTCCTAAAAATTCCTATAAATTTTAAGAGACAGCGTTTCAAAAATATGTGAATTGTAATCGTGCTGCCACAATAAGTTTTGATACAATTTAAGAAGCAAACATTGTGAAATAATGAAAATTATATAGCTGAAAATCGAGTAATGTTGACAAACGCTAAAATCTGTCTTCAGAATAAAGCATGTGTTAACACGATAAAGAAAAAGCCCGTTACAATCTAGATGGCCTTGTGAGAAAATGCGTTGAATATCCTTTACCAGACAATCAATCATTACATATATAGATAATCATTTGGCAAATATTTATTCATACATACAAACGCCTGATGGTAATTTTGAGATCATCTCCACAACATTCTTTTTGTTTTATTTGGAATGGAAACCTTAAAGAGAAATATCTTCGATAATCTGACTTGTCCATCCTTCAAGGACCTTCTAGCAATCTCAGCTCCGCAATTAAGGAGATGACATTATCTCTGAGGAATTATTAATGAAATTGAAAGGTATTGATGGCAAAATCTGATGACCTTTGACGCTTGAATGAAAGATCTAGGAATATGATGGATACTGTCTGAGATTCATTGAGACGATGATAGAAATTATCTCTAGGGTTTAGTGAAGGGGAAGGGTTTATCGTCCTTCATTACCGTCGCTAATGACTCGTTTAGGAATACCAGAACGAACATTCGCTTGTTACACGAATGTCAAGGGTGTATAAGGACACGCATGGAATTTGAAACCTGTCCGATATGATATCATCATTGTTGTCGTACAAGATGGTATGATCTGGGAACTATAGCGCTCTTCACTCTATCCAATCTCTACCTACATGACTCATCATTAAATGACGTGAAGTAACCAAAAGGTACAAATTATCCAGGGGGTCATAAAGGTGTTCTTAAAATGAAACTTTACGCATGTTTGGTTACGAAGTAGAAGTATGGTAAAAGATTTGTGTAACTTTTTTCAATCATTTTTTTTCTTCAAGTTTAGACATTTAAAAAAAAAATAATGCCACCTAACATGTCGTAAGTCACACTAAGACCATTGCAGGTCAAATAGTATAAGCGTCGGCGTATTTCAACTTTGGCGAATATGATTGAATTTACTGAGATGCCAAGTGGCTTGCCGTACTCTTTATGAAAGTTTACGAAACTTTTTTTCTTTTACAGCTGAATGTGAAACATCTATTTTACCCTCCCGCTCTTTTTTTTAATACTAAATCACGTTTTGGTTGTAAAGTTAGCGAGGGTTCAGCAAATATCGTGACTTCTTTGTACTTTGTTAAAGTGATTCCCTCCCAGTGAAGGAAGAAAGGAAACGGGTACGGATACCTGTTCTTTCCTGCAAGAAGAGATGTTCCCCTCTCATGCATACGTCGGTAAAATTTGAGTCATTAATTACCATCAAAAGGTACTATTTATCAATGTACTTTCAGTCACCTATGTTCATAGAATCAATAGTTTTCCGTTCGTAGCAAATGGATGATGATATCATGATGTCCTTGTTGATAAAACCATCAAATGAAAAGCTACCGTCAGATGCAGAGTGACACTTCATGATGGCTTGGGCCAAGAATAAAGATGTATCATCTCAAAATCAAAATGATCTGATTCCTGTGACATGTCGATGATGATCTTTCTCTCAAATCATGCATGGTGACCAAATTTCTACTCATGAAACCGCTTTTTTTTATATGATGTAATTGTATTTGTGGTAAAAATTGCATTCTTTTTACATTATTATCGTGTTTTGATTAAGGTGGTGATAAGATAAATATCGTATTATAATGAACCTAAAAACTTGTCTTGGCTCAAAATTTTTAAAATGACCCAAAAGATAATAAACTGACGCAATTCTACAGTCAAATGTGCTAGGCTACCAGCATATAATTTTTCACCAGTTCGAAATGGTAAAATATGCCAGAAGCTGACCAATAAATTCGTCTTGATATGTTCGTAAACACCTTTGTTGTTTCACACTCGTATGGTCTAAAAAACCAACTTAGTAATTACACTCCTGGGATCCGTTTCATAAAGACTTGATACAATAACAAATGCACAATTTCTATAACAAATTTACAGCCAGCCAATCAAAATGGACGATTTCACTAGCTTAATATTGTTTATTAGAACAGGTCTTATGAAATGGGCCTCAGAACTCGGATGCTCATGACCCCCGGTTCTAACCCGACAGTATACTGGATGAGTGATGATTTGATTACGCGCGGTCTCCCAATCGTTAACTGTCTACTGATTTTCAATTTGGCGGTCGATCATCCGAAAAACAGTAAATCGTCCTGACAAAAGTCAACTGTGTTGACTTTTGACTGGTGACAAAATGATTATTGCCATTGTTGAGAAAATGACGCATCTGTTCATGTAACCAGTATGTGTCGTAATGAGAAACATTGCGTGAGAGCCACCGTTCGTTAAAGGGGGACTGTACTTCAACTATAGGTACATAGGCTAGTGTGATGGAGCTCTAGTGTTCATGCATGCATGGACCTGGGAAGAACTGCATGTATCTTTTTTTTTAATTAAAATGGTAAAGAATTACAGAGTGCATTTGTTATGACAACCTCTATGTCCAATGGAACATAATCTATTCTTAACACAAAATAATTTAAAATGCAATGTGATATTGCGTTTTCTGTCTTTTAATTTGTGTGGTATGGAGTTTGTACAGAATACAGAAGTGTTACCGTTGCAGCAGAGGGCCAAAACACGATGAACAAAATTTACAAAGCAAATAGAATTATCAAACTTCAATAAGACATGCATAGACATTCGTAATTTCGGTTCCCCTTCACAAAGTAAAATACAATTATATTTTTCTGACCGTATACTTACACGATTAAAAAAAAACAGAGATAAAGCATGACTTTAGCTCACTACCTACAAACACCGGCATGCCACAGAGCAGTTGCTAATTAGTCCATGTTGTCCGAGACCTGTCGGCCGCCCGAAGGTTCGGATCTCTGTGCTGTTTTCAACTTTAATCTAAATTTCATAACATTACAATTATAATGTTGACGATCAATCCTCATAGAGGAAATTACAATTAGACAGTGGATCAGGTGGACAGCGACCTCGTGTGATAAAACTAAAAGGCTTGCTTTCTTTTCGTATATTTCATTGTTCCCAATTGGCCTCAATCTTACACAATGTTCCAAGGTTTCTAGACCAATGGTTTTCTTACACTAAAAGCCACTTAACTATCTGACTATATTGTAAACAGATGATACCATTCAATCCAGGCACTTCATTTGATATACAATACATATTAATGTTCAATTCAAACCTTGGACAATTGAGTGAAGGGGCATGAAAAGTATGCCCGCCCGTCTGTTGTTGGTCTTTATTTCGTAACACACATTTGAAAAAAAAAATGTGTTTAGAGACTTTGTCCAATTTTATTTTTTTTAATCTCAAATTGCCTGCATTCCACAGGGATTTAGGGATTTGGATTTTTAACCAAATAAGTTTAAACAGTGGTGTTGCTTAGCACTTCTTAAACAAAAATGTCCATAGCCAAACACAAGTTTTATCATCTCATACGAAATCAAAGGTTCAATTTTAGAATGATGCGGATAGAAAATCTATAATCATGTAACTAACATTGATCGGACAAATTTTCTAAAATGATGATTTAAATTCGAATAAAAATAACAAAGAGAAAGGCACACACCTAATCATTATGGCATCTTTGATGCTGAAGATAATGTCTTTGTGACTTGCCTTTAAATATATTCATTTCAACCAAACCCATGTATTATTTAGAACAATCGGTGACATACTCCTTCTGGAAAACCATAAAAATATAAATGTTCCATTTTGCACTTCAAATTTACAAGCATCACAGTTGAGACCAATCTTATATTGCTAATGATAAGCCATTCAAACAATACAATATTGTTCCCATATGACGAAACAATTACACATTGACAGATCCCTTTCTGGAAGGACTTGTTCACATTATTCAAGAATTACACTGAAATACAAAATAATCTCATAAAAATTCGCATTCCTCTTTTGGGTTTTGTAAATTTTGACCAATTAAACAATTGCTTATGATTTGCGATCACACTTTTCTGCAACAACAGGTCTTCAGTTTCTTCCGACACGGTAACTAGTCTATTTTGAAGTTGTGGATACATGAAAGTCAAGCGTAATGTTTAATCAAGTTCATGTGTAATAAAAGCTATATTATAAAACCAAGTTGAGTATTGCCTTTAAATATTATAGTTTTGATGTGAGTGAATGTCAGAAGTGATTGGAATGGGAAGAAGCATGACCTGGTGTCCTTACGATTCGGCCTCGCCTCAAGCTGTGAGCATCCTGAACCATCTTGTCCTCAAAAATACATCTTTAATGCGCCTGCTCCAAGAATACTCGACGCCATTTTATTGTGTAAAATAGAGGAAGAGTTTGAATTACAATCTATCACTGGCGTATAATTTCTGACTCGATTAAAGAGTCCTTACAAACTTAGACCATGACCCTTTTTTCATCACTCCCTGCAAGGGAAAACACCGACTAACATGACTCAAGTCATTTTATTGATGGTCAAATGAAACAATTCGTACATGAATATAAACGAGAATGATCACAAAAGTGCTCGAGCGGAATGAATTTTCTGGTCAGGTATATACGTTGATTTATTATCATTTTTGACGATGACTGACGTTATACAAAAGAACTATAACATGCGCATCCCGTGGCGTAATGTGTGTGTGTATTTTAGTTTTGTCAGACGTGTATCAATCAGATATGATTATTTACGTCTGGGACCGACCTTTAACGTCACCATCCGAAAGACGTGACCAGGGCTCGAACCTCTGCATCAATTTGTAACTTCCCCACAGCTTGGATTACAGGCGCACGCCACAACGCCCAGTTAATGGGTTACACAAAAAAAGGAGCACATAGTATGGTGTACGTGAAAATTGTCTATAAAAATCGCAAGGGAGCGAAACGAGAGAGAAAAACAGTGGCCATTTAACATAAAAAAAATAATTTTGTGACAGATATTTACATATATCCAAAAATCATTACCTAGTTTACCCTTTTCCCTTTCATTTATTTAGTTTTTCTTTTCATTTTCTTTGGGGAACTTTTTTTGTTGCTTCAAGCACAAGCAATAGCTAGCCAAGCAAAGATCATGCTTCAGCCATTGCTTTATTTCATATGCATAACCCTTTGCTATTGCTCGAACCCTTTCTTGCCTTCAGAAAGCAATTGCTAGCGGTTTGAACAATATAGCGACGTCACACTGGTGCGAACACGACTCACAGAAAAGGCAAGACTCGAACGCACAGGTGTGGCAGAGCAAATTATCGCTGCTTTCTTCTATATTCCTCAGACGTGATGTCAAGCTAAATTGTTTATTTTATTTTTCATGAATTTATACATTTGGCATTTGGTTTGCACTTATTAGGATGAAAACATATATATGTTGGCTATGGTACACCTTGAGGTTCTCTCTCAGGTGCAAAAACGTTATTAAAAATGCGAACGTCCTGATCAAGCAAACGTAGTCAAGCAAATCTACATGTAGTTTCTCTGACGGAGCTTGAAAAACCCAAAGCAAGTGCTTAAACGCACAAGCGAAATGCTCGCTTTATAAATAAGCTTTTTAGCAATATAACCGTCAAGGAAATGCTAACTGGAGATTGCTTGAACTTACTGTCATACGCATTTGCTTGCTGATTTTTTATGCATACGGAATCAAGCAAAAGCCTAGCAAAAGCAATTGCTTCTCTTTATCCATCAGACCCAATGTTATGCTTAGTGCACGTAGCGAGTTACACGATTTAATGCACAAATTTACAGGCCAAATAAGACCAATGCATCTGTTTATCAATTCTTTGTGTCTGTAAAAAGTAAGATATGATGAAATTCTTTCCAGTCCACCACAGAATTTCTATTCAAATATTTACTAATTCTATAGAGATTCCTTCTCTGGATGATTATTGATTGATATACATGTATCCAATTGAACAGATAGTTTTGTAAGTCACATCCGTTTACTAAAAGAAGATCTCTTGCTTTCGTTTTTTTTTGACAATCTACTGACAGCGCATTTCCGTTCCGATAACTGTAGAGGAGGCAAAAAATACAACCTTTCCTCTCTAATAATATTCATTATAAATCAGCATGCCTACCATGTCTGTCATTATCCTATTGGTGAACTAAAACATGCTAATCTTTAGCTGTAACTATTTGATTAACATGATTAACATAAGAATCTTTATGCTTTGAGTATAGGCCCCACGGGAGAAGGTTTGCGATCGGGAGTGAAGCTTCAAAGAGCAATTAAGTTTACACAACTATAATGATATACTTTTGCAGATTTAAGAAGATTTTAACATTCCTTAAAGATAATGACTTTTATTCATTTTGAAGTGAGACTAATGAATGATCTTTATGAGCCAGTAGGTAAACAGCAGTATTAGTAAAGAATAAATAAAATTTCAAGGAGGGTGAACAGATTAACATTCCTGCATTCCCGCCTTTTCTGAAACATGCGGCTTCAACGAACACGTTAAAAAGAAAGGTTAATTTTCCTCTCTGCAGACTTCTATTTCTTTGGTGCGTGTCTTTTCTAACAAAAAGTTAGAATGTAGAGACAATTATTATCATTTACTCAACTTTTGAACTAACAGTTCTGAAGTACGTTGTATTGTACTGATGCTTAAATATTCCATAATATTCCAAAATGATATCTTTACTGAAATGTTGTGCCTTGTTCATGGGTACATTATGAAAATATATAAAGATGTTTTAATAACTTGATGAACCCACAAAATTAAGATAATGTAAAATTTGTAAGATTAAATAGTTGTTTTGTTCGCCACTGCTTACGATATAAGAAAAAGCAACAAATAATTCACTAGATGATAGTGCTACATAAAAAAGATCAAAAAACAAAAGTAAAAAAAAAACAGTTGGCAAACAAACGATTGAAGGTGTGTTACTGATATTTGGACGAAACTCCACTGGGGTGATAAAGTTGGCGTGATATTATCGAAGATAATAGATGTACGTGCTTTATTCCAAACTGTATGTTCGTTTAATGGTAACATCCAAGGTTTATGTCGTCATCACACATATTTGATGATATCTGGATGAGAAACAGAAAACCTTGTAGCAATGGTTAGGATACTGCAACGGTTCTATACATGTAGAATAGTTAAGCCTATGTTTGATTAAAGGTGACATGTACCACTTCAAACATAATAAATTGGCTGATTTGAAATGAATATATTGATTGACTGGTGGGGATTTTTTTACCTGATTCCTAAGAAAGCATGAATGCTTGTATAAGCAAGCAACCAGAGGACCGACGGCTTAAGGTCCTCTCCGAAGGACCTGGTAATGAGGATTAATGCCTTACCAATTAAAGGGCACTAGCAAACCAAGTGGGAATCGAACCAGGATCACCGGAATACGAATCCCCGCTCTCCCGACTGAGCTATCGCGCCTCCCTAATACAATTTTAACCGTCAATGCATCTCAAAATGATAGATACAAGCCCAAATGAGGAATCGCCTTGTTTCAATCTGATAAAATAACACGTTCGAGTTGATTTGAAAAAAAAAGTAAACTAAAAATTATACCATCCGAGAACGCAGTCCAACATGCTTTCAAGTCAATATGCATGGCTTTAAAAGAGCTAGGAAAGTGCGTGCATTATTATAATTTTGTTGATTATAATTTGCTGGAGGGGAAACTCCTTATTGCTGAGTGAGACATCCAAATAGCAATTATGGCCTGCACTTTTGACAAATCAAAAGGCTTATTAACAAATTAGGCAACAACACTCTAATATCTCTATATTTTATCAGCAAAACGAAAGCCTGGGTTGTCAGAGTTTTACTTTTCTGCTTACATGTTGTTATTATTTTATGTAACCCCTTTGTAGATTTATATTTCCTTTGGCACCGACAAAGGTCTGGCTTATAACATAGCATCGTTTATTTTCATTATAATTTTTCACAGGTGTGGAGTTATAGAGCAGGCTCAGCCAAACGTTTAGCCTAGTTCTTTTCCTTTGATTAGCTTTGATTATCTCATTTCCATATCAGAACAAATTGAATTGCGTTTGTTCAACGCGATAATTATTCTAGATATCAGACGTATCGATAGAAATATAATCTTTAACGTACAATACACAACAATTAGCTTCTACTTAAAGTTGTGTACTATATCTTAAATAGCGAAAAAAATATTTAGCTTTTGAAATATCATGATGATAATCACGCACGCAACTCTTTGAAGATTTAAGTCCTCCGCGATAGCCATCAGATGGAAAGTGTAGCTTTAGTACATAGGTTAGTATACCTGTATACAGTCCCTTATATTGAAAAGAGTGTATTTCATTTCCATCACGGTGTACGTTACTGGACAGGTCGAAATGTAATCTACTGGTTTCACACACCGGGGGTGTCTACATGTAGATTGTATCGTTAGTGTCTCGTGTTGATGCATTGACTTATCGTAAAGCTAGAAGGGGTAATGAATACAACCTCCGAGTTCTTATGAATGCAACCTTAATAATCTGTAAGTGTCCTCGAAGATAAATCATAGTCCTGAATACAATTTATTTGATATCAAGATTATAGAATAAATACTGACTCAAGATAATGCATATGTTTTTTTTTATTTTTTATTTGAATACCTTAGTCTCAACTATGAATGATTTCCCAAGAATCGTGACACTGCACAGTTTCGTTCTGAATCGATGCAGAGTGTATTGTATGTTTATCTGAAGACAGTCGCAAAAGGATCTCATAAATCAGCGACTTCTGATTTAGAATTGAAAGGGAACCTGTCCTACCCTATTTCAAGTCAAAATACCTGAATGAACAATATTGCGTATTACGTGTATACAATGCTGTGATACCAATAAAACTAGTTCTTTGTGTTGGTATTAGGAGTGGTATTAGAATAGTACACGTTTAAAGAAAACCCCCTGAAACCCTAAAAGGCTTCCAAAGCATGCACAGCTTCCAAGCCCGAAGCTTGTTTTTTTTAATGCCCCTCAGAATTAAAACATATTTGCGAAAACATAACATGTCTTCCAAGTAACCATGACAAATCGCATTAACATCCGTACACAGTTAAGTTACGCCCATCGTAACAAACGCCTTTTCCTTTCAGTGAAATGTTGCATATCGGCCTACTTACCTTAAAGTCGGGTACGTCTTTTCGTCCCTTGAGTCCCTTTCCAAGCCTGAGAGAATACTGATCCGGTGTGACGTCATGGACGAAGCTTCCATACATGATCTGTATACCAATCCTTGTACAATCTGCATAGAGGATAGCAAAGTTTCCTTGCACATCCAACGTAAAGGTATGCCAATCCCTTTCCTCCGTTTCAACAAGGTTCAGGCCTGAAAACTCTAAGGAATCCTCAGAGGTGACACCGTCCCTTGTATACGAATATGGCATGACGACCCTATCACCCTTGCGGTCGATCACCAAACCGAAGAGTCGTTCCGTGTGAGCATGGTTATCGATGGACACAACGGTACCACGGGCTTTCTGTCCCATCTTGACTTTGGCGACTAGGATGAAGCCACCGTCATCACTCATGGCCTCCCCAAGACGTTGCACCTCCACAGTATTGGCTGCGATGTCACCCTTGCTCGGTTTGATCTTATATGCTACCGAGTTCTCTTCTTCTCCTCTCACAAGGTCTACACCCGGTGATGCAGCCGAGATACCAACATCCTGGAGAACATTGAATTCCACGTACGATGATTGTGAAGAAGATTGTGCTGCAAACAGAAAAGAGAGACAGAAGCTCATTATGTACCAAATTCTATCTTGCATTTTATTACATGATTCTTTGCTTCAAACCATCACCATGATCACTTGAAATGTGCCAAATACATTTGATTATCTAGCTTTTAGATATAAAGTTCTTCAATAGGTAACTCCGTGCTTTTAGGCATGTGGATCACGTCATTCTCTAGTCCATTTTTTATATGGAGTCGGATGTGTTTTGGGTTAATATTTACTTTACGTTTACATCCGTACATCCGTACATCCATTCTGGGGGGCCCCTCACTGACATGCAATACCAAGAGTTAAATACAACCTGGGGCCCGAAATCAAAAGCTCAGCCATCATCGTATATAAGAACATTTTTGTACTATTTATTGCATTGACTACAATGTACAATCAATCGTGAAAATCAAGCGAACGATTTATCGCCAACCTTTGTGTTACAGTATACCATTATTTTCAATCTATCAAAAGCGCGGGTTTTAGGGACTTGTCCTTTGAACTGCAACCGGGCCCTGGACTTCATCCAAAACTGGTCACAGTTTGTTACCCTCCGTGCAACTGAGGGAGAGGGGGATAACTCTATTGTGTAGGTACTTCTCGGAGTCAATTCGTCAACATCAAATCAAACATACATCTCAGCTTCCATTGTTCCATTGATCCTACTAGAACCGGTAGGATCCATGATTATTCACAAACACGAACATTACCCACTTCATTTAGTTCAGTCTTTCTGTAATGGCCCGTCATAGAAAGAGCTACATTCAGAAGCAATGAAAAACAAACGCCTAAGGCAAGTGCAAATGTGCACATTCGATTGTCGTAAAATCAATTCGTGTTTCTTTCTATTGCTTATGTTGGATATTTGTTTTCTGTGAAGGGTCCCAAGAATTGTACGTCTTTGCAGTACATAGGTCCAATCTTTGCAGGCAATTCCTGTATTTAGAATAGATAACTCGTTTGTGCGTGCCTTCCATGCCCGGCTTCCATGTTGCCAATAAATGTCTTCCTGCTGGTATCTTTAGAGGAGGAAGGGACCACTGTCATTGCAATGTTTGTTGTTGTGTTAGATGTTTAGTCTTAGATTAAAATAACATGATTACTGATCTTGCGAATGTTAGACTATCCCGGTACTATCCTGACTGCTATCATCTGGCTGGGTCATTGCAGACGTTCGTATGTACCTTGGGAGGTACAGTCCAGGCGTCGGCTATTCCATACAGCCCCTGAACAGCTGAACAAATCTGGGTTCAGCGTGCGCCTGCATTGGTCATGTTGGTCATGCCGGAGAAGGTAATATTATATCGACATTGCTGGTTGATACAGAATGGATAACTAATTAGGCTATGGTATCTGAATCAATCACCAGTTACTTGTAACACTCCTGTGTGAGTGATGATGCATGGGCTATGCCTTACTAAAGGGAATTCAAGTTCATATCCGTGCGACATGAACAACTGAAATCTTCCAAAGAAATATACATTCACAATAAAAGAAAATTATTCTAGAAATACACATTGCTACAATGGTATGCATATATATGCATGTCTGAAAGTAATAGCCTTTTTGAGGAATTTCAAATTTAGATGATCATTATTTTTTAGTTGATAAAAATGTCAATCTGCTCAATGTGGGTTGCGTTTGATAAAGACGTTATCACTTCATATTTCTTCACTCGAAGTTATTTTTTGCTGTTCAATTGTCAATCGAGAACAAGAATAATTATTTATAGATCGACGATTCATCCCCCTGAGAGTTTGACGTGCTCGTTTTTTGATGCTTATAATTTCTGACACAAATATTTTTGGTCCATCAATACAAATATGATTACATTAGTTGTTATATATTTTGGATGTCACAACAACCCCTGGAGCGATGAGAAATCAAGAGAATGCATTCTCTATCACGGACATACTTTTCTTAAACCTTTCTGCAAACGAACAAATCTCCATTGCTGACAAATATAGGTTCTCAGCATGTCTTCCAATTATTTTTACAGCAGAAATTATATTTTGCTGGTTGTTCGATGGATTTTCCTTTTTTGCAAGTCGAGGTACAGACATACAGTTCTCGGCATTCCATTCTTCAAAGGTTTCCTTTTTGCGTATTCATTGTTATGATTACAATATGGTGATTTTTTTTTCCCTTCCAAATACCGAACGAATGGACAATATGGACCAATAAACGTCAAAGCTGCGACCCTCAAAGTTGAAAGATACCCAATTTTCTGCCTGCCTGGTTAGCTATGGTAGTGTGTGGGAGGGTGTTGTCGACTTCCAGTCAGTGACACCTTTTTTGAGGTTGTTTCCCCCAATAACCTATCTTCTACGAGATCACTACCATCCATAGATGATTTTTTTTCCGTGATTGTGAATACCGATTTAAAAGGTGCCATTATTACTATTTAAAAACCTCAAAAAATGCGACCAGGGGTGTGATAGTACCTCCAAAGGCCCACCACGGTTACAAAGACTCGTGGTTGAAAAATAATCAACCGTAACTATGGAAAGCCGTTGATGCCATTACTCTTGTAAATCTATATTTTTTTCTTATAGTAAACGAAAAACAGTACGCTGATATGCCATAAGCAAATTATGCACATGTCTTAGACATTTAAGAGAAGGGAAATGAAAATTACAGATTATGGCGTCGCTGACTTTCTATACTTCAGATCGATTACCATGGATGAATAGAATGCAATTGCTTGTAAGACGGGATTCCCCGATGTGATCCATACCATTGTCCGTGACATTGTGACTTTCTCATTATGAAATATATCTCAATACTTCTAATGACGATAAACTACCAATAGTAATGAAATAGAATTTTACAACTGATTTTACGAGGGTGTTGCGTAGCAATCAGATTGGTATAAAAACCTCGGTAATTCAGCAGATTTGTAAATTTGGTTCGCTTCCACCATGTTCACTGGATGGATTAGATCCAGCAGAAGAATTGGTAAACATGGAAGTTACATCACACGGGATTAGCTACCTTGCTTAACGTCAAGAAATTACTTTCTTTAGTTCGATTGTGAATACATCACAGCGTAGTGATCACCATAAAAAGTGTTTCGTAAAGCAACTTTGGTGGATTACAGATAATTGTCACGGTTCACCGTTTGTATTCTGTCCCGTTGCAAAATAATTGATCAAGATTCGTCTAGAGTATGTGTATTGGCGTCTTAGTCTAAAAAGAACAAAAATTGTTATCAAAGGAATAGCGAAATATTTCTTTTATTTGCTTTCTTTGCTAGCTTAAAAATTAGCTTTTGGCCTTATTTTTCTGACTTATCACTGCGAACAATAGTCCGTGTTACAATGATTATTCTATAGGAATTCATTCGCTCCAAAAAGACCCATCTCTTAATCATGTTAATTGGTCTCCAACGATTCAAGATCTGAGTTTTGACTGAATTGTATCTGAAGGAGTTGGTTTGACGTTCCAACTTTAACAACTGAGTGATGATGGCATAATGATGCCAAACCCACTTCGAATGCTTTTCGAGCAGAAAGAAAACAGTCTAATTTTCTACTAAAATGTCTAATATGATAAAGGTGAATCCGAGACCGTATATATATAAAATCAGCTCCATTTGGAATACGTAATCAGATGAGTTTACGGCACATCCATAAAATAATCATCCCTTTATCTGACCCTCAGTTTTCTCATTTCAACTTTACTTTACAACGTTTAGGACAGCTCAAACCATGAAAACGTGAGTGCTTTGCAACCTTTCTTGTGAAAACAAAGAAACAGAAAAAAAAACACCAGGAAGGTCCCACAAAGGGTCCGTCGGGCCAAATGTTAGGTCTATGGTCGGCCGAACGCATCATATTTTACAGAATTACCCGATATCTTTCGGCATCGCAATACGTCGCGACGTGTAGCGATGTGATCACCTCCATGATACAGTTTAGAAGTAAAAAGAATAGGTACATTGTCATTACATTTATATTTTGTGGAACATGCAAGACTAAAATAACAAAATCGCAAAAAAAAGAAACCCCTGAAAACATTATGGAAAGTAAGCTGCTGTTAAATTTCGTCATCATGATTAATGATAGCACTAATCACAATGTCAAGTGGTATCAGAATTTCCGTGAGGGAAGTATTATTCAGTAAATCGTGTCTGAGTGATATGGATTCAGGTCACACTATCGATATTTCACGATCATGACAGACGTATCGCATTTTCCATAAAGATATTGACAGAGATCATTGTTATAGTGTATACTATTTTCGTTTAAAATCATAAAAAGTATGAACTTACTTTAAAAAATGAAACAGAAAGCTTTAGTAAATCACACTCTTGCAACTGTTATATCTCTGGACTATCAAACAATATTCGAAATCTACTTTGGCATGTTTGGTGCTTTTAGGAAAGTGCGTGCTAAAAAAATTACTTCTTGTTATTATCACTGCTGATCATTCCTTTCTATATTTTCAAAGATAAAAATAAAGCTTTTTATGAGACGTATAATAGGGCTTTGACAATTTTAGATGATCACATGTCGTCCAAACATATCAACAAAACAAAGCAGACCTATGATGACTGACAATGATCCATTTTAACTATCTTTTGAAGCTGCACTCATTCCATTTTTTTTTGTTCTCACTCGCAGCCGTCGTCGTCATCTACCATCCCATTCCCTTTTGCCAAGGCAATTTTCTGTCCATTGACCCCCAATGATATTCATTGTCTGAAGCTTAATAACAAAACTGATCACTTGAACTTCATTAGAAAAGTATGAGCATGATGAGGGAAACGTCTTTCACTTTTTCTGAGGACACTTTTTAAACATCATATTACATTCCGAGTTTGAATATTTAGATCATAACAGACACGACAGACCTAAGAACGCAGATTAAAGTTTAGATGAAAGTGAAATCTTGTTTGGATTTGTCTTCATTCGACACACATTTCTCAGGAATCATTCTAAAAATATCCTTGAATTTTTTGCAAGCTCATGGATGCCCATCCGATGAAATTAAAAACGCTCAAGACTTTCGTCGGCACCTCTGGCAAGACTGTGAGGCACACAGTTTCAAGTTAATCGTATATACTTCGTCCATTTAGTTCTGAACAATGTTTGAATAATTTGTCAAGAGTTTGCACTACTTTTGTTCATCCTAATGAGATTCCAAAATTGAATTTAAGAACTAGTACGTATAGTTGCGATAAATATACTTCACACTTTTCGTTCATACGATCAAAACGGTTTAAACAAGACTGTAGAATAATAATTTTATTTCTCAAATCAATTTTTTTTTTAAGATGGTAAATAATTTGATTTAGAAGTAACTGTATTGATCAATGGTCCTGAAAGAGAGCTAGTTTGGAGAGATATTGTTTATTAACTAGGAATCAAGCACTCAATTAGGATCAAACTTGCACCTGTCGTAATCAAGAAACCTAACTCCCTTGCGCCTCTCGCTCCCTTCGTCACGTTTACAAATGGATTTATCTGCCCAATACACAGTTGTTGGTTAGTAATTCGCTTAATCGAAATGATATTTTGAACATAGTCGCAAAGTCGCCGGACATTTTTTCTCCTTCCTCTTTTCGCTTTTACGTTAATACTCAAGAATTCACTGAGTGGGGGACAATTCTGGAGGGTATATTTTACCACATACACATACGCACACATACACGCACATGTGCCAGGGGTGAATCCAGGATTTCATAAATGGGGAGGGGCAGACAAAATAAAGGGTCTTCACTGAAAATAGATTTAATGTTTTCTCCCCAAAAAATAATAATAATGATAATAATAATAATAATAATGAAAATGAATTGATAATAATAATGATAAACAAATTACTAAGTAAATATTTCAAAGAGAGAGAGAGAAAAAATATTTATTGAAAAAAGTTCTTTTATCCTTACTTTTAAAGGGGTATAAGAGATTGGGCACATCATACCAAAGGGAATTCTTTGGATCTGCGCCAGGCGGCAACAAAATAAATCAAGATTAAACCAAAGTCATAATAAAAAAGTATAATGGCAGACAAAATCATTTTGTCTCATCGTCATCATACCGTAACGCATGAACTCACTATCCAATACAAAATGGTGTTGCAGAGCTAGATTGATTTTCATAATTCTCTTAAATTCTGAATAAATGATTTAAAAAACATCTATTCATCAGTTCATTATCTGCATATTAAGCCATAAATTATGAGCAATATTCAGAACACCTATTAACATGAGCTGCGAGGAAGAAGATAAATGGTATACAATTTTCGTATTATGGGTTCTGTGTATACCAAATCAATGTTCTATACATCTACCCAAATCAGCTTCAGCTGTATTTTAAGTCCGTCAAACAAAAACTGTAAAATATACCAATATGCTTGACAAGATTCTGGCCCACCCTCTAGCCTGTAGTGTTCAGTAAATCATTGACGCATCTGGCATGTCTAATGGTGGATTTTGTCAGGAATATCTTATAATTTCTTAATCATCGATTAATTTGCTTCATTTCAATAATTATCAACTGAAAAATCTGTTATCATGATTATACGACTTTACGAGTGGAAAACAATTATTTTCTAGTTAATTCGTGGAATGGTGAAGAATGCTCAAACAAAAACACAAAAAACGTAATTTAGGATTCTCCATCCTATCCGCGACTAATTGAACACACCAAGTTTGCAAGGAAATTCTGAATTTAATCGAAAGTTGATTTTACATTCTAACGAACATGATGAAGTTAAAAAAGATGGGGTTTAAATGTTCGTAGCTTCCAAATTCTTACAAAATATAAACCTACTAAGATGAATTCAACGATCTCTATCTACGAATATTATGCATCCCATTGTATTTATCTTCAAAGTGAGCAGAACTTTTTTGAAGCAGATATTCATGCCTTTTGATTGTTGTGTCAATATTGGATCTCCGATTAAACTTGAAAAAAGTCAACTAGAAAGAGTTGAAACGTCGACAATAAGAGCGTGACTAAATGTTCTATTCTGCAAAGATGCCCTTGAAAGAGGCGCTATGTTTTATCATTTTATAGGAACCATTCATATAGAATGGAACAATTACAAGTACCTGTTTTTTGTTACCTTCCTGCTATCTTTTCGGTGCATTGTGAAAACATTAAACGCAAAACTGAAGAATGGCAATCGATAAGTTTCGGTACATTACCTTTTCAGCAAACGAACCGCAAGACTGTGAACTTGGGTATGAAGTGTTCCCAATGGATAACACTTTATAAGGAATGTGATTATAACAAATCAAATAAGGTTACTTGTAACTTATGAGCCGTATTATTAATGATTAAAATGTTACCTTCAAGTCAATTGAATTGATTGCAGTTTAAATCCAGAGAAATAGCATACTCACAATCATTTACAATTGCTAAGGAATTTATAAATAACACATAAACACGGGATCGAACTGTAAATTATAACATCTGTGACCATGGAGACGTTAAAATTTTCTTTCAAATCTTCAAACATGTTTGAAATATCTTACCAATTATTGTAGGCAGTAGACTCGCCGTGAAGAGTAAGAAACACGAAAAACAGCAACGTACTTTCTCCATGGTTATTCCTTCCGCCCAGTCAAGGCGTTAAACTTTGGATAAAACGACGGTCCAATTACCTTGCAATCTGCAGGTTAAAAGAGGTAAATAGAAATATGAAATATATATTTATCATCAGGCGATGAAATACAAATTTGATATGCGAATTATAAATGAGCGATTCGAGATTCCATTGTCGTTGTTGAATCGTGTCAGACGTGTCAGACTCTTTATGCGATTCAGCATTTTCTCGTTCTACTTCTCTGGACCCACGGCATCTCCGGGTAACATCTAAGACAAATTAGCAATCTTCGCCAGAATGTCAAGCAATAGGTATAACAGTGGGTTTGCCATTTATAAAACTGACTTTAAGAATTAAAATGAACATGCATTTAAATCCAATAATGCTCAAACATACCCGCTTATTCGCGAATCAAGAGAATAAATTAAGATCCGAGTATTCTAAGTTTGAGTCCACCAATTTGGAGTCTGGCCTCTCAAGGAATCTCCCTCATTAACCAACACAGCGATGTATTCCAACTAGTCAAAGAATAAGATCCCAGTATAGATGTGTACAAATCCAAGCCCCACGCTGGGCAGGTAAGTAGATAGGCCCACCTCGCTGTCACTCTATAATGTTAATTGATATAGTGTTTCCTTGTAATGATATATGATTTCTTAGGAGCTTCACATGCTCCAAGCGACCATCTTCACTTCTTGGAGCTTAGCGGTAATCACTTTGCGCGCGTGCTTGCAGAATTTACACTGAATCCCACTCTTACCAGCGAGCTTGCACAGCAGAAGTGTGACAGTGCAATCAAGGAGAGCTATTGATGTCTGTCATTCTGACTACTGACCAATCACAGGTGAGTATTTCTTCACCTAGCAACCAGAGGGCGGTATTAAAGAGTGAATTCACCTGGCTGTGTGGCAGAGTTAGGCAAAACTTCCCTTCTCCTTCACTCACGACCAAAAAAAAATTATTGACCTCACTTACATTGACTTTTTCAAGCAATGAAATGAAAGGGGTGACCAAAGTGAACTACATGTATATGACAAAGTAGAGTTGCCAAACAAAAAAATTCTTATGATACAGTTTCGTTCAAATTTCAATACTTTGAATTGCTCCAAGATTGATTTTGTGACGGTATAGCAAAACAAGTTAAATCCTATTTCTTTCCCCAACTAATCAAATTTTCGTTATTCTCTCAGGACCATATTTTTCATATCGTGAAAATCGATACTTTTTACTCTTTATCATCATGTTCTTCTTTTTTTTTCTTCTTCTTTTTCTACTACTACTACTACTACTACTACTACTACTACTACTACTACTACTACTACTACTACTACTACTACTACTACTAGTAGTAGTAGTAGTAGTAGTAGTAGTAGTAGTAGTACTACTACGACTACGACGACGACGACGACTACTGCGACTACAACGACTACTACCACTACTACCACTACACTACTACTACTACATACTACTGCGACTACACTACTACTACTACTACATACTACCACTGCTACTACACACTACTGCGACTACTACGACTACACTACTACTACTACTACTACTACTACTACTCCTACTCCTACTACTACTACTACTACTCTACTACTACTACTACTATTTCCACCACCACCACCACTCCTGCTACAACTACTACTATCATGACATTACTATTTTTGGCCTATTGTTATTGTTGTTGTTGCTATATTGATACATTTACTATTACTTTCCTTTCATTTTCAGAATCTAACATTTTTTTGTGTTCCCTATACCCACTCTTGGTCTAAACATGGAGCTAACATATTGCACTCTGCCAGACAGTTTAGCGTGTAACAGATATCTAACGCTCAGATTCATTCCTGCCTTACGCGGAAACATATAAAGTTGTTAGGGCGTTACTAATAAATTAAGATCGATTATATCTTATGTGGTTTTTTCCCCGCCTGTGACGTATAGGTAATAAATGTCTTCACCTCGTTAATATGGCGAAGAAGTGTTTAAGTTTGTCTGGTTATTATCTGTCTGCGAAGTCTCTAGTCCGTGCCCATCAGCGGATATAAAAATGAGCAATTTGGCGTGTTTGCCATCAAAATATTAAGAGAGAGGTAATTAGGGAATTATCTTATACGTGTTCATTCAAATTGCAAAATAATTGGAACAGTGACTCATTGGAAGAAATCATAAAACCAGTTGTAGTTTAATTTCAACGACCAAATTATCCCGTTCAAGTGGATGTAGGAAATTGATAAAAGTACAAATTCACAGTAATAACTTATCATTAATATTGTAGATACTTTACCGTATATTGCTGTAATATTTTTCCCAAGAAAAAAGGGACTCATCAAGGAAAGGGAAGACATTTCAGATAAATCTGGTATTTTCATGCAAATTCGTTTGAAGTTACGTAATTTCAAGAAAGAGTGATGTGATTGAAAGAATGCAATTTCTAGCTGTGTGTTTGAGTATGATTATGATTTCTTACGTTTTAATGGTCTTTACTCAGTAAACATATAATCATAAAATTCACAAACAATTAAAAAGATTAGAATAGGCAGAACAGGATAAGATATAATTGTAATAAAATAATAATGAAATAATGATAATTGAGATTAAGAAAACTAATAATTCACTATTTTTAGGAATGATATATTATTTTCCTAAATAAAATGTTAACGTTTTTCGAAACTTGAATTGAAAAGAAAATGAAAGTTTTGCGAAACACATTAAAAATTAAAATAATCGTGATTACAAAAAAATCACCGTTCAATAATGTTATCATTAAAACAGAAATTCTCGCTAATTTGTCTTTATTTTCTACGTAGCACCACCCACATTGCGTGTAGTGTCGTTAAGGAATGCCCCAAGTTATATGCGGTATCTTAATGTATTTGACATGGTAAGGGGCGGACAGGAAATAACCGGGGGTGACGCCCCTCTTTACCCTCAATATGCCTGAGAGTTGGACTAGATTGCTGAACTTGGGTTTCCTTTTTACACCTCGGCTAAAAAGAATGAATTAAGGATGACCGCAAATAAATGAAATCTACCGTCTATCTATTTAAGAAGACCGTTTGGGGACTTCCTCGTCAATGGATTCACATTGGTTAGATGAAGGCAGTGGTAATTTACTTGTCAGCCCACCATCTAAGATAGTATAATGTGTTTCATTCAAATCATTGATAAAAAAAAATCCTCTAAGGTGTAAGGTGTGTAATGCTCACATGTTAATAAGTCTCATGCACAGCAAAAACTGTGGTGTTAACCGGAGTACATAGAGGACCACACCAGTTGTTTTACACCGGTGTTCAATTAGTGGTGTTAGTTTTACACCTACAGGTGCTATTACAACACCTTTGGTTGTTACATTTACACTCTTTGGTGTTATGTTCAATCTCTAGGGTGTAGTTTTAACACCTCAGGGTGTGGTCCTCCATTAACACCAACTGGTGTCATTTTTAACACCACAGTTTTTACAGTGTATATTCCATTAAAAAAACAGTTTGATACCAATCCGTGGTTGTGGTGACCATCCCCACCCCCTCCTCACAAAGCGACAATACTTATAGTACTGATTACACGCTAAAAGCAATACTCCTGCCGGCCAGTTTTCGTCATATTCATGTCAGGGACCTAATCATGTATACAATATTATTTTTTTAATTGCTTATTGGAAGAGGAATTTAAAATGTAAGACAATAAAACCGAATTAGAATTAATAATAATAATAATAATAATTAAGACTTATATCGCGCCAAATCCACTCTGTAGAGTGCTCAAGGCGCTTTTTAGGAAATTATAAAAGAAATTAAGAAGAATTGAACAGAAATGTTTTGAGGTAATTTTTGAAAGTTTCAGAAGTCAAGCACTGTTTGATGTTATGAGGGAGGCTGTTCCATAGTTTCGAGGATGAGTAAACAAATGATCTTTCACCCCAAGTTTTGGAAACTTTGGGGGTAACAAGAGAATTGGAAAGGGAGGAACGTAAGGATCTTGAAGGGGTATAACTTTTGATCAGTGAAATAAGGTACTGGGGAGATGAGCCATGAACACAATGGAAAGTTAACAACAAAATCTTGAACATAATACGCTGTTTTACAGGGAGCCAATGTAAGGATCTTAAAATAGGAGTAATGTGAGTGCGCCTGGTGGATAGAGAAACGATGCGAGCGGCAGCATTTTGAAGTTTCTGAACTTTCACTAACTGATTCTGGGGTAGATTAAACAAAAGGGAATTTCCAAAATCAAGACGGGACGAAATTAAAGCGTGAACCAATTTTTCTGTGGCCGGTCGAGACAAGTAATTCCTTATAAAACCAATATTTCGCAATTGGTAGCGAACTGATCTACAAATAAAAGAAATGTGATTTGACATTGTCATGTGAGAATCAAAAACTATACCCAGATTGCGACAAGAACTTGACAAATTTACAGTGAGACCAGAAAATGAAATGGAGTCGATGTGGATTTTACTAAGCTGTACTTTGGAGCCAAAAAGAAGAAATTCACATTTGGTTGGATTCAACTTAAGAGAGTGAGAAGTCAGCCAGTTGTGAACATCAACCATGCAACATTCAAGATGATGGATGGAACTTTCTGCAGCTTGTTGATTCGAATTAAAAGAAATCATGAGTTGGATGTCATCTGCATAAATATGGTATTTTATGTTATGTTTCAACAGAACTTGTCGCAATCCGGATAAATAAATCGAAAAGAGAGTTGGCCCGCCCACAGAACCCTGTGGTACTCCACAAGAGAGAGGCAAAGCATCAGATATATAACCGTTGATACAAACAATCTGAGAGTGAAGAATTGAGTATATTATTATATTTCTGAAGGCATCAACATACATCTGCAGCTTTTAATCCTGTGGAAGAATTGGTATAAATTTCATGGTGACTGAAATAGAAATTATATATATTTTATATCCTTTTTTTTCCTTTTGTGATATTACACTAAAATGGTTAGGTATTTTACAATGCAAAGAATCATATATGAATGTGAACAGAATATGATGGGGAAAGTTCGAGTTATTTTTGTTGTATATATAATATATTCTAATTCGTGTATGCATTATAATATGTTGAAATTTTGCATGAACAAATATCATTATTAAAATACTGAGAAATGTTACGTACATTAACGCCTTATTTAGCATAGCTTTACAGAATAAAACCATTATTGTAACTGAACTGAATTCATGATTGGATTGAAAGTATTATTTCCAATTTTGACTAGAAAACTGAGTTTATGATAATAATTCATCATGCTTGTGAATCACCCAATATCACTATTTATATACATCTGACATGTCCGATGGTCATGAAAATACCCCGAGAATAAGAAGAGAATGTTGGGAGATACCATCTTGATTGAAATCTTCCGCTTAGAAATCACCAAATCAAAGTTTCGACAAGTTCGCAAACTTGTACTTTCTTCTTTAGACATCTTACTTCAGACGATGGAGAGGTTATGAACATGACTTTTGTATTATGGTTTGAGTACGACATAACCACGATGATATTTATCAACGTTACGTCGAATCTTCGAAATGAGTTTAGGTAATAAATTAGTTATTGATATCCATACTTCCAAAATACTTTTATATAAACAATATACCCAGATACACTTGACTGATTTAGCCTGGAACACACTTTAGTTACCATCATATCAATAACTCCTATGTCTTGCAGAAATTTTTAATTCATGCATTCATAACGTACACGCAACAATAAGGTAAACCAATTTAGGTACACTCAACCATGTAGTGTCATATAAGATTTTCAATTCAACATGTTTTCTCACAACGGTAATGCACAAAAGCCTGTTTGAAACCTTCGAAGAGATAATATACGAATAGGCATAATCTGCTCAAGTTTGTAATGCCATGATATTGATAAATATTTTATGAAGCATAAAGAATCTCTCGATGAAGTGTTTAACTCATGTTTTTAATCATGGTCAGTTATGGCAGTTGGTGAATAAGACCGTTCGCAGGTAGTTCTAGGAAAGAGATTACCAAAGGTTCATAACCGGAATGTCACCACAGAAAGGTGTCACTAACGAAAAACCTGTCTCTTCTAATCTTCCAATTCAAATCAAGTGCGAAATCGTCGCTAATCGGTAACAAAAATGCACCGTCATTCTTGATATTAAACGCATCTTCCTCATCAATGTGCCATCATTTTTTAGAGAAGCGCAAAAGGGGAAGCACGGGTTATGAGGATGTACTTGATGGATGATGTGAGGGGATATGCAGAGGAAGGGGTAGGCTTGAAGGTCGATCGTCTGACTATATACGTACCTTGTCTCATGTTGTGCTACGGAAAGTACGTTTGACAAGAATAGATTGGAAAGATTACCATGTTGGAAATGCTAAGATTTTGCCATCCTATAATAAGAGAATGTGGAAGTTCATGTTCATCCTTCCTTCAAAATGGTGATGATGAAACGTGAAGATTAGATCATCCCAAAATCCTCATTGAACTCACCATCCATTGGTCTAGCAAGAAAACAATACCGGTTAATAAATTTGAAGTGATTAAAATGTACTCTACTAAATAACCACATTTGATTGAATGAATGACCCTGAGAATCATAAAAGAAAATAATTAATGTTCAAACACTTATTGATAACGATCGTGATGACGTTTATTAATTAAATCGGACCATAACCGTATGAAAATTATGCAGTTTGTATTACCCGTGTAGCAAATAATTAATTTAAGGGCCAGATGTGAGAATTGTTTTGACAGTAGGACAAGATGGACATTAATTAGGAAAGGAAGTTCGGATTTACGTTCTAATTACAACATTATCACAACTATTTTGTGTGGAATCAATCGTACAACCAAGGGGACAGCTTCATTTCCACACCATGAAATGCCCACTTGCACTCTCAAAGGTGCACCTTTGGATCATTTATAGTACATCTAAAGGTAAATGCCAATTCGTCTACTGCCAAATCGTCCATCAACATTTCGTCTAACAACAATTTTGTCCAATCGTCACTTCGACTAATCACCATTTCGTCTCATAAGCATTTGGTCTAATATCCATTGTCATTTTCATTCATTTTGCACTATTAACACTTCGTCCAATTAGACCAAATGGTATATGGACTAAATGGCTATATGACCAACTGGTTATTAGACGAAATGATGAGTGGACGAGTTGGCGATTAGACCATGTGGATAGTGGACGAACTGACGGTAGTCCAAATGATAGTAGACGAGTTAGCAATTGGACGAATTGGCATTAAACGAATTGGAAATAAACCAAGAGTTGTACAATCTATGGAATGTGCAAATTTGTTTCCATATCTATCATCATCTACATGTACAGTGCCCCAACGCTATCCTGCTCATTACCAAATTAATTATATCCAATTACAATTAAAGTCTTGATAGTTTTACATCTTATATAGAATCCCAGAGGCCATGCCAAGACTTTGAACAAAACAGAATCAAATTTTCCTTACTTCTGTATAATATTATTTTGATTTCAAACGTGCTTTTAAAAGAGCGAATGTTTTGTATTTAGGCCAGATTGAACGGGTGATGATCAATTCCGTTTTCATCGCTGTGGTCATCTTTTGATGATGTACAGGAAGAATATGTTCTTCCCCTCCTCCTCCTGTTTTGATATATTTTGAAGAGATCTTGGCATGTATTATGGCACTGACATTCAAGTTAGATCATGGAGGTACCTCCATGGTTAGATTTTAGGAAGTCTCAACATAGTTGGTTGGCTGCTCTTCAAGTATTATCGATTCTTTCTACGGTAGAATGTCTTCGCCCATAAAAATTTTAAACCACCCCTCCCCCTCCATAAATAATATCAAAATATCAAGCATCCGCTGGAAATATGCTTAATCATGATACTAATCCAGAAAACAAAAGTAGATCACGAACAAAATATAAAGAGACACCATGCTTGCAAGTCATTAATTTTTCTAAAGAGGATAAACATGATAAAGGGATATATATTTCAAATAAACAAGAAAACAACGAAATACGAGTGAGATTCGGTAAAAGGTAATAATTACCACCAACGAAAACTTAAGTATCATTGATTATTGGTAGGTGTCGTAACTTGTAAGAAAGGTCGCTCGTCATTCATGTCATTACAGTTTGAAATGAATGACGGAATGGTGCTATAAATGAGTGTATGCTGAAAAATACATTCTTCTTATAGTATCATGAAAAGGTCATCTGCTACAGTCGTAGGAAACGAACGTTGTTTGTCCTAACTGACAAACATATCAGTCTGACCACTCCTTGATTTTATCTAATACAGGGGTAACTGACCAGACGACATATCCAACAAGACATTCAAGGTATTTTCGTGTCCTATGGGCACAACTTATTGGGTGTGAGTGGGTGGGTGGAGCCCGTGGGGTGCATTAAGTGGGTGTGCGCGTGCGAGACACCACATTATGTCGTTAAGACTGCACTAAAGAGCAAACATCCATGTGAAGTTATTCACAAGTGACAAAACTAAATTGCCTGTTGGAATGGAACGACCCATTCAGCAGTCACAGACACCCACTTACCGACCCACGCACCATCATCACCCACACACACTTACCATTCATCATACCCGGACACCCACGTGATATAATACCGCACGACCACCTACGCTCAACCACCTTGCTTAAAATTATTCTTTAGGCCCTAATACACATTTTTATAGTCACTTATCTTCGATAACATATGAATGATGGCCTCAGTAATTCAGTCAGCCTCGTCGAGACCTAGAATGTCTCAAAGAATAAAGCGAACCCTTCATCCAGCTGATGTCCATATCAAGAAAGGTCATGTCACAATGCCGAAATAAAGTACTTATATTGGAGGACTTGATTGAATGATCGTACCGGATCTTATTTGTCTTTAATGAAAATAATGAACAATGATAAACATAAAGCGAAAATATAGTTGCCATAATAGTATTTGGTTAGTGTTTGTAGCTTGTTTGAGTTATCAGTATTGAATCATCCTTAAAATCACAGATTTAAGTATCATTAGGGACTTTAAAGAGAGCTTTTAACCCACTTTCGAGTATATCTTTGGTAAGTACTTTGTTGTGTTCTTATTGAATAGAATATTCTAATGATGGTTGTAATGATCACTTTCAAATATTTTTGGTATCTATGTCTATTAGATCATTCTGACGAGATTCAATTAATTTATCTCAATTTTGTTAAGTCAGAGAAATTTTGAGAAACCAAGCAGTTTTCTATAAAAATCCGAAAGACGGATGAGATAAAGTGCTATTAAAAGACAGTTTTTATTGAGAGATAGGATTATAAAGATGTTTCGGAAACGAAAAGGAGTGATAATCACGATCTTGGCTGACCAAAAGGTAGACGATGAAGACGGCGATGGTGATGAGGAGGGGGCGATGACAGATACCCAATTGACCCCCCTGAGGGGTGTGTAAGTGAAGAAGTGCCATCGAGTAATGGTACATGGCTTCTTGAAGCTGTACGACGTCTCTGCCAAGTCAAACAACAACGATCATTGCACCATCTAATTTCTTCGAAGGGCTGTATGATGCAGTGTCATTGGCATTTCTAGTTACCCACTATCATCAGACTTAATTTGAGAATAATTTCTCGTAATACCAAATAATTTGCAATATAAATAAGCTCGTAAGTCTTTATGAAATCAATTATCCATGCAGGGGAAGTCGTTCACATATACCATATACTCCTTCTTTTTGATGCATCACTAGATGTCAAGTGACTTTATTGTATTTTATTCTAAGTGAATCATCTTGCAAATCAAAGTGACATAAAGTCACGTTTCATGACTATAGATTACAAAGAAGCATCCATTATCTGATTGTCCAATTTGAATTGACGTTCTTGCAGTGACAATCGAACTGTGTTCTAGCAGAGCAATATCGACATCGAAAAGGTAGAGGACGAGGTGCATTGATTTTATACTGTGATTATGGAAAGTAATACCTATGAAAAAAAGCCCTCGATGGTCATGATCAGACCGATAAACGTCTTTAATATAGTATTTTCCTCACCCAACCTAAGGAATAGAATCACAACAATGATGGTGGTGTTTAGAGGGAAATTTTGGGGAAGTCAGCTCCTCCGATACTTATCAATCCACCAATCCTTATCTTGATATGGTATATTTAGTTCATGCGAAATGAGGTTACCTTTTCAGTTAAGTTCAGCAATGTCAAGGTCGTATGTGCAAATATGATCATTGAAGCAATTGGCACTTTATTTCATTTCGATAAATCTTATTCCTCTTCTTTCTGTCGTGCGAAACGTTGAAACCATTTTCTATGCGGAACACAAAGTGTGCAGGATCAGTGCCTGCACCACTGTCAAAAGTGTTATGGGTGTCCTAGTATATCAGTCACGATGTTATTCAATAGAGACAGATAAGCGAAAATGTAATAAGTTAGCAAGAAAATATGGGACCAAACTGATTTTCATACTATGAGAATGATATCATGAACAATCGTGTCATTGGGTCCATGATTTTATGAAGTATTTTTCAGTGATGCTCATGGATCCAAACGTTCCGACAGGCCAATATAGATTCAAATCATGAGCATAGCTGATACTTCAACATGTTCAACAGTAAGACAGAAAAGTTACATCGTGAGCGCATTGAATTATATCCATCCTAAAATAATCGTGGAAGTATAAAATCTGTTTGTACCTCCGTGATGTTCCACATTAATTTATAGCTTTTGAAATGAGAAATTTTATGGACTTACATCCTAGCTTTACGTAGATTGTTGATAAAGTGGACACCAGCCCCCTGATCCAACCCCACCCTTCGGAAAATTTTTAATATTTCCAACGAGTGTATTCATTGGAGCGACTGGCTTGAATATGTGCCTCTGTTCATCTATCTGTAACATTTGAATTATATTTGAACCGTCGAATCTCATGGTTTAAATGATCAATATGTTTGTACTAATTTAAACTCGTGCTGATGAGGTTTTGATTATGACACATCTACGATCTAGTGGATTTCCTCGTAGCGGAAATCACTTCCGGTTGACAGTTATAAAAGATGTCAGAGAGATCTGAAATAGACGGTATTAATTATTGATTCTCAGAAGAATGGTTACAAGTATGGAACAAATTCACCGATTTCGAGCGATTCTGTTGTTATTATTGCCTTTCTGATGACAAATGGAGAACATCTGGGCACGATGAACAGCATATTGGACTGGGTTGTGCCCTCTTCATGGGAAAGTTGGTTGCTAATGTCGGACTGTTAACACCTTGTTGGTAGCACCCTATTTGCGTGATGACGATCTCATCAATGTTAGGTGAATGCCCTAAAACATGATGGTCTTGAAGAAGGTAACCCTTCATCTTACTAAGAATGCTCAAAGGAGTCATTCACATTATTATTCATTCATGTCTCGTGTGAAATCTTTCAACCCATTAGCCAACAAGTTCATGAAGGTAGCGCAAGAAAGTAGACAAGACTCCTGTCATCTCACATGTCTAAGACAACATTCCTGTAGGGTTTACGAACTTGTTGTAGTTTTGTACTTTTAATGATTTAGGGTTCCATGTAAGCACGACATAAAAGGCTTGGTCAATTAGAAAGTATATTTTGTAATATTTTAATATCTAAGACGTTTCAGAATTAGGAGATCAAACTCCCTGTATAATGGTACAGGGATCATAGTAAAAATATCAATCTCACTGAACTACTCCTAAAAATGACATCAAACTATAAAGAGGGTGGTCTCCCGGGGTTCATGAGATAGAACGCTATGAAGTTTACCTTTGTGTCATCCCACAGGTTCTACATCCATGACGCCGAAAACGCCCCCTCCCTCAGGGTTATGACTTACCACCCTTGCTCTTCAAATAATCAGGTCTGTTAACAACCGTCATAGTGGTTGTGTGCATGAGTAACAAGGCTTCAATGAAAACAAAAATGTACAGGATTATTCTCGTTTGGGACCAAGAACACTGGTTTTAATTAAATCATTAACTTAAAAAACCGCTCTAAAAATTATATTCAAGAGCATGTCAAAGCTTGTATCAAATTTTGATAAAGCACATAATGAATATTCACTGTCAGTCGAATAGTGTATCATAAAACTATTGCGTTATGCGTAAAATATGCGATATGATAGATCTTACATATGATTAAATTTTACAATTAGATTGTTTAAATTAAACAAATTGAGCCCATCAATAAACACATAAAAGCGATCCTATATATTTGTTTCTGGTACCACTGTTCAGTCATGGAATAGGCTGACAATCTCAGAATACAATAGTTCGCATTATTGGACTTAAAGAGAACGGATTGTGAGATGCTTCAGAACTTGTGAATATTATAAATTTTATCCATAAATAGTGAAAACGCTTAAAAATAATTCGACAAAATGACCAATAATTGTTGAATGTGTGACCGACCACAATGCCATACTTTAGTACACTGTAACAAATAGTTTGCTTAATTTTGACTAAATTGTTCGAATGTATAAAACTCTAATTATGAATTAAATTCGAAATGTGTTTGTCATTGTACATGGAACGGATAATTTTTCTGACATGATCGGTTTCACAAAGAAACTTGTGATGGGTTACTATGATTTCCGGATCCTTAATGATTGATGGTCGCGATGTTCCAGTGGGACTTGATTCAAGAGGCTAACATGATATGAAAAGTTTATCTTTCCTTTATTTGATTATCATCTCAAACAACAGCAAGACGATCTGTTTCTACATCTTTCAAGAACGGGTCGAAGTCTAGTTCACCTCCATGACAACGGATGTCCTCTTTATCTAATGATCTTTATTACTTCCGGAAGGTCATTCTCAATTGAAAGATTGGATCGTGCTTGCCAGTATCGATAAATGTCGATGTGTCTGATCCAAGTGTCTCCTCTTGTATCTCGAAGATCCCCTGGACCCGTTGCAGCAAGGGTAGCAATCAAACACAACATTAGAAGTCAAACACAACTTGATTATCAACCAATCAAAAGCTCGTATTCGGAGCTTGCTTTGTATTTCAGATACGTTTGAATGTGACTTTCTAGAACGAGTCCCATAGGAAAAGGCAGAGGGGAACATGGATTAATCATTTTGTACATCCATGGATTAACTACGGAACACTGGCGGAAGGGACAGAGTGCGTCTTCTACATATTCTAGGAGTGGGACTGGCCGAGATCTATAAATATCACCTGTCTGAGCTACGTGATTAGGAGAGGAGAGGCTACCAAGGGATCGTCTTGATGTGACATCGACATTTCCTGGTAGGATGTGACGAGGTATACACCCTCGCTCACTCCCATTTCGTTCCTGTGACGTATAAAGGGATTTGAGGAGACGCTGTTCGTCATGTCCAAACGCAGAGAAACTTTTGGATCTCTGGAATCCATCGTTGATGTCAGATGTCATTCCTTACTGTTAAAATACATCACCACCATCATCCATCTTCAACAACAACATCCCCTGCACCATCGTAAGCATAATCACTGTCATCGTCATTAGCATCATAATCTGATATAACCGTTAATCATCATCAGCAACAGCAGCAAAATCAGCGTCATCATCATAAATATTACCATTTACGAGTCCTTCCCTAATGAAGGAACAGCAGCATCATTTTGCTTGTTCGTGCTCAGAATTACAAAATCCCTAGATATTGGACCCTGTTTTCGTTCCGCTAATTGCTGACTCCACTCCCAAACATTTTCGACCTCACCCTAACCGTTCTCAGTTCATCCTCCATCATTTCCTCTTACTCTCCACCCCATCACCACCTTCTTCTCGGAAGAACCTGTTTACTTTAAGGTAACGGAACGAATTAATCGTATGAGATGAGGGGGAAATTGGTCCGTTAGCAGGTCACTAAACGCTTAATTATCCCTTAAGTGTGCCGAGCAATATGTCAACCCGTGTAATGAGTGAAGTAGTAAAACAGGCCTAGTATCACGTGACATTGGATTCGTCCAAACTGCCATCTTTTATGATGAAGCTTGTCATAATCAGGCCCACTTCCAAGTTTGTCTTTCATGAGGTGGGAGTGTCGACCATCGTGGGTAAACAACATGCACAATTTCAAACATCAATGAGACCGTGAATGAGAGGTGATATCGACAGCCATATCATTGGAATGACGACGGATTACCATCAAGGAGAGGTCATACTTTTATTTTTATTGATGTTAACAAACAAAGTCATAAAATATGATCCTATCATTCTATTCATTATTATGTAAGCAATTAAAAGGGTAAAGGAATATTTGAATATACCGAACGGTCATCTTATTTGAAATGCAGTTTATCCCTTTTCACGATTTCCCCTTCAAAAATACGTAAAAATTATGAAAGGAGAATTTACCACGTCAAGGGTTACAATCATTTTTTTAGTCGGTTGTTTTCAGAGTTTGTTTACTTTACACGTATACATGTACATATATATATTTCATTTTGACAAATTTCTTTACACGTCCCTCGATTTTAAATGAGTACTTTAAAGCACCCAAGAGGATATTTGTATATATGTATCATATTCATTAAACTTTTACGAGTTTTCCTTTAAAAAGGGGGTATTCGCAGTACAAATTTTGAACTCCTAAAGGGCTTTAGTTATATTATTCATGGACGTTTTTCAGAGTTTCTTTACTTCGCACGAATACAAGTCATGTACGATTTTATCAACATGTCGATCGTCTCTGTATTATGTGATCGTAATGGTGTACCTTCTTTTAATGAGAAAAAAAATACTAAAAATGTACCTAAATTCTAATAAAAACTTAATTGCACGTACAGAAAATATTCCTAGATACTGAAAGGAAGCAAAATGGTTGATATGATGTAAAAATACATTTGTTTTAATTTGGACAGCCTAACGCACATTCTTTCGATGCTGATGTTGATATTACCATTTTTGTCAATACTACATTTCAAAAGCAATTAAATGTAGTACTTTATAGATATAATGTATGTTGTGTCAGGAATCGTTACATTGGAAGTGGAAAGATATTCTTCCAACGAACGTCTTTCGATGTTGCCTTTAAACCCTATTTCAAGACGGATGTGGTGGTGTGCAGATGTAGAAATTATCTATTTGGCATTGACGACAATGTCTGAAATGTCACGGGTAATTATCCAACAGTTAAAATGGTCATAAAGAAACGGCAACTGTCGCGCTCACACGCAGACTATCGAGCTAAATATACCCTCACAAGCAGGTGATCGTACCGAGTTGGGGTGTTTCTTCGGACTACATGTCACCACAAGAAATTAAGTAGACGGGACCATTAGAAAACAAGGCGTTATTTATCATTATCTTTCGCTCTGTCCAGCTTCTTGTTTGATTGCTTCATCTGTCGCTACGGTGACTGAACTATGGTGTCCTCGGCTTAATTGATGTACTCAAGTTCAAATAGCCATTGTACTTGTGTAGCCTTCATTCAATGCTCACATTTGCGAATAAAATCTTGAAAGTAAAATGCTAATGTAAATGACAACCTAATACAGGTGCTGCAATTCAATTTCGAAGATGCTGGCTGAGCCGAGAGTGGTTGACCGACCACGCAATAAAGACAGTCAGTTGGTTATTTTTTTCCCTTTTTTAAGACGTTTATTGAAACCAAGTGGGGATGAAGACCCCCCCCCCCCCATCCAGTTCAGCGGCCCTGTAATAGTCCCACTTTTAGTTGGTATCATACATTCATTCACAGATTCAGTTGATGCATTACCATTTTCATGATTTTTAAACCGTTTTTTTTTGTGGAGTACATAGACCTACACATAAAAAGATATTTACATCTATAACATTCCTTGCGTAAATATAGGCCTACAAAATTGACAAATTACAGGGAAAACCCAATCACTGCTACGACAGCGGTATAACTCAACAAACATAGTAATTGTTATATGAAGTGCATTAACTCAACACAGTCATTGGTCAAACTTAGTACATTGTACGCTGTTATTGTTATGTTTTATCAGAATATTCCTTACTGCAGGTCGCCGGAAAAAAAGCGAACTCCATCAAGTCCCACTTCTAAATTCATTGAGACGCGACCACAGTCTGTGCTCTTTGTTTTGTTCGGTTTGACTTGATTTGCTAAGGGCGGTGGCAATATACAAATATCATCTTATTAACGATTCGATTGCTTTGCCCTCTCGCTGGCATGTAAAGAAAACATGTTACGTATGTTTCTCCCCCCAACACTCTTATAAAAGTTGATCAAAAATGCCCAACTTTAACCAACCCTGGGAAGCATACTGTCCACACAACTATTGGTTGAAATCTGTCCAAGTTGGGCGTTAAAAACTAATAATTGGGTAATAAATTTGCTCAATTGGAAAATAATTGCCCAGAATATATATATTTTTTACCAACATACATTACCCAACACATTGGACGGTAAGTTGCCCAACATTTTAAGCGTGAAGGCAAAAGTTCTTGTACGAGGTCATACTAGACCCTAATCCAAATACACGTCCTCTATGTGATTCTATTTTGAACATCATAACATGATATTGTCAGAAACGATTCGATGACGTCACCCATCCAAGACAATCATCATGATCATATTCACCTGTCGATGAACAATGCTATGCCAGTGATTGCTCATATTTGATTTATAACACACTGGATGTATCAGCAGAACAAACAAAAACATGACAAAAGACCCTGGATGTCTGGGAAGTTATTATTGGCACTAAAACATTATATCGGTTAGCTCGAATCCCAGGAAGGTTTTTTTTTCTTTCTTTTTATATGAAAATATTTTCCTGTGAACAAATTTGGCAGGAAATGTGGTAAGTTATTAAACATCACTTGATTTTCTGAGACAAAAATAAAGCCTATATATATTTAGACAGGGACGGATCCAGGATTTTTCGCAAGGGGGGGGCACATTTTCCCGAGGAAAATTTGACACGAAAAAAAAGGAAAAGGGGGCTTTAACCAAAAATAAAGAGTCATTTCGTCCACAAAGAAATGGACAAGCAAAAAAAAGTCTTTACTTTCGAAAGGGTAGGGGCACACTTCTGTCTTAACGATATTTTTACATTACAAATTTTAATTTTGCCTCTCAAAGCCGGCCCTTGCCCCCCCTGGATCCGCCAGTGATTTCGGTATAAAAATACGCATCCTGTATGTATTTTGACGTCACTTAATTTAGTCGTTCGTCTTAATTTATGAGGAATTGACTGATTTTGTTCATTTTCTAGTTTTCATTGTAATCTAGCTACCGTTGTGTGTTCATATCCAATCGTGATACTACATCGATCTCTTAGCTGTGCGTCAATGTACACCTTGCTTCTCTCCACTCAAGATGTTAAATGTTCCAAAAGCCAATGCAGTATGCCTCGCAATTTACGCGAAGAAGCTTCTCCAGGAATGCTCCCCAGTGAGTGGAGAATGTGCATATACATTGCGCGCTAGCAACCAGAATCCATTGACGGGGGAACAAGATCCGTAAAGCATTGACGTCCTTCTGATTTATTAAAATCAATATAAAATCAAAATATTGTTGTATCGTCATCAAGTTTCATCTATGGTAACAATCTTGGATGATGTGTAGCCTATGCGAATAAATTTTGCTAAGGAACAACAAATCTTGCATTAAACATCCGTTTGGATTTTTTTACTGCCATAATAATGCATATATTTTCAATGTCCTTTTTTTCAACTTCTTCACCTGCAGAAAATTATGTAATTGACACATTATTGAGAACAAATTGACTTGATTTGTAATGGGTCATACATGGAATTGTGGTGGTGTTGTACCTTTAAGCACAAGCTCGATGGCATCTTGTTCAATGGTGCATTGGGTGAGTCTGAAGGATCAAATGAGGATCTACTTGTCTCTTGTAATGAGAGATCCATATATCCGGATAGAGATCTGTCATCGCAGGATCATCCCTCTTTGCACATCCTTGCTCTCCGAGTGCATGCAGGGGTGTTGCAACGCACCCCTTTGATTCTCTTATGGGCACGTTACGAGGATCAGTTTTTATTCTGTGTATGTTTCTGTGACTATATGATGTTAACATGCCCTTCGCCGTTTCATATTCCCCTTGCCTAAAAAAAATGCTAAATTGAGCACTAATATACGATCTCCTAGAGAATGGCTCCTATAGTGTGGCTGCACCTCAGGATTCTTATTTTCCGCACTTGGTGTATTGAAGAAAAGAAAATCAGTACTTTGGGGTGGTCAATGTACTACGTCGGTGTGCTGTTTTTAACAACCAACGTATAAAATCAGCACACATAAGTGCAGAGACTTAACGAGGACACTTTGGGACACTAATCTGTATCTAGTAGTTGAGCTGAACAAATGTCGATAAAATGGATTCATGTGTCTGATTAGTCGAGGTACAAGATACATCTTGAATCGTGTGGTTTCGAAACCACCATTGGCCGTTGTTGGTATTGGAATAATGTGAAGAAATTGGCAAGAGTAGCATATGAAAAGTTCATTAATAGCTATGTGCAACACTACCTTTTTTATATTAATGAAAATGATGGAATTCAACCGTGAGTCGAGGCTCCAAATTAGAAGATGATGAAAATATCACGAAACATTTGAAGGAGGTGAAAGATAGCATTCATGTGAATGATTGTATCAAGGGGTAACCTTCGCTCGGTCATTCACACATTACAGGAAACAACAATGAGGAGATAAGATAGAACGAATATACAAAAGATCGCATACATTCGTAATTCCGAAGCTTCGTTATTCCGAAGGTTCGGATATTCCGAAGGTTCGTTATTCCGAAGGTTCGTATTTCCGAAGGTTCGTAAGTCCGAAAACGAAGTGAGGTTCGTAATTCCGAAGGTTCGTTAATCCGAAAACGAAATGAGGTTCGTAATTCCGAAGGTTCGTTAACGTTCGAAAACGTAATGATTAACGAACCTTATTTCGTTTTCGGATTATAGAACCTTCAGAATAACGCCAAAAATGTTCGGATTAACGAACCCTTTTACGTTTTCGGATTAACAAACATCGAGGTATAGGCAATTTACGTGTTTCGGAATTACGAACCTTCGGAATTACGATGTGTAACCCAAAAGATATGGGCAAATTTTGAATCTGCATTCAAACATAAGTTGTTAATGATTATAGTAAAAAAAATAATATGCGTTGATATTTTTTTTAAAATGCTCAGCGGAATTTCCGTTTGCAAGTGCACTTCGGTTTTTAGAACAGTGTAGAAGGTCATATACTTTTAAAAGCAAAATGATATGAACATAGGCCGATTTTAAGTAGGCCTATTGATTCAATCATCGAAATTTTAAACCTTAATTACAAAAAACAAGTTTGTGTGATGAATCATGAATAATATTTCGGCCAGTGAGAAGAGTTTCATTAGAATCCCCTGGTCTGGAGTCATCCACATCACCGAGTATACTTGATTAGCGTTTCATTAAGCGTCTTATCGGTTACTTTAAGCGTCAAATTTGCCCTCAGCCAATCAGATACAAGTATATCACAGGCTTATAACAGTTGTCAATGGAAATCTTCGGCAGATTGCCTCATGAAACGCTCCCCCGGTTGAAGGAGCAGTGGGGGAGCGATTAAAGATGCATCTTTGTGAAATGGCTTGCAACACTGCATGGAATTATTAGTTTGATGTGACGACACGCACGCCTGACCTTTCATGGTTGAATGGGTGATGAAACGGCCTCCCCCAGTTAGGATATCATCACGGCTATTTCATTCGAAGTAAATTTGAGTTTGACCATGGATTTTATTAGTAGGAACAAATTGCTAATGAGGATTCTGCTATGTAGGTTCGATCATACGTCATCCTTTATTCCTTTTACTTTGCCTAGATGCTCTGGAAAACAAAACTTATGCCATGGTCACATTTGTTCTACGGCGGCCGTACGGCGAGTCGAAAACAGCCGTTTTAACATTTTTTGTCCAACTACATATCGGTGGTTTGAATCAAAATTGATAAAACGGCTGTTTTCGACTCGCCGTACGGCCGCCGTAGAACAAATGTGACCATGGTATTAACTACCATGTTTCTTAAGCTCCTCCTATTAGTAGTCGCGTTATTAACATGGAATGCATGAAAGATTAAGTTAGCTTGCGGAGTAGAATAAAGGTTCAAATTTGAATGTCAAGTATATGGCTGCCAAACTGAGGGTTGTACTAATTTGAATTTATCTTTTTGATCTCTATGCTGACGGTGGGCGTTAGTATTTCTGAGTCAGAGTTTCAAATTATTTATCATAAGCGAACTTTATTTTCAGTCATTTCAAGTTCTGTATGGTCTATTTCTTTCATCTGCTTGCTCCTGTCTCCGACTGTCTGACTTCTCTAAGTTTATTTTTTAATTCGTAATTTTTCTTCCGTTCTGAAAAAGAAATTGTTTCGTTTGCCAGTTTGCACTTCCGACTTTCCATCACCCCCCCCCCTTTACATACATGTCTTCGTAGATACCCTGTATATATTTCTTTGACCTTTTTTCTCGATCCTTCCTTCCGCCCCAACCCCCATCCCCTATCACTCGTAAAGTCCAATCTCCTTAGTCGAGACTCGCACGGTTCACCAGGCGTGGATGATGCCTCCCACATCCATCCATCCCTGGCTGAAGGAGCATATCCCTGCATCCATGCTCAAACCCCGCTGATCTCACGCCAGCAAGCAGGGGTATACCGTGAGGATGAGACGGAGGCGGAAACGGCGATGTAAACAAGTGCGACACGCCGTGACGAATGAGTCAATGACAATGCGCAATATGTTCCTTATAGTTTATTTTGATATCCTTACATTTGGATTTTAACGACCTTTCAAATCAATGGTTGACAAAGATGTTACGTGACAGACTGGGGTGATCCAACACGTTCCTTCCGATCAGTGTTTTGAGTATGACTGTGACACACACATATTTCTGTTTAAGTAATTAAAACTAGGATCACTATCTGAGTTTGTAACATTTAGTCAATTATATAAACACTATTGTTTGTTACTTTAATCATAATAATTTCCTCGTTTTCCTCGTAGGCAGACTCAAAAGCGGAACGGGGTCGCTAATAACTTTATGCACTTTGGAATGACTCTATGTTGGAATAAAGTGAAATTGACAACTGAAATTGAAATTGGAATAGACACCACCCGACCCTTTCATGACGGCATTAAATGTAGTCATGGTAGTTGAAAAGATAAAATTGAATGAATCATTTAACAAATGGATTATTGAAAAGATCGACAAATTAATCTTAAGAAATGAGGTTCATGAAATTATGAAAATGAGCAATATGATATAAATTATATTAAATAAGCAAACAATTCTGAATCATGCATATAGTGCCAATGCATGTAGATACCCCTGCTATACATGTATATGCCAAGCGTAAAGTACGATTTAAAATAGAATGTGTTACAGCAAGAGGTCAGAGAAATTTCCTATCTGACCAAGCTCTCGGAATCACGAATGGGATGTACGTGGTGGAAAGACGGCCCGGGATATCCTAGAAATTGACTTTACTAATAAACTTAAAGAACATAGACATGATAGATAATGTGAGGAAGGGATTGGAATAGCATAAGCGGGAAAAGAGAAGAGGAGATTCAGTTTAGGAAAACTTGACATGATATATTCGAGGTTTCCTTATCAAACGGAGGCTGGGCAGAAAAATGAATTTATGGCGTGTTTGATTTATATTTATAATAACATATAAAACATGTTGTCCTTGAATGTTGGTATTCATGCTTTAACAACGTTTTGCATTTCACGGCTTTATCAAACAATTTTTCAGATACAAATTTCGTAAACTTCTTTAGTATTTTGGTGAATATTTTCAAACAATCATTGCAGAGGCTTCACCTAACCTCAATTAGACAAGAAACAACTATCTTTCCACACAGAGCTCCGGTTCGGTACTATATTCCCTTGTGCTGCTGGGGTCATGGTTAATGGAATAGTTTTTTTAAAGAAGGAAATAATGGATGAGCCCAGATAATCCAGACAGGAATTATCTAGATGACCGAATCCTTAAAAACTCGCTGTAAACAAACATAAATATTGCCGATACTCTTATTCACGAGAGCACTAAATGCTAATACAGATTATTTTATAGGTTGTAGGGGTAGCCAGTCTGGTACAACTTATCGGATTTCGATGTAAATCTATTTTACTTGTAGTGATTAAAGCTGTAATGATTGCTTTTTAATAATGGGGATTATATTGGAGTAGCATTCTAACATTCCATTCTTAGGAAAGTTTCGTGACGGTTCTATCTTTATCTTTGATTAATCCTCTGTGAAAATTTTAGTGATTTATAAGATTAAGCGTTTTTATCTGGCACAACATGGTCCTTCTCCCAGATTTAATTATTGTATATTGATCCTGAAATAAATTATTCATTTCGTCCTTTGAGAAATGGTTTATTTTGCTATATAACCCCCCTTCCCCATAAATTGAAGGCAAAAAAATAAGAAAAATATGGGGACCTGACTGTTTTTAACTGCAAATTTTACCCATAAATATTTAATTTTATATTTGAACTTACATCCTCTTTCACACAACACGACGTTTCTGATCATTAATTTTATCCGGCAATGACGTCAACATTTGAAAATGAATTTTCTGTAGATTTAGATTATGTACACAAATTCCACATAGTGATACGAATGCTTCAGGAACTTCACGAGGATTGTAACGAAATAAAAATATAGATGAATGGCTGTAACGTACAAGTACTCAATTAAAAAGAAAATCATTTATCACAGCTAGAAGTAAAAAAATCATGATCTTTAACGTAATTGCCGAATGATCAAAGAAAGTCTAATGGTTTATTTTTCATTTTGTATCAGGAAGACGTTGGTATCTCGAAGCTGGAGATCACAGATTATAATCGCATCATTTGTGATACGTCATATCCTTCTGGGTCGTTTTCTCTCTTGTATTGACCTCAATCTGAGGTCATGAGGCACGCGCCGTGGTCTCGCGTGACGGACAGAATATCCCATCGGAATGTAGCCCTGATAGTCTCACAAATTCAGTCACTTTCGTATCCTTATCGAGAATACCGAAACGTAAATATCCAGTTGCATAATCGAGGGCACCGGAAGACACTTTCGATTGTTTATCATACACTGTTAATGTAAAAAAGAAGTTCTCTTCTTATTTTCTTTGTTTCGTTGTAATGATTGATGCAAGTTGACATAGATATCAGGCAATTGCCCATTAGGATTAGGCTTTATTACCTTACATATTTGATACGGAACAACGAGACAACTTTCGTACTTTGTCAACATCTGAGTCAGTCAGAAAATGGAAGGTTAATGATGATTGGTGGTGATGATGATGATAATGATGAAGATGATGACGATTGGTCTTGCTGTTGCTGATGACGGAGTAAGTCGTAGAAGACGAATCCTATTTCCATGAGTTGGTCTGTTAATCTGTTTGCCTTGATTAATGTTTGCAATCACGACACCACAGTTGTAGCCTATATTGGTGTCTGTATGAATGCATAAATGATATTTATGAAGGCCCTTTGCGGCTCGGAACTGAAGACTACGTGAAGTCCAGTTTCCCTGGCCCGTGTCGTATCGCCCGCAGGGCTTATCCTCTCGGTATGTTACCATGCCAATGATCGTCTGCGATCTCTGGATCTTATCGTGTCCCTATACACCAGTGTCCTGATATAGGGTCGTCTCTATTTAGTCAAGGGATTACTTTTTCTCTTGAGCCTTCTCTCTATCTCTCCCGGGAGAGTAGTATTATCTACTGCGCTTATGTCGGAAGATAATCGATTGGAGGACACGAGATGATGTTTTGAAATTTATTTACGCGACGTTCGGCACCCATTAACAGTTTATCGTTGTATATTTGCCTAAATTAACCATAATATGCTTGCACTAAACGTTCTCGGTATCATATATTACTGTAACAAAAAAGGTTACCTGGATCCCGTAGTACAAAGGTTAGCGATTAATCGTACGCTTGATATTCACGATTGATTGTACATTGTTGTCAATGGAATCAATCGTAGAAAAAATGTTCTACGATCATTGCTAAGCTTTGTGTTACGGGCCCGTGGTCTTACATGTATTTAAGGAGATGATCGAGCAGGGAGATGGAAGGCCACGATCAGACTTGATTTCTAAAACACATTTGCCGGATACAAGGTGTTCTAAATGGTTTCTATTGCATCATTTGGAGAAATAATTTCGGTCAAGATTATGAGGTGACCAGTCCTCCTTACAGTTTCAAAACACTTTCACTTTTTTTGTTTCCGTCTTCGATATAATTTTCACCCCGAGGGTCTTCCTTCTTTTATCCCTCATTCTGACCTAATCCATCAATATCCATTATCAAATCTGATTTTGAATTAAAAATTTGATTGATTTCATATTCGACAGACTGACAAGGTTCAAATCAAGCCATAGTACGGTGAATGGACTTTGAATATTGCGTGTTATTTTGTTACAAGATCAAAGAACAAGTTACAAACCGTGACCAGATCGCCTGACGCATTACCAAGCGATCGTTTCTGTCAACGGTTCTTCTGATAACAGTTTTCACGTTTCGCGGAAACTGACCGACTTTCTATTGTTTTTTCTTGACCAAGATGCTATTGTTTCCTTCAGGTCTTCTGGTTGGGCTGACACCATATTGCTCTATTTGGTGTTGTTTTTCCAACACGGTGTTTGTCATGATGTCTAGAGACCCTTGGTTCCTGTTGTCGGTTTCACTACCGGATGTGACGTCATTACCCATAAAGTTGCGTTGAGCGCATGCGTGTGTTGTTCGAACACACCGGGAACGGGACTTCCCTTTGTCTCTTCGTGTCTCGATGGAAATTGGCGCTGATTAATTTTTCCCAAAAATATTTTGTTATTTGGTACTAAACTCTGTGAATTATATATACGTCATTTTACACCGTTCCCTGCAGTAATATTAATGTATTTTCAGAGAGACAGAGGGGAGGGGGTTAATACTTGTGAGTTGGGAAGTGTAGTCTTCCGTTAGGATATACTCAATGACAGATAATTGTCAGGATTTTGTTTGACAGGGCAACTACTAGAATACTTTTCGTGTTATTCCTCCTCTTAAAATCGACATGTATATGTATCGATAGCTTACTAATTATAGTTTAACTATCCTGAAACTTCTACCATGCGAACAATACGTGTTTTTTCTGCAAGTATGGATGGTGGCACAATTTGTCTGTTCATGTGAGGGAATACAATATTTTTTTATCTTCCCTTATTCCATCTTACACCCATCCATTTATCATTAGCGTTATATAACTGATGTTAATTATTATTATTATTATTATCCACTCACATCGTGCTCACTTGAACCAACAACAGTCCCTATCAAATGTATCTTGGCCATCCAAGTTCTTGTGTACAGCAACAATCATATTGGTTTTTTTTATTGTTTTGGGGGTCATTTATATCTAGAGGACTTCCCATCCATAATGTGCACTTTATCTGGTACGCTCAGCAACTTTGTGTTTGGCTGAGATACTATTGTACTGTAAGTTGAAGATTTGTAAATTACGCAACTGACCAAACTGACGTCACATATTCATATTGCAATGTTGATTGCTCCGCTTTGGGGAAAGAAGAAAATTTGAATTGACGTTTATTAGTCTGCGGTGATATTTTTTTCGGCCTGTCGAGTCAAACTCATCCCGTGGTTATTTTATTCCTAATGCTAAGTTCACACCAACGGCGAATGCAGCGCTTTAAATCAGCGATCAATTCGGCGTCATTTTTTTCAACTTTTAAAAAATCTCACGATCTCATCAGATATGTTATGCTCTGATAAGCTCTGATGCGCTCTGATACGAAGTTCGTTCCCGCTTGTGCGACAAATTATTTCCCGAATAGCTACGGCTTCTCACGCTATGATGCCGATTGATCAGGATTTATTACGCTTTAAATCACGCTTTGATATGCTTTATTACTCTTTGATAAGCTTTGATGCGCTTATCACGCTTTAAATAACGCTCTGATACGATTATCAAGATCTCTTGTGCATTGATAGGGTCTGTCAAGCTCTGTTACGCAATGACGAAATTCGAGATTCTGATTGCATCCCGACTCTGATCCAGAGTATATAAAGATGCAGCAGATACACGACATCATTTCATCTTTGGCAGAAGAACGAGATGTGGAAGTTCAATATATACCAGACTATGAACCATCCTATGATGTAGACATGACCTTTGTCTCCCTGTATATAACTACATGATAGCCCTCTAGGCAGAGGAGAAAGAACAGCAACGACAAGAGGAGATTGAACTACCAGCAGGAGGGAGAAGACCATTCATCAGGTGCTGCTGGACCATGCAGGCCATGGCTCACTGAAGAAAGAAGACAGCAGTATACATGGTATATGGCCAGTACACTATCCTCTTAGACACACAACCGCGGTTAGAGGACCCTTTTGCCTTCACAACGTTCACCAGAGTAACCCCTGAGGTGTTCGATGAGATCCTTGCGAGAGTTGCACCAGTCATCCAGAAGCGACTAAGAGACTAACTGCAGGCACCCTTTGTCCGCTGGCCTGGCAATCACCTTGAGACATCTGGCCACTGGGGACAACTACAGATCACTGGCATATGGTTTCAGATGTGGTATCTCAACCATATCAGAGTTGATTCCAGGAGTGTGCAGGGCCATTGCAGAGGCATATAAAGATGAGGTCTTCAACATACCTACCACCCCTGGAGCATGGAGCACCCTTGCCCAGCAGTTTGAACAGAGATGGAATATCCCCCATGCAATTGGTACATTGGATGGAAAGCACACAGCCATTAAGAAGCCAGCAATCACAGACAGTCTCTACCACAACTATAAGGGCTTCTTCTCTATACCACTGCTGGCATTGGTAGATGCAGAGTACAAGTTCATCTGGATTGAGCTGGGAGGTAAATGACACATGTCTCCATAGGGCTGCCCCCATCATGCCCCCTCCCTGGAGAAAATCAGCTTGATACCCCTACTTCATCCAGGGTGACGATGTTTTTGCCCTGAAGAGCTACATGATGAAGCCATACAGCAGAAGAGGGATGACAGATGAACAGAGGATCTGCAACTACAGGATCTCAAGGGGGAGAAGAGTGGTGGAGAATGCCTTTGGCATCATGACCAACAGGTTCCGGTGCCTGTTGTGAACACTGGAACAGAAGGTAGATAACATCAGAGATTTGGTGGAGACTGCTGTGGTGCTCCACAACCAGCTGAGGAAGAGGGTGGCGCTGGCAGCCAATGCGGTGGACCACGAAGATGAAGAGCACAGCTTCGTACTAGGGGCCAGGGGAGGGGGACCTCACTGGGAAGATGTTCCGCAACCACCTGCAAGGGGGAACCTCGCCACTGTGGATGCCAGACATCAGAGAGATCATCTCAGAGAATACTCTCCAGTGGGTGCTATCGACTGGCAACAAAAAATGGCTGGGGTGGTACTTCCTGATTGAGTCAAGAAAGGAGTGGCTCAGATATCGTCAGAAGCAAATGGTGAAGATAAAGACTTTTGTGTCTGGGAATAAGAACATACTCCCATATGCACATTCGTTTTTTTTAATAAAAGTTTGAAATAATTTTTGTATTGTGTGTACTTGTGAAGATTTTAATATTATTATTGATGTTAATGTTGTTATGTATTTCATCTGCTTGTAAAAATATAAATACAGACTTTATTGATTTCTTACCCATTAAATATAAAAAAAATACTACTATTGTACATCAGGAGTGAAAATTTAAAGGAATCAAGTTGCAGAATTCGAAATTTAGACATGTGTGATTAAAGACTTTTAAAATACGCATTTTGTGTTAAATTGATTATTACAAATTATTTCAAATTGATTTTCTTACTAATTAAAAAATTAGATAGAAAATCAATTTTATAAAAGAGAACATAAAACAAAGGAAATAAAATATTAAACATTATTCAATTAAAAAATGAAATATAATAAAAAAAATAAATAGAAAAAAAATTTGTGGAAAACTTCAAGTTTTAAAGAGTTTTTCTATTTATTTTTTTATTCTATTGCCTTTTCTATTTTATCATGTTTTATACAGGGTGTCCCATTAAAAAATGCCCGATACACTTCTGGTCGTTTTTTTTCATTATTTTTTGTTTCATTGAAAAGACCAACTCTTCATTTAGTAATTGATCCAAAAATAACCAAATCACATTCAGTGGTTTTTGTGTTATAAGTACTTCTTGCAAAGGTCTGTAACCGGTAAAAATCAGGCTGAACGAATCCTTAACTGTAGGGCCTATGGGCAAAGTATCAAAAGTGGGGTCACCGCTTTGAACCAAGCTCTCTTAAACTCTGTTAAGCTTTCCTACGACTTTGATAAGCTTTGTGACGGCTTGATAAGCTTTAATACGCTCTCCCCGCTTTTCTCAATCCGTGACAGATCGCCTCAAATTTTTAAACAGTTTAAAAAAAATTGGCGCTCTTGCCGAATGTCCCAAATTGCTCAAAGCTTTCTCATGCTCTATTACGGTCTTTACGCTTTAATTAAGCTTTGTTACGCTTTGCCACCGCTTTGCACGCCGCTTTAAAGCGCCATCAAAGCGGCGTTGGTGTGAACCTAGCATTAGCATCGTTAGTGCATCGTTTATTTAATCATGCTACATAGCAACCTCAGAAAAACCTTTGTGCTTCTGGGAGTCATAAGGAAAGAAAAGATGTTTTAAAAAATACAAGTACTGTGTATGTTGTAGAATGATAAGCCTCGTCATCTCAAGATCTCCCATCCATTAATCATGATAATGATTTATACTGGAAACATTATCCTAGGAGGCTTTATTCATTATAATAAAGGAAACCATATCATGTTTTATCGTCTAGGGCGGGGACTGAAGCAAGATACCAGTACTTATGGGAAATTTTCTACCTAAAATAGCTGTTTTTATCATGTTCATAAAGTCACTGACGGTACACTTATAATGTTTCTTTTATAAAAAGCAAATGTAACGATCCTGGAGGCAGAGGGATTCACCTTTTTTTTATAATTTCAAAAGGTCTCCAAGAGTTCATGGATTTATTTTCTTTTTCATCAACATAATGATATAGATTTTGTATTTGCGAATCGAATTAGGAGTAGCAAAAAGGATGCTTCGACGAAATTTGTTCTTTGAAAATACGATTTTCGTTTGTCAGTTCGTTAAAAGAAGGAAAAGATTAAAGTATCCCCAGTCATCAGATCATACTTCCCTATACCAACCACTGCATTGTGTGTGCTCACTGTAATTTTGTTTCTCTCCCTTCGATTTTATAGGATAATTTTATGTTTTCTTACTTTTGGCGGAGGGAGGAATCCCAAACTATTGTTTGTATATTTATTAATGTTGCTCTGCTTTCATATTACAAAAAAAATCCTTAACAATACAAGAGTAGGTCTCGTATCGTCCTTAAACTCTTCGACTTTGAAGATAGCACATTCCTTCTTGATACATATCGTTTCCCATTTGATTTTTCACAATATGGCATTTTTTTCTTAAAGATAATGGTGAAACATCAAATAATATTCTCTTCCTTGTACCCACTGCAAAGTGAATGCGCTCTGCGCGTATATCATGTTTGAGGGCCCCTCCCCCAATTCGGCACCACTGCAGAGAAATGATTGGCATCTACATGTGTATGTGTGAGTGAAGACTTCCTGGTGCAATTATGTGTTCCTTCTACTTATTCCGTACTTTTCTCATAATGCAAATAGCAAAAACCATGAAAACCCTGTTTTCAAGCAGCTAAATATTACGAGGATGCATTGTAAAACTTATCCGTTTTGGCAGAAAGAGGGCGGCGTGACGATAAAGAACAGCTGTACATGAAGGTCATAGGTCACATTCAACCCTCAAGTTCAGAGGAAGGGGTTTATTATCATATATGTGTCAGGCTATGGGGGTAAGGTCAATTGAGAAGCCTAAATGTGATAAATGAAAGTAGAGATACATCTAGACATTAATAGGCAAACAGGACAACCTTTGTTTTTCATGGTTCAGCAAAGAACAATTATTGATAACAAAATTGACTGAATTATTCACCTTTATAAAGTTTGTATTGTACTGGTACGTGTCTATGACTTTGCTCGAATTATTTTTATTTTACGTGACTTACATCGATGCATAGAATTTTAGATAAGTCAAAAATTCACTTCCTCCAAAACGACCGCCCGTAAGAAATAAATTCCAGTTGTGGTAACAATCGCGACATGAATTAGAACAGAACCCACAAAAAGACCACCAGAGTGATTTTATACATGAAAATAAAGATTGTGAAGTAATCGAAGTAATTATGGCATAATTATAATGATTTATTGCTCAGTAAGTAGTAAAATAAGCACCATCGGGCAGTTTTTATTAAGACATTATTCATGTGTTTAAAAAGTTTTCCTTAAAAGAATCTAGATCTCTGTTCACCGGATAGCAGTTTGTGACTACTCTATTTATAGACTCTAATCCTACTAAAAATGTTTCTAAACAACGAAAATGAAAGAATTCACAGTGTGTGATGTGTGTGTTCGTAAGTAACTCATCTGGAGCCTCAAATTACTTGATGGCGATTTCATGGGAGTTGTGGTCACTTTTCGATTATCTCCCTATTGTTAGCAATGTAACTTGTGGGAAATAGTACAATGACCGACCATAATAATGTCCCCATCAGTTTACTTTTGTAGTAGTTGTCTTCGAACATGACGAATTCTTCATCGACGCCCTGTATAAATTTCCACACTCCCATGGAATTACTTTAAGCGTTAAGGGAAGGTATGTAGACCTACATGCCAACAGTACAATACAAGGGATGATTTCGAAGCTATAATTTGTTTCTCGGAACATAATCAATGTGTAACGACCGCTGATGGTGTTTTGCAGATATTAAAGATCCTTTCTACCAACTTAAGTACAGAACCTTTATCATTATAGCTACTTTACCCGGTGACTTATACAATAACAGTCTGTCACATTACGTGCATACAATGAACTGTCATGACTGTGGGTGAACGAGGGGAAGTTTGTATCACAAAGCCGAGGCACCAGAGAAACCTACAAATTACATCATTCTTATGGAATGTAAATTATTTCGATAATCCCCTGTAAAGTATTCAAATCACTATCCTTGCGTTCAGACACACCCACTTCAAAATAATTTAAAAACGTATGAAAAGAGGTTTATGTAACAACGCTGACTTTAAGAAACGTCGTCGGGTCAGAGCATATAGTTTAGAAATAGAATTCGATAGATATGGTAACGAAACACATTTGCCATGTTTGTGCTGCTGAACGCGGGCCAGCAGTGACCAGCATTTACCGATCAAACATGTGCAGAGGAAAGCTGCACATAATTATATCCATCATTTTTGCCTAATCGGAAGAGATTATGTCTGATGCTGACAGTGTAGGCTGTAAAAGTTTAAGATTTTGCTTTTCGTTGAGTTATATTTTAGACCTTGCCTCGTACTCTGGAGTCGGGTTTAATTCAAACTCTGGTCGAAAGTTGTGGTTGAATTTATTCAGCTCATTTGACTCTCAAATCATTCTTAACCATCTGGGTCTTCACCACTAAAAAAATGCGAAAGAGCAGCGCAGTAAACAAACAAAAAACATACAATTTGAACAAATTTTGACATGTTTGGTTTCCCATAATTTTAGCACATAGACCACAGTCTGGGTTCGCAGACGGACCCTTGAGTCTAAACATGGGGCGAATTGACAAAACATCGATAGTTCCCTAAATATGCAGGCTCTCTCGATAATCAACGTTTGCCATGTATTCATTTCATGAGCTTCATTTGATCTGCATTAGAGATGAATCCCTTTTGAAGTCATTGATTGAGCAAATACACAAATTTATCTGCTCTTCAAAGGTAATTCTTCTCTCTTTGAGTTTGTCAACTTACACTGAATTTTCTTGTTTACAGAGAAGGCAATATGAATAGATCAAAAGAAGACCGCGTCACAACTAAATCTTTATATTCTAGCTTAAGGGATTTCCTTTCATATTTTGTTCTCTTTGTCCTTTCAACCGTTTGGAGCGTAATTAACCAATATTAGTCAGGACGTGTACACTGAGAATTTATGATGAATTAAGTTGGGTTTTTTCCTATCGTTCTTTGATAATATTCAAAATGTAAAAAAGTGCAAACTGAATTTATTTTTATTTTAATTTTGAATTAATGATTTTTTTTAATTTGAATTTTCTTCATACTTGTATTTCCTTAATTTGCTCGTTGTCAAGCCTTCATGCTTGTGTTTTATTCTGTCTGTAGTATTTCTAACTGTTTAACAAGTCCCCATCCATGAGGGGGCCGAGCCGGCCCGGCCCCCCGCCCCCTATTTTTTTGACAACCTGCCAAAAAAAGTGTACTCTTTTTATGTTGATAGAAATCAGAAAAAAAAGAAAGAAAAGTAAGAAAGAGGTATTATACCCATGACGTGTAAATTACAGCCTCGTAACGACTGGCCCGACCCCGTGAGGAAAGAAGAAAAAGGTGAGGGGAAGAATTGGACAATAGACTTTATTTAAAGATTTTCGCTCGCGCTTCGCGCTCGCATTGCCTATGTAATGAATTCCATTCAAGAGGATTAAATGATACTTGAAATATCCAGTTCTGAAATCAATTTGCACACAATATTTTAGCTCGCACATCAAGCTTTCATTATTTTGTTTGATTTACAAAATTTTCAGCTCGCGCTACGCGCTCGCATTGTTTGATTTGTGAGATACCTATTCTTTCCAAAATTTTTCAAATGCTCCTTTATCATGTCAGTACATCAAAAAATTAAGCTCGTGCTTCGCGCTTGCATTTAATTGTTTGAGACACACAGCTTGTTCTTTATCTAAAAAAAAAACGCGCATGGACTGTCCAGTTTTCAGGTCGGAATATCAAAAATTTTGAGCTCGCGCTTCGCACTCTCATTATTAAATTGGTGATACTTGTATCCTCTTCATTAATCACTAAAAACAGTGATTTTCACGTTACTATAATAAAATTTCGGTTCGTGCTTCGCGCTCACATTGTTTAGTTGGATACTTATCTTTGTTCATGATTATAAGAACTGCTCAGAATCTTCACTTCTAAGGATATAAATTATCAAAGAATTTTAGCTTGCGCTTCGCGCTCGCATTATATATTAAGACCACATGAGATACCTTATCTTGTTTATAACCATAAAAACTAAATCAGATTATAGCGGCCAATCGAGAAAAATGTTGATGAAAATATTTTTCGCCCCCCCCCCCCTCCCTCCATTGGCGAAAGCTGGATCCGCCCCTGTCAACGGAAGCTAGTTCGGGACTCTAGTCTTACTGGTGTATGAATAAATAAAATATAAATCATTAGATCAAACATGGATCAATCGATCCCTCTCATTCTGAATATGCCGCAAGTTTAAGTTAATAGGTGGACTTTCATACAATGAAGCCAACTCCCCTCAAATTCAAATAGTATTATGTGAAGATTTTATCCACCAATTCCAACAAAACAAATCGATTTTGAATGCCCAAAACATTACGACACCTTGATTACAGTGGAAATAACACGGAAAAGGATGCCAAATCAGTTATATGGAGTCTGCATTGATAATTATGCATTTGAGTATAATATGGATTGAGCCTTCCATAATGCCCGCGCCATGAAGAGCAAGTGTGCCGAAATGAAAGACATTATTAAAGTAATGAAACCATATCGACTATTTACATCGGAAGTTTGCAATGGAGGAATGGATATAGGACAGCGATGGAACTACAGGTCATGGTGACTGCCAAGGTCTCGATTAAAGAAGCTTTCATCAGGCTTACAAGCTATCAAACATACCCAATTTGGACTTTAAGATGGTAGGATAAAACCGGTTCTCACGCATTGTCGTAACTTGGAGGATGGTTTTGAACTAGACCTTGGACAAGATGATCCCCATGGGATTCCTCTCATTCAGAAGAAGTAAATAAAAGTTTACGCTTATTCTTAAGTCATCACTAGTCGAATAAATGGGTTTTGTGTACAAAAATCGTATATCCGCAAATGCAGATAACGCCAAAATTTATATCTGACTTTTTATCCCGCGTTGAGGTGATATATATAAATTATGCACTCTAAAGGCATTATCATTTTAAGTGTGAATGAATATTCATTTGCAATTTATGGAAAACTTAAAAATATGATTAAATAATATAAAATGTCATAAACACAGTCGTAAAAGATGCCTTGCACCATATTGAGCATGAGAAAACTTACATAAAACTTTTTTTGGGGAGGCTGGGTCAGCTGATTTAATAATGCCACCCCCCCCCAAAAAAAAGCAGCTTCTTTTCGCTCACTCACATAATTATGTTCTTGCACTTTTTGCATACCATTGCTCCCATCGAAAAACTCTTGCGTAAGGTAACGCTCACGTGTAGTGGGTTTCACTTTCAATATAACCCAGTTATCTACACATCTAAGTTCCTCTGTGACAATTTCATTACTTTGTATCCGATTGGATCGAATACAAATCGTCAAGTTTTTGGCACCGAAATGAATATTTAATGACAAAATTGTAATTTATGACCCTTTCAACCAACATTGACCATGTTGACGGAAGGGGATTTCTATGATAAAGAATTTAAATGTCTTTACTCACTAATTTCGAATATGCCTACAGAGCCAAATTACTAGTGAACATTATTGTGGTTGATTTTACTACAGGAACAGTCCCAATTAATACTGGTTAAACAAAAGAAAGACGTTAGCGTAATAAAAACTAAAGTTCGACAATCACCAGAAGATGCTGGGCTGCAATTTAAATCTACATTTGAATTACATTCCAGTCTACTTTAAACCATAAAATAAATTGATGACTTCCACTCTGATTCATAAAAAATGAAATAACACTTTCTTGTTTATCAATCTGAAAGGATCTCTTTAATAAAAGTTCAGAGCCAAAGGGTGTTGCGTGCAAGTTAATGAATGGAAGAAATTCATTTGATTAATTAATGATTTCTGAGAACGGGATTGTAGTTTGTTTACAAAATACAGGAACTCCGGTAAGTAATTTTTTCACACATGCCGTACTACTGATTTTAGAATTTCATAATTATGACAAGGTTTGAATGCGAGACATAAAGCAAAAGAAGTGAGACACAATTGTGAAGAACTATTAACTAAATGGAAATGGGCAGTGAGCATGGTGAGACACGACTGAAATTAGATACTACGAATTCTTTCATTATCGTCATGTTAACAAACTCATGCAGGCCAATAACCGCTTATGATCTGAAACGTGAATCTTGGTATAACCAATCATCAATTAATGATCCAAAACTAAACGAATATAAACATAACGAAAGTCTCTTTTATTTGCCAAAATCAGCCTGTATTGTCACCTTTCAACTCATCCTCAAAAAATATGTTATGTATATTCAAGCCTAATCAATAAGAAAATGCTGACTCCAGAATAACAAGTACACAAACTATTATTTCTCGAGACATTGAAAAAGGGGGAAGAATTTGCTCCAAATTCCAGAGGAACCAAAATAAAGTTGACCTTTTTGTCACATCATAGTTTCTTTGTTTGCGTGAAAATGGTCAATAATATTCGCCTGACAATAGCACCTTGGCTGTGTAGGAAAGAAAATCAGAGAGTCAATCTTATCAATCAATCATCGAATTCAATCTCACAATGATGAAAGTTGAAGGGGAGAAATAATCGTTCAATCATGGCTGGAAATCTTGAAGGCGGAATGGTTACTTGAATTTGACCTTCCGCGGTGACTTTTGACCGGAAATGACGAGCTATATAGTATTGATGTCTAGCGCCACCACACAGTGAGGTTCTCGTGAGTGGTGGAAACAAGTGGATTCATCTCACCCACCCCCATGAGGATGCAATCATCTAGTTGAGGCGTAGCCAGGGGGGGTTAATTAGGGGAGAGGGTATATGGTCCCTCATCTAACTAAACGCTAAACGGTGTATCTATGTGTGTTTCAATTCCATGATTTTGCTCCATTTATCAGTGTTATTGTTTTTTATCTGCTGCACGATACTTAATCGTAATTTTCGTATCACCACCAACGTACCCCCCCCCCTCCCTCTGTCCATGTAGGGTCCGTGCTCTATCTACCACACACATCATCTTTCTCTATCTATCTCTTCGCTTTGTTTCATATTTAATTGGGAATAAAATATTATAAAAGTAGTAAACTTGTTACGAGCAAGTTATCATACCCCTTCGTTATTCCTTCTCATTTCCCCCTTAAAAGTCTGTCTCCACTTTCTCATTCGAATTCTCTGTAACGATTAGTTTATTTCTCAATCGAGATTAAAACTTGAGTTCAAAATCAGCTTTAATCGCGAAAAGTAGATCTTTTAAAATGTTTCTTGAAAATGCAAAGTGTGAATTGGATGTCTCCTCCGGAAATCGACATGGTATCCTTGACTTAAATAGATCGTCAACGCCTTCAACCGCCACACCATGGAAACAGCAGACTCGTCAAGCTGGCGAGACATTCTAACATTCATGACATTGATGGCAGACAAGCGCTTCAATCCGAAACCTTATGCGTAAAAACGTGATTTGTTCTAATAACCAACATGTATCTGTCGATTATTTGCAGTGTTTAAAAGAGAATTATCTCTTTTTTACGTGGGGCCCCTGTAAAAAAAGTTTAAAAAAGGTTTCTAGTACAAACGGAAGGGAGTAAATAATAATAGAATTGTCAAATTAAAAGTTATCTGAAATATAAACGAATAAAGAGATAAAGGAAAGAATAAATTGATAGACGTATGAATGGATGAATTAGTAAAATGTAATTCCTTAAAGTGAATGAATATATAGATACATGTAGATAAAGAGGTATTTTCTAATTGAATGAACAAATTGAGTATAGACAAAATGAATTAATAGAAAGATGAATTAATTAACGAATAAATAAAGGAATAAATAGATTGAATAATAGATATAAATGAGTGAACAAACAAACGAATAAACGTATACAATGAACAAATAAAAAGATCAAAAGAATGTACACTAAGTACTCAACTATATCAATTAGTAATCAAAATAATTTGTGGGAGGGTCTACGATGATCCCCACTGCACCCCGTCTTATTCCCGGACCATCATCGGGCAGCCCCCTCCGCCCACTAGACCACTGACCAGTCCAGATGGTCTCGTCTCTACAGACCACTCTCGTCCTTATCTTTCACTTTCATTAGTCTTGGACCTGACGTCTAGTCCCTGTAGAGACAAGATTGTGGAAAAGATGAACGGTTATTGTATTGAATTCCACCAAAATATCAGATTTCACTCAGCAGTATTACTCATTTTTTTCATGAAGGTGCACTCGGGGTATACTAAAAGTGTCAGATGTATTCATGTCAATTAACCCTAGGTTTACATGAAGTGACTCCTCCCAATGAAAGGGCACATAGCTTCCGGCGACCCAGGCCGATATTTTGCCATTACAAATTATGCTTTCATTTTACAGATCTCGGCGTGGGCCACATTGCAATTAAGTTTTCATTAAATAAACTTTTGAGGACAAATACAAATATTTTTTTCTTCACATTCATTTGTTGAAGAGTCTATGTTTAAACGCAGATTGTGACTTGTCCACTTCCCTGTATTAAGAACGACTATCACTTGCTGTCCTGTATAAATCAACATCTTAAAACGTGAGATATCAACAACAAATTCAGCGAGGGGATCGAAATATTCTAAAACGTATCTATAAAAATAAATAAATGCTGCACTACAGTAGTGTAATGAGGCAATTAATGATTCTTGGAAAAGTGTAAAGACAGTGCACAATTTCTGAAAATTTGCGAGCAAGTGAGGAGAGTGAACCAAAATTAGTGTCAGAGATTTTGTATGTATAGTATAAAATGCAACCAGACAGAGCATTTCCACGAAATGTTGCATGGTGTTGTAAAACAATGTTTACTTTTCATTCATTTTTTTCTAGGCTTCCCGCAGTACCTAGCAACTAGTCTGATATCTCTGATTATATTAAGTTAATACTGCAATTTAACTCAGTTTTTTTTTTCATAAAACAAGCGAACAATAATAAAAATATACGTAGGCGGACACGATTTACGGTGTTTCTCCAACTTGTCCCCACCCCTTCTTCTCCCACAACCAGAAACACCACCGACTGCTTCTGCGCATGGTTGATCGTGACTTTGTCAATAGAAGGTAAGAATTTGTCCTTGACTGGACTATTCAAGCACGGATGATAAATCGTATGTCCAGTGGTCTATTGACATTCAAGATGTAGGCTTGTAGGTCAATGTACTAATCATCAAACATTCTTTCACATTTTGGCCTATATCTATCAGTGTTGCGAGTGTTTTGTGGAGTGTTTTCATGTATTTTGAACGCCATCTTGCCAGAAAAGGGCTGTTTTGTGAAATAACTGAATTTTGACCTTTCTCCGAGATGCATGCACGCTTGTATGAAGTAAGCAGTTCATCCTACCTTCTTTCTTGCTAAGAATCGGAAGACCAGATACTGCGACGACTCACCTTATTGTGAACCTAGGCGCTGTCATCCGTGACCTTGTAGTGACGAAAATTACAAAATACCATTTCACATTGCCATTATAAAAAAATCATCAGAATAGATGCCGGGAATAGATGCACTAGCATTGCCTCCCCCTCCCCCTGCAAATATATTTTACATTATTTTAAGAAAATCTAATAATGTGTTTCATTATTTTAATCGTAATAGATTAATGATGCCTGATTTTTTTTTAATACCATTGTTTTTGGTTGTCTGTTTTGCTCTATTTTTTTTACTTTAATGTAATTTATCACGGACTGACTCCCTCAGTGCATCATCATGCACAAATCGAGTCGTAATTAGTTTAGACAATAAACATCGAAATAATAGATATTTTATATTTTGAGAGAGAGAAAAGTGAAAACCTCACTCAACAGAAATGTGGCAGTAATCTGGCCGAGAATTTGAAGAGTGCAGTGTTGACCATGTTGACACACTTGTCTGCCACCTTCAAAAAGAACGTAAGGTCGAATACAAGTCAGACGTGAACAAAGTTATTTTGACGGGGTCAGATTAAAGTTATTCCTTTCGCATCCTCGCAGGAATTCTTCCCGTCTTTTTAACCTACATTTCGTCTTCTTGAGAGAGAATTTTTTTCAAGAAAAGAAAATGAAAGAAATGAAAAAAGAGTGATCTGTCATCGCTGCTATAATTCCCGTGCAAATACCTGCCGGAATGTGTATTCGTCAAATATTCGAAGGAATTGTGACGACTGATTGTTTGCAGATTCTAGTCAAATGTGAGGTTGGTCTGAATTTCGAGCTCTTTTTAGAGTTATTCAACCACGACTGACCCATTTGATTTGATATAACGGGTGGTAACAAGAAAGGAAGGTATACACATACCCCAGCAGCTCGACCGTACCTACAATTCTCGGGGAGGGATAGGGGTAAGAATGTGGTTTTAAAAAATGATGCTCGAAAATGTAAATGAGAGAGAGAGAGAAGCGACCGTGATCACAAAGACATTTTCTTCCTTTCCTATTTCTGCATTCCATGGTTGAAAAGACATCTGCTGCACAATGATCTGGAGAGATTACCTCGATGAAATCAGTAAAGTAATGAAGTAAAAATCTGGATTGAATAAATGAATACCTTCATGCTATTGATAAAAAACAATAATTTGATCATTTTGATCAATAAAATAATCGTCCTTATACAATCACAATATTGTTGTTGAATCAGTCTTACATTACCAATGATTCAATTATTCCATGTCAGCGATACTTCAAGTAAGTCTGGGAAGGTGGAAACTGGGTGATTCCGTGAACCGGTTGGCCTTGTTATAACTTTTTCCTCTTTTATATCGTTATGACCTATTTCATGTTTCACGTTACCATGGCGACATTATCCCATGTAAACGTGATGTGATAGAATGGCGGATGGTCAGGATTGTTGAATGTCTGTCTTAATGATTCTAAATGTCACGTATCAAGACTATTATGCAGGTTATGGAACTTAATGTACTCATGAATAAGATGATAGAAAAATGGGAAGAAGAAGAGAGACGAAGGAATGGGAAAAGAATAGAAGGGAGAGAGAAAAAGATGAAGAAGGAAAGAAAGAAATGAAGAAAGAAAGAAAGAAAGAAAGAAAAAGAAACAAAGAAACAGAGAAGCAAAAAAACAACAACAAACAAATGTACAAAATATGAGGAATAAATCATATTTAAAAAGACAAATATACAGCTAGAAATAAAAAGAAAAGAGTAAATGAAAGAACGATTGAAAGAAACCAAATTATGAAAAATTCTGTAGTGCAAGAAATATGGTTCCATTCATGCTTTTGATTCAATCTTCCACGTCATCATCTGATTAAATTTACATCAAGATTTTAAATTGAAGTTTTGGGTATCTATTTCACATGTACATCCTTGTTATTTATGTTAAAAGAAAAAATATTGTTTAGGATCGTGATTTTTTTTAAAATTGATTAGGCCTATATCATTTTGCTAATGCGTCCCCTTACGTAATGTACGTAAAAAATGGAAAAAAAAACAGAAAAAACATTTTTTTTAGGCACAGAACGGATTTTTCTTTATAACTGTTTATAAATTTCGACCCATGTTTTCAATAAAACAACAGCCAAAAATACATTTTTTAAGATTTACCCGATGCAACAGGGCTCAACTCATCTTCTTTGATAATACAGAAGAATGATTACATTTTTGGGTTGTTGGAATCAGTGCTTCTCTATACCTACCCTTCCTGTCTATTCTGAGATGTCTTCGTCTTTTCATCACCTGCCTGACTAAGTTTATTCCCCACAAATTCAATCAGCGCAATCAGCAAGGGTTATACCAAAGGTTTTACACTTTTCAAAACTTTTCATTTGGTTTTCCAAGAACAAAAAAATTATATAAATCATATATTTGTGGAATGCACGTTTCATTTTGTCTTTTCATCTTTGTATGTTATTGTTTTGTATGACAGGTTATAAGTTGTTTGTGGCTAAACCGTCAAAACTCACTTGTCGACTGACTGCGTGGGGTGCTTGGCATCGTCTTTTAAAGCCTGACAGGAAGATTATAAAGAAGTTTCGATTGTGGAGTATCCCCGCATTTTTTTTCGGTGAATATATGGACAATTATTTACATTTTCACAGGACAAATTAAAAACCTATAAAAAAATCTAGATTTTATTTTTATTCGTCATCTTCGGACACTCGCATTTTTTACACGGTCTCTCAAACTCAATTCTCAACAGCTCTTCGTCATCCAATTGTGTGAGCATACAAATCGTATTGAATCAACTTGAGACATTCCTATCCATCTTCTTAAACTACAAGTCGTGTGAAATATATCTTTATCGTAAAACTACTAACTAGCATTTGGGATACCATGTACAAGCATTTTGCTTTTCGGTGTCCCAAACCATAATTTAATTTTATCATCTATTGTACATTGCTATTTTGATATGTGTTTTATGATTGAATACATAAATACAATAGCTTCTTTTTCGAAAAATAGAGGAAAAGTGCTAAGAATTACTACGTTTTTTCCATTTTCCTTTCCTCCGCTCCCCAACATGCTCTTATGAGGGGGAGGGATGATTCATTATCGAAATACATCTACCTCATCGTAAAAGACCATTCTCCGAGCTTCATTTCTTTGAATATTGCCAATATTGCGTTACACCTCGTTTTTTTTAATCTGCGTGATTTCTTCTGTGGGGTATAACGCCCCGATCTGCGGCAATTACCAGAAAGCTGTCATGCCAGCCAAGATACATGTTGTGACGTAGTAGGGAAGCAGATAATAGGCAATTCACTTCATAATTATGATATAAGATAGGAATGTGGATCTGACAGAGAGATGGTTTGTAATCACAGGTATGGCCCAGCACTCACAATCTTCATAGGGGTGTTGCAACTTTCGATTTTAAAGCAAAAATCAAGTGATGAGGGTGGGCAATGGGAGAAAGTCTTCCACATCATGGACATAAACAATGTGAAATGTCATCCTGTAAAGGATCTAGATCTAGTATATGGTAGTAAATTCTAGCATATTCAAATCAAGTCAAATGTTCTGAATTTAAAAAATCAACAAAGCAGAAAATGGCTTGTGAGCGATCGGCACGCGTATTAATCACATATTTTAGGAAAAGACCCATGATGATTAACTAAACATAATGCAAGACTTACTTAGGGTTATTTCTACATATTGCTTTTTCTACTAGAGAGATGGCTGGATAATATTATTTATTTAGTCATTCTTAAAAAAAGGTCCAAGTTAGCATTTTTAGCAATGTGACACCGGGAACATCTGTTGCACATTTCTGGTCTAACAGAAGAGTGTTCACACTCACAGCAAACAAACATTTTAATGCTCATTATGTTGGAATGTGTTGGGATTCGTTATCATATTTTTAGCACATCTGAAATTCTTCGACTTCTGAAACAAATGAGAGACACCTTAAATAGGCCACAATACAACTTTTGATGAAACAAAATATTAGATAAAGGGCGCAATCGTGAATTATTGATTTTATAATACAAAATTGAACGGATTTGAAGTTTTCATAAGAAAACCATCTAAGTATTTGAAATGGATGGCTTTTGAGTGGATATGGTAGATGTCAGTATTTCACTATTGAGTCTGAATCTGTCGGCAGAACTTAATATCTGGCTTATATTATATCTGAATCCCTGGATAAATATAAATATCATATAAAATCCTTAGACTACTCAAATTAACACACTCTGTTGGTAAAAAAAACTCTTAGTATGAATTTGAAACTATAACATAGTTTATTAAACTATTTTAGCATGGCTTCAGTTTTGTTAATTGTTAATTGTGTAGGTATAATAGGTGTAGACCCCTGGTCATGCTGGCTGTAATTATCAGCACTCCCAGGCCCCAACTGTTAGATGACTATAATGTGACTGAAATATTACACAATATATAGTATCGCATTTGAAGTTTATAGGCTATATATATATATAGTCGTGTATGGTCCAACTTTCATAACCCATTGATATATCATTTCTATAGGAAATGGTGGCAATACATGCTGGAAACTACGGAAAGCGTTAGCACCTTGGGACCAGTTAATAACTATATTAAAGTATTCTGTTGTGAATCGTTTGGCATTATTCGGAATCATAAACTGCCGACTTTATCAGAGTTTAGGACCTGAAATTCACGTGTTTCTAATTAACGAACTTTTTTGGCTAGCATCATTTAACCTTTAACCAGGAGATCCTGTCTTAGCTTGATGTCCAGGTTTGAGAGAGAGGGGCGGAGAGGGAGAGGGGGGGGGGCAGAGAGAGGGAAAGAGTGGAAGAGAGTAGTACGTGTTCTGAACGCTATTGGCAAAGGTATAAGTAATTAGATAAGCATTATTGGATTAGTGTTTGTGGAATTGCGTGTAACGCAAGGGAAGTGTACTCCACTACACTTTCATTACATAATTGGATTAAATATAGGGTTATAGATTGTAACCAAACAGTTACCAAAAGATCGATAGTCGGTATATCAACAAACAATCATTACAGTTGGCATGCATAATAGAAATATCACGTAACATTTATATTCACAGACAAAGACAGTCTCCGAAATCGGAAGTGTTCCGTCGAAAACCGTTTTCGGAGAGTAGGGGGGGGGGTATCGTATTGGAGGTAGAATGAGTCGGAATTTACGGCTTCACAAAACAGGTTATCAACTCCAAAAACATCGACATTGGACAAACAAAAATAGGTGGTTTGTAAATCCCCAACCGTCAACAATTCCATATTCTGGGGGTATTTACATTTTCAAGAGGGTGGGGGTCCACGCGGGATGCTTAATAAAACACTTTTTTGCGGGCAGTGAAAATCAATCATGGGGCTCGCGAATTTCATGGGCTTCTTATGAAATAATTTTGAAGTCATAAATATCATTGAAAATACCACCGATGTTAGATTTCCCCTCAGGGACACTGTTACATATCCAGAAGTCAGAATCTCCCGTCAGATTCTGAATTAGGTGCCTAATCTACACCTCAGTTTATTTTTCTTTGTTTGTTTGCGTAGGCCTATGTGTGTATACAGTAGCTTCACCGACTTCATCTTCAAAAAGTGCACAAAAGTGCACTTTACACAAATCTTTCTTTTCTTATCTTAAGTGTTTTCGGGATTACGAGCTTCTAATCATGGTCTGAATCTCAAAGTGCAAAATCATGCCATGAATTTGTCATCAAGCGATCTTTGAAAGCGAATTATAACACTTCACTCCCATTACTCGAATTATACATTCGATCTTATCGTCCAACGTCGACAAATTTGGAATTAAAAAGCGGGGAAATGTTGAGAGACTCCAATTGGATGCCAGTTGATATAACACTCTCAATAAAATTCATAAGGAGTAGTTCTGATCATTTGGGACAGTGTTGGAGACATGCAAATCATGAGTCAAAACAGAAATATGCGATTAAAATCAGATCTGCCAAAGATATTCTGCCTTTAGCTACGGAGATGTTAATGCTCAATGGTTTAAGGCGTTGCCAAACGATTTCAATTTCATTTGGATTCCAATAAGGAATTGGCAGCAGCTTTCCGTTTTTATAATCAATCCAGCTCTCTGAGCTGCTGAGGAACTTGAGGATTATATTATACGGCAGCAATATTCATACTCCCGTCTCAGAGTCTATATAGGAGTGTCTCCGTAAGTTTTGCCCACATAGCATAACTTTTTTTCAGATTTGACCGATTAGTATACCATTGTAATAGCGCAATCAACATGATCAATTATATTCGAAATAGTGCATTAACATGACTTGTACAAAAAGTAGCAACAACATTGATAATCAATCAGAGAAATCAAATTACATATATGTATAGGTATAAATTTATTCATGTTATTCACAAAGCGGGTAAGCATGGAAAATCATTAGTGTATTTTATCATCATTTCATATGCGTTTTGCAGTACTGCCATTAATTTTTTGCTCAAGACGGAAAGTTTAGATGGAAAGTTTATAATGATGTTGTAACTCCACAGACTTGCGGTTTCAAATTGCTCAGACGTTGTAAATTTTGTGTTTTTCCGATGAGAAACTAGACTGTAATTGAATCAAATTTGTGTTATCCTATTGGTAGTCCGTGTGAGGAGGCCAGTAATAATTCATCGACGTGGGAAGGAAAGCTCGGAGTTTTCACAAAACCACGTGATCCGGAAACGAGGCGCCATGGAAAACAGGTCGGGAAATACACGGACGATTATTGGAATACTTAAAGAGATTAATAACAGATCTTTGATCAGGATGACGAGAATAAGACTTTGATTTTGACAAATTCAATTTTCGTAATCTAAAAATATCAGATTCCATTTTCTAGTCTCCTGCCCTATGAATAGTGCAGTTATTTTAAGATGAAAAGAATTTAACACGATAAAAAACATAAACCCAATGAAGTTGAGTAATCTATTATAGAGTCCTTTTAACGGTGGTTAGGAAACTGTTATTTAGTTTTTAAACTAGAAATTAAATGATATACTGAGTTAACATCGTAATTCGAATGATTTCCAGGATCAAAACAGAATCATGAGAATTAACACTCCTTTTACAGTGTTTTATACTACTGCATGCACAGTTAAAATCCCCTTTCTTTGCATATCATATAATTCATTAAAGGCAGAGTTTATCTCAAATTTAGTTTCTGGGAGCGTTTCATCAACATTTTTATCCGACAAGTTGTCAGATCAGACATCTTTGCTTGAATGTGATTGGATGAGAAGCACGGTTACTATGGTAACTGTCGAATAAAATGGGACTTGTCGGATAGAACGTCTGACAAGTCCTGTAATGCAAGAACTTGCAGATTTTCAGCAATAAAAAAAATAGTCATGACGCGGGCGGGATGCACATGCATGAAAAGCAGAATGTCATAACTCTCTTCCTTTGTTTTTGGACGTTCAAATGTTGTTGTTTTGCATTTTGTCTGCTCATGATGTAAAGCATATAAAAGCGTCATTCTTTAATCCATAATGGTTACTCATTTGGGGTTTATTATATTTGCTTTAATGTATACAAATCTAATTAACGGTATACAACATTGCCCTCTCATTTGCATAATATGCATATCTCTGTTTTATGATAAAATCTCAATGTGTTTTTATGACATTTTCGTTAGTGTGATTAATTGTTTTAATGGTGTTTAAATACGGTTAAGTAAAACTTCCATGAATTTGGGGTGAAAGGGGTATGCGCAAGTTGGGTAAAATTGAGTCACAAAATTAGAATTTTTAAACATTATTTTCTACACACTAATTGATAACATTTTTTTTGCCAACAAGCACTAATGTTCTTTTTACCCAACAGTTGGTAGATCTTTACTCGACCTTAATAAGGAGCAACGCTTCGATTTGGAATGTCATCGAACATAACTACAAGTAGATAGGAAGGAAAAGAGCCAGATTGTAAATCCAGAGGGTAATACGAAACTAATCCGAATGAGTTTTAGGGCTTGACTTGGTAAGCTTTAAATCATCAATTCACGCTTCTTCTTTCCTCCCCGTGATATGGGGATTACCAGTGTTCGATTTGACGGTTTCCTGACACATTTATATCATTCGTTGGGTCAATGAAACCTGTGGAACACTTAACTTGAAATAGAATGTCGAAAGTAGGTTTAGGAAATTGAAAAGGGGGTAAAATAATTATAGATATAGGTTGATTATGATTTTGATGATTTCTCATTAAACGTCTTCTTCAATTATGAATTAAATTATTATTATTTTTTTTACTTTAAACCGTCTTTATTTCATTTCCAACGAAATTCAGTCAAATAAATCAAGTCAATACCATAAAAAATTGTATCCTCTCTATAGTTTGCAGCATAAATAAATCAAGGGCAATGAGGTCAAAAAGGAGAAGGCAGAACATAGTCTGTTAAAGGGATATTGAAAAAGTTGCGAGCAAGCAAGAAAGTGTCCTTATTGAAATGATGAAAATTTAATCGCGTGACGGACTTCAACATGATTTCCAGAAATAGTTAGTACTTCACACTTTTTTTAAATAATTACCCACCCCTTTTTTTGTAGGGAATGGGTGTGGCATTGCCCCATCTGTAAGCCAGAATTGAAACTTTTGAGCGCAAAATTGCCTTTCTGATTTGTACCAGAAAAACTAATCAACAACATTAATGGTGCTATACGAAATATTTCCAAGTAAACATGACAAACAATTCATCATCGTGCCCTCAGAGTTAATTCAGCACACAAAGAGTTAAAGGTATGAATAGGAGCAGACCTTGATATGTATTACATTACAATTCGATACATTCAGTGTTTCCTAAATATCTGGAATGGTTCACAATTATGAGCGGGATCAATTTTTAGTGAGGTAAAATGAATTCCAGATTGGATTTTCTAAACCAATCATTATCAGTTGATAAATCATGTCCAAAACACTAAGCCTATTTTTAATGATTAAAAAAAAAAACGTGGCAACATGACCAGTTCATGAATATAATGATATACTGAACCTATTTAATTACGTAAAAGAAATATCCATTGAGTTCGTGCGCCATGGCGCTACAATAGCTTTCTTTCAATCACAAAACCCACTTGTGAGTTATTGGAGCTATCAATTACATTTTAACCTAGATTTTTCTTCTTTGCCAACAAACAAAAATCAGGTTTTTTTCTAAAAAGGAGTCCAAAATATGGGTGTATAGTGCAACAATTGCTTGTATTCAGAAAGTTTTCTATGCTTTCTTCCTTGTCCGATCCTTCAACCTTAGACACAATCGAGGCGCCAGTGTCACACACCATGGTTGGTTATACTGTAGGTCCATACACACACGCGCGGTTAACCCGATCCATTCATAACGAAATAACTTCAATTTATCACGAAACCTACGCCTCACTCTCCATAATTCAAACAAATCGAGCAGACTGAAAATGTTAATATGTTCCACGACCCAGGAATCATTAAGCAGGGGAGGCGGAACTTATTTTCATTTGGGGGCAACTTTTATGTCAAAATGGGCACTTTAGTGCGAACTGGTATTTTCACCATGAGATTATCAACTGCGTGAAGTAGTTGTGTATTTTAAAGTAATTAAGGTGAGCAAAGCCTTTTTAAAGTGATCTATGATTGGTGAGATGTACATGTATATTTTGGCTTTGTTTTTTCCTCGAGTGAGCGAAGCGAGTGAGCGGTTTGTAAAAAGGAAAATTCAAAACTGAAGTTGTAAAACTCTTTTTTTTATTTGGGGGGAGTCAATTATGGCCCTAGTTACTGTTAAAAGGGTATCCCTGTAAGATTTCACGAGCGCAAATTGCGAGCTCATTTGGCAGTCTCACCTGCATTACGCGATTCAATATAGCAGCAAATCTGATTTTGAAAACTACTATAAAATGATTATTCACAAAAACACCATTCATATAATGATACAATACAACGTTCATACCTCCAACATGGCCAAAGTTCATTTACCTTAAATGACCTTTGACTTTGGTCATGTCTTGGTCATGAAACTCGCACAGGATGTTCAGTGATATTTGATTGCTCTTATGTTCAAGTTTTTATGAACTAGACCAATACACTTTCAGAGTTATGACGGTAATTCAACAAATTCCCCTCAAATGGTCAAAGTTTATTGACCTTAATTGACCTTTGACCTTGTTCATATGACCTGAAACTCGGAAAGGATGTTCAGCGATAATTAATTACTCTTATGACCAATGTGATGAACTAGGTCCATATACTTTCTAAGTTATGATGACATTTCAAAAACTTAAAATTCGGTTAAGATTTGGTGTTGACGCCGCCGCCGGAAAAGCGGCGCAGATAATAGTCTCACTCTTTTCTCTATACATGCTATACATGCTATAGGTGAGACAAAAAGTATCCAACTAGAGAAGTAACGCGAGCTTTTCATTTTCACGATTTTCATGTACATGAATAATGCCCTTTTAGAAACAATATTATACGTTATATTTAATCTGTCTGTCTTTTTTTTTCAAAAGCGACAGGTTGGAAGTATAACTTATCTTGGGCTACTATTTTATTTGATTTTCTTTTACTTAGTGTGTGTTTTGTACCCCTGCCAGCTTTCTTCCTGAAATCGGTAATTTAACGATTACCTTCCTCACTGTGCCTTTCTTTCGGCAAACGATGGCGCTATTTGTACATCGTGTGTATAAAATTAAAATATTCTACTATTGAAAACCGGAGGCCTGTTTTCACATATCTTAGAAAAGAAATCCAAATGAAAGCGCTAAATATAGTTCAGTTTTCGATCTCGGTTCGAACGAAAGAAAGTTTATGAATTTGATTTCCAATTATTATATCTCTTTATGATTTGATATTTTAAAGATATAGTAACGAAGCAACGATGCAAGCGCATGACGTTTTTTTTTTCAATATTGAAAACAAATAAAAAGCAACGCAATAACGTCTGACTCGAGAACTAAAGCTTGCAACATGTACAAACGATGTTATTTATTGGGTCAGATGCATAAAGAGCAATGCTGACAAGCAATTGCTTCAAACATTAACAATAGCTAGCTAAGCAAAAGATCATGCTTTAGCAATATAACCCTTTACTAGTTGCTTGAACCCTTTTCTTGCCTTCGCTTCAGAAATAAATTGTTAGCGTTTTGACATGTTTGAACCATAGTATAGTTCTGTGTTTGAACAATAGCTATAGATGTCACAGACTCGAGGCTCGAGCGCAAAGGTGTGGCAGTGCAAATTACCGCTTCTGTCCTATAACATCTTTTCCTCAGACGTAGTGTCAAACTAACTTATTTCTTTTTGATAAATTTATATATTTGGCATTTGGTTTGCACGTATTAAGAAGAAAACAGGTACAAATAGGCTACGGTGCATCTTGGGGTTCTCTCTCAGTTGCATAAATCAGGCGCGGATCCAGGAGGGGCCGAGCCGGCCCCGCGGCCCCCCTATTTTTTGACAACCTGCAGAAAAAGTGTACACTTTATCTTGATAGAAACTACGAAAAGCAGGAAGAAAAGTAAGAAAGAGCTATTATACCCATGATGTGTAATTTACAGCCTCGTAACGGCCGGCCCGACTCCGAAAGGAAACAAGAAAAAGATGAGGGGAAGAATTGGAAAATAGACTTTACATAAAAAAATTCGCTCGGGCATCGCGCTCGCATTGCTTGTGTAATGAATCCCATTCAAGAGGATTAAATGGCACTTCATATATCCAGTTCTGAAATCAATTTGCATACAATATTTTAGCTCACACATCAAGCTTTAATTATTTTGTTTGATTTACACAAATTGTTATATCAAAATTTTCAGCTCGCGCTGCGCGCTCACATTGTTTTATTTGTGAGATATCTATCCTCTTTGGAAATTCTTTCCAAAATTTGTCAAAATGCTCCTGTATCATGTCAGTATATCAAAAAATTAAGCTCGTGCTTCGCGCTTGCATTTGATTGCTTGAGACACACAAGCTTGTTCTTTAATTTTAAATAAAAACGCGCTTAGACCGTCCAGTTTTCAGGTCGGAATATCACTCTCATTGTTTAATTGGCGATACTTGTATCCTCTTCATTAATCACTAAAAACATCCCTAAATTGAGTCCCTTAATTATCACGTAACTGTAATAAAATTTCGGCTCGCGCTTCGCGCTCGCATTGTTTAGTTGGATACTAATCTTTGTTCATGATTATAAAAACTGCTCAGAATCTTCAGTTCTAAGGACATAAAATATCAAAGAATTTTTTGCTCGCGCTTTGCGATCGCATTATACATTAAGACCACATGAGATACCTTATCTTGTTTATAACAATAAAAACTAACATATACTTAAACCTTCAGTCTTTAGTTAGGACTACCCCCTGAAAAACCAACAAAAAATAGTATTATGGCGGCCAATCGAGAAAAATGTTGCTGAAAATATTTTTCGCCCCCCCCCCCTATTGGCGAAAGCTGGATCCGCCCCTGTAAATATGATTAAAAACGCGAACGCCCTGATCAAGCAAACGCTCAAGCTATTTTGACGTATGCACAAGCAAAATGTTCGCTTTATGCATACGCTTTTTAGCAATAGCTTAATCGTCAAGGAAATACAAGCAGTCAGTTCGCGATTACTTGAACTTACTAGCAAAAGCATTTGGTCGCTCACTTTTATGCATACGGAATCATGAAAAAGCCAATCAAGAGCTTAGCAAAAGCAACTGCTACTTTTTATGCATCTGACCCATGATGTAATATAATTATCTTTCTTTACTATTTTTTTTGTATCGACACTTTCATAAATCTATTAAACACTTAATTGTTTATACCCATCAGATTTAATCGTGTGCTTCTCATTTTTCACACTTTATCTTCACTTGGGATCATTAAAATCCGGACGGATATTGAAATAGGAAACAAGGGTGAGATTAAAACGAACTTAGAATTTTACAGGTCTTTATATGAGCGTGACTTCACGGTGAATATCTTGCACTTTGAATGACTGCTCTCTGCCACCCCCACCTTTACCCGTATGAAGCTATACAGGGGATGAAGGAGAGGGGCGGAGATTAGTTGTGAGTGGATCTAATTACCCGAGATCCTGTTTCTACCTACACGTAGAGGAAACTTGGGGTCGTGTCTTGAGACTAGTCGGGTCGACCATGCATGCTCTATCTCTTTCACAGAGGAAACCTCCAGTGTGCCTTCTCTAGAATTGTAGATCCACCAGACCATGGACCATGCCGTCTTCCATAACCTTCCCGATGTCCTCATCAAACCTCATATCATGGTCATTATACATTGATGACGTACCGGAAGAGACATGCTATTAATAAACACTTTAGTTGAGGCATGAAATCATTTTCAATCGCTATGGTCAATTTATTAAAAAAAAAGAAAAAAGGAATGCCTCCGAAATTTGAGGATTCATTCAATTTAATTCGGTTTATTAGTGTCTTTACTTTTTAATTAAAAGTTTACAGAATATAGAAAAATACATGAAATGAAATGTGAATTAACACGCAATAATGGACAATAATAATGATAATGATAATAATAAAGATAATGATAATAACAACAATAACAATAATGATAATACTAATGATAATAATAATGATGATAATTATAATAATGGTAATGATAATCAGATTAATCAAATTTAATTAAAAAACATGAAGACTGACGAGTTCAAAACTAGATTAGGTATTTATTATTTTCTAAAGATTTTTATGATCTATTTTTTGTGTGTGAGTAACTCAGTCTCAAGAGTGTAGTGTATTATGTTGCATAATTATTATTTTCTTGTTATAAACTAACTGGCATAGTTTTTAAGAATTTTATCATCCTCAGCAAGGGCAATTTATTATTTTTTCTGCATGTGACTAATCTAAAAAAGTCAAATATGAAATGTGTCTTTCCCGGGTTTCTCCTTTTCCTTCTCGTACTTCTTCCTTCATCCTTTCTAAAACTTTGTTTCAAAAAATAATTTCATTAAATTTGAATATTGATTATTTTTTTTAGCAGGATATCGTGTTGATCTCCTTGCTATGTCCACGAAACTCCAACATTACTACCAATCAACAGAATCACCATTTATTAAAAGAGCAGCTCCATTGAGGAGGTGGGTTAGGCATGATTGTCAAACGATAAAAAAAAAATTAAAAGAGAAGCATTTTGAAGAGAGAGAGAGTGAGAGTTTATGGCTTAATCGTTGAAATTAAGAAAAAAAATGACATAACATCCGGGCATCACTTTCAGATTCTTCTGTCCCTCTCTCTTCAAACTAGAATGGCATCATCCTTGGATCCAGCTACAGACTGATGAATAATACCAATGTTGTACCAACATTCTAGGATATAAGTCTCGAAACTTGTAACACTACTACTACTACTACTACTACTACTACTACTACTACTACTACTACAGTACTACTACTACTACTACTACTACTACTACTACTACTACTACTACTACTTCTACAGTACTACTACTACTACTACAACTATTTCTACTACTACTACACTCTAAAAAATGAAGTGCTAATTTAGCTCTTATACAGCGTGTATAGTGACTGCACTTCGGAGTGCTGATTTGTCTAGTTCAAATTTGAACTAGACAAATCAGCACTCCGAAGTGCAGTCACTATACACGCTCTTTAAGAGCTAAATAAATTAGCACTTCATTTTTTAGAGTGTACTACTACTATTATTACAACAACAACTACTACTACTACTACTACTACTACTACTAGCCTACTACTACTACTACTACTACTACTACTACTGCTGCTACTACTACTACTAGCCTACTACTACTACTACTACTACTACTACTACTACTACTACTACTACTACTGCTGCTGCTACTGCTGCTGCTTCTGCTGCTACTACTACTGCTGCTACTACTACAGTGCAAGGAGTTGGAGGAGTTGAAGTGTCCTTTCTAAGAAATATGGCACATGAGCAGGTTCGAAGGATATTTGTAGTTTATCAAGCATCCCTCGGCGTGGGGGACAGTTGAATTCTATTTTGCAATCGAACACTTCCTCCTTCATCTCATGTTCTCTCTCTTTTTTCCATACAAAACGAGGAATTTCCCTAATCCACTTTTCATCTTGGGAGATGACTTTAGTGTTGCCAAAAATACGTCACTCATTGTTTAACTTGATATAGATCTTCATAAGATTAGAATGGGGAAATAATTGGGATGATCTTATCTCAGTTTCTCACAGCTACCGGTCACATCCTCCTATCCAACATTCAACATTAGTGAATGTGCCAGCAGATTGATATAAGCTATTGATAAATCCAAGAAAATAATGTTTGGTTTACAACGAGTTGAGTCAACACTCAGCACACTGACTCGCGCCGAAAAAATGCCATTGATTTGTCATCTTCAACTATCATTCTTTATTACAAAAATTAACAATCGCAATCGCAAGAGAATTACAATTAGAAAATTTTATGAGTTGTAAAAAATATTAAATATAAAATTATATTGTTTCTTGGGGTTTCTTTTTATTATTATTTATTTATTATTATTATACAGGTGTATTTACTTTCTCAGAATAAGCGAAGTCAGTTCAATTGTCATGACGGTTTCCCTGTTCAACATTGATTTAAATTTAACCACATGACGCACATTTATCGAATAGAAATGATCAATGATAACTAAAACGGACATTTGAAAGATCATTGTAATCCCCGTGGATAATTCACTGCCAATTATGGTTAAGTGTATTTGTGGATTATAATAACTACCTTTTTATGAGATTACGGTCTCCTTTGAAGCAAGGTAACCGCAAAAACCTGCATGAACACCACAAAATTAACAGCAGAGTTTGATTCTGTTTGTCGTAACAATTATACACATCATTGCATGTCCCATTATTATTTGATTCATATGTTTTCTTCCTGCGGGCATTGATTTTCAATTTATCTATTTCAGCTTCGTTCACTCTTTGCTATCTTTTATTTGTTTGAACAATGAAACTAAATTTTGTAGTGGCAGTCATCGCCTGTGAATTCATGGCTGGATTTCAGTGTTATAATGATAGTCATAAATAATGACAACATAATATCCGATGATGTCCTAAATGACGATGAGTTAAGGGCGTTTTTTTTTAATATGAGGTATATACTTGATAATCATAATGATATAGATAATATAGGATTTGTATAGCGCACGTATCCACCTTGCTAGGTGCTCAAGGCGTCTAACCCGGCTAAGCTAGTCTACCGATTCTGGTGCGCACAGCTTTTTGAGGAATTGCTTCCTGCCGTTACCCATTTACCTCACCTGGGTTGAGTGCAGCACAATGTGGGTAGATTTCTTACTGAAGGAAAACACGCCATGTTTTGGACTCGAACCAACGTCCTTCCGATTGAAAGACGAATCTTAATCATTAGACGCCCCCACACAGGCTTCAGTGCAATAAAAACCTTATAAATGTAAAAAGGAAATCCATTTCCAAAATTGACAGCGAGAAAATCTAGCGATGTAGTAGTAAAGTTCAGAAACGGCATGATTTGCTCGTACACTATCTTCATAATAACTTCGTTTATTGAAAACCCTTCTTGGTTCTCTGTTCATGATATGCCTCGAACATCAAAATTTATCGAAATTACTTATCAAACTTCTCAACGCTTAGAACACAGTCAACATACCCTATTGCTCTATCATGCTAATGCAATCCTCTTGTAATTGTCAGCTTTTGGTTGCCTAATTATATAAGTTGTAAATACATTGAAAAGTATGCAATGGTAAACATGAGAAAAAATGGTTCAAATATTCTCCTTCCCCTGGTATTCCTTTCTGATCTGGTTAAAGAGAGAGTTGTGTACCTGTCATGTAATATTATCATTACAATTTGTTTTTTTACACCACCGCCCCCTTCCCAATTAACAAAATTATCTTGCAAATACCATTTTTGATTGTCACAAATCACAATGGTAAGTTCATATTATGCGAACAAAGACACATCCAAATTTGAAATCCAGCATAAGCCCATTATATAGTTTAGATGAGTCAGTCTTACAACTCACATTCATAACCATACAATGTGGTCGTGATTGAGTTAGAAAACACATTTTCAGAGGCAAACATAATGAAGATTTAAACATTCTTCGAAAAGAAACTAAAACAGACCATATAAAGTGGGAATGATTATAGAAACAACCATTTTTCTTATTTTCAAAAAGTAATAATTTTTTTACAGTGCTTCCATTGACCGGACTGCTTGTCGACATTGGTGCCCAGGCACTTATATAATTAAACAATTGAAAATCAATTCAATTTATAGATAAATCTTATTAGTTTTTATGGTAAAAGACTTGTTTGAAATCATGATTGAGAAATCTCTTATTATCAAGAGTACAATTAAACTAAGAGATGATGTTTACTGTATAGGTGTGATATCTAAAAATCACCTAAATTATACATCTATGTCGCCTGTACTTCTCAGATATAATGAATGTATGGACCTATACAGACATAGTCGGAACAAATTTCCGTTTAATCTTGCATTAATTCTTTTGATTAATCATTATTATTTATTTTTTGTAATTAGTGTCAGGCATGTTATAAAATAACGGACAAATTTCATAAACTCTCCATAATCATGATAATCATAAAATACTTTGAAAGCTCTCAATGTCATTTTACTTTCACACAACTCAATGATTCATAATGGGAACTACTACATGCCCCCTAAAAAAGTTCCAAGACCAAGAAAAAGTGAAGGGGAAAATCGAAAGGAAACGAAAAGAGAAGGGTTGACATCATTGTGAAGGTCAACATTTTCGCTAAATCGCAACCTTTATCCTTGAAATTTTGCCCAATACACCATGTTCTACCCCTAAAATATTTTGCTCAATACTCCACTGCTACAACTGGAATAACTCGAATATGTCTTTAAACACAACCATCACATTATTGTTTCGAATTTTGACCACACAGGTATTTCATTCTACCTGGGTCAAGTATACTCGAAAGAAAAGGGTCTTTTTGTTCCCAAAACCGGAACTATGCAATGCCCAATGTCCCTTACTGTTTGCGTGGTATATGGAGCATAATTTCCTGACCATAAAACACTATGCCCAGCACGATAAGTCCTTGTAGAAAGTGTATCCAGTTCAGTTTCACTGAATCAATTCCACATATCGGTGATGCATCAAGTTCATACTGTGAGCCCATCTGTCTTTCTTCTGATGGTTGTCCTCTGAACGATATGATTACTGTCTTAACTCATAAGAATTCAGCTCATTGACAGGTATCAAACAAATTTTATTTGTACTCGTCAGGATGACACGTAGATACGATGTTTAATTTTCTTATTTCGTTTTTATTATTCTGTTATTTCATATTTATTCATCTATTTACACTTTCGTTTTTTTAATCTTATTTCTTTATTTATTCCTTTGTATTTTTATTTATTCCTTTTTTTGGGGGGGGGGGGATTTCGAATAGATACACACATCGGTTTTCTGAATGCTCAATATTGCGTCATCCATTTTCTACTAATTATTTCACATTCCAAATACAACTTTTGCTGTTCAATCTAAATAACGAGATAAATTTTAGTTCCTTCCATCATTCACAGCAGATGTTTTGTGTATTGTTGCATGGTCACACAAAATTGAACCTTTCGGTTTTTAGTTATCATGATTCATTAAAAACGCAAGTACATTACTCCATGTAATAAATGCGCTGTGTATTTTGTGCTATCATCAAGGTTATCCAGGAATGTTATATCATAGCCATACACACACTGGAAATTGGGTAAGTTAGGAAAATTCGAAAGCGTTTTGAATGTATAAAAGTCGTATAAAGAATGAGGTAAAACTAGCAATGCCATCATCATTTTTACGTCATGACGTGACGTTTTCGAAATGGTCGCTTTTTAGGAAGATTGAAATTACCATATAGTGCGCCCTTAAACTTTACACCTATAATTATGTGATCTCTCTCGGTGACCAACAACTCCAAGAAAATACTGTGTTTCATTTAAAAACATAAAAATAAGAAATAGATGAATGTCGTATTGGATTACATCCAGAACCCTCACCACAGTTTTCCTTGGAATAGTTTTGAGAGAAATAAAGCGGTGTGGGATGGGTAGATAAACCACTCTGCTTCCTGGGTAGCATAGTGGGTGAGCTTCAAGTATTGTCACCCCGTTTGGTCTTCAAAACTCCTCACTTTTCAACCAATTGCATGTGACATTGAATTCCCATCGCATTGCAGTCTAGCTCTGGACGTAAGTGATTTTTTTTATTTAAAGGGATGGTCCAGGCTGAAAGTATTTATGGCTTAATAAATAGAGCAGAATTCACTGAGCAAAATGCCGAAAATTTCATCAAAATCGGATAACAAATAACGAAGTTATTGAATTTTAAAGTTTAGCAATATTTCGTGAAAACAGTCGTCATGAATATTCATTAGTTGGGCTGATGATGTCACATCTCCACTTGTTCTTTTGTATTTTATTATATGAAATTAGGTTTATTGAAAAATTTCTCTCCAAGAACTAAAAAAAAATGGATTGACATCTGATTTAGTGCATTAGATATTTATTGCTGCAACTTATTTAATTACAAGGGAGCCATATTATTCACACAAGTATGAAAATTTTGAATAAACCACATTTCATATAATAAAATACAAAATAACAAGTGGAGATGTAACATCATCAGCCCACCTAATGAATATTCATGACGACTCTTTTCACAAAATATTGCTAAACTTTAAATTTCAGTAACTTTATTATTTGTTATCCGATTTCGATGAAATTTTCGGCATTTTGCTCAGCGAATTCTACTCTATGTATTAAGATATAAATGTATTCAGCCCGGACCATCCATTTAACCTGATTGTTACGTCCTAAGTAACAACAAACTGAGTAAAGCCGTGGTCCACTGGATTAAATCTTTCCAACAGAATCGGTGGGCTTCGCACCAATCTACACCATGTACATTGAAACAGCTTTAACACACGATTTAAAAAATCATATGCGTTCAGAACTAGACTAATTATGCTGCCGATAATATTGTCCAAAAACGAAATTAAAAGGAGGTGGGGGCATAGGAAAATGTAACTGTCATTTACAGGGGTGCATGTGATGTTTGTGCATATTTTCGCCGAGAAAAGCTCACTGGATTAAGTATGAAAATTCCAATAACTCGAGTCCGCATGGCCGATATGTTTCTTGCTTCCCTATTTGCAACTGTAGGGAAGAGTAAAGAAAAAACAATTAGTAGACCTATTCCCCCAAGCATTATTCAGAACTTATCATAACTTTGAATTGATACTCATACTGTCTAAACATATCATAATCATGAGATCAAAATGAATAAACATAAACCGGGCCAGCGCATGCACTCTTAAAAATATCATTGAATTTTGTGTTATGAGGGAACATAATGATTTCGTGCAAACTTGCAGAAATGTAGGATATACATTTCACGTTGAGGTGGCCCCTCCCCCCCCCCCCCCCCCCCCCCATCTTCCGGCGAGGACGTTTGCCCTCTTTTGATCACGTTGATAGAGCTCTGCGCGCGGCGTAGTGAGTTCTAGTTTGAATCTCCTTGGACGATGCCAGAGGATTTTTCACAAGATGTAAAATGGTATGTCTATAAGCTTTTATCTTCATCGGTCACCTTTAGAAGATCCTTCCACACCTGCTCACCGTCTCTCCAGACCAATTGATAGGACTTTAATTGACATCGCGTGATGAAGACTTGTGTCATTATCAACCGGTCGCCTTACAAATGGACTAACCGTGTTTGGGCCATTCCCTAGCCGGTCACCGAGGATTTAAACCCTAAATATTGGCATAACGAAGTGACTAGACACATTTTGAAGAGGAGCTGAACAGAACTCATCATCACACACAATTCAAGTGGAAGCTGGAAACATGTTTCGGTCAATCGGCTCCGAAAGGAACTCATCCTCTCTGAAAATTCAATTGTTTGTATATGAAAGGGGCTAGATGGGGGGTTACTTTTGTATGCGAGGGAGCGTGGCAACGGAGTGGGAGAAACTAATCATTTTAAATAGTAATACATGTACCAGGGAATCTCAAACTGGTAAAATTGAGCATCACGACGGACTTTAAAGCCAAACTTACATTGAAATTCGTGTTTTCAATCTTTTCTAACATTTACAGTCTTGAAGGGTTAATATTTATGACTGACCAGCTCGTCCCCATGCATTGAATAGATAGAAATCTCCCAACCTTAATAGACTAATGATATGTTACTGTTTATTACTGCACATTTTAATCCCATCCGGGGACGTGCCCCTACTCCTCGCTCCCTCCTCGGGCTCCCAACCCTTGTACATGGGTATTCGATATCATGTTTCGCATACAACCAATAAAGCAAAGAATGTGAACCCGTTCTTCTTTAAAAATAAAAGTCCAGTGATTGAGGTCATACGTTACGCCTAGATATAGTTTATTTTCTTCCTTAAGTAGATCATCATCTGGTTGGGTATATTTGGGGTGTCCTTTCGCCTATCCAAGCAATAATTAACTAATGAAGTGACACTTTCAGCTTCAGGACCATCTTCCCTTCTATCTCAAGAGACATGGCGAATAAATCAGTTTTTCCCCTGGCCTGACATCTTTTTTTGAAAATGGGGTCGATGGGACTCAGAGCATCAGGTCAATGTTGTATTGAATCCACATGATCTTTATCCTCCTCAACCTTGTCCACATTACAATGACGATGTCGACTGGAGCAGGGGGGGGGGGGTGGGCATGCACTGGGAAGTGCAAAAATGGGAATAAATCAGAGTTAACATTTCCGATGTCCAGGCAAATTTCTTTATAATGGATACGGTGCTTTAGTTTACAAATCAAAATTATTATCGCAATCAAAACAAAGCCTACACGAGCTGCAATATGTATTTTAGAATCAATATGTCATTGAATGGCTAGTAATCAATACGCTAGCCAAAGCAAAAGAGACAGCTGCAGACGGGAGAACGAGACCCGGATGATTCCCGCGCGGGGCGAAGAGAGATCCCGGTGATCACTGTGATGAAGCCGTGTATAAGATCAAGGTCAAGACCAGATTGTCTTTGAGGTCTATGTCACGCACCATGAATTGATGTGAGAACTATAGCAGGGCACTCTGCTGGTGAAGAGTATGTGTATCAGGTTCTCTAACCAAACAATCGAGGACACAAAAGATTGGAAGAAATTTCTAAGAAAACGGATGGCGTTTTGTTGCTTCAAACCAGTTCTTCAGATGTTCTGTTCATAGAATACCTTAGAAAGATCCCCATGATAGAAAAATGCTAAAAAAGAAAGTTATGAACCATTTGTCCCCATTAGGCTATTTGGCATAAAAAAAATTATCTCGAGTGTAATAATAAGGCCGATGTGGAATCGAGGTTGTTTTGATCGGGATTATGAAGGCAAAACTTCCATGCCGGGATATGATCAGAAGGGAATATTTCATTTCTTCTGCTTGGATCAAACAATTTTCTGTGATTCTTTTTGTATAGACTAGCAGTCAGCTCCTGCAACATTCAAGCAAACTCCCGGGTAATTATGATTTTAAGGGGGAGGGGTGCTGATTCTTGGTATATATTTTAATTTCTCCTTATAAATTTCTATCTTTTAGTCCCTTAATTTTTTTTCTTCAACATTTTAGCTGTTTATCATTTTCACAACCATTGAATAGGATGATGCAAGTTATTTTGATGATAATGGGAATGTCGCTTATATCCTGATCTATTTAGAGATTGTTTGTCCGCTAGCACAGAAATATTAAGTTGAAGGTCGAGCTTCTTGGTACTTAGACAGTTGCAATAGGTCAACATACCAACCCCTTTTTTCCCCTCCCTCTCACTTGCTTCCCCTCTTCAATTTCTTCCTCTTTATTTCTGCTCATTTCGATTTTGAATACCAAAATACCGATGAGAAATTAATTGTGTACACGAAATAAAACTTGCAGTACCCAATCAATCATCTCATTTGATTCGGGGCGCCATTAATGTCACAAATTTGTCTGAGCGATTCAGCAGGTGTCTGCTATTATTTGACCCTCAACCTGATCATGACCTGGAGGTCAAGTCCAATCTTAAGGAGCTGTTGAAGTCAATTATAGATTCTACCACTAACCATCAAAGGCGGAAGTTAAAGTGCGATGACCAGAGGAATTCGAGACACTGTTTTGGTCATAAAATACTAAATGTTTCGCTGCAGTGACTGGGGTAAGGGGAGCAAGGAGAGAGAGAGGGGGGGGGGTAAAAAGTGAAGAGCGGGGAGAACGAGGGGCCGGAGAGCGAAGGATTGAGGAGAGGGCAAAGAGACAGAAAGTGGGAGGGACACAGGGTCCGCGGAATGGTTTTCAAAGTGGGGGGGGGGGGGCTGACCATGCAAAAAATCACAATCATATGGTCGTTTTTACTTTTTTGTACACGGTTTATGAAAAAAGTGGGGGCTAGACCCCCCCCGCGCTTTGCGGCCCCTAGGACAGTTGGAGAAAGAATCAGAAGAAGAGAGAAGGGTGAAGTGATGCAGAATATATACACAAGGGGTGGAATTTTGAGCTGAGAGAACAGGTAATTACGGTGGAAATGGGTTAAAAAAGTATAGGAAATTAAATATTTATTGGAAATGATGAACGAGAAATATTGGAGAGAGAGAGGGGGGGCAATGGAAGGGGCGTGTGAGAGAGGGAGAGAGTGGAGAGTGGAGAGGAGGAATGGTAACGCTGAGGGTTAGGGGGAATTCACAGAAAATTTGGCATAGAGGGGGTAAATATTCAGCCCCCTATCCGACTATAGTGGATGTATTTTGAGAACCCATTCTTTGTGAGGTAAAAGAAAATTAATAAACATAAATGTTTTAGAATGTCTTTTTTTCAATACCGAAGCAGTGATTCTAAAGTAATTGATTTCTCTGTTTTGAAAATAAAATGAAAATAATTCGTTATAACACCTTCCTGTTGTAAAGATTTTCTTAAACCATTTTAACCTACATACCTACATGGTTTACAGGCATTATTTTGAATGATTTTACTAACTTGCTGTTCAACCTGATCTTGCCGAACACATTTTTTTCTCTCTCTCTCTATCCCGTTTTAAAGATAATTAAAATTGATATCAATCAGTAAACCAACAGCACCTTAAGAAATATTGACCGGCATTTGGATCAATAATGTCAACGTAATCCTATGTATATGATTTCAGTAGTCTTTATGTAACTATTATGATTTTACATTTTGTAGCTCAAAATTTAAACATTTCTTTTCCAATGGAAAGCGGGTTGATACAAACAAATCTTTGGATAATGAAAACTTTCTGACAGAGGTTCTGGCAGAAAATCGCTTAGATCGAAATTATCTTTTTCTTGAATGAGAATGATCATAGAATTGAGGATGTTTATCCAAGTAGCCTTGGTGAATGTCATGAATGTAATAATCACTCACGCACAAGGAATTAATTTCCGCGAATTATCGCCTGCGCACTATCACTCCAATTAAAGGAGTCGTCTCGAAAGAAGCGCAGGACAGGCCCGTTATTCATAAAGCATCGCTAATCCTAATGGCCGTTAAGGACACTTAGTCATAATGAGTGGGGGTTTTTTTACCTGAAGGTCCTCTATGCAGAAATTAGTGGATCCGTCGAAGGGTGGGGTTGCTATATGATATTATGGTATAAAACAACACTGCTAAGTTTGAAATCACGTTTGATAAACATTACTTAATTTGAAACTCTGTATAGCATAACCTTTTAATTATTACATTTTTATCATGAAAATGCAAATTGGTTATTTTAACCAAGTTTTAAATTATTTTTATTAATGTAATTGCGCGCAAAATCACAGGCAAGTGTGATGTTATTATTACAGTGGTGGCTATAAAAAATATATATTGACAAGAATGATGGTGCATACATGTATGAGCCGAAAGCGTCGGCTATTGGTCAATGCATGGTTCAAGTTTTGGTTGATAAAAAACACACAAACCTAGTTGATTGGCTTAGAAACACCCTAGTCCACTTACGTGACACTCTCATGATTGATTAATGAATAAAGGCCATATGAGCCCCTTGGGAAGATTCCGCCATGTTATCACCCATCTTCATCCGCCTAACTCATCCTCTTCATGTACGGGGAAACACTGGGCAAGGGAAACACGCTAATCAGCGGTGTCAGGCCGTACTGGGCCGCTAAACATGCAATCAATTCAACAATTAACGAGCTCGGAGGAAACTCAATTTAAATGTTTTTCTTCTGCTAAATTCGACACAAATCAAGCGGTCAAATTGTTTGCTTGATAGATTGGTTCCTGTTGAGGAAGAGGATCAGTGCGAGTCGCAGTAATCATCACCATAACAACAAGCCTTGAACTACATCTTGATAAGATACATTATTTTGCATCAGAGTGACTTGGCAAGAAGGATTTGAGAAGCTTCTTTAATTTCTTGAAACACATTGCACAACAATTTGGTAATCGACTCTCGACAATGTTGAAAGAAAACAAATCTTACATTATTTTGTTTTCAATCACATTATAGCTTTACACAAGCACACCGAATGATACGAGATTTCCATATAAATTATGTTTATAAATGCATTCATTTAGATGAATCGATGGCAGTGTAATTGCCATTTTAGCCAATTATAACTTTGTCCAATTTGCAGCAAGGCAATTTCGTCTCCGGCATTCGTTTACGGCTATAGCTGAACACTTATGAACACAAAGTACAAAATAACAAGTGGAAATAGGATCATCTGGGCATTAGACCAAATAGCAATCAGACCGATTAAGTATTAGACCAAGAGATGGTTGGACCACATGCCAATTAGACCATCTGCGAGAAGACCAAGTGGATACAAACTTTCGACAACGCCCGAGTTCTTGGACATGATTGTGTTAAGGAGTCACAAGGGGGCGCAAGTGCATTTCAGAACGAAGGTTTATATACATGATATAGAGGCCAAAAGGGCCAAGATAAAGTGGGAGGTTATTACAATATATGTTTTCATGTGTCCAAAGGTTACATGTGGTGATCTATATCTTCTTTTTCGTTTAGATACTTATTCTGTATCCATGTTTAATCGCCAGTACGAACTATATCGTAACAACTTCTAAATAAATTATTTTGAACTACTGTTTTACCAAATTAAAACGATTTGGTATTTTTTTTTAGATAATTAAATTCTAGTTCGACATCTAGAACTAGACATGTTTACCATACAATTACCATGATTACGTCATAATTATCTTCACATTAAGCCCGGCTCACACTGTGCGATTCGTTGCGATCCGATTTTCAAAAGAAATCATAATAATAACTTTTTAACATGAATATTCCAACTAATAAAATCTTAGCGATCCGAGGTCAGAATAGTTGTAGGACTACTGAAATCAAAATTCAATGTAGTTTGAGCCTCAATGTAGGAATAAAAGCAAATTCAATTCCAAATCATCATCGGCTGCGACTTGAAGCCGATTTGGACTTTATTCCGACAACAGGGCTTGCCGCAAAGCAAAATTATGATTTCATTATTTCTATAACATTATGCCGAACTTCAAATAAAGTAATCGTTTCGGATCGCAGAGTGTGAGACGGCCTTTAGTCAAATACATAATGTATTAACACATATAAAGATTCTCAATCATTAAATGGGTTCTAAACAGAAATATGTTATCGCGTTTTGATATAGTTGAAATTAATGAGGTTCTGGTCAAAAAATTTATGCAGATTCTTGAAAAAGTATGGGTAATGACGTGTCACGTGATCATCTAGGTATCACTGGGTTCTGGTAAAAATAAAAGACTGGAATTTGAGTGAAACTATTGGTAGTTCTGGACATCGTCTGAATATTAACCATTAAACACGCCAACCATTTTTTTTAATTATGTACCTATGAAATTCGGAAGTTTTCACCCTTCTGCAATTCAGTTTCCAGTATAAAAAAATTACCCGTACCAGAGAAAATGTTAAATTTCTTTCTTTATCCTCTTGGATAAAAATCAATTTATTTTTTTTAAATGATCATATGAGTTGAGATACATCATTTCAACTTGTTCAACATCGTAATGGGCACATTACGAGATAATTTGGTGAAATTCAATTGATTGATATTATATCTTTACTTAGTTACTTAGGGTGTAGCCGTTCAGGTGAATGGTTTGGGAGAAGGGCAAATCGATGACGGGTATTAGTCCGACCAACAGTTTATTTATCGAGGGAGATAACTATACCGCAACCACACTGAATCGTCAGTGCAATATATAAACTAGTGGATATCAACACCCCACATCATTAATGAATGATAATTGTCTCTCATAATTTTGCATTACATTCTCGCCGCATCCATTATTCGCCACACCTTGATATATCATCATAAAAAAATAGCTTGCTAACTAAAAGATTTGACGTTTCTAAGGAGCAAAGGAAAAACAATTTCACAATATCTTACCAGTCAGTATTTGACATGGTTAGCTTGGTGTAGTGTTGGTACTTGCGCAGACTGATGTGTCTGTAATATTCAATCTTTACATTAATTATTTTATTAATCAGCCTTCAAAAATCAATCTCCTCCCTGATTTCCACACTGCAGGTGATCAGATGAGTTTTCTGTATCCTTTTAATCTTGGCAAAGGTTCAGAGCAGAACTACTGCGGAAGCTTAGAACACTCCACCCACTTTACTCGGATTTCATCCTACAAAATATTCCACTACACAGAAAAATAGAATGTATGTGCATCATGTATATACATATCTTAAGTAACTATTTAAATATTATCTGAGGACCCTTGTTACTTATTTATTTATTTAAAAATCTTTATACAGGATAAGCATGTACAGATAATATATACACTGTTTTTCAACCTGGTCCTGTTGACATAGTAAATATCTAACAATGTACAGAAAAGATGCATTAAACAATTCAAATTCAGGCAGAGTAAATTATAGTAAAACAAAATTGAGTAACATAGGTATTAACAAACATAGATATATAAAAATAACAAAAGATATCATACATGTGCACTGGGTAATGAATACCAAACTGAAAGTTGAAAACACAAACCGGCATAGAGAGAGCGGAGAGTGTTACGAGAAGTGTGTTTTACTTTACCTACGTTCTTGCCAAAGAAATAAAGATATTTCTGAAGGACATTAAACTTACCATATCCGGAGCTCAAGTTAAGTTGAGGAAACCGCTGCCTACGTGTATATATCTAACTATTATGACGAGATTACATGTTGATAACCGATTTTTCATAATTATTTACTTCAAATCTCTCCAGTCAATATCTTTATGTATATAGAGCAATATTGCATGTTGTTTGCAGCACGATACATGGGCATATAGTTCAACAACAAAGATGAATTGTAAGACTTTTCTGTACAAAAAGATTTAGCAAATTCAAACAGGTTGAAAATCATTTTCAGTAAAAAATTAATCGATCAAGATGTAAACTGCATATTATTTGAACGAATCGTGTGCGTGGTGTGGGAGACGAGAGAGGAGGGGTAAATGCAAAATGTATTGACATGTATGGGACAAACATTGCCCCTCCCCTTTCATGAAAGCGATTATTTGGCACCTATTTGATATATTGGCAGATGCGTTTAAAACAATGTTTTTTAATCCTAGTTTATAAAATAGATCCAAGTACACGAGGGAGAGCAACGACCGGGTGAAGAATTTTTTTCAAACGGTTGAAAGTTTGCATTTAGGGCATTGCATATCTGCTGTGCATCTTTCTATTGGTACGTAACTTTTTTTTTTCATTTTGAAATGGGGCAACTGTCCCCGTCCTGCAGTTTCCCCGCTTTCTATACGCCCCTTAAAGTCAAACTCTTCAGTTGAAGATAACCATCTTCCTGAGAATTATGATAGGAAATTATCTTTTTAAACCGTTTCAATGTAATTCAAAATGATAAATTGTGAATAATTGTATTAATTATGAATGATTACAGCTGGAAATACGACTTGACACTTGTGGCTTGACCTCTTCTTGTAAAGGGGTCATAATATCGACTGAGAATCGGATCAAGCAATCTAACCTGGCATTGAAAGAGTGTAGGTGGGAAACGCATATCCATTCAATTTATGTGTCCAAATTAGTTTGATTGAATTAAATTTCAGGATAATTACCTTGCATATCTGCCAGTATTCATGTGAAAACCGTTTGGCCATTTTAGCTTCGACTTGTACGTCCCAAGGGCGAGGCTGAGTAAAAATATTCTGTGACATGCAATTTATTCGGCATGATGGGGGCATGATATTATAAAATACATGAAAATGCTAACCTTATTTAATTGTATCGAGGTTTCACAAATCGATTTGGAGTTACAATCTGCCGTTAGAAATTGGGCATAAGAGTTCAATTTTAGAAGAAAAAAAGTGATGTAATATAGAGTGTAATCATACCAGGTACAAAAGTAAAGTGGCTTGCTCTGTCCTACATCCCTGCAAAATAATTTGACAGTCGCTTTGTGAAGGGATTCTGTGCGCATACAAGTTTATCTAGATAGGATCACGGGGAAGCGATAATAATCTGCATAACTAAACAGTGCCTTCAGGAACCACTTAGGTGAGTAATAATTATAGTTATTCTGAATGACTGTTTATAAATAGATCAGGATCTGGATTATTTTTACCTCGAATATTTGCCTGAATGGTTGAATCATTGATTATTATTATTCTTATCATTTTTTTTTTTGGGGGGGGATTTCCCAATGAATTTACCCCCCCCCATACCAAATGCTTCTATTCACTCGGTGAACGAGAAGTGACTGGTATGCACGATCTCCTGAGCTCTGAAGGGTGGCATACTTTGCAATAACGTCCTAAATATTTTTCGGTTAAAATCTTTAAAAAAAACATTCTGTGTCAAATTGACCGGGGAACTGGGTCTGTTGGCGCTCTACTCCATTTTAGATTTTTTTTTAAATGGTCCGAAATAAGATCCGATATGACACCGAAGAAAGTATCAGATTTGACCCGAAAATCGGATGTGGAAACAACGAATAATATTTTTAAATTTCTTCAAATTGATGTTATTGTTTGTACGAATGAAAAGCCTGGTGATGGATTGGTTTCTCCTTGTCCAATGCTTTTGATAATTTCATTACTGTCTCAGTAAAGTCTTATGTAAATACACTTAATGTAATACACCTGTAAATATGTTTTAATTGAATGATGTAAAATATCTGAATTCTCAGTATAACTAGGCGGTAGATATTTTTTATAACATGTTTTTTTAAATTTAATCCTCGTGCCCCCTTCAATCATGATTAGTCCACTTCATATAGCCTCCATTTGACTTTCTCATCTGCTATATCGACTGCTTTACCATGTTTGAATGTGTTTAGTTTTGCGTATTGTTCTGAGTGCACTTTTGTATATATGAATGAAGTGAAATGAATTTTTAAACAAATGTTGATATTATTCAAGGCTACCGTAGTTTGAACCATTCACTATTCGTTTTGTATAATGTGTGTAAAAAGAAAAATATTCTCTCTTTCTCTAAGTGTATAATCATCTTTATTACTTTGCACATTTAAGCACTCAACCGGGGTACTCAATAGTTAAAATCCAAACCACTCACTTTTTTTGCCACCTTGCAGACATCTTTAATTGGATCAGGATTTGAATCATTAATGTTAATCATCTTTCTGAGAAAGAACAATGTGTGGTAGATGATAATTACCAGGAGTCAAACCATAGATTGCCTTATACACACAGTGAATGTGACCACCTTGCATCGATGAGATATAGCTTGAAGGGTTGCATGGCAAGAAGGGGGTAAGACCGTTGGACCGATCAAAACTGAGTAAATGTCACGCGGTTTAAAAGACGGAAGATGGTTTCCTCTCACCCCTTCTGGACCAACCCCCCTCCTGGGATGTACCCCTTTCCTCCCCCGTCACAATCTCCCGCTCAATAACCTATCCAAAAGAGAAGAACATGTGGGTATTATTGCACCCACTAGACTCCCATTATACCTTTAATAGATCGCACTCTGCCATTTTTAGCTTCTCCAGTGATCCTCCTTTATCACACTGCTTCCTATATAACACATTCTTCAATCAATTTTTTTGTTCTTTTCTTACACTCAGGGCAACCTGCAGGCACAAGTAGACTTTACAACTATAATAACTATATCATATCACACCTGCACGAGATCATTATAGTCATTAAAATATCTGGTCTATATACAGATTTGTAACAGTGTAGGGCAGGGCACACCCAACTGACCCAAGGGGTCGTCAACAACTTTCTGATTTTTTTTTTCTCAAATGCTAATCAAAACTACAGGGTGTAATTTAACGAGAAAATCGGGCAAAGGATAAAAAAGAAGGAATAATAAACTGTATGGAAAGGCTTGAAACTATACATTGTACAATATATACTACCCCGGATCTTTTTTCTTGAGAAAAAAAATCTGAATGTAGGCCTATTTAAGCCACCTCGCCCCCCCCCCTTCCTTCAAACTACCCTGGTGCCCCTAGTGTGAACACATGCTATGAACTTCCCAAGTAGGGGCGAATCTATGATTTTACAAAGGGGCATATTTTCCCTAGGAAATGGCTGTTCAAGTCCATCGTGCATGATATCAATTTATTTGATTTTGAAATTAGACCCTCACGAAAAATAACTAAGTTCAGAACAAAAGAAGTGAATTAATAAAATATATGAACAGTAACTGAATTAATGAAAAACAATAGATAAATGAATATATAGATAAATTATTAATTGATCAGTAGATAAGTAAATGAATAAATGAATGAATGAATGAATGAATGAATAAATAAATAAATGAATAAATAAATAAATAAATGAATAAATAAGTAAATAAACAAATAAATTAATAAATAAATAAATAAGTAATGTCGAATAACTAGGTTTTAGCATTTGTGAGGCTTGACTTGTTTCTTTTAGTGTTATAATGACCGGTATCAGTAATCAGTCACTCATTCTGCTGTTTAGCAAATTAAAAAAAAATGCATCGTATTCCAAACGAAGCCCCCAATGTTATGGCTTTATTACCTCACTGAGATTTTTAAGGGCTGGTCTTACATAAACGTTTCCCTGCACGTAATGTACCGCCCGATGACACTTTCAAATTAGCATTCCTCGGTTATAAGGCTCCCACACTCTAAAAAGTATTGGATAAAAATGCCCCACAGGGGCCGCGGAAGCGGGGGGGGGGGGCTGGAAGGGGGCTTCAGCCCCCCCCACACACACACAAACACCTTTTTTCCCCAAAACCTTACGCAAAAACATAAAATTGATCATAATTATGATTGTGATTTTTAGCATGGTCATCCCCACTTTGCAAAGCCGTTCCGCGGCCCCTATCAAAGAGGATAATTATGTGTCCAACCAACATGGGGCATTTCTTTTGCAAAGGGCATTTTTTATTTATCCACTGTGATGAAAATGTTGCCCAGTCTAAAGTATTTGCTGTCTATTTTTTAACTTTACTGGACAATATGCTCCCCGCATTGGGTAAATTACTACCCCAAATTTGTTGGACACATACCCTCGTGCTGGTAAAAATTTTACCCAATATTATTTACAGTGCATAGCGATACCCGTAAAAGAAAGGGAAATATTATAAATCCATAAAGGTTTTATCAGTACTCCCTCCAGACATGGACTTAGTTCGGCCTTCCGCCATCGTTCCTTTCGATCAGGACGCGTTTTCTCTCCTTTAATCTATCGCCCTCTTTTATGTGAGCGATTGATGGCATACAGATTTCAATAATATAATATTGGAGAAGAAAAGAGACTTGATTATTACCTAAGGCGAGGCATTCTTGATTGTTTAGTTTATATCATTGATTATATCTATCATTGAGCGATTTTTTTTAATCCCCAAATCCAAAGCATTGGTCGCTTATTTCCAAATAAGTATATTGTATTAAAAGGAATGTGTTTAACTTCTCAGTCATATATTGCCTTTCTTTATAATGTATAAATTTAGCAAGTCTCGTCTTCAAAATGGTTTTTAGACTGTTTTCAATTTTCCATGAACAATCAATGCTATTTCCCAACTAAAGTTATAGCATTGTTGGAAGTAGATCAGTTTTACTCAATTTTTTAGTTTGAGCAAATTGATCATACCGTGTCATAAACCTTATACATTTCCTGTGATATGAGTATATTAGTAATCTACAAAAGTCATGATCAACGTGATCCACGTAAAATATTGTCTATTTTGTTTTAAAAAATAAAGAAGCGCGAGGCCCCAATATCATAACATAAATTATATAATAAAATGATTTCAGATTATCGATTATTTTTGTGTCGTATTATCC